>NC_079497.1:6855267-7529865 GCF_030052815.1 Hevea brasiliensis | reverse complement strand
AAAGCTTTATGCCTGTATTCATGACTTTATGCCTGCACTCATGGCTTTTATGCCCGATTATATGTTATCATGGCTTTTTAGCCATTCTGACTGCATACGTGATTGACGTTCATCATTTCACGTCTCATGGTATGACGACTCGAGGCACCGTAGTATCCAGTACTGACGACCCGTTATCCAGTTTAGTCAGCCTGTCATAGGTTACTTGGGCAGTGAAATTTATTGAAATGAGTTAAGAATAATAGCAACTAAAAATATTAGCAATTAAATAAAAAAGTAAGAATATTTAAAATAAATTAGATTAGTTATTTAGTAGAAAGAATTGAAATGAATTTGAACGATATTAAAATTTAATTATTATGAAATAATCTATGATAACTTAGAAAGTATTGAATAAAATGATAAAAAGATTTGCAAAAGAGATATAGTTATATTACTACTGTGAATTTAGGAATAAATTGCTTCTTAAGAGGAATAAATTAGAACGAAAGATAGTTGACAGTAGAAGTATTATATTAAATTAGATTAAATTCCAGAGTATTCAAAGTATAATCCATTTCTTTCTTTATTTGTATATTATTTTATTTGTCATATTATTGCACCACTAAGCAGTAATGCTTAGCGCGATGGATTTGTTTCCTCGCACAGGTACTGAAGATAAAGTCCAGAGGATATTAGACTGAGATTTTGGAGTCCAGATCTGCAGAAGTGTCAGAAGTATTTAAGGTTGTTACATCCTCAGCAATACATGTAGTTATGGCCCATGTAGATCACATTATCTATTTTGTATGTAAAAATATTTCGTATGTTGTAATGTAAACTAAGAAATTGTAATTAATATTTATGTGTTGTAAATTAATAAATCGGTTAGTTAATATGTAATTAAATTATAAATCACGTAAATTTATGTAATTTGAGAATTTCTACATATGAATTGAGTATGAATGGAAAGTGTATGGATTTGAATACAGAATTGAAATATATTGATGATATTATAAATGACGAGATTTTTATTGTAAAGTATTATGTTGAATTTTTCAAGCAGGTGATAGTGAAATACGTTAAGTAAAAATAAAATAAGGGAAACTCCACTGGTTTTTTATTTGAAAAATAATTGATATTAAAATATAACAGTAACAAATTATTAAAGAAATAAAGTAAGATAAGATAGGGCGCTCTGGCACCGAGTGTGACATGCCTTGCTCGGCTACATTGTAAACTGGTAAGAGGTATTATAAAATTAATAAAAAATAATATATAATAAAAAATATATATTTTTTCTTTTTTTATACAATTGACTGAGATTTAAATTCTTGACTTTGTATTTTAAAGGATTCTAATATCATTAAATTTTTTTATATTTTAACTAATATTTAAAATTTGAAATTTAAATAGCACATTATTATCAAGTTATCCCTTATGTAAAGTAGCCAATTTAAATCTTAACCTATAAATAATAGCATTGCCACATTTAGAGATATTCCCTGTATATTCATTAGTGTAAGATGAATCTTTAATTTAGGCCTGTTTAAATAATTTCATAGTGAAATTTATTTCTACGATAGAATTCATTTATAAATGAATTTCATTATTTAATATATTATATATTAAATATAAAATTTAAAATGAATTTAATATAAATAAAAAATTTTAATTTAAAACATTTTTTAAAAATATTATTCTATATTTGTTATTGTATGAATCTTAAAATAAATTAAATTGATGTGATTTTAAATTTAAACCATCTTAGGTGCAGGAGAATTTGATATAGTGAAACAGTGATGCAATGTCAATACCTTATAAGAAATGACAGAGCAATATGATATTGATAAATATATAAATATAGTTATTAAGACTATGTTTGTTTCATGGAAAAATATCATATATTTTTTGATATTTGAGAGTACTAAGAAAAATTAATCGACGAAAAATATTTTATTGATCAAAGGAAAACTAAGTCTTTTTTTAAGAAAATAACTTCTATTTTTAGAAGAGAAAAACACTTTTCATTTTATAAATTTTAAAAATCTTATTAAAATGTAAACATACTTATACATATATAAAATAAATAAATATCATTAATTTAACATTACAATCAAATAATAAAAAATATTTTTATAGAAAATATATTTTTTAGATATATAAATCATTTTTTATAAAACAAATGAAACTTGAAATTAATAAAAAAAAAACTACCTGATGGTTGTAATTTTTTAAGATCCACTATATAAATATTAAAATTTTAATTATAAATTTTAGAGTATTTTTTTAATTTATTTCTTAAATATTTATATTTTTATTCCTACTTCAGCACTTTTATATAAAATTTTATTTATATTTTTACATTATTTAATTTTAATATTTTATATTTATATTTTTAATTAAAATTTTATTTAATATTTAATTTTTACTCCTCTAAAAATAAATTTCTTGTTGCGGCCTACCCCGGTCTAACCTAAGGGAAAGAGGAAGGTGGGAGCTATCCTAGTTGTATCCACGTCAGGACAGGAAGGCTTTAGCTTCGCATTCTCAGTTTGTGGGGTTTTGTCAAGAATCTTAGCGTTGTCACTCACTCGTCAGATGGCGTAAGGCTTTTTTGACCCTTCGCAAGGAACAGTGGCCCACGACGACCTTTTGTTGGATTTTTGCTTTCGGTGAAGCCACGACACGAAACAAGAAAAATGACTAAAACTTTTAGGAAAAATTAATTATTTATACTTAAAATAAAATAATCAAGGAAATTGTATTTTCTAATGATTGAAATATTTAAAAAAAAAACAACAGAAAATATTTATTTATTAAAAAGATTAAATTATTTTTTAAAAAATAATTTATTTTTATTTTTTTAAAATTTTATTAAATATGAAAATACTTAATTTATCATGAGAGTAATTCAATAATCATTGAAAAATTTAAAAAATATTTTTTGAAAAAAATATTATTTTAAATATTATTAAAAAATAATTTAATTATTTTAAAATTTATAATTAAAATATATTAAATTAATATTTATAATGCAAAAATTTTGGTATTTGACATCATTGAGAACAGTTCAATAATCAAGTAATTGATTTATCATGCAAAAAAAATTTGTAAGTCCGAAGAACAAGTTGATGATGGAATAAGCGACTCATTCAACTTGATACAATGGCCTAGCAGATTCATTCGTCATTCTTGAGTCTCCATGGAAGTTTGCGTCGAATCATTCTTCTCTCTCTCTCTCTCTCTCTATTTAATTTCTATGCTTCTTTTCCTAGAAAAAATGAGGAGGGAAAGCAGGGGAATGGAGTTTATGGCGCATGAGAATAAGATGGTAGAGAAGGTTTTCAGGGTAGAGACTGTGATATGGAATGGGCTGGGTTAGGTTGAAGCCTGCGTTCCCTCGCTTGGCCCACTTAATCAATAGCGGTGATGATAATAGTGGTGATTGAAGAACATTTATCACTAGATTGACAAAAAATTGAGAGCATATGCTTAAAAGAAAGGGCAATGCACACATGAGACTATCATCTTTTCCCAGAAGCAAAGCTACAATCATCTTTCCGCAGTACTGACTGATGTACTTTTATATGGGTTGATTGGGTGGTAAGTTATCTTAGGACGCTTGTTGCCACCCCGGAATTGCAACTTATCCCTCAAGATTCTGGTTTTATAGCTGTGGTTGCACCACAGGTGCAGGTGGTGGCTGAAACTTTGGGGCTAGGCATGCTAATGGTGTGGTTGTTTCCACCTTGAAGTTGTGGTTGAACGATAAGAGGAGGGGCTGGTGGAGAGCCTCTGCTGCTTTGTCACAAATCTGGATTCAAGATTGTAATATCTAAGGCCTCAACCTGCAATAAAATCCATATCCAACAAATATGATTTCCATGCAATTGAGAGCATGTGCATTTTCGTTATGACAAATTGACCAGTGATTAGGAAGCAAATGACACTGACAGGGCAAAAGAAGCATTAGACATTCTGGGTTTCTGGCAAATCCTTTGAATTCTTGGAGATCCAGGCCCCCAGGCCATTCTTGCAGTCTCCAAGTGTTTTTGCAGGATGAGTTCTGGAGGGAAATTGTCAGCAGCCCAAAATCATACTTTGAAGAGAGATTTCTAATGGATTTTTCAATCAACTCCACTAGTCTCTTTTCATTGTCAGTTTTGCAGAACACTCATCCATTGGCTTATTTTTTGTATATATCATATTGTCGCTCTTTAGCTTCAAGTTCTAGTGTTTACTTCAATTAACAATATGATTGAATCAAGGTGATTCTCTTTTGATACAAGATCTTTCAAGCTCTTCTCAATCAATTTATGCACTCCGCTCACTCCTTTTCAAGTAAACTTATTTCTGCCATTCCTGGGCATTTTAAGACCATGCAATTAGTCTTTGTGCATGATTTTTTTTTATTTAATTCCAATTAAAATTTAAAATTAATATTTTATAGTTCTAAAAAGGCTATAATATCATATTAAAGTCCATTTGTATGTTCATCGGTGATTGTGCACAATCCTGTAGGAGGAAGGGAAAGAAATCATTGATTGTGCGTTAGTAGTGACGATTGTAGTTAAAATGATTAAAATGGATTTGAGAAACTAACAATAAATTATAATATAATCCTCATAATTTTATTTGATTAACAAAATAGTTCACTGATTTAAATTTTATATTAAAAAATTATTTTTATTGATTAAAATATATTTTAATAAAACAAACAATTAAAAAATTACACAATAATAAAGTAATTACAAAATAATCAGTATAAATATTGTTTTTCAGTTATCAATTATGCAAAGTATTCACATTGTAATAAAAAATTAATTTTTTACATAATAATAGCTCATTGATTTAGGTTTATTGTTAGATACATGACAAAATCCAACCATGGCCTTCTCACACAGGCAACCCAACACCAACACCAACGAGAAAATCATGTCATCAACAATATCTTGAACTACTAAAATTCTAGTCCGCCTATGCAACATAAATTTTCCCAAAAATATTTCATTGCCACGACTTTGGACATGCTTTATAGACATTGAGCACTTCTCAAATCAGCTTCATTTTCATCTGGAAGAAATTGGGGTAAAACAAAAAAAATAATAATTTGTTGACACACATGCTTCAAGGCCTAATTTTGATCCCACATTTTGTTGTAATACACTCGTCAACCCTTTATACGAACCACAAATGAACCTGTTCACATGTTAAATTGCATCACTGCATGTGAATTGTAAGCAAATAAATGCACAAAGACATTGAATAAAATTTATAACTATGGCTTTTTAAAATGTCAATGGAAGTAAAGCTAGCAAAATTATTGTGACAAGATGACTAAATTTTCTGTCAATCATAAATATCTAAGAAGATTCAATTTACCAGAATGGAAAGCAAAAGCAAAACATAACTGTTTAATTAGGATTAGGAAAGCACAAAGAATCCGTAAGAGATATGGTAGGGGTTGGATTGCAAGATACTCGAACTCAACTTATCAACTAGGCCAAAATAAGGAAGGCCCATGGACCAGGAGTTACAGAATACCGAATTTTTGCATAATGAATGAGATATTATCAGGTGAACACTAGATTAAACACATCATTACAAAATTATGGTAGGTTAAAAAAAAGTGGAGCTTGAAAGTTGCCCAAAATAAAAGGCTCATTCAAAATTATCTGACTAAATTAAAATGAAGAAGAGCATAATGTAAAGGGAACATGTTGAAGGAGAGAGAATCCATGAAGGGTTTGCAAAAACAAATCAACAAAAAACCTTTATAAGCAGCTAATACTGACATCACATACTGACGAAGTTGCCGCTTGACAGACTCAAGGAATGAGAATACCGATCAGCCCTAGTGGACTAAATCATGACAGAATACTTGAGATTGAAGAATTTGGCCAAGCTTCTGACTGTTCAAAAGTTTATGGACCTAAATTGCAAAAAGGGAACCAGGACAGCAAAAATGAAAAGAAAGAACGAAACTAAAGGATAGATGATTATGTGACATGGTAACCTTTTTAGGAGAAGTTCAGCTATGAACAAGAGGACCATATTCTGGTGAGCAAACCATACCAAGAAACAAGGAAAAATCAAAGAACATTGTTGGAGTAAAGGCCAGATAAAAAATGTTTACAGGCACAATGAACTACAGCAGCATATGCCATTGTGGATGTGAATGAGAAGGAAGTCCAAATGCCTTTTAACAAGAAATTGAACAAGCATATCTGACCTTACACGCATGAAATGCCAACAAATAAGATCTCCTATGTGACAAGATACTTTAATAGCTTAAAAAAATTTTCAAATTGAATGTTCATATACACAATATGATGCACTGCGCAAGCTAGAAAATGGAAAAACAAAAAGAGCATTCAAAATCCAGTTACTCACATGCTAGAAGATCGGATATGTCAGCAGAAACAGCACAAGGAATTCCTAAGTTTGAAAGAGCTCCTCTTATGATACCGCAAGGGAAATAGAGATGCATGCTCATTGCTTGGGTAGCCTTGTTTTCAGCCAGTGCAGAAGGATCTTGTGATAAATCTACATTTTCAATTGACGGATCAACTGGCATCTGTGCAAGCCAACGAAACCTACTATCTTGCAATACAAAGGTGCCCTACAAGACAATCCAGAAGCCAGTTGTTCATCCACTGCAAGCACATTTTAAGCTCTATCCAGAAACAAATCCCAAAACTTACTCTATGATTTGTCTTCAAGTTGTCTATCTGCTTCTTGAAGACATCAGACCAGAAGTCTTTACAGATGAACTTTATTGCCTCCAGATGATCACTAAACCATGGCCGCTCCATGGTATACCTAACAAAAGGAAACCCTTTTTGTACGTTCTCTCTACTAATCATTTAAAATAATAATAATAATAAAAAAAAGGATGATGGTTGTTTAATATCGAAGCTTATTATTCTTCCCTACATTTTCTCAGAAACCAAACAGATGGAAATTTTAACCTAACAACATAATTCTGATTTGAGGATCCAGTCTAAAAAGCTAAAGATATAAACAAAATTAACGGAAAACGATCAAAAGCAAATGCAATTGTATATAATATGTAGACAAAATATAAGAAATCACTAATATTCATAAAAAAAAAAAAGAAAGTTAAAGCTGAAAATTTGGGGATTGGAAAGGAGAGTAGTACCGTTCCGCTAGCTGGTGGCCGACCTGATAGCCAATAGCCTCGATCCGACGGCCAGCAAGCTCAGGTTTTTTGGCGTCGAAGCGATTACAGTATGATGACACCATCTCCATGAGTAGGCTATCAATGCAACTCTCTGACACTTCTCTTCCCATCTCTCTCTCTCTCTCTCTCTGTGCGAAAAGTGAATTGGCCACAGTTAATTCTGCTCTCCCCTATCTGTGATCTCCTCCTTGACGAAAATGTGCAGGTCTTCGTCTTTTGGGCATTAGGCTAAGGCTGTATCCGATCTAAGCCCACGGGTACAATTGCTCTCTTCATTTGTTTATATTTGATGGACGGTAATATTTTTTTTTTTTTAAATTGCAAATTTCATTGCATAACAAATCTAGGAATTTACAAACGGAGGAGCCCGGAGGGCATTACAAGGTACAGTAAAATAGACATACAGCCTTCAAATAGCCTAAAAAACAATTAAAGGCCGAGTAGCCCAATACAGAGTCTACAACTTCTTATCCCTAGAAACCCATAAAGCAAGAACTACCAAGGAGCAGCGTTGCCAATCTCTCAACCCTGGAACCATAAAGCCAGGCGATAAGGGAAAATGATTTAGGCCCTGCCACCAAGATTAAACTGACAAGTCTTTACAGAAACACACAAAACAACACCCAAGAGTTTTTCAGCCAGAGCTATCAAAAGCGACCTCCATAGGGGTTGCATAAGGCAAGTCTCCACATTTCATTTTAATCTCTTTCAGCATCACGGGTCAATCACAAATAAAGTAGACATGCTCAAGACCCCACGAGGTACCAAGTGTCGTACCCAATTAAAACCTCTCCGGCTTAGTCTCTGTTTATTTTATAAAAAATAATTTATATATAAAAAATAATTTTTAATATTTTTTTATTATTTAATTATAATATTAAATTAATAATATTTATTTATTTCATATATAAATTTATTTATATTTTAATAAAATTTTTAAAAGTAAAAAAATAAAAATGATTTCTTATTTTAAAAAATAAAAGTTATTTTTTAAAAAATTAATTTAATTTTTTTAAGTAAAAAAATATTTTTTATTGATTAATTTTTTTAAACACTTTTAAATATCAAAAAATTTAAAAAATTAAATTTAAAAAAATATTTTCTATAAAACAAATAAAACTTTAATTTTATTTGCACCGCACCAGGCTGCTAGCTCCTGCCAAACAATCATCAATTAGCGAATCTTCTATGAAATCGTCCTCTCAGATGAACCACAAGATCAACAACCCAAAACCACACCATATATATATGGAGTGGGCTTGGGGAGAATGAAACACTCACCTAGATTGAAGGATGGATCATCGAAAGGGAGAACCTTCCCCTACCTTAAAGGTAAGGGAAGCTCGTGTAAAGGTAAGGGAAGCTTGTGTAAAATCCAAACTCGATTAGATAACAAGTTATAAAATTGAGAAACTTTAGAGAAAAAAATTCTCTTGTTAAAAATCTAGAAAGAATCTCGTCACACAAAAATTTTTGTTTAAGTATAAGTTTAATGTATATATATAATATCTAATATATATAATAAAACATTTATATAAATTACATTTTTATATTTTGAGCTTATAATAGTTCAAATGTAAATAAATTGTCTTTAAATATATGCTATTTTTTTTCCAAAATTTATTGTAGGATGTCGATAAATTTAATTTTATTATATTTTTATTTCATTAATATTTAATTAAAAATAATTGAAACTTATCTTTTCTATATATTTTTTTGATACTTTACTCAACTCAACTCAACTAAGCTTTTATCCCAAAAATTTGGGGTCGGCTATATGGATTCGCTTTCTCCACTCTAAACGATTTTGAGTTAAATCCTCAGAAATGTGTAATGCTTCTAGGTCATGTTGTACTACTCTCCTCCAAGTCAATTTAGGTCTACTCCTTTTTTTCTTTCTATCCTCTAACCTAATGTGCTCTACTTGTCTAACTAGAGCCTCCATATGTCTACGCTTCACATGACCAAACCACCTCAATCTCCCTTCTCTCAACTTATCTTCAATTGGCATCACTCCTACCTTTTCTCTAATACTCTCATTACGGACTTTATCTAGTCTAGTATGACCACTCATCCACCTTAATATTCTCATCTCTGTAACTCTTATCTTAGACGCATACGACTCTTTCAGTGCCCAACACTCACTACCATATAACATAGCCGGTTGTATGGCTGTACGGTAATATTTTCCTTTCAACTTTTTGGGAATCTTACGATCACATAAAACTCCAGTGGCACGTCTCCACTTCAACCATCCGGCTTTAATCCTATGACTAACATCCTCCTCACATCCCCCATCTACTTGAAGGACTGAGCCTAGATATTTAAAGTGATTACTTTGGGACAGTACCACTCCATTCAAACTAACTCATTCCCTATCACCAGTTTGGCCTTCACTGAACTTGCAATGCATGTATTCTGTCTTCATTCTACTTAACTTAAAACCCTTTGACTCTAGAGCACTTCTCCAAAGCTCTAGCTTTCTATTAACTATTTCTCGTATCTCATCTATCAGAACAATATCATTCGCAAACATCATGCACCAAGGAATACTCTCTTGTATATGTTTCGTCAATTCCTCTAAAACTAATGTAAAAAGGTAAGGGCTTATGGCTGATCCTTGGTGTAATCCAATTGAGATCGGAAAATCTCTTGTATCCCTTCCCACCGTGCGCACAATAGTAGTTGCTCCTTCATACATATCTTTCAACACTTGTATGTACCTAATAGATACCATTTTTTGTTCTAACACATTCCATAAGATATCTCTTGGAACACTATCATAAGCGTTCTCCAAATCAATAAAAACCATGTGTAGATCTTTCTTCACATCTCTATATTTCTCCATCAAGCTTCTAATGAGAAAAATCGCTTCCATAGTTGAACGACCGGGCATGAAACCAAATTGATTGAAAGAGATAGAAGTATTATGACGTAGTCGATGCTCCACAACTCTCTCCCACAACTTCATAGTATGGCTCATGAGTTTAATTCCCCTATAGTTCGAGCAACTCTGTATGCCTCCCTTATTTTTAAAAATAGATACTAAGATACTCCTCCTCCATTCATCAGACATTTTCTTTGAGTTTAGAATCTTATTAAATAATTTAGTTAACCATGCCCCTCTCATATCTCTCAAACACTTCCACACTTCAATTGGTATTTCATCGGGTCCACAGGCTTTACCCACTTTCATTCTCTTAAGTGCTTCCTTTACTTCTAAAGATCTAATCCTTCTAGTATAATTCACATTCTTTTCTATTGTTCTATAATCTATATACACGCTATTACCATTTTGACTATTGTTAAAGAGATCATTAAAATAATTTTTCCATCTTTCTTTAATTTCCTCATCTTTCACCAATATTTTTTCTTCTTTATCCTTAATGCACCTGACTTGATTGAGATCTTAACATTTCCTTTCTCTCCTCCTTGCTAATCTATAAATATCTTTCTCCCCTTTTTTAGTTTTAAGTTTTTCATATAACTTTTCAAAGGCCTGTGCTCTTACTTGACTAACTGCTTTTTTTACCTCTTTCTTTGCTATCTTGTACTGTTCATATGCCTCATTATTATTACATTTAGGTAATTTCTTATATCTTCACTGCCTTTTGTACTTCTTCATTCCACCACCATCTCTCTTTTGAGGGTGGTCCATGTCCTTTAGACTCTCCAAGTACTTTTATAGCTACTTCTCTAATCTTTAATACCATCTGTATCCACATATCATTGGTCTCCATATTCAGCTTCCATACTTCGGACTCGAGAAGCTCATTTTTGAACTTCACTTGCTTTACTCCTTTGAACTCCCACCACTTTGTTCGAGCTACACTATTTCTTCTGACCTTACTTGAATTGTTCCTAAACTTGACATCAAAGACCACCAACCGATGTTGACTTGTTAAAACCTCTCCTGGAATTTTTTTGATACTTTAAACAAAGAAAATTATATTTTATAAATTATCATTTTAGAATGAATTAGACATGATTTATAATAATGATAAAAATAACAAAACAAATGTTGTGACATTTGTAAACTTTGCATACTTCTAATATAATTGAATCTTACCCTTATCTAAATCTTTAATTTTCTTTTAGATATTTTAAACAAAGTAAAATGTTTTATTTTAGAATGAATTAGTAATAGTCTATAATAATGATAAAAATAGCAAAAACAAATGTTGTGATGTTTGCAAACTTTACATATTTTTAATATTTAATTAAAAATTAATTGAATTTTACTCTTTTCTAAAACTTTATTTTTTCTTTTGATATTTTAAATAAAGTAATCATATTTATAATTTACTATTCTAGAATGCATTAGTAATTATTTATAATAATGATAAAAATAACAAAACAAATGTTGTGATGTTTGCCATATTTTTATTATTTAATTAAAAATATTTGAATCTTACCATTTTCTAAATCTTTATTTTCTTTTTAATATTTTAAATAAAGAAAATCATATTTTATAATTTGCTATTTTAGAATAAATTAGAAATATTTTATAAAAATCATAAAAATGACAAACAAATATTGTGATGTATGCAAACTTTGTATATTTTTAATATTTAACTAAAATTAGTTAAATCTTACTCTCTTCTAAATCTTTATCTTTCTTTTTGACATTTTAAATAAATTAAATCATATTTTATAATTTACTATTCTAGAATGCATTAGTAATTATTTATAATAATGATAAAAATAACAAAACAAATGTTGTGATGTTTGCCATATTTTTATTATTTAATTAAAAATATTTGAATCTTACCATTTTCTAAATCTTTATTTTCTTTTTAATATTTTAAATAAAGAAAATCATATTTTATAATTTGCTATTTTAGAATAAATTAGAAATATTTTATAAAAATCATAAAAATGACAAACAAATATTGTGATGTATGCAAACTTTGTATATTTTTAATATTTAACTAAAATTAGTTAAATCTTACTCTCTTCTAAATCTTTATCTTTCTTTTTGACATTTTAAATAAATTAAATCATATTTTATAATTTACTATTCTAGAATGCATTAGTAATTATTTATAATAATGATAAAAATAACAAAACAAATGTTGTGATGTTTGCCATATTTTTATTATTTAATTAAAAATATTTGAATCTTACCATTTTCTAAATCTTTATTTTCTTTTTAATATTTTAAATAAAGAAAATCATATTTTATAATTTGCTATTTTAGAACAAATTAGAAATATTTTATAAAAATCATAAAAATGACAAACAAATATTGTGATGTATGCAAACTTTGTATATTTTTAATATTTAACTAAAATTAGTTAAATCTTACTCTTTTCTAAATCTTTATCATTCTTTTCGATATTTTAAATAAATTAAATCATATTTTATAATTTACTATTCTAGAATGCATTAGAAATTATTTATAATAATGATAAAAATAACAAAACAAATGTTGTGATGTTTGCCATATTTTTATTATTTAATTAAAAATATTTGAATCTTACCATTTTCTAAATCTTTATTTTCTTTTTAATATTTTAAATAAAGAAAATCATATTTTATAATTTTCTATTTTAGAATAAATTAGAAATATTTTATAAAAATCATAAAAATGACAAACAAATATTGTGATGTATGTTTTTAATATTTAACTAAAATTAATTAAATCTTACTCTCTTCTAAATCTTTATCTTTCTTTTCGATATTTTAAAAAAATTAAACCACATTTTATAATTTATTATTTTAAAATAAATTAGTAATGATTTATAACAATGATAAAGATAACAAATCGAATGGTATGATATAATTGAAACTTATCCTTTTCTAAATCATTATTTTTATCATATTTTATAATTTACTATATTTTATAAGTAATCATTTATAATAATGATGAGAATAACAAAACAAAAATTTGAGATGTTTGGAATTTTTGTATATTTTTAATATTTAATTAAAATCATTGAATTTTACTTTTTTTTTAATCTTTATTGTGCTTTTCGATATTTTATATATGTTAAATCATATTTTATAATTTATTATTTTAAAATAATAATAATAAAAATAACAAAACAATGTTGTGATGTTTGTAAACTTTGTATATTTTTTTAATATTTAATTAAAGTACCCTTTTTCAAATCTTTATTTTTCTTGTTGATATTTTAATTTTAGAACGAATAATAATGATAAAAAATAGCAAAACAAAGATGGTGAAGTTTGCAAATTTTGCACACGTAAAATTTCTTCCTCCTCTATCCAATTTTCTTCACTTTTTCCTTTTATTTGGGATTCTTTTGTTTTAATTTTTATTTTAATAATAATTATGACTCCGTTTATTTTATAAAAATATAGAAAATATTTTTTATATTTTTAACATTTGAAATACTATAGAAAATTAGTCGATTAAAAATATTTTATTGGTTAAAGTGAAAACCAAACAATTTTTAAGGAAAATAATTTTCTCTTTTTAAAAGAGCTAGTCATTTTTTTTATTTTAACAGTCTTAGTCTTAGTACGATCTCAAAATACTTATACATATATAATATAAAACACAAAATCAATAATTTAATATTACAATTAAATAATAAAAAATATTTCATGAAAAATATTTTCTTTAAAATTAATTTCTATGAAAAGTATTTTCAGAATACAAATTATTTTCCACTAAATAAGTGGAGTCTAAATATATTTTTTTGATATGTGTTAGTACTTTTTTTTTCTATGTTTTAAGAATTTATGTTTCCTTTTTATTGAGATTGTGTTTATTTTATTACTTGGTTGTTTAATTAATTGTATTGAAAAATGGGAAAAATTTTCTTATTAAAAGCAGATTTTATTTTAACAATTATCATATTAGGCTAGTAAAAAAATTATAAAGTCAAAAAATATTAAAAATTACTATCGAGTTAAGTGCACTTATCATCATTTAATTAGTATAAATATTCTATTAGTTATATATTTGGGGTTTAGGCTTATATTACATTTAGCTAGTAAAATTTTAATGTTATATAAAAAGTATTATACCTATAATTTGTACCATTTTTAAACTTTTAAAGTATTTTTTTAATAGGTTATTAAAGTCGTAGATACTCAAATCTGAATCTGTCAAGTAAGTGATTCGTCTTTAACTATTAGATCAAATCAGATTAGAAAAAAAATCTTGTTACTTATTAGTTGTGGCCTAATATTCTATAAATCTAAATCAAGTAAAAATAGCAAAATTAGGTTTATGTTAATCCATCTGGAAGGAATATTGGTAAATTTTTGTTAATATCAGAACATATTATTGATGGATGAAAATTAATTCATGTTCATATAAATTTATATTCCATTATTTTTATCAATTCCACAATATATTAATGGATGAAAGTGAATTTATGTTCACACAAATCTGTGATTAGACCCATAATTTATCAGTAAGAAACTTTAAATGATGCAAAATTTATAATTAAACTTAATGTAGAGAATTCATAGACATATGATTATCAGTTTAACACTCAATTTCAACCTTGTATTTATTAGAGAAATTCAATTTAATTTATTTTCAACGTTTTGTCTAACTAAGTTAAAAATTTTAAATTTAAACTCAATTTAGTAAAAAAAATAAAGAAAATAAAGAAATTGAGTTTCTTGATTTTTGGGTTTAAGTCGAGAAATCGAGAGAGAGAAAAAGTTTAGTAAGTTTCGAAATTTTGAAAATTTTAAGTCAATTAGAGTAAGAGATAGTGGTTTAATTATAATTATTGATAATGGTGAGACCTACGTAAAATTTATCACAATTAACTATTAAAATGAAACTATTATACATAATTCGATTTTATTTTATAATTTTTCAAGAGACAGGATCAGTAAGCTTTCAAATTTTACCAGAATTTTGGAAATCTCAAGTCAGTTCAAATCGTTGAGCAAAAAGAGAACAAAATCTCCACAGAAAATTTGAAGCAAACCAAGAGGAAGCTTAAATTTATGAGATCAAACAAAGCATACAAAATTTTGCATCACACAAAATCAAACCAGCAAAAAGCATAGTACGATTTGTTCTTAATTTTATTCAAAATGAGTGAAGGTCTTGTAACATTTTGTCCAGCTAGCAAATACACAATTATTCAGCTGCCTTTCTCTTATTATGGTTCTCTGGAGAATCAACCTATTCTTGCAAACCAATGATACCTGCACAAAGACGATTGAACAAACAGAAATCTGCTCACATACGTAGATGGTGAAGAAAAAGATCAGCTCAAATTATGAGAAATCGGATTCTTTTTTTCAATTGACAATGATTTTCTAGACACAAACAAAAATTCTCTGAAGTTTAATAATTTACCACATGCTATTCTGTCACCAGCATTTCCAGTGATTTTGCTGAGTTCATGTCCCCCTGGATGTAGAATTCAAATGAGTCATGGCATTTCTTGCTATAATAAATGTCTAAAATGCAGAAACATAAGTCTTGTTGATAAAATTGGCAATCATGGTTAAGTAGAAATTTGATAAGGCTGAGAATTCAAAGCTTACCCTTGCCAAGATCATCACGACCTTCGTGAAAAACAACTGACCTTCCTGCAATGGAATGTGGGCCAGAAAGAGGAATATGCTTGTCAACAATTGTGAAATTAGCAGTGCCTGGACCACACAATAAACACAAGTGTTAATGATCCAGAAATTAAGTATCAAACACTGTTAGGAAATATTAAAGAAAGAAAGCAACGCATACCATCATCACCAACATTGACATTTCCCAGATCACCAGCATGACGATTCTCATCCTCAGGGCCACCGTGATCTTTGCTAGCAGGGTTGAAATGTAGCCCTGCAAAAGTTGAGCATGGAGAATTTCACATAAATGGAAGCAGATTTAGTCAACTGAGCAATAAGCATGTAGAGAAGAAAATTTTCCCTGCCAGTTAACAATACCAGTCGACAAGCAGCCATTTGTTGTGTCTCCAAAGGTATGAACATGGAAACCATGAAGCCCCGGCTTAAGGCCAGAAACACTTCCAGTTACGGTGGTTGGACCTGATGAAAAATGAATTGAAGAAGATTATCCATACAGGAAATTAGCAATTCAAATTCCAGGTCCAACTGATAAGAGTGTTGAAATACCATCTCCTTCTTGGGTGAAGAAGATTTTCCCGCTAATGCCCTCACTGCTGGTAATAACAGCAACGGCCTTCAACATTGTTCTATGTGATCTAAAGATGAAAGTTAAAAAGCTGCAAATAAGGTGGAGGAGAGAGTGAGGGCAAGAGTGATGATTTTTGACAGATAATATATATAGAATATTGTGAATCATAAAATAAAGTGGGAAAAATAGGAAAAATTCAATAACACATTGTTTAGATATGTGAAAAAAGAGAAAAAAAAAAGCAATGAAAAAGAAATTGAGATTAACATTTTTCATTTGATAATGGCAGGAAAATAATGTGGGGAACAAAAATAAAATTTATTTTTCCATGTTATTTTCTCTAGAAAAGTGTATTTCATTCAATAAAATTACATATATATCTTTGTTTTTTATTATAACTTTTTAAATAATTAATAAAATTGAGTGATAAACTATGTTTTTTTTATTTTTAATTAAAAAGCAATATAAATTTTTTTTTATTTTTATAAATATTCAATTAATAATATAAGATATTAAAATGTTAAAGTTCAATGAAATTTAGAATATTAAAAATAAATATTATGAAAAGGCTGTGATTTTATCTTTAAAAATTATATAGCAAGTAAAGGTTTTTTTTTTAAAATAACAATAATATGGTTTTATGTAAGCTGTGAATGGCATTTGCTGCAATTCATTAATTTATTATTATTATTATTATTTCAGCATGAAACTGCCATCGGCTGTCAAATTAGACGGCAAGTGCCACCAACTTAGTCACGTGCTTTCTATCCACAGATTTTTTTTTTCATCAAGAACTGATGCTACGGAGAGCTAGATAATGGAATAGCAGGATGGAATAGTCAGATAACGTTGCCTTCCGGCTATTAATCCAAGTGTTTATGTCGTAGTCTTTCTCAAAATTTGAGTGTGGGTCTTGTTCTCCCTAATTCTAGTGGGGCTGTATGTACTTTTTTATTATGATTTTGGATTGCCAATCTTGAAGTTCACATGATAGGACAATTTTCTTTGAAAATCAAAGGTTGGTTGTTGTCTGATGGAAGCCAATCGCTTTGTTTGTTGCATATCAGATTAGGATGCTGTGGAAGCTCTGTCTTGTATGCCCCCTATAAAGATCGCTGTTGATAGCTCTGTTATGGCGTTTTTAAGGTTCTTTTGGCCAGCCGATTTTTAGGCTTAGTTTTGCATTTTGGAAAGGCTTGCCAATTTGATCTTTTCTCTTATTGATCGGTTGTGTAGTTCCAGGGTTGGGAAGACCGGCGTTGCTGCTTGTGGTTCTCGTCTCCTAGGGTTTCTAGTGATAAGACGCTGTGGGCTCTATTTGTTGGAGCTGGCCTGCTGGGTCTTTGGTTGTAATCTAAGCTATTAGGAGGCGTTATGTCTATAATACCCTCTGGGCCTTGTTATGCAATGAAATTTGTGTGTAAAAAAAAATTTATCAAATATTATATGAAAGAAAAAAAAACATATATATATATATATATATATATATATATATATATATATATATATATATATAACTAAAATATATAAATAGACTTATAAAGTCATGCCATATGTTAAGAAAGTAATTTAAAATTTTATTATTTGTTATTTTTTTTAGTATAGTTATCATTGACATATACATCATTTGGCAAATAATGTCACTTATTTAAACTAATTTTATTTAAAAATATAAAATATTTAAAATTTAAGTAGTATATTTAATTAACTTTTTATTCTTTTAATTATTTGTTATAAAAAAATATTTTAAATTTAAAAATAAAAAATATTTATTGAAAAAAAATATCTGATAAGGCTTAATCAAGTTGAAATTTTATTTTAATTTATTATAAATTTAATTATTAATATTAGATAGTGTTTGACTTAATAATTTTATTTTAATAATTATTAATATTAGATTAAAAAAACACAATTGCCCAAAAAAATAAGGTAATAAAAAGTTGTAGGGAATGCTTATTTCATTCACATCTCTTATTATTAATGTTCATTTTCATCCATATTCTTTATCATTCAGTAATGAATTAATGATACTAATATTCAAAATTTTAATAAAATTTAATTTATATTTAGTATAATTAAATGAAAAATTTAATATTAATAAAATTTTAATATAATTTTAAAAATATAAAATATAAAAAAAATAAATATTAAACTATATTATGAAAATAAATAAAAAATAGTTCGCATGATGCATGGCAATACGATTAATGAGTATTCAAATCATAGCACATAAACACATATTACATTTTATCCTTGTTGATTGAGAATTGTATATCTCCAATAATTGATTCTCGACCACGCCCTATAAGGATCATCGAATCAATAGCAATAAGTCGAAGAGGCTCATAAAATAATAAAACTCACCTAATAGGTTTAGCTAGGGCATTTATAACACGACCCAAATAAGCCTCACTGAGCAATTCTTCTTCCTCTTGTATCATTAAACCGTCACCAATTAATACAACCATTATTTGATTCCAAATTCGAGCAATGCCTATTGTACCCTCTTCAAATTCTACTAATATTACTTCATCAAGACCATAAATACGAGCAATGCCATATTTACAATCTTTACTTCCCTATTATATTGCTCAATACGTTTGCGGATAATATTACTAATCTCGTCGGCTCGAATAGTTACCATGAGTATTTCTTAATTTTTTTTTGAAAAAAAAAAAACCATCCATCATATTTAAAAATTTTTGAAGTAGAAAAAAAAAAGGCCTTGCTCGTTTTATAGCTCACCATCCTACGTGATCGCAATTCAAAATGATTTTGCTTCCTAATTCACATTCCAACTAAATAAATCAGAACAATATTGTATTCTTACTAAATTATTCTTAACACAAATATTGTATTCTTTAAAAATAAGAGATATTATCGTAATTTGATACTAATAAAAAAATATTGCCAATATCAAATAAAGAGAAAATCACTCTTAAAGAACCGAATGAATAATAGGTTAAAAAATGAATGAAAATTTTCAATAATAATCATCACTTTGAAGTCAGTCTATCAACCTATCAACCAGCTGATGATATGTGATAATCAAATAGTTACATGTAAAATCACAAGACCAAAACCATTCTCAATGTACTACCAACATCATCCTTCTGTCTAGTAAAGAAATTATGACATTTCTCTTTAATGTTTTCAGAAATTGAAAGAAAAAATTATCAATTTGGATCATCAAAATTTAGACTCAGCAGGTGTTCTAGAATTGGAGTCAACCTCTAGCCCTCTGCGAGACTCTTGCCATAATTGGTTCTCAATGCCTAACTTTCTCAGCTCCAATAGCCCCCTCTCAACTGTTTATGGAGTGAACCATTATTGCCAAATAAATCAAAGTCAAACTCGGAATCTGTTACACCTCCCCTTCCAAACATTCAAATGCAAAATTCAAGCTTACCATCAACTGCATCATGTGATGTGAAAGATCGATTGTTGTGGTTGTGGTTGATCCAGAACTGCAAACGTTCTTCTGCTATATCTGGTTCCAATCCATGGGCTTTTGCTCTTCTCCAGAAATATGTAAGCCATGCCTATTTGAATAATTACATCCATTAATTGCTCATTATGCTAATGGTTATATATATATATATATATATATATATATATATATATATATATATATATATATATATATATATATATATATATCATGTTTGAGATCGAAATTTATTGTGAAAATTTCATTGTACCTGCTTAAAACGCACATCTTCAGACTCCTCTTGGCTCAATTCTGAAAGCAATTTAACTTCTTATATATCATTTAACCAACACCAATCTAACTAAAAATTAAACCCAACAGTAGTGCATTGTAATAAACAGAATTCATAAAAGCAAGTGTAAGAACAAATCATAGGCATAGGAAATCAGCACGCTGCTTTGTGAGGGTCATTGCACTAAAAGAAAACTCTTTACATAATTATGAGTTGAATAATGAACTTACCAAATGCTTCAAACTGTCCTTCAGCAGGTAGCTTAATTTCATCTTCAACCGTAATCATCAGAAACCAAAATAATAAAAAAGGATCAAGAATTCAGTAAGAGCCACTTATTAATGATCAAATGAAGAACTATTTTAATAGACAAGATCAGAAACAGAAAGAAACACCACCTTGGAATGAATTAAATTTGGAAAAAAAAAAACCTAAAATGATGATTAAATAATTATTTTGTGCACATAATTAAGGTTTATTGGACAAAAAAAATCCAAAAATGGTATTCAGGATTGTAGCTAAAACTTAAAATTGTGTGTATTACAGCCAAATCATAGTTAGTTATCACAATTATAGCTAAAGGGACTAAATTGAATTTAAGAATGTTAACGGTAAATTACAATATACTCCCTGAAGTTTTATTTGATTAACAAAATATTTCATTGATTTAAACTTGTTATTTAAATATTTTTTATTTATATTTATTTTTAATTGAAAATTTATGCTAAAAATTTATTTTTATTGATTGAAACATAATTCAACATAATAAATAATTCGGCAATTACATAATTATAAAATAATAATATTATAAATTTTTTTTAATTGTCAAATACATAAAGTAATTATATTATAATAAAATAACCATTAAAGTTACAGATTGAGCATAGGCCCTACAATCAATCATCAAAATCGTTCGTAATTCTGTAAAAAAAATAACACTTAATCTTTCTAAAAACATATTAATTGCTCATTAGTTTATTATCAAGTATATCAATTTTTCTATACTGAGATTAATATGTTTTTAGAAAAATTATCTATTACTTTTATTTACAAAATTACAGACGGTTTTATGATTATTTGTATGACCTATGCCCGGTTTGTAATTTTACTGATTATTTTATTACAATGTGATTACTTTGTGTAATTGATAGCTGGAAAAAAATTTATAGTGTGATTATTTTGTGATTACTTTATTATTATTATTATTATTATTATTATTATGTAATTTTTGAATTGTTTATTATATTAAATATATTTTAACCAATAAAAATATATTTTTTTTATAATATTTCAATAAAAAAGAAATATAAATAAATTGACTATTTTGTTAATAAAATAAACTTTTAGGGACTACATTGTAATTTACCTTAAACTTTCTTGAATTCAATTTACTCCTATTAGCCACAATCGTGAAAACTAATTAAGATACTCTAATTAACCTAACAAGTATAAAACTGAAGATTAAGTAATAATAAAAAAGAAATTTACAGAGAATTGAATTCACACCTGCTTTAAGCAAATTTGGGCGTCGTTGCTGAGCCATGGCAAGTGCTACTGCATCTTCTACCTTCAAATAAAAAATAAAAAGGGATTAAAAGAGACAATAAAAACTGCTAGATAAAACTTACAAGAAACAATTACTTGAAATAATCTCACTTGTAAACATGCAACAAGTTATTTCCTTGATTAATTTACTAATGGTAGAAAAAGAAAATTGATGAGATAAAACAACAGATGACGAAGAAGTAAAAGAGAAAATCAAAGAAAAATATGAAAAAATAGTTTTGTGCAGTCCTGAACAAGTAGAGGTAAGGAGAGCACAAATGACAAAGAAGGCTAAACCTTACAGTGCTAGCAAGCGCAGAGAATCTGAAGAAGACCATCATTTAAAGGTATAATAAAATCATTTAAGATACATTTAATGTTTCAAAACTGATATTGTTGAAGATATGACATTTAAAAGGGTACAACAGAAACCTTTAATGAAGCTAGTTCCCGCAGACCTTTCTCAACTAGAAGCATGCTTTCAATGTTTCCAACTCCAGAAAGTTCATTCATGTCCCGTAAAACCTTCTCTCTTTCACTTAAATCGTTATTTGCTGCTCCATGTAGAGTAAACAAATAAAATCAAGGCATTTCCTACCCCTTTTAAATAATAAAAGAAATACTGAGATGCAAATAATATAATGAACTAAAAACACGATGTCTAAAAGGACATCTGAAACCAATTGATTCAGATGCAATCATGGAGGAAGGAAATGACAGTAGTATGCATCCAAACAAATACTTACTTGATGAGCTCTCCTCTTTAGCTCGCTGTCCAGCAGCTAGTACTACTTCAACAGGAAGAGGTGCAAAGGATGACCAGTATTCGTATTTTGCTCCAGCAAGCTCTCCATGTATACCTGGAACAAAAATGTTGTAACGTGCTTGAAAAAGTGAGACATTTGTGATAGGTTTCTTCACTGATCCATAAGTTCTATTAGAGAAAAAAAAAAAAAACTTTATGGTCTCTCATTAGCGTATTGAATTGAAATTCTGTAATGAAAATTAGTAATAGAAAGAAACATTGGATCTTCCCAATATACATGGATTGAACTCCATTATCCAGAATCATAAATTAAAACACATAGTAGTTTAGACAGAATGTCAACTGTAATTTGCGGAACTCATACAGCTAAGGAAACTTCTGTGAGGACAGCAAAATGAACCTTTTTGACCTAGATAATTTCACATTTCTTGGATGATATTAACATAGTAGCTTGAAATTTAGCCTTGGTACCCATAAGCTTATTCTTGTGCATTGTTAACCTCTACTAGAAAACACAAAAGCTAATATTTTTTCTGAATTGAATGAATCAAGCTAGACTTTGCAGAATGAAGATAAATGTATCAATAAAAAGAAACTTAGCCAAAAAAAAAAAAAGAAAAGAGTTCAAATCCAGATAAAGTATTAGGAATATTTATTCTAAAAGGTCAACAATTAAAATAACTTTACCATGTTGAACACACAAGTTCCAATACCGTGCAAGCCAACACCTCTTTAGAACAACTTCTTCCTATGGTGAAAACTGCAAATCACGTTATTTATGGCATAAAGAGTACCAAAAGAAAAAGAAAAGTCCAAATAAATAATTAACAAAAAAACCCTAAGATTGAAACAAACCATTTCCTCATCCGTCAGAATCATTCTCTGTGTTATACTCCTAAGTAATTTAACTTCAGAAACAGCTTCAAGGAGCTGCTCCATAGCAGATGTTGCCTCATCCTTAGCAGTCTAAATCATAGTTCAATAAATGCAAATAGTGTGAATTAATCAAACAACTCTTGTTATAACACGTAAAAAGTAGTAAAAGAACTTAAGGATAAAAAATATATAATTTCCCCAAACCTCAGCTTCTGTCCTAAGAGCAGCAATATCTTCAGGTTTACTAGTTTGTTCTGCAACTCTCAGAGCAGCCTGGACAGAAATTATGCTCGTAGTCCATATTTCACTATAACTATATATAAAGTAAGTGATAACAGACTTCAAACAATAATATTGTAGTAGCAAATCCCTTTCTATGTTCCCAAAAATATATGCATGGAAACATGAATAAATTAAGTACACAAGCATATGCTTTGGGAGAAAAAGGTAAAATACATAAGAATCCATACAACATATGTGTTGCAACTTGCAACTCCTTAGTAAATGTATGCATGCATACATGCATATAGCAAAAGAGATAGGAAAACTCTTAATGGTACTAACCTCCCTTTGCTGAAGAGCTGCCTCCTTTCTAAAGATCAAAACAACTATGACAAATTAGCAAATATAAGTATGATGGCATAGTAAAATGCATCTAAAAACTGACACTTGCCTGCTTAAAAGGCGAGCTTCTAATGTTACACCTTCTCCAAGAGTAGCAACCTGGAAACCACGTCATCAGACAATAAATAGCATAGGACAAGTTGGGGCGGAAGCTGGAATGTTTGAATATGCTCTTAATGTCAATGTTGGAATGTGAATAAACAAGGGTGATTACAGAATCCCATGTCTTTTTCATTTCAACAATTTTTTGATTCAAGATAGATCATAAGTGAAAATGCAAGTATATCTTATTGTATCATTCAACTTTACCACAATCTAGGATACTAGTGCATAAATTTTTGCAGTTTTCATAATCAATTACAATGCAACATGTCACTTACAATTATACTAGGTCTAAACTCATTTATTAGTTTCTTTTTTCAACTAAAAATAAAATAAAATAAAATATACCTGCTTCTCAAGCTGCCTAGCTCTTGCATCTGCTTCCTCATACCTCTCCTCTGCAAGTCGAAGCTGAATGGACACATATCATGATGGAGAACCAAAAGAAGTGCATGATAATAGCATCAATATTAAACTATCTACTATCATCTTTCTACCAGGAAAAAAAATATCTACTATCATCTTATGCCAATCCCATGGTCATCTTCTTTTGTTGAGCAGATGTAATCATCAAACATTATCAGAGAGAGACAAAATTTTATTATACATGATCAATTGAATATGACTACTGCCGCACCTTCCAAAAATGAACTCAGGGCTCCATGAACAAATTGGTTTGATTCAAACAAGTAACATACGGTTCTTAAATTGGAAAATTCATTAACTGTTGAACATTTACAAAACTGTGCAAATATAGAAGATGAAATGTTGGCCCACCTTTTCAATTAAACTATCATTTTCTTCCAGCAGCATATCAACCTGCAATAGAGTTCATAAACTAAACATGAAATCACAAAAAAGAGAAACTCTTATAAATATTTCATGCGTCATGAAATACGAGCCAAAGAAATTGAAAAAAGTTGAACATAATTTCCACAAAGAAGCCAAAGCTGATAATAACAACACCAATAACTACCAGACACCCCAAAAGTGAACATCTGTATTCATAGGCCTTTGAAGCATGCATATTAATCAGTTCGGAAAGTGGTACCTCGTCTTGTAAAGCAGAAGCTGATTGATGGCTGCCAGTATCTCTTAGATTTGTATTTCCAAAATCCATTGAAAACCTGCAACAGAAAATTGAATGTCCAAATTACATTGATTGCAAGGAATATAGCAATTAACTCAAAGTGCAAATCCTTCTTCTCAATTTTGCCTCCAAGATTGTTAAATGAAAAATAACACCAGCTGCACTAACATATACTGACGTACAGTATATGTGAAATGATGCATCAGAAAAGTAAAAATACCAACCACTAAGCATCCATATATGCTTATAATAATAAATATAGGTCTTAAAACTTCAACTGATAGAACATAAACACATCTACTCTTCATATATGGCCATTGCATATATTAACAATAATAAGGAATAAAGCATGCATATGTTTACAATAATAAGAAATAAAGCCTACGCGAAAATGCTAAATGCCAATAAAATTCTTCGTCTAACCACTCCAAGACAAATGAACCTCATCTTATTTATTGTCAGTTAGATATACTCCCTTCGTAGTATATTAGGACATAGAAGACCAGATTTAATGAGTAAAACAATCAATTTTAAGTTTAAATTTTTTTTCCCTTTTTGGGCTGATGAAATAACAAACTTCACTGACAAAAATAGGAGAAAGAAAAAGAAGACAATGATATTAAGTGAAAATTTACATATTGTAGATTCTCAAGGTACCTTTTATCTTTCCGATTGTCAACTGAACGCTCTGGTGAAATCACTGGAGAGACTGGCCTTAAAGATATAGGTACACTAGAGGGAATGGGCATTGTCTTGATGTTTGGACGGCCAGCTGAAGTAGAACGAGCAGATGGAGGTTGTTCGGTGGAGCTGGGGGATGATAGAACAGACATTGAAGAACGAACAGATAAAGGCTGTCCTAAAGAATTCATGGATGATCGCCCAACCACTAAAGAACGAGCAGACAAAGGCTCTTCCATAGTGTTTGTAACCTGAGGGGGTGGGGATACTGAACGAAATGGAATTGATGATGGTTGTTCCACAGTGTTGACAGATAGTAATGGTCTACTGCCTGCTGCTGAATGTGTAGATTGAGGTTGTTCTTGTTTGGTACGAACTACCTAATAGAGAGAATATAGGAAATATAACATATGGATCAATAAAGAGTTCCATAGAATTGAACCCCTCATTAAATGAACATTTCCACAAGTTTCACCATAAGAACCAATTTAATACCACTCCAGGAAGAGATTAATCAGTTTACTGTGACCATTAAACTATAACACTTGGATCAAATATCACATATGTAATAAATTTTCATATTACATCATAACATGTTTACTCATACCAATACTTTATCTACAAACAGTATCTTGAAAAACACAATTGCAACAAGAAATACAAGCTCATAATAGTTATAGGTGAATCACCATAGGAGAACGGGATCTCATTGACTTTCCACCAGCACGTCCAATAGTCACGGGACCAGTAACTAATCCATAATCATTCAAAAGGTCATCCTTATCATTGTCCTCATCAACTATTTGTGTTGGGGGCTGTGACTGCGGTTTCTTTTTAAGTACAGGGCTATTTGCTATTGGCATGGTCTGCACTTCATAATGCAATGTCTATATCAGAAAATACGCATTTGTAATACCCATATTTCATGTCAATATTGAAGTATCTTACGAATTCAAGGCCAAGTTTAAGCAATTATCTAAACAATCCAAAACCAATCAAAGAACTTTAAAATCTAGGATAAAGGAAGAATCACGTTACCCTTGGAGACTGTGGGCGCGGCATTTTTTTTCCACCAGCAAGGCCAATGGAGCCAATGCCACTAGCATTATTTCTATAATCAAAGGAAAGATCATCCTCTTCACTGTCATCATCATCCGCTAGTTGGTGTGACATCACCTGTGCAAGCCTTTGCGCCGCGGCTTTTGTCTGTGCTTTCCTCACGTTAGGCATGCCAGCTGATCCCGTCCGAACATGGCGATGATGTACTGGGGACATCAACGGCGATGAAGCTTGCAATGATTCTGCACTGCTTGTCTGCCTTGAATACATCAAATTCATCCTGTCATCCATACCTAAAAGGAAAAAAAATGATCAGATTACATCGAATTATAGAGTTCAGAATTTTAATTGAAAAAGGAAGAAGAAGAAGAAGAAGGAAAAAAAAAAAAGAATCGATTAACCTGGGATTGATCAGAGAAAAATCTGGATTTGATTGCTTAAATCAAACAAGAAAACCATTAATTGGTGTATGAATTGGCCATGGCTTTAAGATGGAAAGTGAATTAACGAATGATCATTGACTTCTTTCCTAGAAAATTCGCATTAACACCAAAAAATATCAATTGAAATTAGCCAATTCTAAAAGTCAAGTCAATAATCAAATCAAATTTGATGATTTTTTTTTTAAACAAAAGTAAAAAATGAATTTTTTTTCCTCTGAAATTTCTGGTTTAGATGGAAATGAAATGAATCATTTTAGCGAATGGAATGATATGATCCTATTGTCAAGGCAAAAAGGAGGGAAGGAAGGAATGAATCAGAAACAGAGGTTTTAACGGTCAATTTTGGAAAGGATTTCTTTACTAATACCTGACACTGCAATTTATTTTAATTACAAATTTGCCCTTCTTTTACCGGTAGAATTAGAAATGCAATCCAGCTTGTTTGAATTTTCTAGTGTAAAAATGATGATGAAATTGTCACAACCCAAACAATGAGCCAGACCGGCACTATAACTTGGATCAGTAGATTTTCAATACTCGTAGTAAATCTAACTATTTCAAGTTCAAACCTAAGGCCCATCACTGTAGTCTAATTTTAAAAAGACAAACGGATAGAGTTCGGCCATAAATTGAACAATGATGAGTTTTTAGCTCACTCAACCTGTAATCACAACATATATCAATTTAGGGAGCTCAGCTCACCCTCATAATCCTCAACATAGCAATTTAATCAAACGGTAGCTCAACTCCCTATTCTAAGATAAATACCTATCCCATATATCCACACATACATAAATAATAGGTTTACAATTTCAAAATAAATAAACTATTATTATCTTAAGCTAAATAAAATACTTATAGCATACGCGAAGTTTTAGATTTTTAATTAATACTATTAAATATTGATATTGCTGCTAAGAGACCTACGATGAACGAAACAGATTAATTACAATAAGGATATCCTCCTGTAACCTGGAAAAATAGGATGAATATGAGTGAGTGTTCAACTTATAGAGTAATATATTGATTTTAAATACAATTTTTATAACTAACTAAGACTAATGCATCTTTAAACATGAAATGTAACAAATACCAACATATTCAACCAAATTCAAATAATATTCGCACAAAGAATAATTTAGAGTACTCACACACCCATATGTCACATCAATATATGTATACATATGAGAGCTGATCCCTTATACAGCTCTCTTAATCCAATGCTTACCAGCGAGATCAACTCGAGCTAGACTTTCTTTTAATAATCCAAGTGCGGGAGTCAACGAGATCAACTCAAAGCCGTAATCACACCGACTTATCACAAAAATGATCAGGCCCAGCGAGACTAGCTCCAGCCAATCTGCCCGTCCTACTCATATCCAGTACCATGCCACATGTAACAACACACACGACTCTAAATTACCCTAAGGCGACAACCACAGCGATTTCATCAAATAAGAATACAACACAAGGCGTGCCTAATAATAGCTATATACATATACTCATAAATGATGCATGGGCATGCCTTGAATATATAATAATATTGAAATTATAAATAAAATCAATATTTACTTATTGATTAATCAAAAGCTACTGCGGTGGTTGAATGGAGAAGAATGACTGACCCTAATCACCTAAACAGTTATATTATAAGTTTATCAGTACTAACTTTAAAATAAGACTTTAAAGAGACAAAAGACATTATAATTTATACCAGAAATCTGACAGAATTTTCCTTGTACTTAAGACCTACTCAACCAATAAAGTGGTTCAAATCACACTTCTAAAATCACAAGTCTCAAACTCACATCTCAACAACATCACATGACTCCTCTTGGACCCTCCAAACTATTCAAAACTCACATACTCAGAAAATTCAATTATAGTCCTTAAAACTGATATTCTACAAAAATCATTCAAACTAGCTCTAAAAATTTTAAAATTTTGCCCCGCGGTCGTTAACAATGCTATAAGGCTATTGCAAAAGGAATTATAATTTTTTAGTCACCACGAATATTTTATAGAATTTTATTTTAAATCTGGCACTAGGTAATTAAGGGGACTTAAAGTGCGGATTTATATACTCTAATTCTGACGCTTGAAACGCATCCAGGGCATCTAAAAATGGTGGCAGGGACTGTAATATCGGCCTGCTTCTGAGATAATTCCGGCGGCCAGCCTGTCCGGTCTGAAAATGCTGATCCGTGAGTCAGTGAAATTTCCCAGAAAACAAAAATATCTACGTGAAGCCTACAACACCAGGAGTTCAAATATAATTTTTATTTAATTAAATAAGTTCATTAAAGGCTTTGAAAAACATTACGAAGTTCGTGAGATCTATCAGATTTCCAGTGTTGAAAAATTTTGAAATTTATATAACCGCAAAGCTCTCGTCGAGTAGAGCACGCTGGTACTCTCGGAATCTCCGTGGAGTTTCCAGTTTGTGAGAAATCTAGTAAAAAATTTGAAATGAGCTAAAACTTTATGGGCTTAAATCAGACAAACTGCTCAACGAAAATTCATGTTCTTAGTGTTTTTGGAAAGCACTCGAAGAGTAGAACGTGATTGGGATTGGACCCGATCCGATTGGTGGCCAAATCAGCCGAAATCATCCTTGGAAGTTGAAAAGGCGAGCTTTCCGTGATGAGGGATTCAAGCTCGATTTTTTCGGTGTTAGGAGTGGCGACCAGCGGTGAGGAGCCGTCCTAGTGGTGTGCCAGCAAGTGGGGGAGGGAGGAGAGGTGGTGGCTAGTGGTGGGGAGAGGAGAGGAGAGAGAAAATGAAGAGGAAGGGAGGAGAGGTCGCACGCAGGGGAGAAAGTGGTGGCCGATTCAAGTCTGTCGATTCGATTCAGGATATTCAAAATTGAATTTTTAATATGCATTGAGATTCAAAATGAGGCCCAAAAATTTAAAAAAATTTACCAAAAACTCAGAAAAATTTATAGAGTTCAAAAATATTTGTCTTTAAATTAATTTTTAAAAATCAATGAAATTTATTGTCTCAAGAAAATCTAACTCGATTTTTAAAAATTCAGAAAATTTCAATTTAATTTTCATAATATTTAATAAAATAAAATATTATAATTTACATATAAAATAATTATTTAAAAATTTGGGTGTTACATAAATCTATTTCAATTATTTTCCTTTCTTTTCATGTTAATTATTGAGAAAATATGATAATTATTTTAATTTTTGTTACTTTTATTTATTTAATTAAATTTAAACTTAATATATTCTTATTAAATTTTAAATTCATAAATTAAAATTCATTAACTAATTACTCTTATAGTGAAGTAAGATTTTATAAAATAAAACAATAAATAAAATAAAGTAATAAAAGGTAGGGTAACAAAACTTTTCCAATTCACTAATTTGATAGATTAAAAAAATAAAAATTTTAGAGATTTTAAAACCTTTCAAAATCTTACATTTTTAAAAAAATTTTCTCTCAATATTTTAAAAAATTCATTCTTTATCTCTAAAAATTTCCTCCAAATAGGCTATTACTTATTAGAGCAATTTTTTTCAAGACTATTCAACTGTTTTCAAGTTTATTTTTGCTAAATTATTGATACTTATTGCATGCATAAAATTTGATTTGTCTATTTTCTTAAAAAAAAAAGTATTTCAACATATACATGTTAAAATATAAAAGCTTTTAATTTCATTGCATATTTTTTTCCTAAAAAGTATTTTTTATTCTAAAAATTATTTTTATCATATCAGTATTTTAACTTAAAAATAAAAATAAATCACAAAAATAGACTTCAAAGCTCAATTTTTTAAAAGAAATGAAAAGGATGAAAATGGTCACTTTGTTCCTTTGCTAAAAAAATTAAATAAAATTATAAATTATAAATTTATCTTTTTTTAATTAATTAATTAATTGATTAATTAAAGGGAAAGTCTTTTTGAAGAATCCCTCACCATCCTCTCCTGTACGCGAGCTGGGAACAACCATTGCAAATTTTCTGAAACAATTTGTCATACACCAGCATTTCAAAGCCTTGTTTTAGGGTTTTCCACTCCCAATTCTTTCTAGAACAATGCAAAATCTCCATCAAGTGTCTCCAGACTCTCCGTTTTTAATCCCTATTTCACAAATACTAATTCCTTTCCCAAAGAAAGTGGCTTCCTTGGCTCAGGATTGCACAATTGGCTATTTGAGTGCCACGGGTTATTGCACAATGTCACTGTCATTTTGGCTTCTTTTGCTTTTGTACTATGCTTGGCATTACCGGTTAAAGAGAGTGTCCCGAAGTTATCCCATGGGAGATCATATATAATGAACGCTTATTATGGCTTTGCCTCCTTAGCTTGCTCAATCTTGCTTGGTGCTGCTTTCTGGTTTGTGACTTTAAATTTGAAATCCATATGGTTGGTTAGTTTATTTTGCTGTCGGATTCTTTAAAGCAGCATCTAGTTTGTATGTTTCTTGAATGTACATTTCACTCTTAACTTGGTCTTTTTAATTTTAGTTGCTTATATTGATATAGCTTGTATTTTGGATAGTTTTTCTTAGTGCATATAGCAATTTGAGGGATAAATGTGGATTCATTTTGGCATGTCTAACATTTCCTGATATCGGTGATCTATAATAGTTCATAAATATGGAAATTAGTGAATTTTAAATGAAACTGCTAGTTTTAGTTTTCTTAGTTCAGGGTTATCTAGCTTCCTTCTTTTATATAGTCCTTCTGATGTGCGTTTGTGGGCGTGAGTGCATTGTCTTCTGTTCTTTCTAAGAGCAGCATAAATGTCAAAAGTATAGATGTTCAAGTTCAAATAATGGCAGATAAAAACTTCACTTGCGACACAGAAGTTGTTTATTGTAAATACCACACATAACAGGTAGACTCAAGCCGCATGTATTGCAATATCTGCAACTATTGTTTATAATAGATACTAATCCTTCTGTTCAGAATATCTTCCAATGTGCAAGAATAATCTGATGAAATCATAGTTAAGATGGTTATGCTAATTGATTTTTCATGACGCACTGACCAAAATGTGTGTGATTGATTTAGTAGGTTGTACATCTCTATGTTTTTGGAAGGTTGCTTCTGATAACTTATCCAAGTAATCTGCAACTAATTGTAGTCATGTGGTTTATTCATGGTGCTATTGCTTCTAGCTGTTAATAACAGTTTCACCGCTTAGATTAATTGAAAATTGTCTTCCATGCATTGGGGACACTACGTTGAGTTATGCAAGTTTCAAGACTTGCTTTATGAGCTTCTTCTTGCTGCTTTTCATTCTGGCCCTTCGGCTACAATCAAGTGAAATTCTGTCTTCTCTGGCACAGGCGTGGGAGTGCACTCCTGGAAAAGAATTGACATGGAATATTTTATCTTTGTTTACAACATCTGGAATGCTGTTTCTGGAAGTAAGCTTGATTGCCTTTTTACTCGAAGGAAATTATGCAAGTGGTTTGGAAGTTTTGGCACGGACATTTGCTGTATCAGTGCTCATTGTTGGTTTGGACATACTTCTCAAGGTAATTCTCTTTTTTTAATTGAAATACTTTAAACTGTTTGATATTGACAATGGGAACTAAGATCATGTTTGTGTGATGTTGATGGAACTGCCATCCCCAAACTTGTGCATTGAAGCTAGAGGACAATAGGCAGTGGACCTTAAATTTGAAATTTTTTCTCTTACAGGCAATTTATATGTCTGGACTTGGGATCCCTTTGTTCATTGACAGCAATGAGCAGCAACATCACATGAAGTGGAGCTTGTGGGTTGTCCACAGGCTAGTGCTAACTGCAGTTTATGGCTTCATATTGTTCATGTACCATTCCAAGTGGAGGGAAAGATTACCTGGTAAGTTTACCAAATTCATGCATGTTGGCACAAGGGTTTTCTTGTCAATTTTGAAGCTGTTTGTTATAACATTATGTCTTTCTTCATATTTTGCAGCAAGGCCCGCGTTCTACAAGTACATTGTTGTTATGTTCACTTGAATGCATTAGCGTTATTTGCCTGTGGGCTAACTGGGAATGGGACTGGTTTTGGTTTCTGGTAATTTTGGATCAGATCCTCAAAGACTGCATTTAAAATTTGCAGCGACCATATGGAATGTTTTATTTTTCTCCCCTTCATCTTCTTTTGCAGGTTGTACGGCACCACAATTTTCTGCTACCATACCTTTTACCTGCCTCTGATATACATAACATTTTTAGCAGATTTTTTCCAGGTTATTATCATCATTGGATCTATTTTCTCCGTAAACTGAACTATGGTTTTACCATTTCTATTCTCAGTTTAGTCTACCTGTTTTTAACATGTAATTACTATAATCATTGTACATATTATTATGGTTCTTCTGTAGGAGGACTACTTGCATCTAGAGAATGTATGCTATTCAGAGATGAAAGATGCTGGTTTCTTTGATACTGATTGGGAATGATGAAGTGAGATCACGACTGGCTAACAATCTGTACATTCAAGTAAATATGCTTCCAGATGACAAAAATTTGCTGCACCAGAAGAGATGCTTATTCATTGCCTGCTTGACTTGTTCTTGTACAATAGATGTGCCGCTTTATGTAGAATGTATCTCTAGTATTTGGAATGCTTTGTTTGTATCAGTAGGACCCCTGGTTAATCAAGCATCGAAAGATAGCCCTGTATAATACAGAATAAGTGAAGCATGGAGGTTTCTTATGTTTCAGAGGAAATTATTACTTAAAATAACCCAATTTTAGAGCTTTTATTATATTGATGCCCAAGAGTTTCTGTTTGACTAGAGCTTTTATTCTCAGGGGCTTCAGGGGATTACGCCATATGTAAAATTAAAAACAAGTCCTAACAATCATGCTAAAATTAAGCCCTAATCAATATAAGCATGCAAGGCCTCAGTCGTATTAACACTACACCAGCATAATTTGACAAATCAGCAATTTAAGGTCTTCATAATTGAGCAATTTACCAGTTATTCTAGGTGAAACCGGCGAATACATAGTTCACAACAAGATTGCCTAGCACTACCAAAGCAGGCTAACAAAAAGCTTGAAAATAGAATTCTAATTGTAATGAGCATTTCTTCTAAGCACCCTTCTTCTCAACAAGTATCTCAATAAGATCAGCAGCATCCTGAACTGTTATGATGCTCTGGGCACTCTCTTCTTCCACATTAATACCAAATTCCTCTTCAAGTCCCATCACAATCTCAACCTACAAAGATGCCACATTCCTATAAATTAGTAACAAAGAAACAAACTAGTGGACAATAACATAGGCTACAAACAGCTGACCGAACCCAAACATGGGAAGTTTTAGCTTATGTTCCTCCTGGAGGAATTTCTATTAACAGAAAGACAAATCTTTGGAACTGAAAATACAAAGGCATGAAAGGCCATCCCCAATACATAACTATCTATTTGAGGTCGTTAATCACTTCCTGCCTTCTTCTATTCCATAATGTTCAAGAAATTTGTATTCATAAAGACCAGTAAATATTTAACTACATACACCAAATGAGAATGGAACAGAATAAATAACTAATCTGTGATTTGTTTCCCCTGCCACTTGACAAATTCATTGGAAAACAAACAATATTTACATATACAAGGCAAAAACCAATGAGTTACAGATGGTACATCAATCAACCATAAAAACTTAACCTGCAAGAGGAACACATCATCAGATCTATGAAAAAGCAAAATCATGCAGTAAAAATTGCAAAATTAGTGTACCGAAACTTCAATAGTAAATGTTACATACCGTATCAAGAGAATCTGCTCCCAGGGCTGCAAATTTTGACTCGCCAGTAACAGCAATTTCAGGTGGTAATGCCAGCTGTGTCTTCACTATTTCACACACCTTTTCCACAGTTCCTGGCTTGGCCTACTCAAGATCATTTAGTACATAAATCATTTTCTGAATTCAAGAGAGTAAATTTAACTAGCACATCTGCAAAACATTGTACATTCAACCTTAGAACTACCCATGCAAGATGGCCAATTTCCTTAGGAGATGCATTTTCATGGCATACTCTTAATATTCTTCAAATAACATCGCATCCACCTAATAAAATCTTTCTTTCTGGCCACCACATGCATTACATCATAATTTCTTGCATCGTGCAAGCGACTAAAAACAAAGGCTAATGCATGTTTCAATCAGGCATCTATACAGAGAAATTTTTCACCTCTCCAATTTACCTGAAGCCACACACACCGGAGAAAGGAAAAAATAACGCAAACTGAATTCTGTATATTCTTCATTTCTGGTTTGTCAACATGTTCACATAGCGAGATACTTTCTCAACATCATAATAACAAAAATAGATTCCGCCTAATAAAGGAAAGAACGAAGATTGTCCATGCAGCAGACAAAATATCTACAAAGATCAATTTTCTTGCAAGAACATAAAACCCTATTAATTCCACTAAAAAGACAACAAGAGAGCAAGCCAACCCAAAAATCTGAAATGAGAGTCACTGAAAGAAGAGACATACAGCACAAGAAACCTGAAGGCGAGCTGGAACTGGCCGCACCCTAAAGGACAGGAAATTTCTCTGGTTTGGAAGTGAAAAAGACCTCAGACTAGAGATTCTGGTTGCAGCCTGTTTAAAATATTCAAACACAAAAACTTCAATCAACTATCAATGACAATAAAACAAACAAACAAGAACAAAATCATAACCCAAAAAAAGAAAAAAGGAGGAAAGAAAAGCAATTGTAATATGTTTCTACCAAGACCATGATCATTGCATGTATACAACTAGGATACTTCTGATTTCTACTACTATATTCAAAATGAATAAGTCCACTAATCAAAAGATTCAAACTTTTGATAAAAAAAAAAAAAAAGTAACATTATTGTCAATTACAAATGCAGTGCATAAACATCTTATACTAACTAGACAAACTAAAAAAAAAATTCCTTGTAGGAAAAACTATGCTTATACACTATTAGCTGAAGTCATCCAGTCTCATGCAAAGAAAAAATGATCACAAATTTCCCATTTTCCAGACCCAATCGATCGTCAATAGAGCCTCAACTAATGACTACAACAAACAAATCCCAATATTCGCATTCGCAGCAGAACAAAAACTAGAAATAAACATAAATAGAAGCATTAACAGATCTATCGCAGAATCACTAAAACACAAACAAGATGAAAGAACCTACGGTTTCAGAGAAGCAATGAAGGACAGAAATGTAAATTACCACACTAGGACGAGCCTGCATAGAGACTGAAGAACCAGCGGCTGCTGCCATGGGAGGAATGATGAGGTAGAGCTTAAAGAAAGAGAGTGTATAAGCTGAAAAGAGCCGGCGAACACGTGGCAAGTTATAGCATTCTCTTTCTTTATATATATATATATATATATATATATGAAAATTAATATTAAATATTCAAGGTCCCCTACTTTTTTTTTTCGAAGGTCCCCTGCTTCTAGCAGGTGGTTGTTGGTGGTTGGGTATTAATGCATCAGTGGTTTTTCGATAATTACAAGGAAGTGCTTTATGGGATTCAAGTCAAAACTAGAAACGTGAATGTTGTGGGTTCGTTTCTCTCGCGGGATTTCTAGTGATATTAATTACAAGAAAGTGCTTTATGGGATTCAACGTGGGGACGAACCCTTCCTTGATCTGGAGTTGTGAGTTGTTTAGTTTTTGCTTGCGGGTCCCCTTCAACTTCTTTGTGAGGATTAAAACCAAAGGTCCGCCATGCTTTTGCTCCAACAATGCTTGAAGTTGACTTATATCTGTTTCTAGGTAAGCTCCGTGGGACGGTGCTCTAGTATAGCCATGAGGAATGGCATCTGTAAGGTGGGGGTGGCTACAGCTCGAATCACCGAATATAGTTTTTGAATCCTTAGCTCAGGTTCAATGCATCGTGAACCTAAACGAAATCGCTATGAAATAATTTAGAAAACAATTCTTAAATGTTAGTTTCAGTTTGGACACCGATTTAAATAATTTGAAAGGTTATTTTGAAAGAAGACTGTTAATACAATTTAGAGAACCGTGCAGTTTAGATAAAAAAAATTAAAAAAAAATTATTAATTTAAAATTAAATTATATTTAAAAAAATATTTTAACTTTTTTTTAAATCTTTCGATCAAAATAAAATAAGAAAAAAAAAATAAATTAATTTATCTTTGAAAAAAACTTAATAAGAAAAGATTTTGACTTGATTAAAAAATTAGAGATAAAATTATTTTTTTTTTAAGAAATAAAGAAAATATGTATGAATTTAATTTTGCCTATATATCAAAATTTTCAATTATTTTGCTTGCCTTTTTTTTTTTAAATTGTATGATAATTTCTAATTAAAAAAAAGTATAAAAGATAAAAAAAATTAAAATAAAGGGTGTTGAAAATTTTATTGAGGATATAAAATAATAATAAAATAACTAAAATATTATTAAAAATTTCAGTGAGTGTATAAAATAATAAAGTATGAAAATTAAGAGAATATAAAAAATAATTATTTAGAGAAATTAAATTAGTTAAAAATTAAAGAGAGTGTAAAGAATAATTATCCAGAAAATTTAAGATCTATATAAATGAATTAGGAATATAGTGAGGTATTTATTGAGTTTTTTTGTATTTAAATTATAAGATTGATTCGATTTAAAATCGTCATTTAAATTCGGTTCAGAACCGTCAATTCACGGTTCCTGAAAAATATAAACTTGAATCAAACCATAAAAAGACGATTTCAATCCATTTCAAAACCAATTCTAATTTTAACTAAATTTTAATTCGATTTTGACTAAACTGATTTTGATTTGAAACTAGACCATAGCCACCACCGCCCTAATATTGATGGTATCGACTCCCTAAGGTTACAAGCTTCAGTCTATTAGTTAAGGTTTGCTGTGATTGTGAGCTTTTGAGTTCTGTTTATTATTAGGGTTAACTTGTATGGGCCTCAATTTTTAATATTATTATTATTATTATTTTAATCTTGAACTTACTTTGTTATGAGTGTCCTTAGACCCTTGGGCCTTGTACTAATCTCTTCATATCGATTAACGAATTTCTCATCTTAAAAAAAAAAAAAAAAATCTAGAGTGTCAAGTGGCCAAGAACCTTAGATTGTATAAGCCCACTTACACTTAGATGGGTTCAAGGCCCGAAATCCAAACCCAGCCCATTATTTACAAAAATTTCTTAAATATTATTTATTATTCCATTTCCACTAGACAGGCAGATATTGGATTTAGAAATAGGGATTCAAATTAACCCTACTACTGTGGACCATTAATCATTGATCTATTTACTTTTTTTTTTTAATTTTTTAAGTGTATATGTTTTTACAAAATAAAATTCTTCAATTATTTCTTTAATTATTAGATAAAATTTAAATGTAATAAGATAAAAATAGATGAAGAATTGAATTAATAATTTTGATATCCTATTATTAATTATTGATTGCCTTTTTCTTAATTTTAATAAATGACAAATATTTTTTTCATCTAAAAAGAATTATTTATTAATCCACCAATGCACTTTGATATATATAACATATTTTAAAATTATTATAAAATTAGAATTATATATAAAGAGTATAGTGCAAAAGCATTTACATAGTATTAATTTTATAAATGAATTATTTTTTAAATAAAAATTATCTTATCAAATAATTATATAAAATCTATTTAATTTTATTAAATAATATGATAAAAATAAATTTGTGCAAAGCATGGACCATGAAATAATTTTATTTAATTTATTTAATTCGTTACGCCTGCGGTTAGTAAGATGTGCGGTTTTTGTTCGATTTAGGATTTACATAGGAATCAGAATTAAATCAAAATTTTGGTATAATTTTAGTTTGATTCTTTATTATTTTGATTCTGTTTTGATATAGTTCTTGATTCTTCGATTCTGATTCAGTTCTTAAATTTAATATATTATATAATAGAGTGGTATAAATATATCACATAATATACATTATAACTATTTATTAATTATGTAATATTTAACTATAAGATATAAAATATAATTATGAAATAAAATATATATATATATATATGTTATATTTATAATTAAAAATTATAAAGTAATTTAATGTATTTATAATTAAAATTATTTAAAAAATAGAGAAATAAAATATAACATTAAGTTAAGTTGTATTTGGTTTATAATTATATTAAAAATATATAATACATATTAAAAATCATAAAAAATATATGTATAAATTCGATTTTTGATTTGATTTGGATACGGTTTTGATTCGATTCTTAGTGATGAATCAGAATCAAACTAAAGTATCAAAATAATTTCAGTTTAATACGGTTCCTGTCAGTTTAGTATGATTTTTCAGTTCGATTTGAGATTCTCCAAAATCGTACGCAATCTTAACAGACAGGACCATAAAATATTTTTACATTTAAAGTAATAATTAATAAGAATACTCAAATTAATTGGTCCAATCCATCAATCTGATCCATTGTTAGAAAACTAAAATTAACAAAACAATGATTAACATTATTAGAATTTCAATATTGATTTCTTTACCATTGATTAAAGTAAGACCTATCTATTTTTTGGCCTAATCCTCTGGTTGCGTAGGCAGTTGGGTTGCCTTCTCAAACAGTGAGTTTCATTTAGTTGACCCAAGTCTACACGTATAGTTAGAACTACCTAGTGAAAGCCCACAATGGCTTGAAATTTCTCCGCAATAAATTCCAACTTCTGCAACTTGCAGCCTGCAATTTTAGGCATGGAAATTGCCTCGCACGTTTGCCCATTTGTTAATGCACAGTTTGCCTAACCACCACCTGCAGTGGCGGTGGTGGTCCAAGAATGAATGGCAGAGCCAGAGTAGCAGGAAAAGAGGAAGAAGCTTCATGAGAGGGTTTTTCCAGGTTTTCTTGACATGATTGGCCCAGTCCCTTTTATTTCTTGATGTCAACTAACCAGTTGGTTTTATTTCATTTTCAGGCTATTAATTCCAAAGAGTTATGTATCATATTGCTGCCTCAACAGCCAGATTTGGACTTTGTTAACCAACCTTATTTATTGTCTTTAAGAATAAAAATTCATCCTATTGAAAGAAAACGACAATTATTCTGCTTCTTAATATTTCACAAAATGTTCTAACAACTCAAGTAATGTTGTGCATTATATCAAGGAGATTTGCAAATCATTTAATTTTCATTTGTTAAAAGGGAATGCAATAGAGCTGCTCACTGGTTGACGCAAAAAGCTCTTAGAAATTCTTCTTTTTATAGTAATTTAGTGATTCAGAATCATCATTTTGTAAAAGGCCTTCCCTCTTGATTTGCAATGAATTTCATTATTAAGGATATACCTAGTAAACAGTCGATTTTGATTTGATTTTAAATATAAATTGACGATTCTAATTAATTTGGTTTTGATTTAATTTTAATTTTAATTAAATTTAATGGTTGAATATTTTTGTAAATTTTTATTTTTTAAATATAATTTGACGCAAAGCCAAATTAATCGATTTTAGTCCGATTTAATATTGATTTGACCAATGTGATTTTAAATGATTTTAATAAATTTTAATCTAAATCAATTTAATTTTGATTCAATTTTAATTTTAAATCCCTTATGCCTAAATCTAGCTAAGGAAAGCTAAAATATATAGGAAAAAAAATGAATTTTAGAAATTTTAAAATTTTTATACACATTCACATGTTCCTCTAATTATAAATGCAAATTCCAATTTAATAAATTATAGATTCTAATTTATTATTATTTTTTTAATCTATCAATGTTGTGCTGAATTACATTTTGAAAAATTTATTATTTAATCATATTATTTTCACAAAATTAATTACTTAATCTTTTATTTTAAAAAATATATTAATTAGTCTCTATATTTTTATTCTATTTACTCTTTGTCCTTCATTCATTCAGTTTAAATCAAGTTTTCCATTAATCAATATATTTAAATGAGAGAGAAATTACTAGATATTAAATAGTTCAACACTTAGAACATGGAGAGAATATGTATTTATATTTTTTAAATCATAATAAAATTCAAACTAACAACTAAAGAATAAATAAAATAAAAATATAGAGATTTTTCTCCTATTTTTTTAAATAATATCATTAAATAATTAATTTTTTTAAAATAAAAAAAATAAATAATAATTTTCTCATAATTTTTTTTATAATATAATAGTTTTCCAGTTGAGAAGTTTTTTTTCCCAATAAAAAGAATATATGCACACACTAATTAGTGACAAAAATAAATTATTATTAAAATCATAACAATTTTAATAAAGTCTGTATTCTTATATAACCTATACGTATACTTCATATCTAATATAGAATCTCGAAAGAGCAATCTATAAGCATATCTAACTCACTCGTTGACAAAAAATGACAATCACAATATTCATGTAAGCAAGTACTTCATTTCATAAAAAATAAATAAATAAATAAATAAAATTGATGTCAAATGGTTGCACCAATATGATACTTGTGGATTTGGTAGAAGAAAAAAAAACTTAATTTTACAGAATTAAAAATAAGAGAAAATTGGAGGCTTTGCATCACACTATTATATCATATCAAATAAAATTATTAATTTTAACACATTTATTTCATTAAAAATATTTTATATCATAAACATAAACTCTTAACTGATCAACCACCACCCATGATTCTTATCACTAATGGCCACTGTAAATTAAAGAGAATCATCCACCATTAATGATGCTCACCACAATCTTGTCATTCTATATATTTTTATAATTAGTACAAGTATTTTTAAAGTATTAAAATTAAAGGAAAATTAAACACTATAAAATATATTTTTCATTTTTAACAAAAAATAAATTATTTTTTAAAAATGTGGTGTTTAAAATATGTTATATCCTTTTCATATTTAAAATAACTAGTTAAGTTAGTGAGATTTTGAAAATTAATTATTAATTTTTAAATAAGTTTATTTAGTTTTAATTGATATATTTAATAACAGGTATTTTTATTATTATTATTATTAATACAGAGAGGAAGAACCGGCCATTTTTTTAAGATTAAATTATTTAATAAATATTTTATATAAATTTTTTGAAAAAAAATATTTTTATAATTAAGTTTCCATTTATTTCAAAAAAATAATATATATATATATAATATTTTTCATGAAAATTTTTTTACTATTTAATTGTAATTTTAAATTAATAATATATATTTATTTTATGTATTTATAAGTATTTTCACATTTTAATAAAATTAATAAAATTAATAAAATAAAAAATAATATTTAAAAAAAATTAATTTTTTTTAAATAACTTAAATTTTTTAAAAACGGATTAATTGTACTTTTAGCACTATAGTTATCAGATTCTCAGTTTAAGCTTCACATGATTAAGAAAATGAATTAATGGATTATCAGTGATTGTATTGATTCATTAGATAATATATATATATATATATATATATATATATATATATATATTGTATCTATTAATATTAATTAATTTAATTAATTTTTTAATTTTAAAATCATTATTTTAATATTTATTAAATTATATCTATTTACAGTTTAACGATATTCTTAATTTTTTTCATAAAAATTCAAATTAAAATATTATTAGTAAATATTTTTATTTTTTACATTTATAAATAATACAAAAACTAATAAAATATTTAAATAACATTTATAGATATTTAGATAATTACCTTTTAATATTTATAAAATATTAAATATATATTAAAAATAAAAATAAATATCTCATTTTATAAAATTTATATATATTATAATTAAATAATAATATTATTTTAATTAAACTCTTAACAAGTATTTTTTTATTTAAAATTTATATATTGACATTTTTTAATTTTACAATTTATAAATTATAAACCAAATCAATTCTTGGATCATCAAATTATATGAATTAATGAAAAATCTAGGAGAGCCAATTGAAATTTTATAAATTATTTATTTATTTTATTCAATTAAAAATTTACAATTACACATTCGAATTAATGGTTCGCCAATTCAATTTATAATTAGAAAAAAAAATAGAAAAAATATAAAAAAATATCTTATGGTTTCACATTTTGATTCCTAGAAAACATAGTTTAATTTTTATCAATTTGATATTATATGTTTTTTCATTGGCAAATATGATTCAAACCGTTAGTTATCATTAAATGATACTTATGTGGTGAACACATGATGTTGACATGATAATACATACCGTTTCACATTCACTACATAAGTGTCATATAGACGTATGCAAATATCATATTTGTCATATGTCATTATGTCAATGCTACATATTCATCATGCCAGCGTTGTTTAACAATTATTAATAATTTAAATTATATTTATTAATGAAAGAAAACACAATATATATAATTTATAAAAGTTAAATTAGAACTTCTTTTATGTTAAAGCGTAATATATATATATATATATATTTATTTATTTATTTATTAAAAAAAATCAATTTATCGAACTTCCAAATCATACAAATATGATTACCACCATTTTAGAAAAAATGAGTCACTTTTAAAATGATCATAAAATGGGTATTGAAGCATTCTAAGTTCATGGGGATTGAAGACAAAGATAATTATGAAGATTAATCAAGAATATTGAATGAAGTGGGACATACAAATACTAAAACTCAATTAAAAAGGTTCATCTATGCTCCATGGCGATGCAATTATTGTAATGGACACAGACAATGCTACGAAGTGTAGACAGATCATCTCCACAAATATATGTTGAATAGCAATTATTTAAATTAATACTGTATCTCTCTCTCAAAAGAATATTATAATTAAATCAATAGGGAAAGAGGAAACCGATAATCAAATCTACACTAAGGCCTAGTGGGAAAAAAAGAGAAGAAGATAGTAGGGAAAGGAAAAAAAAAAAAAGCAATTTTTTTTAATTTTATTAAAAAAAATATAGAGAAAAATTTAAAAATTTAATCCTTTATTTTGTTAAAAAAAATAAAAGAATTTATGTAAAAAATAAATTATTTTATTTTTCTCTTAAATTTAGTGAAAAAAAAGTAAAAAATAATTTTTATTTTTATTTTTTTTAATTTTTTCCTTCAATAATTATTTTTCAATATAATTTTATGCATACATATCAGAAAAATAGTAAAAACGTAACAATTTTTTTCTTATCACTTTTTATTAAACTATAAAAAATAAATAAATCACTTTCTCTTTTTTTAATTTATAAAAAAATTTTACATAGAGTTTCATTTTTCTATAATTTAACTCACTTTTTTCTTGGCCTTCTTTTTTATGAACGAAATGATAAATAAAATAACATTATGTTTGTATTATGGTTTCTCAAATTTTTGTATTTATACTTTATTATTTTATAATTTATAAAATTTTAATTATATAACACCTTTTAAATTATTTATATATTTAAAATATTAATAAAAATATTTTAATAATTTTTATATTTATTTTATTATATCATATTAAATTATTATGTATTATATTATTTTTCTAGACAAAATAATAATAAAATGTGATTTCATATATTAATAAATTATGTTACATTGAATGAGTTAATGTAATTATAAAATATAAAAATAAATTAATAAAAAATTATATTTAATCAGGATGTAATAATAATTCTCCCACATTTTAGCTAGTGCCGACAATCATGAAAGGTTTATTAAATTGGTAAATGGATTAGCCACCCTGAATTTTTAGTGCCGCCTGAAACATACAAGACGTGACGCCCGGAACACTGAACAGAGGAAGAGGATTACAGCTTTCTTTTTTCAATCAAAGTAATCGCCAGATTGGTTGACGGCCGGTACAACCGCTATTTCATCTTCAGACTTCAGACTAACCAACAACCTCCACTGCTCACATGAAAAGGAAAATTACTCTCTCTCTCTCTTCCAAACCGAAACGTAGCTTTCACTTCCCTTCTCTGAATCGCTGCTGCAAATATCCTAGTCTGGCGTCTCGGCTCACCAAACAATATCAGATCATCTCTCTCCCTCTCTAATTTCTAGGTTTGTTTAGGCCTTGTGTGTGGAATTTTTCGATTCCAATCACAACCGAAACGATAACGAAACGTCACTTATAAAAACCGGCACATTCACGCAATTCAACACTCTATCCTTAAATTCCTCTCTCTCTCTACAGTTCCTCCTCAGATTCGATTTATCTCTTTCACTTGTTTATGGATGATTCGCCAATAGCGACGCATCGATTCCAAACGCTGTCGTTTTGCTGGTGCTTTCTCTCTCTCATTTTTTTGAAATTGCGTACTTGTATTTGAGGCAGTGTTGAGTCTGTTTGAACTGAACTTGGGGAGAGTGAGAGCAGATTCCGGACGTCGTCGTTTCGATGTTTTGCTTTGCTTTGTTGCCTTCTTTGTGAAATTTTCGACGATCTGAACTGAAATTTGTTGCTTTCAGCTTCTTGTGGTCAAATTCGAACATTAATAGTTGGAGACTTCACAAGGTGCCGTTTCTTTGACTGATTTGGACTTTTGTGTTTGGCTTTAGATCTTTATGATTGAACTTATAGAAGACTGATTTATGTACCGTAATTTTACTCACTGATCTGGGCGTTGATTTTCATTTCATGTTCGTTGTTCTTTTAGCAGTTCGTGTTGTGAGCTGAAATGGTTCATTTATTCGATTCATTTTTAGCGACGAATGTTTTGCCTATCTATTGTGTTTTTTATTATTCTTGGTCCGATCTTATTTTTCTTTTAATGGTGTCAATGTTGAATTTCGATTGATCGCATTCTTTTTTTTTTTTTTTAATTTTCTTTAAATATGAATTCAGTGGTTTTGATGATGGTGTTATCTCTCCGGTTTATAAAATTTGTATTTGGAAATTGACTTTGTTAACATTTGGTTAAAACTGGGGTGATCATACTTTAGCTTACCCTTTGTTTGGATCTTCCTTAATTGAGCAAGGAAATTGAAGAAAATTTAAAGAGAAGGAAAGAAGAGAAAAGAAAAGAAAAAAAAAAATCTGTTTTATACTTTACTTAAATATAAGAGAAATAAAATTTTTTTCCTAATAAAATTATTTAATTGACATAAATTTATAATTTTATTATTATATAATTTTAAGAGTGTATAAGTAATTTTAATATAAATTGTATCTAATTTTCTTCATTTTTTTCCATTTTACTATAAACTGAGAGAAATATTTTGTGTTGATGGAAAAAATTAAAAAATATAATTTCCCTAATTTCTCTTCATTTCTTCTCATCTCTCTCCGTTTCCAACCAAAGGGTTAGCGTCTCGAGTCGGAGCCAATGAATAAACTGGGGTGATAATGCACCGGCTATGACATCTTAGAAAATGTTCATCCAGATTGTGATCAAGTTGAAATGATGTGAGCTTGATATTGGAAAACAAAAATGTTATATGCTTGTTTGTGGGCATGCATGCATTCATGTGGTTATGAATACGGTGTAGGGCAGCTTTCAGGATGGGAGCTCGACATGTGGGTCTTATTCATATCTTTTTTGAGTATGTGCAGAGAAATCTAGCTTTGGACGCTGAGAAGATTGGTTTTGAACTCAGTGAAAAAAGGGAACCATGAGTACACAACTTTTAGAAATCCTGCCCAGGGAACTGAAATTTATATGTGAGTATGGCCCCATATTAATCATTTCTTATTCTTGATTATTGATGTATTTATTTACTCGTATTTGTAATTGTTATTGCTGTTAAAGATAATTGATGCTTTATTTGATCAGTGAGAATTGGGCTGGGAAAAAAGAATAAAAAGATTTATGAAATTTTACATTTTTAACTTTAGCTTTTGGAAAAACATAAAGAGAAGAAAAAAGGTGGGTTAGCCTTAATAACTTTTGAAGGTACAAAACCTCAGTTGTTATAGCTTTTGTAAGTTTGAAGGAAAAAGCTTCTTTGTTTCACTTTTACAGCACTGGAAAGTATGAAAAGCATGTTTCTTTTCCCCTAATATTTTTCCTGACTCGTACTTTTAGTTACTTTGGATATAAAATTAAATAGTTGTTTTTTTTTAATTGAAATAGTTTTGATGTATTTTTTTCCTCTGTAGTTGAATTGAAGAAGCAGAGCTCATGTGCAGTAAGGCTGACCAATGTTACTCATCGCAATGTTGCTTTCAAGGTTTGAATTGCATTCCGGCTTGATTTCAATTTTCAGGACAGAAATTTTGATATATGAATTGTAGATATATAAATGATTTAGATGTGATATTGGCAGGTTAAGACTACTTCCCCTAAGAAATATTGTGTGCGACCAAATGTTGGCATTATCTTGCCAAAATCAACTTTTGAATTTACTGGTAAGCATTTTTCAATTCCATCCAAGTAATCACGACTCTTTGTGGGCATCCACTTGTACACACGTGCACACACACCCGGTTCTATATAATCATTGCATACTTCAATGTTGTGTGCAATGAAGTTTGGAGCTGCAAGTGGTGTTTAATTGAAATTGTTTTCAAGTGGTGTGTAATGAAGATTGGTTATTATCTTGTAATGTCATTACATGCGTTGTTGTTAGAAAACATAGGGTGAGGGGCATTGATTAAGCTGTTATGCTACTTGAATTACCAGATACGCAAATAAAGGCTAGTAAAGTTTGTTATAATTTGTGTGTTTTGATGATGTTCTTTGTCTTTTTCTCCTCATACCCCATTCTGCACTTCATTTATAATTTACCCTGTCCTGTGCTCCAGTTTTAACTGCATATTATTTCCTGCTGTTACTGTATTGCTGTTCTGAGCTTCTTGGGCTTGATGTTATGTAGTTACAATGCAAGCTCCAAAGGCAGGTACTGCTGAAAAGGTGTGCAAAGACAAGTTTTTAATCCAAAGCACTGTTGTTCCTGCTGGAACAACTGAGAAGGACATAACAACTGATATGGTAAGCATTTGTGGTTTTAATTTTGAATTTGACCTTCTATTTTGACTTTTTTCATTATCATTACCCTTTTCCCCCTTCCCTTTTTAATTGGCAGTTTAACAAAGACAATGGCAAGTACATTGAAGAGATCAAGCTGAAAGTGGTCCTTATCAGCCCCCCTCAGTCTCCAGTACTATCACCAATAAATGGGGTGCTTAAGCAGGAACCTCTTTTTGGAGCTTCTGTGCTGAGAGATCCTATATTGAGTAAAGTTGAGAATACCACTCCACCACACATGGTTAGAGATTTCTTCTAGCTGGACAATGCTGGAATTACCAAGCTAGTATGATATAACTTTTGAATACTATGTATTTGTTATTCTTTCATTTGTGTCAGGTTGCCAAGAATGCAGAATTCAAAATGATTTATGATCAGGAGTTCAAAAAAGAAAAGGATGTGGAGTTGAAGCCAAATAAGGATATTGATGAACAGGAGTTGAAGCCAGAAAATGATGCAGAACTGATGCCAAGTAATGATGTGGTTAATGTTGAGGCAGTAAATCTGGCGAATGATGAAGAGTTGAAGTCAGAAAATAATGCCGTCAATGATAATCTGGCAAAGGATGCACATTTATCTCCCCCAAAGAATGCAGAATTTGTAACATTAAAGGCTGTGGAGGAGTTGAATTTTGTCAATGACATTGAGGAGATGAAGTCAAAACTGAATGTACTTGAATCAAAGCTTAATGAGGTTAGTCCTTCTCTACTCTCCATGTGAATCTTATGAATGCTTTAGTTCCGACGATATAATGAACCCACTGTCATCCATTTGAATCTTCTTTCAATCTGATAACTGCATCGTTTGGTTTTTGATATTTACATTTTAGAGCTTGGCAACACATGACTTGCTTTGCCTACATAGTAAAAGAAATTATTTAATTTGTAAAAGTCTCTTTGGAAATTTTTGTAGCTGATATAGAACCAAAGAGTTATGGGGAACTAAGGGTGAGAAACAAATTCTCAAAGGGTGGAGAAACACATTCTCTGGAGAAACAAATTCTCAAATCTTATTAAATATCAGTAATAATATCATATTAACCTCTGTAAAATGCCTAAAACGCATACGGTTTGATGTTTATGAAGTAGTCCTATTAATATTAGGATTTGAAATTCTTAAACAAGAAAATCCTGATCAAATATTAATTAGGAATCCCAAACCAAAACGAAATTTATATATAACAAAATACTAAAACTAAGAGAACTCTATAAGTGTTCCTAAATAATAATATAATTCCTAAATAGTAGAAAAGAAATATAAGCTTCCTAATTCTACAACGAATATAATTCCTAAGTTGAGTTTTCTTTGGAGGAAACCTAAAATGGGAAGGATCTAAATGGGCTTTGAAACCAAATTGATTTAGAACTAGTAGAGTTACGAGGAACTAGGGATGAAAAACAAATTCTCAAATGGTAGATAAACACTTTCTCTAAAGAAACAAATTCTCAAATAAAGAAGAAATAAATTTTCAAATTTTATTCATTATCAATAATAATATCATAATAAATTCTCCCTAAAATACTTAAAACAGAGGTATGTATAATATATTAACTATTCCTATTAATACTAGGATTTGGAATCCTTGAATACGAAATCTCTAATCAAATACTAAATTAGGAATCCCAAATGAACACAAAATTCTTAAATAACAAAATATGTAACCTAATAGAACTCTATAAATATTCCTAAAGATCTAAACTTCCTAGTTCTATAATGAAATATAATATCTAGGTTGAATCTTCTTCCAATATTGCATCAACATGTTTAAATGAGACAAGCATGATGTATATATTTATCGTGTTCTATGTTTGAGGCAACTAGCAATAAGTTTATATGGGCATTTTCCAATAAAATAAAATAGTGTATCTTGGGGTCCTTGCAGGCTGAATCTACTATTTCAAAATTGTCAGAGGAGAGAAGATTAAGCATTCAGGACAGAAAAATTTTGAAGGACGAACTAGTAAGTTATCTTGCGAGAGAAAAGTTTGATTGGTTGGTGCAAACATGTTTATGATAATTTTCTCAGTTGTGGACTCATCAAAGGTCATGCTTTTTGCTTTCTAACATCAGCTTCTCATCCTTGGCAGGCCATGTTGAGGAGCAGGACAAGCACAAGAAGAGTTCAAGTGGGATTTCCTCTTCTTTTTGTTGTTATGGTTGCTCTTGTGAGTGTTTTGCTTGGATACCTTTCTCACCCATGAATATGAAGACATTACAGAGTATGTCAAAGTTTGTTATAGTTAGAACTTTAAAGGTACTAATTGAATTCTCCAAGGAATAGGAAGGGACTGTAAGTTCATCCTTTTTGGGTTTATTCAATCTAGGTTAGTATGTTGAGTGTGTAGATGATACTCTTAATGAAAATATCGAATGTAGAGTGCCTGATTCTGATAAAAAGATGAGAAAATATTATCTGAAATAGTGGATAAGAGGGTAGCTGTAATAGAATACTACTGTAATAGAATACTATCTGTCCAATGACCAATGCCTCACTGTTGTAGATACATTATTCCTGTCTTGAAACAGGTTGGTCATACATGTACACTCATATATATGCTCTTCCCTTATAAAGTTGAGTTGAGAACGAACTGTATATGCTCTTCCCTTATAAAGTTGAGTTGAGAACGAACTGTGTTCTTATTTTTATATATAAACAAGGCACAAGCTTAAGCAGAGACAGCCTAGCAATTCATGGGTTCGGAATTGCAAAGGTGATAAATGTAATGAATTGCAGTAGAAATTAATTGTCAGATGTGTTGTCCATATTGTATAACAGCAACAGCCCCAACCCAGAAAAATAAAGGATCAATAAAGTTAAATATGTCATGAGAATAGACAATGGAGATGGTACTCTGCTTCATGTTCCTCTAACAATTCCCTGAATGGGAAAGCAAAAATCGATTCTGCTGTGTGTCGGAGAACAGAAAAGGCTTCAGCCAGGATGCTATTTCCAGCAACAACTGAGGGAGCTGCTGTAACTATAGCAGAAGAGTTTGAGAAGGTATTTTCAATTCAGATGCATTTGAATATGCAAGTAAAAACTTTTGGTAAAAATAATTCTCTACCCACTAGTATACTTCTAATTTAGAAATAATTTTAAAAGAAAGAATGCAGTTGTATGATAGTGTCTTCTAAAAGAACCATCCCCAACTTCTTTTACGAAAATTGATTTCTCAATCTCCTACAGTTCTCATTTCTGTCCTTCAATGTTCTTTACTGTAAACCAAATGTTCTATAACCGGAAATCTACAATCGAACTCTGAAAATCTACGGAAACTATGTTTGGATCATAGCTCGAAATGATTTCATATTATATGATATGGCGATTCCATATGTGAGAAGATTGTTCCTAATAAATGGTGGTTTGAATTGTAAAATAATGGTTTCTAACTACCATTTTACTATAATTTTTCAATGGTTTAAAATTTTTATTTTTTCATTTTATCTCTTTGCTACATAAAATTCTAATTATATAATTTTAATGTTATATATTTATAAGGTATATTTAGTGGTTAATTACAAAATAAAATATCTCTTTAATTATTATTATTATTATTATTATAATAACATTATTTATAAATTAATATTTATTTAAATAAATATTTTTAAACTATTTATATATTTAAAATTATAATAAAAGATATTTTAATAATTGTTATATTTACTTACGATTTTATATTATTTAACTAAATAAAATTTAAAAAAAAATTATTAAACCATAGAATATCATACTCTTAATCCAAACAGGAGTACACTCCCAAACTCGCCCAGTTTCGCTATCCAATGGCAGGATCTCGAGGATTATTTTCTCTCAATCAAAACCCAATTCCAAGAGCTCGAGAAAACGTACAAAATCAATACCCAACAATGTTTTCCATCCCAAAGCGAGAACCCAAGCCATAACAAGACTTGATATTCAATCTGAAAACAAAGACTCAGAAAGCAAAACCGAAGATTGTGAAACAAATTAAATTATTCCGCTGTAAACTACATGGAAATTTTATGTTCTGTGGATAAATTTTCTGGCTTCAGTACGAGGAATTTAAGCTCAACTACAACTATGCATTGTAAGCGGATGTCAAAAATTTGAATTGCAGTGTGATAAGGAATTTCAATTCTTGCATCCATGATATACCCTCTATATATGTTCCCTAGGCCTTGATTATATGCAAAAGTTGTGCAGCACTTTGATGGAAACTGCAATATTGTTTTCATTTTGCAGACTTAATCCAGAAACTTATTGACAAAAATAAGACACCTGAGGCTCTTCCTTTCATATATGCCTTTGATTTAGTCAATAAATTCCCTCCAGTGCGTGCTGAAAATAACTGTGTCACTACCCCGACAAACTTGAAACTGCCACCTTATCATCAGGAGGCAGGCTTGTACCGGAGTGAAGATGCAAAGTCTTTCTCCCCATCATCTGTAAGAACAGCTCCTGCTGCCAGCATCACAAGTGCTTCTGAAGGCAGAGTGGGTTAGTGCTCCTTTGACAAGTCATTCAATGCAATTTTCACACATGGACAAAGCAAGCTCAGTATCAGGACGAGGTGAAGGGCAATCATTCCGATCGGAACGTTTACAATTTTGCAGGCCGCTCCCCTGTTACTGCGGCTACAACCTTGTCTGATGGCACAGTGGGTTATGTTCTCCGTTCACTGCCAATGAGTTCAGTGAGTATGGACCTATTCGATCTGCACCTCTTAACCATCACTATACTTCAACATTTGATCCTCACCGTTGGATGGCCTCAAAACATCATTCAGACCACATACGAGCACATCACTTTTACATCGTACAACCATCAGAAATGAAAACACTGGTCAATACACAAATTGGTATGGCATCTAATTCAATTTCTTGTCAATCAGTTCCTTGTATCTTTGAGAAGCGAGACCATCTGGAAAAAAATTTTTAGGCACAAACATCATTTTGTTCCTTCTATGCAATGGCAATTAAATAATAAATGTGTTCTTAGTGGCCTTGGCTTAACTCGTATGCAACAATTCCTCGCACGGCATCAAACTCAAGAATCATGAAAGATTGAATATAGCATGTCCAAGATGTCTTGCATGTTTGAATGTGCATTCCAACCAAGCTTTTTTAAACACACAAAAAACTAGCAAATCAATTATTATACAATAGAAAGCAAGCATCGGTTACGTAAACCTTCAAATCTTACAGGAAAAGGATATTACAAACATCAAATTTAATTATACAGGCAAACCAATGACAAATTAGAATAAAACTACTGTATAATACATGGCAAAACTATTTCAGTATAATCTTGGCAAAATTTTCAGCAGCAGTTTCAAATATTGTCATACTTGATAGTCTTCAAAATGCTGATAACTTTACATATTTTTACATCTTGCTTGTCCCTTTTCATTGCCATTGATTATGGGAACTCCGCTCTGTTGGTGATCCAGGAACAAAGGGTACAAAACCACGACCACCAAACACAGGACGCATAAATGCATCATCAAACTTACGCCAGTAGTAATGAACGGTATGTGTTGGGGTAGTCAGGAGTGCCCTTATGCTGCTCGGACGGGGAACCTCATGGCCTCCAAGATCATCTAATGAGTCCTGATTTTCTCCAAGGAGTGGCACGGTGACTGATTTTGGAGTAGTTGGATCTGATGATATTTGTGGTTTTGGATGTGGTAGCAAAAATCTTATAAGGGGTTTAGTCATCAAACCAAACACCTGAGCAGGAGAAAATGATTACAAAAGAATAAAGAACTCAAATTTAATGAAAATGAACTGGCAAGCAACTGCACATTCACATGTGCACACAAATAAAAATTTGTATGGCTGGTCATCTTTTTTTTTTTTTATAATCCAAAATATGTAATGCTATGTTTGGATACTAAAATTTGAAATGAAGGGATTTGCTTTTGATTTTAATATAAATTATTGATAAATCATTGATTTCAAATAACACCTTTTACTTATCAAAACTCATTTAGAGTAGATTTCAAATAACATCATTCGATAAAATATTCAAATCTACACCAAACAAGAAGTTCTTAACATTTATGATCCTAATATGAATTTATGACTCTAAACAATTGAATAAAACTCATAATTTTATCAAATTCAACTCTCAAATTTCAAATTCTCCATCCAAACACAAGTTAATATTATTTTGGTTTGAAAAAGACATCATAGAGAACAGGCAGTCATTAATGCAGCGGCCATTTGAAATTTAAGATAATTAAACACCCAAGACCACAATAATCCATAAAACTAAAGCTGGAATGCATATGTACATGGTATTCTAATTTTGATTTTTCCCTTATTGCACTGTTGTTTGTTGTGCAACCAATCCTAAGCAAATATAAACCTCGGGAAAATAAGGTTGCAAAAAATAGTTTCCTTGAGGCAATTACAGAATATATCAAGGTAGTGAAAGAATTATACTAACATACGCGACCTAGCAAGGAGATATCTTACCATAGTACTGAAAAGAACAACAGTTATGGTGCTGGTAATCATTATTGCATTCCCTCGTAAATGGGTATGGCCCAAGCTTGTAAACTGCGTTTATATAACATGAAATTATAAAATGATAATACTCATTAGTGTCAATCAATGAGGACAGAAAGCAACTTCTTTCCTAGACATCTCAATCTCAATAACCTCTCTTTGATATATGAATGAATATTAAGCCAACTTCATGAGTTGTTTATAGTCTACCTTGTTATATGCAAGAGCCATTGACACTGCACCTCTCATAAGACCAGCCCACCAAATCACAATCTGAAGATAATCAATGTTAATCAGCTTTGATAGAATTCAGAACTACAAAAAGTAAATAAATAAGCTAACAAACAAGATTAAAGAAACAGAATCATATACTTGCTGCTTGAAGCCAATCTTCTCAGTAGGTGATTTCTTAGATAAGTTGGACAAAAAGGACAAGGGGAAAACAAAAGCTGCCCTTCCAACCATAACAAGAGCTAGTAGTATTGAACTAACTGCAACCGATGTTCCAGGGCTGCAACAAGTTAAATCAAACGGCAAGCAAAAAAATTCAACAGGTTTTCCAACAGAGTATTACATTATCCACTATGTGAAATTCTGGTAGAATATAATCCAAATGGACTTTTTATAATAATTAAACATACCTATCGCTGACAAATCTCCACTTCTCAATGTCCAAGGCATCCATACCAACATAAAGGAAGATAAAAATCTCAGCAACAAATGACATGGTTGCAAAAGCATGCCTGTGATTTTTTGATAAGATTAGAAAAAGAACAGTTCCTGATTAGGGAAAACACAACAAACAACTGCCAACTGCACAAGACAAATTTTCAGATAAAACATACTTGGTTGTGACTCTAGAACTCTCAGTCACATTGTGCCATGTGTAATGGGACATCACAATCCCACAGAAAAATACAGTGAGAATACCACTCAAATAGAACAGCTGCAGGACAAATTGAAGTTGTAAGGTCAAAGTTATATAACCATCAAATGTAAACAAAGCATTTGAAGAAGGGTCTTTAGGAAAGTTAAGACAGATCTTACTTCAGCCAACATATATGAAAGGTATGCCATGAGCATCATAAGAGCAAACTCACGATCTGTTGAATGCCTGAACCATATTGGACACCGAGTTAATACAGTATCATTTTAGCGCTTCCATTCTAAAGAACAAGAACAGAAATGTCTGTGCCCGTGTCTATCTAGAAAGTAGGAACTAACAAAAGTATCTACTCGAATTAAAATCACAGTTGCACAACATTATAAACTTCTGCTGGATTACATGACTTCACCAACTCAATCACCCAGTTATCTAAACACACCTTTCCCATTTGAGGATTCATCTGGTTATCACAAATAAATTTGACTATAGCACCAAAAAAAAAAAGCCAGATTACAATGACAAAGGTGCCAACCACTTCATACCTGCCAAAATATAGCTTTTTGATGATGTAAGCACTAAGTAAACCAGTCTGCAAGAACAATAATGCATTACTCACCATACTACTTGCAAGTAAACCAATGCGTGAGAGTGTGTGTGTGTGTGTGTGTGTGTGTGTGTGTGTGTGTGTGTACATGTGAGAGAGAGAGAGAGAGAGAGAGAGAGAGAGACTTACTACAACTCCCAGCATAGTGCTTGTGAGAAACAAATATAAAAAGCTGCAAAAAAACTGCCATGCAATTCTGGGGTTGGTATTAGTCAGATCAAAGCTCTGGATTGCATTGAAAAGTACCACTGATGTAGCATCATTTACAACACCCTCCCCAAATACTAGACTATAGAGTAAAGGTGTCTCATCCTGATTCAGAACCTGCATCAGCAGATGAAACAAATTTAATGCACTGTATCTCATTTGTTCCAAGTTTAAAACATTACTATTGCTTTAATATGCAAATTGCTTTAATGTACTGTATCTCATTTATTCCAAGTTCAAAACAAATTTATCATAACATACCTGCAATGTGCAAACAGAATCTGTTGCAGCAAATATGGCACCAATTGCTGAAAATATTGAATGACAAAATAAGCTTCCAGAAAAACCAAAATTTGATAAAATAAAAAGGATAAAAACAATGAAAAAGAAGCAGTCATAAATCAAATACCTAGGTAATCCCCTATATCCAGGGGACCAATGTCTATTTTCTGAAAGGATTTTATAGCACCTGCCAGAACAGTTGTAACAATCAGTACTACGTATTTCTCTTGCCACTATAAAGCCAAGCCAAGCACACTGATTATTCGTGTCAACAAATATTGAACATCAAAGAAGTTTACTTTAAGGAATTATATTTATTCTGTTTTCCTTCTAAGGAAAAAATTTTTTGATAAGGCATTATAAGGCCAAGAAAGTGAACCAAATTCTGATTTACGTTGAGATCCTAAGCCAAATCCTCCAAGCCACAAATATAACAAATTAAGCAAAAGATAGATAAAATGAGAGCTGAAATGATTAAACCTATTCACTTCCTATCCTCAAAGCAACATACGCAAGTCAAAGATTAATAAATACCATGTTTAGATATGTAAAATGCTACTGCAGTTTTTCTCAACTTGATAAGCGGTAAGGAAAGACTCAAATATTGCAGAGGAATGATTGAGCATAATGTAGCAGTTGAATATAGAAACAAGGAATGAAAAAGAAAAAATTGTTTTAGCATGGTTCAAACAAAATTAAAAGAGAGAAGTAACTCCTGTCCCTTATGCAAGCCTATTCCACAGTGAAGAGTGCAACTTTGACAAACTTGGAGAAGTAAAGTACATATCAATACAACTCAACTCAACTCAACTAAGACTTTACCCAAAAGATTTGAGGTCGGCTATATGGATTTGCTTTCTCCACTCTAAACGATATCAATATCTAAAAAAAATGTTCATCTCAATGAAACTTCATAAGCATAGCAAACAATTAAATTAACTGCATGTGTGAAGTTCTCATTTACCTATAGATATGATACAACATGATATTAGTGTGCCAACAGCGCCGAATAGCATGATAGTGATGAAATTACGAAAGAATTGCTTCTTTTTCACCTGAAACCTAGCAAAGCAAGCAGGGTTCAAAAATCAAAGACTTAACCAGACTTTAAGAAGTCAGTCACTAAAAATTCAAATAAATCGTTAATATCACCATTATACCATAACTAAATGAAGAACAAAATGCCAATGCTGGACCAAAGATCAGTGAATCACTGCTAATTACCAAGAAAAGATTATACAAAAATCACATTTGACAGATTTGAGAATGTTCAAGGAGTTCGAGAAAGTAACCAGTTTCAAAGAAGATTAAAAGGAAGAAGAAACATACCCAGCGTTGAATATAATAGGTGGTAGAAGATATATAAAGAAAAGATCCTCGCTGAAGACTAAAAGATGAGAGCTTTTTCCGCCACTAACTAGCAGTATAACAACCCCAGTGCATAAACCCTGCCACCAACGCATACAGAAATAAACATTTTAGTATCATGCGCAATTCACATCCTAAATCAGAGAAACAAATACACTTATAGAAGAAGTAAAATCCACCAACGCGCTTTTATTCATTTCTAAAACATCAAAGCAATAAAAAACTTCAAATAGAAAAAAAGGAGTTTGCAAGAGAGAATCTCACAATCAAAAGGGCAGTAATGGATTCGTTCATCCATCGATTCTCCTCTAGAAGATGACCAACCACAATACAAGCACAAAGAAGCGCCACAAATAAGTTCATAGAGACAACGGAGGCGTGATCAGATGTGCTTAGCACTTGCAATTTGGACAAAAGTAAGGCTATATAGGTATCCATTGTATCCGCCTCTTCTCCTTAATCACGATATTAAATAACCAAATAATGATAATTAGGATATAATAAGAAATACGAAAGCTTAGATTTCTATCCAAAACCCAGAATCCACAGAATCTGTTTATGTCTACGAACTATCCATTTCAAGAGGCAGAGTTTCTTCAACCGTGGGATCTCTGCATTAAAACAAATCAACATTAAAAAAACAAATTCAAATTAACAAATAAAGCATCAATTAAGCTAATTTCCTTACAAATTGAAACTCACAGTTTCACAATTTTTTTTTTTTTCGAAACCCAAAATAAAACAACACAAATGCATGTCTGCTAGCCGCTGAAATCCATAAAAAGCAACTATCTTTAGGATGGAAACAGCAAAATTAATTTAGAAAGCTTATTCTTGTTTTGCTCAATTTCTGAACAACTAAAAGGAACAATTACCTTCACATTTTCAAGCGCAGCCAACAAATAAAGCACGGAAGGAAAAGAGGAAATTGAATTAAAATCAAAGTAGAATCCAAATCTCTATCCCCAACTCGATTTGCACAAATACAATAAAGTGAGTTCAAACAGAGAGCGAGAAAGCAGAGAAATAAATCTCTGCTTCGAATTTCTCTTGAACACGAAAAGATATCTGGAGCTCCGGCGACCAGATAGAGAGAGGAAATAGACAGGATTTAGAAGCAAAATTTGCAGCGATTTTGAAACACAGAAAGAGAAGAAGAAACTTCTGGTAAGAGAAAGAAAATGGATTGACAGGAGAGAAAAAGAGCGAGCGAGAGCCGCGCTGTGCGGGATATCAAGAGATGAATGTGAAGTTAGCGGTAATTGAGGTTAGTTGATCGCGACCGTTGATCGATTGAGTGGTGTCGTCGGAGGAGTGGTGCTTGAAGAGGTTTAGTGTGAGATTGGATGCGCCGTAATATTTTCCTTGATGGAGGGAAAGGTATAATTCATAGAAGATTGCTCATGCTCATTGGTCAGACAGTTACGTTTCTTTCTGTTCACCTTAAAAATGTAATGGACTTTTTTTTTTCAATAAATAAATAATTTTAATTTATTTTTAAAATTAAATAGTTTTAAAAATTTTTAATATTTATAAGATAAAAAGTTTCCATAATAATTTTATTTTTACATAAATTTTTAAAATAATATTTAATATTTTAATTATCAAAATATTATTTTTTTATTTATATTATTTAATAATATAATATTTATAATAGTATTTAAAGATCGAGATAAATTTATAAAAATTTATCCTCTTCAACTACTAAAAATTAAAAGAGCTTTTTAACTAAAGTTAATAAAATAATATTATTATTTTTATATTTAATAATAATTTTTATTAAATATTTTTATTTTAAATTATTATATAAAAAATTAATTACTAATAGTTAATAGCTATTAAAATAATTAATAATTATTAAAATAATTAATATTATCAAATAGAGTTATAATAAATCTTAACTTTTTATCAATGATTAATGTTAGATCATTTATTAAAATCTAATTTGATGGTGAAGCATATAAAATATAAATAAAGTGAATTGAAATAAAGTAATTATAGAAGATACATATAAAATAAATCTGTTGGTAAATGGTATTTAAATAATAAATTATAAATATTTCTTAATTAAAAAATTGAAAATAATATTAGTTTTAAATTAAGATAATATTATCCTCTAAAATAAGAAAGAAAATATTATTTTGTTAGAAATTTTATATTTCAAGCTCCCATATCATTTTGTGTAAAATAGGAAAGGAAAAACAAGAGTAGTCTGAATAAAAAAAAAATTCCCCAATACTTTTGTAGAAAAAAATATATAAAATATAGATATTCTTTAATTACAAGACTGGCTCGTAGATCAATTCTGGTCTGATTGCATACCCCATGTTTGGAAAATATAATTTTACAAGAATTAAATTAAATTTATTTATTTTTTATTAATTATTATATTTAAAATAAAAAAAAATTAATTTTTTAATTTAAAAAATAATTTATTTTAAAAGAAATAAAATTATTTTTATAAAAAAATCATTTAGTTTATATTTAATAATACAAAAGATTATAAATTAAAATTCTAATAAATTACTGTAAAATTAAGTTTATAAAAATTTTCATAATAATAATAATAATAATAATAATAAAGAAACTTGTGGAAGTTAATGGAATCCCCATGAAGGAAAAACTTTATGAAGTTAGATAGAAAGGATTGTCATCTCACGGATCAACCATTACTAAAGCAAAATATCAATTAATTTCCCATACCCATATATTAATTTCAATTTTAATAATTAATTATGTAATTTGATTTGATCTTGTGATGATATTCAAAAATAATATATAGGAATCTAATCTCCCCCATCAAAATCTTTCATCTCTTATCCCTTTGACAGAAAATTGGCAAGGCAACTTCTGTGACGTCCAACTCATTTCACTATACACTGCATGTTTTTACATTAAAAAAAAATATTTTAAATATTATTAAAAAATAATTAAAAAAATATTTTATTATTTTAATATATTTATAATTAAAATTAATTCTAAATTATTTTTTAATTTTATCTAATTAATATATTTAAAATATATATATATTTTTTTAATAACAGTGATATTAAACACAGACTTATCTGACAACCATCAATACTCTCTTGATTCTGAACCACAGAGGCTGAAACTCATTACCAGTAATATAATATTGAAAGGTGACTGGACGTGGGTGGGTTGAAAGAAGACAACGAGGAAGTGAGAGTTATCTGTTAAGAATACTATATATGATAGTAGAGGTTGGCTATGATGATAATTGATAAGCTGTAGTGTTGTGTCGGTAAAGAATCTTTTGGTTCTATTAATACCCCATGAATTTTTTTGGCTATTTTCTCATTAATAATAATAATGCCACTGCCTGTCTTGTGTTTCCTATGCTTCAACTTGGGACCAAGTTCCTCATTGGCATTATTTTCTTATAACAAGTGACATAGTTCTCACAATATATATAATTAATCTAATAATTTAAATTTTTATATAGCCTATGAACATATTTAGTCATAAGATTGATTATAAGACTCACTTGATAAAAAAGAAAAAATTTTAATTTAAGATGAGTAAACTCTATTTAATGGAATTGTTAAATATAATGATGTATATAATTATGTATTATAAATATAAATATATTCAATAATTTTACTAGTTAATAATATTATATAATTATACAGTTAATTTTTTATAACTAATCACTGTCTATGATCTACATAAAGAAATCGGATCATCTATATATATATATATATGAATTATTTACATTTAATTATAATTAATTTTTACATATGATAAAACTTAATTACAGTGAATAAAATTATATAACATTGTAATCAATTAAAATAATTACTATTCCCTAATTAGTCTGCTTTCGAACAGTTAAATTGATCTTCAATATTATAATTAATTGTAGATAGCATGAAAGTTAAGATATTTTGATAAAATTATCATGGTTTTATTAAAATATACGTGTCTTTCCTATTTCTTATGTCATATGTGTGCATATTTTTAATTAATTAAAAGGAATAACTTATTTCTTAATTAATATTTTAAAAACACTTTTTCCTTTATTTTATTTTTAGAAAAAGGAAAAAGAAAAACTTTTCCTATGCTTTAAATAAACTAAGATGGGCATTAAAACAAAATGGAACAACTTAGCTCGTTAGATTGATTCTCTAATTAAATTGGAAGTATGCAAGTTAATGCCACCAACTAAAGATTTATTGGCAACGAATAATTTGCTGTCCTTCCATTTGTTGATGAGGAATAAATTAAGGTCGTGTTTGGTACAGGTTAATAATTATTCTTATAATTTTTAATACTATTTGAATGTTTTAAAGTAAATAAGTAAATTTTTAACCTCATTAACATTTAACCTCCTTTTATGGGTTTAATGTTATATATCTCTTTTCTATTTATTCTCAATTTGTTTTATTTTTTGTTCATTTCATATTCAAAAACTCATCTCCTATAATAATAAAAATGTAAGATTTTTTTTCTTTCAATCACATGAGCAAGATTATAAATTTTATGGATGTGAAAAATATAGATTTCTATCTTATTTATTCCATTATGAGTTGCAAAAAAATTATATATATATATATATATATATATATATATATATATATATATATATATATATATATTCAAATTTCCTTTGCTTACTATGACTTAATAAAATCTATATATATAATATACAAATTGATAGAATTTTTTAAATTAAATTATTTATAAATAAAAAATAATATTATCAAAAATAAAAATAAATTTGATATTTGTTATTAAAATATAAAAATAAATGTTTATATATTTTCATGTAAGCTCAATTTTTTAACCTTGTACCAAACATTATTAATTGTTAAATCATTAATTATCTTTTACCTTCTTAATAATTACTCCCTTAAATTTTACAAGATTAACACTTAACTCTTAATTTTTTAACCTTATATCAAACGCATCCTAAGAAGTTATTTTGACTTATTATTTGAGCTGTATATATACTTATTTGATATTCTATTTGGAGGATTTAAATTATTTTTTTAATAAAAGTATTATTTTATATATTGTTAAAAAAATAATTTTAAAAAATATTTTATTATTATTATTATATTAAAATTTATTAAATTTAATTTTAAATTATTTTTTAATACTCTTTAATTAATATATTTTAAAAAATAATTTTTTAATAATAATCTCAACAATAATACTAAATAAGCCGAATGTTCATTGGGATTTTGCATCATGGGGTCGCACATGCTTGATGCTTTCCTCGAGATTTTTTTCCCTAGGGGATTAAAGAAATGGGATTCGAATTAAAATGGATTAATGATACCACGTATAAAGAAAACTTGAATAAAGAGTTCATAATATAGTAAATTAATTGAAGTCTTGGATCCAAACCATTTGTTCATCCAAAAATGTTATGCCATTTTTGTCCGTGGAATGTATCATTCCAGAAAAAGAAACGTATATTTTTGAGAAAATTATAAAAAAAGCACTTTGTGGTATTATTCATTTTCACTTGAGAGTATAGTTATTTGAGATACCGCATTGTTAGTAAAAAACAACTTGAATGCGTACATGAAACAACTTGCTGCAACTGGAGGACGTCCAGTGGCATGCATCGTTTCTAGTGTACAATTGCACAATCTGCTCACTATACATCCTGGGTAGCAGCATACAACTTTGCCTTCATCTTTATCAGCACAGAAAACCAAAAGAAAAAGGAAAAAAAAAAAAAAAACTCTGCTCAGTCGATAATTCAATCCCCCTGCAAACCAACTTTAGCTGGTATGCTGACAAATCTTATGCTGCGGCAGAATGACGACAAGCCGTTTCTTTACCTGCGTCACATGTGTGTTTGTGTCCTTATCACGTGTCCGTGATGCACAAACAATCAAATAATAATAGATAGAATATCTGCAGGGAGGAACTCAAATCTCATTTAGAGAGTTTATCATTAATCAGTCACCAGTTCTTGTCCAAACATGTCAAGATACATATTTGCAAGAAAACAAGAATTTTATTTACAAAAAGATTAACCACAAAAGCAAGCAACAAAAGACCCAGATGGAGTACTGCCATGTCTGTGACTCCTCCACAGTAGCAGTGTGACAAACAGTTACTTCAAAAGGATAATGGAGATGGGTTGATAAAACTCAAATGCAAGTCGACAGAGATGCTAATTGATCTAATATCTCTTCCAAAATTTGTTTGCAGCTAACAACTGCATGAAGCGCCTTGTTCAGAAAGCCGATCATTCTGTAATGATGGAAGACAGAAATGAGTTCAGAAGGATGTCCCACATGCACGAAATTTAAGAAAACCCGATTAAATTCAATTTCTAAGGGGAAAATATTATCATTTATCAGTAATTGCTAGTTTCCAAACAAATATAAGAATGTAAAGTTAATGAACAAATTTGATGAAAGAGTAAGTACCCTTTCTTTGTGCAATTGATTTATTGTGTTGTTAAGGTCTTTCTTCCAAATCAATTTATCGCTTTCTTCTGAATAAATTGCTTTTAGCTTTGGTGTGCTTAGGACTCCCTGGGTGAAAACACTCATCTTGGGGCAGTGTATCACCCACACTTCTACCAAAGATGGTACTGGGTAGAAGCTGGTGAGGCTTTCTAAACAATCAAGACATATACTTCCCAATTTACCGAAAATAATCTCACTTTGTTGTTGATCTTCATCTCCACCGTTCAGTATAATTTCTCTTACATTACTGCATTCACTTACATGCATCTTGGTGAGATTCACCATCCATCTAGCCGTGGACAATGTTACTATGTTTACAAATATTTCACACTGCCCCACATATAGAGTTGTAAGATTTTGGAAAGAGGCAGTGTATGGTGCCAGACTAACCAAACCGTAGCAACTCCTTATTTCTAGAGTTTCCAGATTTGGAAGAACGTGGGCTAGTGGAGATTCAGGACTCCACATATGCCCCATTTTGGGAAGTCCTTCCAGTCTTAAGTATCTTATCTGTGCAAGAGCCCTTGCATTTCTCTCTTCACAATGAACGCCATATGGGAATCGCTCTTCAAAATCAGAGAAACACACATGAAGTTTTTCCATGTTTGGGAATTTTTGAAGAAGATCAAATGGGAATGCTGAAGTATCAGGAAAGAAAAATAGGCCAAGAAATTTTAGTTTGTTAAAGAGGTCTGCAAAATGGCCTTGGCATATCATTGTGATCTCCTTGCTGCCTAATGTCAATTCCTCCAAGTTGGGAATAACCTGAAAATAAATCAAACAAAATTAACAAAATTAAAGTTGGTGTTCCATCAATGTCCATATATAGGTTCAATAGATACAAATCTATCAATTTTTTATATGCTTTTAACGAAACAAGAAAACATCAGATAGTTAGAGATGGCAATTAATTTGGAATATATATATATATATATATATCTGTAATCACATTATAAATAATTAAGGATCATGAAATTCTGATCACTCAAACTATTAAAAGCTAATTGTAATTACAATTAGATTCAGACAAAGTTAATGAATCTTTTTTTTCAATGACTTCAAATGAGACTTGAACTCGAGACCTTGCACCCTTAAAATTGACTATATGCTAGTACTATTCAGCTAGAATTCATTGTTTCGGGCAAGTTAATGATGAACAAATTTGTTTCTCACACCATCCTTATCTCACTAGTCATGATAAGTCTTACTGATACATGTTAATTGAGCTGTGTCTCAGCTATCTAATATTTAGGGATATTAAAGTGCAATCTGCTAACAAGATGTTCTTATAATTGGTTTTAATTAATAATTATGAATGATATATGTACTAGTGGGATGCATGCAAGGCCTTTTCAATTCGATGTGATATGAGATTGTGCCTATGCCTTCCCATCCAATCCTGTAGATGCTTATAATTATGAAGTAAAGCAATAGAACAAAAATAGTCGAATTGAATTTTACAGGCATGCAAATAAACATCTTATAGTACCGGCGCATACCTTTCTTAAAGGTTGAACTTGAATTTGAAGTTGGCTCTCCACGTGTGTTTCTTCCAACTCCTGACCTTGAGAAGCAAAAATCTTAAAATTGTCGCATTGAACCACTTCCAAGCGCTTCAGCATTGGACATTCTAATGCATGTATTCCAGGGTAGAAAAACTTTAATTTTTTTAAAACCCAAAGTTCCAAGGACTTTAGTTGATGAAACGCTAACTTAGGAGTTGCTTCTAATCCTTCCTCCTTTGAAACAATTTCCTCCAACCCACAATCAACAATAGAAATCCTTTCAAGTTGTGGAAGATTTCTTGCAATTGAAGGTGGGAAGAGACTATTCAGACTAGGACATATCCTAACATCCACTCAACATAGGTTTGAAAACAAGAGAGTTTTTGGAGAATCCTCATGTATATTTGATGGAAAAATTTTCAGTAACTCCTCGCAATCTTCCACCTTCAGTAATTTTAACTTGCTGAATGAATTTGTTTGGATATGATCATCCCGTATCATTTTCAACTTAGGCAAGGACATAATATGCAACTCCTCCAAGCTAGGAAATGCAACCTGGAATAAGTTCTCCATTGTGTTAATAGATAGCGTAGAAGTAAAAATACATCACTGAGTACAATAATCTATAATATAGGAAAAAAAAAATCTTCAATGCGCTGAGCTCCTACATAAGCTCAAGAAACTCTTGACATCGAATAAAGTATGGTAAAAGCTGTCAAGAAATTCAAATTCTGGACTTTTGGTTCATATTAAATTTCATATCATTTAAAAGCTTCAACTTGTAGATGGGGTGTCAAGAATAATAGTTTTATATCTCTAACAAAAGCTAAAAGGAAAGATGACTAATTACCTTCTCATCAAAAAGAAGTGAGTTTGCTTGTCCAGATTCACTGCTAGATGCCACATCTGTACTTTCAGAACTGGAAACAAATGTCCTCAATTGTGTACAATTGTCTATCACCAGAACTTTCAAAGAAGAGAATTCAATCAAGTTACCACTGAAAAAACTTGTTAGTTTTGGAAGATCACTGAGCTTTAGCAGGTCCAGTTTTGGAAATGAAATCTTGATCATTGTTTCTCCTAATCTTTGTGTAGCTATTATTTCTTCCACTGACTCACAATTGCATATTTCTAGCCTTGTGAGTTGTGCAAGACTTTCAACCACAGGAGATGGAAATACATAGTTTAAATTCTCACATCCATCAACCTTCAAGATTGTTAAACGCGGAGATAGTTGTATAAGTTGGTTGCACCATATCTTCTCCAAACTTACCGAAGACAGTTTTAGCTCTGCCAAATTGGGAAATGTAATCTGCTCGCACAATTTTGTCCATGAACAAATTATTTTTAGTCTCTGATTTGAAACGGTAAGAAAAAAAAAAAGCATAATAAAAAAATTGCATCTTAACCAAATGTTTTTAATTTTGACAATTTAGGTCAAATTTCTCAAATTATTGGCAAATGCAAATTCATCCAAAGGTGAAATTGATTTGGGGAGAGATGAAACGGTAAAGTAAATCAAATGAGTTAAAAGAAGCCACTTGTGATTAATGTTTCATGTTAGCACACAATTCTAAATAAATTTCGTCCCTTGATAAAATTGTAATAATTAGAACAATTTGGCCTAAATTGTCAAAATTGAAAACATTAATTAAAACACAAGTTTTTGACAAAATTTAGATGATTTTCATAATTAGCCAAAAAAATGCAATGATGTAAAAAATGATCAAATAAATGCTGATTTGCTAAAATTGCATTTTTTTTTGTGTGTATTTTGAAAACCTTTAGAAAGAAAATAATTATAGCCATTCTTTAAAATAGAACTACAGAAGTCATGATGGCTAAGAAAGAAAATAAAAGCTAGAGAAGAAGAGCTATCAAGTATCAACAGTACCTTTCTATTGAAAATTGGCACGAGTTTCAGGTTCATGATCTACTGACACAATTTCATCAGATGCTGCATTAGGTGTAGAAGGAACCTTGAATTGGGAGATAAAGCTTGTCAACTTAGGTAGATATTCTAGTGTTAGCGTGCATAATTGAGTCAACTCAATAAGTACATTGCCAGAATCATCTCCAATTTCCTTGGCAAAAATCGCTTCCATAAGTTTGCAATTGCTCACATTGAGTTCTTCTAGTCGTGCAAGGCCTCCAGCCATAGAGAATGAAAAGAGGTTTTTCAAACTATCACAATGTTTCACATTTAACTTTCTTAAGCTGCTAAAAGAGTTGGCCTCAAGCTCATCGCAACATATCTTCTCCAAGTTAATTAGATGGTCAAGGATCAATGATTCCAATCTGGGGAAAACAACCTGAGGTCCCAGCCTAATTGAGTCTATGATATAATGAATATCAAGACTATTTCGGATGTGCAGATGTTTCAACTCAGGAAAACCAAGCCCGTTTAATTCGCAGATGACATTTTTTACACCTTTCAGGTCATCCAAATATAGATTTTCAGTTCTCGTCAGGAGGAGTTTTATGCTTTTCAACTGAATCCTTGTATTGAGCTTGAGTTTCAATGTTCTTGAAGTTTCTTCTTCCCATGACCAATCCCATATGTCCCCGATAACTATGTTAAATCTTTCCAGCTTTTCAAAGAATAGATCTCTGGGAAGGATCTTTGCATCAATGATATGAATGTCCAAACTGACTAAGTTTGTCAAAAGCTTCAATTCAGCCAGGTTAGCATTTTCTCTTGGAGCATCATGTTCTTCACCCTCCCACTGTACAAAACTGCATCCCATATATAAGTCTTCTAATCGGGTCAAGCGTGACAAGACATCTGGTGGAATCACTTCAAGGCTTGAACAATTGGATAAATCCAATAGCCTTAGACATGTCAATTTCCCAATGTCTCTTGGCAGCTGAACAATAGTAGAGTCCAAAAGGCTGAGAATTTGTAACTTGCTTAGCTCTCCGATTGCAGATAATTCTTCCAAAACACAATAATCTAGGCATAATGTTTCAAGGTTCTGAAAAATTGAAGTGACGAAGGCAGTGCTGATAAATGAATTCCTGTCAGATCCAGGACTTTGAGTTTTTTGGTTGTACTAAAAAAGTCGTCTGGAATTTTTAGAAAGGGGTTCTTGCTGAACAGTATAAATGACTCGAGTTTCGGACATTCATATGCTGCAGGAAGCTTAGGAATCTCACATTGGCGCAAATATATTGCAGTGCACTGTTCAAGCTTATCCTTTGATGGCCATTCCAATACAGTGTCAAATGCTAAATTGAAGACATGATGATCAGTGGATGCAACTGAGATAGCAAAATTGCGAACAACATCATGCATCCTGACTTGTCCGTTATGGATGCCTTCTAGCAACAAACAAGAAGCTTTGAGATCACTAACATATTTGTAAAATCTATTTCTGGCTTCCTCTAACGTTTTGCTTCGTTTGAATAAACCCAAGCCCACTGCATATTTCAGCAAGTCCTTGACTTGATAGCTATAAAATACATTCATTCCACAAAGTAAGAACAATGACTTGATTTCCTCACCTTTCAAAGAGTTGAAACTCAACTTTAGAGCAGACGCAACTTTCTCATCTATTTCGCTCTCATCAAACCTTTTTAGTTGGTCCAAGGCATTCTTCCATTCAAACAACTGCTTATTTTTCAATGCAGTTGCAACAGCCACAATTAGAATAGGTAAACCAGTACATCTCTTTGCTACTTCAATAGCCAAATTGGGATGTTTCACATCGCCTACCTTCTTCTGAAACAAATGCCATGCCTCTTTATCTTGTAAAACTTCAAGCAGGAAAACTCTCGACACATCCATCTCCAAAAATACATTTTGATTTCTAGAGGTCATCAATATCTTACATCCTTTATTATGATCACTTCCAAATGGAATTCCTATTTTCTCCACTTTGATACTCACCCAAATATCATTCAGAATTATTAGGATTTTCTCCTGTCATCTGAGATGCTCACTCAATCAAGCTGCTCGTACGTTAACATTCTCATCAATCAATTTGCAACCTAACCACTGCAATTTCTTGTTGAATTCTTTTTATATCAACAATGTGGGTTACGGTTGCCAGAGCCACCTTTCTGAATATTCCCTCTTCCTTCAATAGAGAAGCAACCTCTTTCACTAAGGTGGTTTTACCCAGGCCTCCCATCCCGTACACCCCAATCATGTTAACTTCATCATCCTTTAAGGTCCCCACAATTCTCTTCAACACTAACATTCTCGATTCAAAGGCCTCATAATCTTTGGAAGGCCCCGTCCATTGTGGGGAGGTATAGTGAGATACTCTATCAAAATTGCCGCCTTTTTGGATTTCAACAACTACCTCTTTCATCTTCTTAGCTTTCCTACTGAGCTGGTAGCGTGTCTCCAAATTGGGACACAATCCCGTGAAGCACGTTATGCTTGCAGTGTCGTTATCCTGAAGAATATCCTCTGCCTCTAAAGTCGTCTCATCCACACTTCCGAACCACTTGTCTACCATTTCTTCAATTTCTTCCCCACGTGTTTTAGCCTCATCTACACAGTGCTTCACACTCTGTCTTTGACCTTTGAGCTTCTCAACTGCATCTTTAAGATTCTGAACATTGCTGCTGTAGGTCCACATGTAGCCGATCTGGTGCCCAATGGGTTCAACAAGCAACCCAGAAACTTTGGATACGATGGCATTCACAACTTCCAGAGCCATTTCCTGCCTTTTTTTTTTTTTAATTTTCTTTTGTTGATAACTTGATATACAGAAGGAGAAATCAACAGCAAATGACAGAAAAACAAGAAAGAATCAAGTGAAAATGTAAATGAAAGGAAATTCTTCTTCTTCTTCTTCTTCTTCTTCTTCTTCTTTTTTTAACTTGATATACAGAAGGAGAAATCAACAACACTTCTTTTCAGCGATCTAGAAGTGCTTTTCTTATATGTAATGATTTCTGAGAATGGCTGCATGACAATTGAACTATAAATTTCAATTGAAAGCCAAACTTTTCTTGTCGTTACAACAATTAATTGGTGAGTGAGTGCTGTTTTTTTTTCTCAAAAATTCCATTTACAAAAATATATTCATTTAGAGAAGAATTTATCGAACTATTTTCAAATTTAAAACGGTGATATAGAAAACTTATTTATATATGGAAAGAGGTATCAGAAATATCAAAAAATAAATAGACACAGCATAAAGGAAATAACATAAAATTATCTGTGCAAGCGCACCTCTCTTTTCTTGCAGCAGCTCGCAGAGACGCAGTTTACGAAGATGACTTTGTGAAAAATGAGTGATAAACAGAGAATGGCAGAATCCTGGACTAGAATCCCTCTCTCCTCTTACGGCTTGTTTGGATGTGCGGAAATTGGAAGGAAATTAAAAAAAAAAAGGTAGATTTTGGATTAAATATCCTTAAATTTAAAATATAATTTCTTTAAAATATAATTTAAATTAGACAATTAAGTTCATTATAGCTATAATTATAATTTGTTTAAAAACAAAATAAATTAAGTTTTAAACATCAACGACAATTATATAATTAAACAATAATGCAAATCCGTAAATAATTCGAATTAGTCAATTAGAGACGCAAGCAAATGGCTTAATCGTAAATAGAGGTTGATGTCATATTTGTAAATTTAATGAAAAGCAAGGGTAGCAACTAAGCCCTATCTTCTTCGTTCTGGCGATAGGTTTTGGAAAATCATCTCCTTTCGCCAAACTAGCCATCTGTCGTCGGTATCCGCTGAAACATGTTATAGCAGCCAACCTCAGGCCTCGTCGGGCTATATCATGGCTGAGCGACGCAGCTAGTTTTGGACAGCCTGGAACGCTTCATGACATGCGAGAGTTCGACAACCGAACGAGATAGCCATGGCAGCAGGGTCATAGGCTGCCTGCCCACGCCCCAGCACGGTGCGGGCAGCCAACACCCCCACCATTGCATGCTGGTCGTCTGGCACTTAGGGACAGCAGCCATGCTTGCTACTTTGTTGTTATTGCCTAATTTCCTCCTCTTTTTTATTTGTTGAATAATTTAAGATTGAGTTATAAAATTTCAAAATTATGAACCCAAATCGAGAGGTACAACATGAATATGACACCAATGTTGATTTTCATTTTGAAAGAGAAAAATGTGATGGCAATTTTCTTTTTTAAATACGATGGCTCTATTCCTTTGTCATATTAGAATTTATTTGATATGGGGCAAGTACAGTTACAATGGATAAGTTGAATGGGGTGGTGAAATCTGAATTATCTGGGATGCACTGGCCAGCGTTAGAGGTTAGCTATTTACTTAAGTTTTTTTGTATTCCTTGACCCTGACTGCTATCTCCTTGTTGTGTCATATATATTTAGTTGTATGAATTTTTCTGTTACTGTGCTATTTTCTTTAAAGGATTTTTTGCGAAAGTGGAAAAGCTAGGGGGAATATTTTAGTGAGAAGGGAAAATTATAAAAGTTTTTTTTTTCAATTATAATGAGAGGGAAGATTATGCCTGGGGATGTAGGACAGATTTAAAGAAAAATGGATAAGGAAATTTACTTGAGGCTTAAATTTTAATATCTTTCTAAGATATTGAAGACAGAGAGATGTGACTGCAACCAATCGTGCGGAAAGGTTAAATTTTTTAACTGGCTTTTGTCAATGTAATACTTATTATTATAGTCAATGTAGCACTTATTTTACTTTTTTTTTGGAACGGAGGCCTGTAGTAATCCTCCTTAAAACCAGAGTTGCACTTATATGTATGTGGCTTTATGATGATCTAGTATTTGCTTGAAAGGTCTAGCATAATGTTGTAAAACTATTCCTACATAAATAGCAATTTCAGTTGCATTCATTAATTAAGAACCATCTTTGATAATTTTATTTTATGTAGTCTGTGCTTAAAGGAATACCGAGAGCATATTGTCTCAAATGTTTGGTAATTAGGGTACATGATAGTAAATTCCTGCTTGTGGGGAAATATTCAACATGCATCTAATTTAGTGATAAAAAAATGTGTTGCACTAGTTTTGTCTATCCGGGAAATGGTTATTGGGTATATCATTTGTTGGTTATGTGTTTCCCCTTTATGGGCAAATATGATATTTGTCACTAGAGTGGTTTAGAAAATTTTTTTACAAAGTAACAAGTTCTTTCTCTTAGAATTGTGCTTACTGATGCTTGTATAATCTTCATTGTCTTTCATGTGGTTGTTTTGGAGTCAAACCTGAGGTTTATGATAACAACAATGCCTAGAATTAGAACATAGTCTGTATATGGTTATTCTTGTGGCAATTTGAAGGTACAGCAATCCAGAGAGCTGTTTCAATTTTTCAGTTTATTCTCTCTAATCTTTGCCCTTGTATAGGCTATTATATTTATATGTTATATATGTCGTCTTGTTTTATTATATGTTTTCAAATTTTTCTTTTTCTTGGCCACATAAGAGAATTTCATATTTCACATGTCATGCAACTTAATACATTTGTTTATTTGCTCAATACTTATAAGGCCTTGTCAGCTTGGGCGTGGTGGTGCTGGTTATGTTTGGTGAGTCTCTGAAGGAGTTCATGAGGATGAATGGAGGCATTCAGTTGCACCTATTCCTGCTGAGAAACTGGAGGGGTCCATGCAAGCTATAGAAGATGATTTGGAATTGTTGAATCTAGATGGCAGTGCTCTATCACCTTCTGAAGAGTTGAAACCTGACTTCAACAGTAATTATTCTGAAGGTGATGATGACTCTAAAGATGACACCTTTGAGAAAGAGGTAAAAAAGTGGACTGGAATGTTGATGAGAATTTCGCATAATGTCTGCTCATAACATTGAACATTCTATTATGTTTCACAGGTTGAAGCAACCTTTTTGAGGGCTGTTCATGAAAATATCAAAATTGACATAATCCTCACAATGAACTCACTCCGGTATGTTTTATTTATTTATTGTTGATATGCATATTCCTCTTAGTTTTGGTGCTTTATACTGAGTATTCAAAATCTGAAATCCTTCCTGTTAGCTTGCCTGTTCAAGGTTTAAATTTCTGTGTTTGACTTTTCTTTATTCATTTCTTTTGTGAGCTTTGTTTGTGCCAACTAATCGCTATTGCTTTAATATTCTTGGAGGGGATAAGCTGCACGCCTGTATTTTACCTAATGTCAGCTTTCCTGTCACACTTTCAGGTTGTCGTACAACATGACTTCTGCAGCCTGTGCTGGAGGAATATTTTATGCAATGATGAAGTTGGCATTAGAAACTCCACATACAGCTGCTGGTAGTTATTTTCTTTAGCCATTCTCGTATTTATACATTCATGTCAGCCTAGAGCATTCTCTTTTCTAATGATTTCATATGGACTTCTTCTGCTGGCTTTAGGAGTATGAAAATGTGATTTTTTATATCTTATGATGTAAGAAGCCATGAAAATGTGATTTCATATGAACTGGGCATGATTTCATAACTAGTTCCATCTTAGTAGAAGCATATCCAATTTTTAATCTTGTGATAACTTTTTTTATTTTTTAAAATGTATAGGATGGTGCTCTAGTTTTATTACTATTGTCACTTTTAGAGACTTGGTATTAAGTAATGCTAATGCATCTTTTTACCTCTCAGGTGAATTGTAGAAAAATGTTGCAAGTGTTGTAGCTACATGGCAAAAGCTGCTAAAGTTCTATGCAAAAGGAAAAGATGATCAGGTTTGCATTGTTGATATTATTGACTAGTTATTCTGTGTGTATCTTTGACCATTGGATTTTACGCATCATTCCTGTGATTTTAGAAAGACTGCCAAATTTGAGCTCTTTGTAGAATCCGACTTTATCTGGAAATTTTTGTTTCCTACATAATCTCCTGCTGTTAAATCCAGCTTTTGCTAGTTGTACCTATATTTACTTGTTTTACAAATTCGATTGTCTTTTTTATTATTTAACTTGCCATAACATTGGTCAAAGCTGATTTTATACTCAACTCAACTCAATTAAACCTTTATCCCAAAAATTTGGGGTCGGCTATATGGATTCTCTTTCTCCACTCTAAACGATTTTGAGTTAAATCCTCGAAAATATGTAATGCTTCTAGGTCATGTTATTCTATTCTCCTCTAAATCAGTTTAGGTCTACCCCTTCTTTTCTTTCTATTCTCTACCTTAATGTGGTCTACTTATCTAACTGGAGCCTCTGTATGTCTACAATTCACATGACCAAACTATCTCAATCTCCCTTTTCTCAACTTATCCTCAATTGACACCACTCCTACCTTTTCTCTAATACTCTCATTACGGACTTTATCTAGTCTAGTATGGTCACTCATCCACCTTAACATTCTCATCTCCGCAACTCTTATCTTAGACACATATAACTTCTTCAGTGCTCAACACTCACTACCATATAACATGGTCAGTCGTATGACTGTATGGTAAAATTTTCCTTTAAACTTATTGGGAATCTTGCGATCGCATAAAACTCTGGTAGCATGTCTCCACTTCAATCATCCGGCTTTAATCCTATGACTAACATCCTCCTCACATCCCTCATCTACTTGAAGGACTGAGCCGAGATATTTAAAGTGATTACTTTGGGACAGTATCACTCCATCCAAACTAACTCCTTCCCTATCACCAGTTCGGCCTTCACTGAACTTGCAATGCATGTATTCTGTCTTCGTTCTACTTAACTTAAAGCCCTTTGACTCTAGAGTACTTCTCCAAAGCTCTAGCTTTCTATTGACTCTTTCTTACGTCTCATCTATCAGAACTATATCATCCGCAAACATCATGCACCAAGAGATACTCTCTTGTATATGTTTCGTTAATTTATCTAAAACTGTAGAAAGAGATGATTCTCCTTAAATTTCAATTAATCTGTACATGGTTATATATATATATATAAAATTGATTCCTATAATTTTGTTCTACTAATTAGGAAGAAATCCCAAATAAGAAATTCTAAATAGGAATACAAAATACAGAATATACAGAGAAATAATATAGTGATTGACTTTCCATAACACTCTCCCTCAAGTTGGAGCATAGATGTTAATCATGCCCAACTTGTTACAAATGTAGTCAATCCTAGCTCCATTCAGAGCTTTTGTGAAAATATCTCTTAATTGCTCTCTAGTTTTGATGTGTCCTATTGAGATGATCTGTTGTTGAATCTTTTCACGAATAAAGTAACAATCAATCTCAATATGTTTGGTCCGCTCATGAAACACCGGATTAGAAGCAATATGGAGAGCAGCTTGATTATCACACCACAATTTCGCAGGCAGAGAGGTCTTAAAATCTGTCTCATCTAGTAATTGAAGTATCCACATTACCTCACATACTGATTGTGCCATGGCTCTGTATTCCGATTCAGCACTAGATCGAGAAACTACACTCTGCTTCTTACTTCTCCAAGACACCAAATTTTCTCCAACAAAAAACGCAATATCCAGTAGTTGACTTCCTGTCAACCTTAGATCCAGCCCAGTTGGCATCTGAAAAACATTCAACATTCAAGTGCCCATGATTACCAGATAACAAACCTCTTCCTGGAGCGCCCTTCAGATAACACAAGATTTGTCCCAAGGCTTCCTAATGAGCAACAGTTGGGGAAGACATAAACTGATTTTCCACACTAACGGCATAAGCAACAATTGGGGAAGACATAAACTGACTACAACACTAACGGCATAAGCAATGTCAGGACGTGTGACTGTAAGGTAGTTCAATTTTCCTACCAATCTCCTGTATCTCTCTGGATCTTCAAACAACTCACTATTCCCTGCTAACAGTTGTGAATTTGGAGTCATTGGTGCACTGCAAGGCTTAGCACCTAATTTTCCTGTCTCTGTCAATAGATCGAGGACATATTTTCTTTGAGACAAGAAAATACCCTTCTTACTTCTCATAACTTCAATACCTAAGAAATACTTTAACAATCCCAAGTCTTTGGTATGAAACTGGGTTTGGAGGAAGGTTTTAAGAGATGAAATACCTGCAGAGTTACTCTCAGTGATGACAATGTCATCCACATAGACTACCACGAGAATTAGACCAGCCTCAGATTGCCTATAAAATACTGAGTGATCACACTTACTCTTTTGCATAACAAATTCCTATACTGCTTCACTGAATCTCCCAAACCAGGCCCTAGGATTTTGTTTCAAGCCATAAAGAGACTTCCGAAGCTTACAAACTTTATCCAACTCCCCCTGAGCAACAAACCCAGTGGTTGCTCAATATACACCTCCTCCTGAAAATCATTATGAAGGAAAGTATTCTTGACATCCAATTGGTACAGGGGCCAATCATATGTAACTGCTAAAGAGATAAACAAGCAAACAGAAGTAAGTTTAACTACAGGAGAAAAAGTGTTAGAGTAATGAACCCCATATGTCTGAGCATATCTTTTTGCTACAAGGTGTGCTTTTAACCTAGCCACAGAACCATCAGGATTTACCTTTATTGTAAATACCCATTTGCAATTAATAGCTTTCTTACCAGTGGGCAAAAGCAACAGTTCCCATGTACCATTAGCATCTAAAGCCTCAATTTCCTCTTTCATAGCAGTACACCAGCCAGGATGAGACAGTGCCTCACCAACAGTATTAGGGATAGGAACAGAATCTAAAGAAGTAACAAAACACCAAGAACAAGAAGACAATTGATTATAAGAAACAAAAGAAGAGATAGGGTAAGTGCATGAACGCTTATCTTTACGAAGAGCAATGGGTAAGCCTAGGTCAGAATCATGATTAGTATGAAGTACAAGATCTCCCAACGAAGTAGCTGGTGGAGGATCTGAGTCAGGAATTTCCAATCTTCTGGAATAAACATGAACAACGGGAGAAGAAACAGGCTGTGAGAGAGGACTAGACATTGGTTGGACAGTATATATTAAGAGATCATCCTCCTCACCCTGATTCTCATACACAAATGATTGAGGAAAGAATAGAGTGGACTAAAAAAATGTGACATCTGCAGAAACAAGATATCGATTAAGAGTAGGAGAGAAACAGCGGTACCCTTTTTGGAACCGGGAGTACCCAAGGAAGACACATTTGAGAGACTTTAGATCCAATTTAGTAACCTATGGAAGAACATCACGCACAAGACAGGTACAACAAAAAATACGGGGTTCAACAGGGAACAAAGATTTTGTAGGAAACAAAGTAGTATAAGGAATATCCCCATTAAGGACAGAAGATGGCATACGATCGATCAAAAAACATGTCGTAGAAACTGCATTTGCCCAAAAGTGTTTAGGAACTTTCATATGAAAAAGAAGAGCACGAGTTACCTCAAGAAGATACCGATTTTTTCTTTCGGCCACGCCATTTTGGGATGGGGTATCAACACAGGAAGACTGATGAAGAATGTCATTTTATGTCATATAAGACTGAAATTGTGCTGAAAAATATTCTTTGGCATTGTCAGTTCTTAATATGCGCACAGAAATATTAAATTGAGTTTTGATTTTATTATAAAAGGCACAAAAGATAGAAAACAACTCAGAATGATTTTTCATTAAATATAACCAGATAACACGAGAGTAATCATTAACAAAAATAATAAAATAACGAAATCCAGTTTTAGAAGTAACAGAACAAGGACCCAAAACATTAGAAAGAACTAACTCAAAAGGGGATGAAGTCCGTTTATTAACTCTAGACACAGAAGGCAAACGATGATGTTTTGCAAATTGACATGACTCACATTCTAGTACTGATAAAGACTGAAACTGAGGATACAACTTCTTCATGGTAGACAAAGAAGGATGGCTTAATCTACAATGAGCTTCAAGAGGTGTTAAGGTATTGGAGCAAACAAGTGACCGTAGTACATGATTTTTCAGAATGTAGAGACCACCTGACTCACGTTTTCTATCAATAATCTGCTTCATCGTAAGATCTTGAAACAAACACTGGTCAGGAAAAAAAGAAACAGAACAATTTAAGGTACGAGTAAGTTTAAAAATAGAAAGTAGATTAAAAGAGAGTTTTGGTAGATACAAAACAGATGACAAAGAAATTGACAAAGTCGAGTTTGCAGTTCCAGAACCCATGACATAAGAAGTAGAACCATCAGCTAAAGTAACAGTAGAGGAAGTGAGATTAGACTGAAAAGTAGATAGAAGACTAGAATTACCTGTCATGTGATCTGTCGCGCCAGAATCAATAACCCATTTGAATGAGGAAGACACAAGGCATGTAGTAGATTTACTTGACTCAGCGTTCGCAGTGATAGGGGAATTGGTAGGCTTTAGAGATGCCTGATACTGGGAAAACTGTTCCAAATTGTAGAAAGGGATGTAAAAAGAGATGATTCTCATTGATTTCAATTAATCTGTACATGGGTATTTATATACAATTGATTCCTATAATTGTGTTATACTAATTAGGAAGAAATCCTAAATAAGAAATCCTAAATAGGAATACAGAATACAAAATATACACAGAAATAATATAATGATTGACTTTCCATAACACTCCCCCTCAAGTTGGAGCATAGATGTTAATCATGCCCAACTTGTTACAAATGTAGTCAATCCTAGCTCTATTCAGAGCTTTTGTGAAAATATCTCCTAACTGCTCTCCAGTTTTGATATGTCCTGTTGAGATGATCTGTTGTTGAATCTTTTCACGAACAAAGTGACAATCAATCTCAATATGTTTGGTCCGCTCATGAAATACCGGATTAGAAGCAATATGGAGAGCAGCTTGATTATCACACCACAATTTCGCAGGTTGGGGGGTCTTAAAACCTGTCTCATCTAGTAATTGAAATATCCACATTACCTCACATACTGATTGTGCCATGGCTCTGTATTCGGATTCAGCACTAGATCGAGAAACTACACTCTGCTTCTTGCTTTTCCAAGACACCAAATTTCATCCAAAATAAACGCAATATACAGTATTTGACCTCCTATCAACCTTAGATCCAGCCCAGTCGGCATCTGAAAAACATTCAACATTCAAATGCCCATGATTACCATATAACAAACCTCTTCCTGGAGCTCCCTTCAGATAGCACAAGATTTGTCCCAAGGCTTCCCAATGAGCAACAGTTGGGGAAGACATAAACTGACTTACCACACTAACGGCATAAGCAATATCAGGACGAGTGACAGTAAGGTAGTTCAATTTTCCTACCAATCTCCTGTATCTCTCTGGATCTTCAAACAACTCACTATCCCCTGCTAACAGTTGTAAATTTGGAGTCATTGGTGTACTACAAGGCTTAGCACCTAATTTTCCTGTCTCTGTCAATAGATCGATGACATATTTTCTTTGAGACAAGAAAATACCCTTCTTACTTCTCATAACTTCAATACCCAAAAAATACTTTAATAATCCCAAGTCTTTGGTTTGAAACTGGGTTTGGAGGAAGGTTTTAAAAGATGAAATACCTGCAGAGTCACTCCCAGTGATGATAATGTCATCCACATAGACTACCAGGAGAATTAGACCAGCCTCAGATTGCTTATAAAATACTGAGTGATCACACTTACTCTTTTGCATACCAAATTCCTGTACTGCTTCACTGAATCTCCCAAACCAGGCCCTAGGACTTTGTTTCAAGCCATAAAGAGACTTCCGAAGCCTACAAACTTTACCCAACTCCCCCTGAGCAACAAACCCAGGTGGTTGCTCCATATACACCTCCTCCTGAAGATCACCATGAAGGAAAGCATTCTTGATATCCAATTGATGCAGGGGCCAATCATATGTAGCTGCTAAAGAGATAAACAAGCGAACAGAAGTAAGTTTAGCTACAGGAGAAAAAGTGTCAGAGTAATCAACCCCATATGTCTGAGCATATCCTTTTGCTACAAGGCGTGCTTTTAACCTAGCCACAGAACCATCAGGATTTACCTTTACTGTAAATACCCATTTGCAACCAATAGCTTTCTTACCAGTGGGCAAAGGCATGATTCCCATGTACCATTAGCATCTAAAGCCTCCATTTCTTCTTTCATAGCAGCACACCAGCCAGGATGAGACAGTGCCTCACCAACAGTATTAGGGATAGGAACAGAGTCTAAAGAAGTAACAAAACACCGAGAACAAGAAGACAATTGATTATAAGAAACAAAAGAAGAGATAGGGTAAGTACATGAACGTTTACCTTTACGAAGAGCAATGGGTAAATCTAGATCAGAATCATGATCAGTATGAGGTACAGGATCTCCCAACGAAGTAGCTGGTGGAGGATCTGAGTCAGTAATCTCCAATCTCCTGGAATAAACATGAACAACGGGAGGCCGAGTAGGTCTAGAGACAGAAGAAACAGGCTGTGAGAGAGGACTAGACATTGATTGGGCAGTATATATTAAGATATCATCCTCCTCCCCCTGACTCTCATACACAGATGATTGAGAAAAAAATGGAGTGGACTCAAAAAATGTGACATCTGCAGAAACAAGATAACGATTAAGAGTAGGAGAGAAACAGCGGTACCCTTTTTGAATCTGGGAGTACCCTAGGAAGACACATTTGTGAGACTTTGGATACAATTTAGTAACATGATGACAAACATCACGTACACAACAAGTACAACTATAAATACTGTGTTCAACAGGAAACTAAGATTTTGTAGGGAACAAAGCGGTATAAGGAATATCCCCATTAAGTACAGAAGACGGCATACGATTGATCAAAAACATGTCAGAAAGCGCATCCGCCCAAAAGTGTTTAGGAACTTTCATCGAAAAAGGAGAGCACGAGTTACCTCAAGAAGATGCCGATTTTTCTTTCGCCACGCCATTTTGGGATGGGGTATCCACACAGAAGACCGATGAAGAATGCCATTTTGTGTCATGTAAGACTGAAATTGTCTTGAAAAATATTCTTTAGCATTGTCACTTCTTAATATGCGCATGAAATATTAAATTGAGTTTTGATTTCATTACAAAAGGCACAAAAGATAGAAAACAACTCGAGCGATTCTTCATTAAATATAACCAGGTAACACGAGTAATCATCAACAAAAGTAACAAAATAACGAAATCCAGTTTTAGAAGTAGCAGAACAAGGACCCCAAACATCGAATGAACTAACTCAAAAGGGGATGAAGCGTTTATTGACTCTAGACACGAGAAGGCAAGCGATGATGTTTTGCAACCGACACGACTCACATTCTAGTCTTGATAAAGACTGGCGAGGACACAACTTCTTCATGGTAGACAAAGAAGGATGACCCAATCTACAATGAGCTTCAAGAGGTGTTACGGTACTGGAGCAAACAAGCGACCGCGGTACATGATTTTCCAGAATGTAGAGACCACCTGACTCACGTCCTCTACCAATAATCTGCTTCGTCGTAAGATCCTGAAACAAACACTGATCAGGAAAAAAGGAAATAGAACAATTTAAGGTACGAGTAAGTTTACTAACAGAAAGTAGATTAAAAGAGAAATTTGGTAGACACAAAACAGATGACAAAGAAATTGACGAAGTCGGATTCGCAGTTCCAGAACCCATGACACAAGAAGTAGAACCATCAGCTAAAGTAACAGTAGAGGAAGTGGGATTAGACCAAAAGCGGATAGAAGACTAGAATTACTCATGTGATGCATTTGCACCAGAATCAATAACCCATTTGGATGAGGAAGACACAAGGCATGTAGTGGATTTACCTGACTCAGCGATCGCAGTGATAGGGGAACTGGTAGGCTTTAGAGATGCCTGATACTGGGAAAACTGTGCAAAATCCTCTGCAGATACCAAAACAGTTTTCTCAGAGGAAGATACCGTAGAATCCTCTGCTGCCATATTTGCCATCTGTGATCGCTGATTTTTCCTCTGAAGTTGCGGACAATTATATTTTGTATGGCCAGGCTCATGACAATAATAACAAATGACTCCTCTTGAGTCCTGATTAGAACTAGCCTCTCCATTACGCTGATTATACATTTGCCTGTAATTCCTCCTCTACTTCCTCTTCTATTACCCTGTTGTCCATTTGGATTACGGCTAATAAGAGCACTACTGGCAGGCTGTGAAGATTGGGTACTCTCTGTACGAAGGACCCGTGTGAATGTTTCATGCAAAGAGGAAATCTCAGAACTGGAAAGAATCTGAGATTTAGCAGTCTCATACTCTGAAGGAAGGCCTGCAAGAAAACTCATAACAGCCAGTTGCTCCCGTTGGGCCTGCTGAACTTTCACATCAGAACTAAAAGGCAACAATACATTAAGTTCCTCATATACCCGTTTAAAATCCATAAAATAAGCCGTGAGAGACTTATTCTCTTTCTCAGCACGGTAGAATGCCTTACAAACATCATAAATACGGGAGATATTCCCTTTACCAGAATACAGAAAATCTAAGTAATCCATCAATTCTTTAACAAATTCACAGTGATTAATTAAACTAATTACCTCACTGTGAATCGAGTTCCGAAGCTGCAAAAACAACCGAGCGTCCTCCCTTAGCCAAGTTTGTTGTGTATCATCAGTAGGTGGATCTTTAGTAAGGTGATCATCCTTATCAATGCTACGCAAATAGACCCTAACAGTCTTACTCCACTCCAGGTAATTTGAACCATTAAGTTTGTGTTCCGTGATCTTAGTCATCATCGGAATCACATCAGAAATAACATTCTTATTGTCTGCCATTTGTTGAGACAAAGAAACTAACCGAAACGCTAATCCAAAGTCTTGTGACAACAAAATAATCCAAAATCACAAATCAAGTAAATACCGTAATAGGATCGAGAGCCAAACCTCGAAGTCCTTTAATGGTGTAATCGATCGAACAAAGACACAGTGGTGGAATGAGGGGATTGAGGCGACGCTGGCAATGTTGATCGGAATCGAAACGGCCGGTCGGCGGCCAAGGTCTCTCCTGAGCTGGGTGGTGAGAACAAATAGTCACCCTAGATGGCCTGCTCTGATACCATGTAGAAAGGGATGTAAAAAGAGATGATTCTCATTGATTTCAATTAATCTGTACATGGGTATTTATATACAATTGATTCCTATAATTGTGTTATACTAATTAGGAAGAAATCCTAAATAAGAAATCCTAAATAGGAATACAGAATACAAAATATACACAGAAATAATATAATGATTGACTTTCCATAACACAAATCTTCTGCATACCAAAACAGTTTTCGCAGAGGAAGATATTGTAGAATCCTCCGCTGTCATATTTGCCATCTGTAATCGCTGATTTTTTTTTTCTGAAGTTGCGGACAATTATATTTTGTATGGTCAGGCTCATGGCAATAATAACAAATTACTCCTCTTGAGTTCTGATTCCCATTACGCTGATTATCTCTATTGCCTGTAATTCCTCCTCTACTTCCTCTTCTATTACCTTGTTGTCCATTTGGATTACGGCTAATAAGATCACTACTGGCAGGCTATGAAGATTGAGCACTCTCTGTACGAAGGACCCGTGTGAACGTTTCATGCAAAGAGGAAATCTCAGAACTGGAGAGAATCTGAGATTTAGCAGTCTCATACTCTGAAGGAAGGCCTGCAAGAAAACTCATAACAGCCAGTTGCTCCCGTTGGGTCTGCTGAACTTTCACATCAGAACTAAAAGGCAATAATATATTAAGTTCCTCATATACCCGTTTAAAATCCATAAAATAAGCCGTGAGAGACTTATCCTCTTTCTCAGCACGGCAGAATGCCTTACAAACATCATAAATACGGGAGATATTCCCTTTACCAAAATACAAAAAATCTAAGTAATCCATCAATTCCTTAACAAATTCACAGTAATTAATTAAACTAATTACCTCACTGTGAATCGAGTTCCAAAACTGCAAAAACAACCGAGCATCCTCCTTTAGCCAAGTTTGCCGTGTATCATCAGTAGGTGGATCTTTAGTAAGGTGATCATCCTTATCAATGCTACGCAAATAGACTCTAACAGTCTTACTCCACTCCAGGTAATTCGAACCATTAAGTTTGTGTTCCGTGATCTTAGTCATCACCGAAATCACATCAGAAATAATATTCTTATTGTCTGCCATTTGTTGAGACAAAGAAAACTAACTGAAACGCTAATCCAAAGTGCTTACAGCTGCAAAATAACCCAAAATCACAAATCAAGCAAATACCGAAATAGGATCTGAGAGCCAAACCTCAGAAGCCCTTTAATGGTGTACTGGATCAGGCAACAGCACACAATGATGGAATGAGGGGTTGAGGCGACGCCGGGGATGCTGATCGGAGTCGAATCGGCCTGTAGACGCGCCTCCACATGTCGGAGAGTGAAGAAACGGCGAGAACCTGAGTTGGGTGTGTGAGCCTCACGCGTTTGGATTTCGGCGACTGGATTAGAGGGGACGGCCGGTCGGCGGCCAAGGTCTCTCCTAAGTTTGGTGGTGAGAACAAATAGTCACCCTAGATAGATGACCTGCTCTGATACCATATAGAAAGAGATGATTCTCCTTAAATTTCAATTAATCTGCACATGGGTATATATATATATATAATTAATTCTTATAATTGTGTTCTACTAATTAGGAAGAAATTCTAAATAAGAAATCCTAAATAGGAATACAAAATATAGAATATACAGAGAAATAATATAGTGATTAACTTTCCATAGCAAAAACTAATGTAGAAAGGTAAGGGCTTACAGCTGAACCTTAGTGCAATCCAACTGAGATAGGAAAATCTCTTGTGTCCCCTCCCACTGTGCGCACAATAGTAGTTGCTCCTTCATACATGTCTTTCAACACTTGTACGTACCTAATAGATATCTCTTTTGTTCTAATACTCTCTATAAGACATCTCTTGGAACACTATCATAAGCCTTCTATAAATCTTTCCTCACATATCTATATTTCTCCATCAAGTTTCTAATGAGAAAAATCGCTTCCATAGTTGAACGACCAGGCATGATGAAGCCAAATTGATTGGGAGAGATATAAGTATCATGATGTAGTCGATGTTCTACAACTCTCTCCCACAACTTCATAGTATGACTCATGAGTTTAATTCTCCTATAGTTTGAGCAACTCTGTATGTCTCCCTTATTTTTAAAAATAGGTACTAAAATACTCCTCCTCCATTCATTAGGCATTTTCTTTGAATTTAGAATCTTATTAAACAATTTAGTTAACCATGTCACTTCCATATCTCTCAAACATTTTCACACTTCAATTGGTATTCCATCGGGTCCACAGGCTTTACCCAATTTCATTCTCTTAAGTGCTTCCTTTACTTCTAAAGATCTAATCCTTCTAGTATAATTCACATTCTTTTCTATTGCTCTGTAGTCTATATTCACGCTATTACCATTTTCACTATTATTAAAGAGATCATCAAAATAATTTCTCCATCTTTCTTTAATGTCTTCATCTTTCACCAATACTTTTCCTTCTTTATCCTTAATGCACCTAACTTGATTGAGATCTTGACATTTTTGTTCCCTTCTCCTTGCTAATCTATAAATATCTTTCTCCCCTTCTTTAGTTCCAAGTTTCTCATATAACTTTTCAAAGGCCTGTGCTCTTGATTGACTAACTGCCTTTTTTACTTCTTTTTTTGCTATCTTGTACTGTTCATATGCCTTATTATTATCACACTTAGGTAATTTCTTATACCATTCTCTCTTTCTTTTCACTGCCTTTTGTACTTCCTCATTCCACCACCATTTCTCTTTTGAGGGTGGTCCATGTCCTCTAGACTCTCCAAGTACTTTTCTAGCTACTTCTCTGATATTTGATGCCGTCTGTATCCACATATCATTGACCTCCATATCCAGCTTCCATGCTTCGGACTCGAGAAGCTCATTTTTGAACTTCACTTGCTTTACTCTTTTGAACTTCCACCACTTTGTTCGAGCTACACTATTTCTTCTAACCTTACTTGAATTGTTCATAAATTTGACATCCAAGACTACTAACCGATGTTGACTTGTTAAAGCCTCTCCCGGAATAACCTTACAATCCTTGCATAGAGTTCTATTTGTCTTCTTGGTTATACATGCAATGGATTTATTAACAGATCAATAGCACAGTATTTTCTTTATATTTCTTTCTTCTATGTATTGGTCATCAACCAATGGTGACATTTTGAATAGTTTCGTATATAACTTGAACTTTTGACTATAAAATTTATTCTATTTAGGTCAGTTATATCCTATCTGAAATTTCTTCTTCTTCTTCTTCTTCTTCTTCTTCCTCCCCAGTATTGCACTTTGACGCTAAACTTCACATCATAGAGAGATTAAATTTTCTTACTGGTTTTCACACTTACTTTGGATATGGTTGCATCACTGTCAAATAGTTGATTGAGTGAAAATTTTGAGCTTGTAACATTCCTTGCTCATTTCATACATTAGTTTTGTCAGTTGTAATTGGGTACTAACTAAATATCATTAATGGACAGATTGAAATGATATTGAAATTTGAAGAAATGTGTCTAGAGCCTGCTAAGGAGTTCTGGCCAACATTTTCCCAGGTATCTGTGTATCATCTGCAACCTATTAACCAAACGTTGTATCTGACCAATTCAGTCTTATATTTGGTCAGCACATAACGCAGTCCTGGTTTGATAGTCGGGATTATTCAAATTGTAAGCCAATAAACTGAGCCAATCTGATCCTAAAAGTTTGCTGAAATATAGTTCAACATCAAAGGGTTAGAAAGTTTGCATTACTTAATTTCTGCATCCATTGACAAAGGCAATGTCACATGTACATTTGGAGACAATACACTTGGTTTTATGACGTTACCAAAAAACACATCTTTGTGTGGCATATGATGCAAGAAAGTTGGTTAATTTGATGGTCCATCCATACTGCTTCCCTTTAGACTGGTTCAGGAAATGGAATTAAGTTAATTGAGGAGTCACACAGACTTCAAACACTCATGAGTTTTGAAAATATTTTTCATTTGTGCGCATATAATTTTTAACACAATTTTGTGCTTAACCACTTAAAGTAGAAACATAATATTGTTTACCATATAAGATGTCGTTGAGGTAAATAAAATCAGGTTGGGGAGAATTTTGTGGTAAGATGATTATAGATTCTGTTTCACGGTGGTTCTGTTTTTGTTAGTTAATTACGTTTGAATTTGGTTAATCTTTGAACCAAATGAACCAAACCTATTCCATTTCCATCTCTATTAAAAAACCTTTTTAATGCAGAAAGTGGTTGCTTCGGCATTCTCTTTAACATTTATTCTCTCATTTTCTTTTGTATGCTAGATTATTGAATGAGAAGAATTTCTGAATTTTAATCTCTAGTTTTATTTACTCCGTTGTACATGCATAGTTTTATATACTTCATTATAGGTCAGTAGCCCAGGGTATGATGTTTTCTCCTTTGTAATGCTGATTCTTTTAGCTTTATTTTCTCTTAGATTTTGCATCTTTTATATGATAGACATTTTAGAAGAGGATGCCATATTAAGATGGGCTGATGAGAAAAAGGATGCTGAAGAATAAGATAAAGTTTTTGTAAAGCAATCAGAAAAGTTTATTCAGGTAAGATTTAATGCTCATTTTCTCTAGTTCTTATATTGATTTATTAATTATTTTTTGCAAGCGTGCACCTTTGGTTGGATGCCAATCACCTGTTGGAACCCGCCATGGTCTTAAATATCAGAGAGGTGATACATGAAAATGGAGCAGTGCTTGCATACATTTTAAGATAGAAGAATTAAACATATCTACTTTTATTTCATGACTCATTTCAACTTGATGTATGATTGCATCATGGCATATATACGTTACAGTTTTTCTTTGGTGTAGTGGTTGAAAGAGGCACCCAAAGAAGAATCTGAAGAAAAAGACTAAGATTGGAGAAAGAGACCCATTTCATAATTGAGATTGTAAAGAAGCTGATTTCAGTGGTGACAATGTCAGATGGATGCTTTGAATTGAGATTTTTATGTATCATCTTTCTTGTGAGGTACTGGTTTTCAGTTATAATAATTAGCTACCCATATTAAATTCATTACAGTGATTAAGTTCTTTCCATTAATCTGCTGTTATTTTTTAACCTTTTGGGTGACATGCGCAAGATTCCATTTGTGTAGATGAAGTTAAAGCTTTGGTTCGCCACAACTCTCAATCTTGGCGATTTTAAAAAGTTGGAGGATGTTGACCAAGTCCCTTTGTATTACCTGACAGGAATCTTTTTCCTTGAAACATCTCAAGAATCTTTGACATAGATCAGGATGCTAAACTCTCACATCAGGTTATTTGTAATTCTTTTCTTTAGTGAATGATAAAACTCGGCCTTTGGTGCTAGTGTGGGAGGAAAGTTATATATGCTTTGTGTGAGCTAGAAAGGTTTCATGCTGCAGGCATTTCCATTATTGCCATAGGAGACACAAAAAAGCAATACATAGGGTTTGTTTGGTATGAGGTTAATAAGAGTTTATTGTTACTTTTGTAACTTATAATCCTATTAATGTTGTTTTGAATTCTTAAAAAGATTAGGTTAACTTTTCACCTCATTAATATTTGCGTTAGGATTAAATGTTAATCTTAGAGGAGTCTAGGTTAATTACAGTTAAAACTTATGAGGGTAATATTTAACTCTTGATTTTTTAACTTTATATCAAAAATATCATTAATTTCATTGTATACAGACAATGCTTACTTGTTTCTGCTGTAATAATTTGCATTCCTTTCCAAATTTTCAATCTCTGATTCATCTCTACACATTTTCATTGAATGAAACCTTTATTTTATTTTAGCCTTAAAACTTTGTGCCTTTAGTTGCCAAGAAGAAGAGATTGTTAATGCTTTCAAGTAAACTTCATGGAAAAACTTGATGAGCTGCGTTTCGCAATTGCAAGGATAGGAATCTTTTAGATAATTTTTAGCAAAGTTATGTTTTTCTATTGCTTTACTCATCCTACCCTCTTGTAATTATGCTTGAGTATCATCAATTTATTCTTGAGTTGCAAGGAAATGAGCTGAACTTTTTCCTCACGAAGGCTTGGTGGGGTGGCTTGCTCAGGTGAACGCAGGATTCTTAAGTAGTGGAACAAGGGAAACAAGATGGACAATCTTCTTATAAAAATGGGCTAACAATAATACAAATGATCAGACAAGCTACTCAGCAACATACAAGGAACGTAAGGTTACATGCATATCTTGATCTTGCTAATGCAATCACAACGATAAACAAATAATCAGGCAAGCGTGGCTGACAGAATTCAGAACCGAGGAGGTCCCGGAGGCGGAGGGCCAAATGGGCCTCCGGGTGGTCCGCCTGGAGGTGGACCACCAAATACTGGTCCACAACAACTCTCTAGGATGCAGCAGCAGCACAGGAAATACATACTGCCAAGGAAAAATCAGAAAACAGATACGATCAGCAAATGTAATTTTATCATAGAGGAATCTGCTTGATTCTTTTAACAACTACATGCTTAATTATGGAGTATAATAACGTGATAAAATCAGGAAAGTAGCTCACCAAGAAGATGCAATCCTGCATATGCCATTACAGAGAAAATCACAGCAGCCACAAATCCCTGGTCCTCCGGGAGGTCCTCCTGGTGGCGGTCCCCAACCTGGCGGCATCTTCCTTTTCTCTCTCTCTCAAATTATTTAGACTCTTTGATATACGCTATCACAAGAAATGCTATGAAGTTAAAGAGACAAGAACACTTGAGGAGCTATACACACACACACACACACACACACACACATATATATATATATATATATATATATATATTTACGGTGATGGACTATCAAGAAAAAGAAGGAAACAGAGAGGTAAATGATTAAGGATTCTTGAAACCTCGATGAAAACCGTGGACTAGCAAGTAGAAAAACCTTACAACAAAGTTTGTTGGGGTTTAGGATAAGCGTCTGCTGAAATCCACACTTCTTCCAAACCTAATATTCAACTCAAACCAACAATTTTGAAGTTCCTATGCTTTTTTTGAAATTACCCATTGTCCTTGGCCCATAGTAATGTATAGTGGCACAATGTGATTGGTGTGGGCATTGAAAAGGATGGAGAAGGATGACTAAAAATGGTGGAGTTACGTGGGAAAATTGGAACGTGATATGAAGGTAGGCACTTGGTGGACCTACCACATTGTCTATTTTTGGGTTTGCATAGAAATATCTAGTAGTCTGGGACTCCTGTGGATTGCCACCCAAATGTAACGTTGTGAATGGTTAATGTGTTTGGATTTTCTCGGTTTTTGATTTTTGAAGTATGGGATTGTTCATTATGGTAGAAAACTTGAATCCATATGTAACTTTCTGGGTGATAATTAACTTGGGAGTTGCTAACGACTATGAACTTTGCTTCCGCCAGCAAGAAGCTTCTCATGAGCATTGTGATTTTGAGTTTCATGGAGATGACTCATTTGTGTACTAGCTCACTAACTGATATGACTTGGGCACATATTGTGTTTTTTGTATGGCTAGCTCGCTTTGCATGATAACATTCTGTGTGGCCCCGGCCGGGTAGGGGCTCTTCTATTGAGGTTCTAAACCAGAACTCAGTTGGACTCAGTTGGACTCAGTTGAAATAGCTGAGTCTAATAGAGGATAAACAATTTTTTTTTTATAAAAAAAAAGTGGTGACATGAGAATGGTATATGGACTAAATCATTTTTAAATCAAAATCGAAACAATAAAAAAAATTAGAATTAAAATCGAGATTAAACCAATTCAACTTTAGTTAACCAATCCAATTCCAATTCATCCTGACTAGGCCTTCAACTATCCGAACCAGACCCATGGCCAGGCTACTGTGTTTTATTACTCCTCTGTGAAGTAGTTGTGTAACTTATGCTTTATTTAGACCAACTTAATTAAGTTTTTGGTTCTTAAATTAAATTAATTAACTTTTAATTCTGAATTAACTAGCGTCTTTTCTTCCATTCAATATTACTTTTAATTTCATGTATTTTCTTTATTTATATTTAAAGTTGAAATGAAATATTATTATGTAGTTTTTTTTTTTGTATTTAACAAAATTTATTATTTGATCCTTTAATTTTGAAAAATATATTAATTAATCTTTATATTTTTATTTTTTTTACTCTTTAGTCCTTTTACTTAGTTTAAATCAAAACTTTTATTAATTAATATATTTAAAAAAAGAAAAATAAACGCAAGAAGATTTAATTTGAATTTAATAAGATTAAGCAAGGAAAGGAAAACAAATTAGCCTACATAGAACAGAATCAAGATGTCCCCATACATTAAAACATTATGATCATCATATCCTCTGCCATGGAAGTGCCACCGCCACCCATAGAAAGCTATAACTATATATTACAAATAAATTATCAATACGACGTCGACCATGAAAACTCTTCCTGCATAAAATATTACAGGATGCAGCTGATCTGATCATCATGGGTGTGGTGGACCGAACGGGCCAGGTGGGCCCATTGGACCACCGAAGCAGTCTTGCAGTAACCAGCAACAGCACAAGAAGCTCAAGCTGTAAAGCACACAATCAACAAAAATACTATCAAATTAAAAAAAAAAAAAGCTAAAATTAAATTTGAGGAAAATATAACATACCAAGCAGCTATGATGTTGCAAAAGCCATGGAAAAGACCTGGTGGTGGTGGACCCCATCCTGGTGGCCCAGGTCTTCCTGGTCCCATTGCTCAATTCCTTGGATAGCTATCAAAAACAAAAGACTAATAAAGGGTTATCAAGAAGAGACTGCAAAATGATGGTAAGAGACGTAAAGAGTTTGAGGAGCTTTTTATAGGAGATTTTGCTTAGGGTAGAAGGATTGAGTAGAAGCTTCCTACATATCACCATTCACCTGTTTTTATTTTCCAATCCATTCTTACCTGCTTACAGTTTTCACCTGCTATTCTTATATATACCTAACATTCAAAGCTAGTATACTATTTAAAGAAAATTGTATAATTTTGATATAGTATTCTCGGTGCAGCTTTCACACGCTAATATTAAATCCTTATTGGGTATCAGCGTAGTATCAATTAAAACACTATCTTTTTTTTTTTTATCTTTGTTTAAATTAAGAGAATGGTTCATAAAAAGTTAGGAGTGAGTATTATTTCAAATTAAATAAATGAAATCGAACTACCTTAATTCGGTAATTCATTTCGATTTTTAATATAACTTGGTTCAGTTCAATTTTATATTATAAAATTTTTAGTTATTTCGGTTCGATTTAATTTTAAAGAGAAATAATCGATTAAACCGAACTGAACTGAATATGTTTATTAATTTTTGAATCTATTTATTTTTATGGGGAATTTATGAATTATATGTAATTATATATATAAATTATTTAATTTCATTGATTAATGGTCGTTATGTTCAAACCAAAATCAAAATCAGATCAAATAACTTAAAAATCAAGTTTAAATTAAAAAATCAATCAAAAATTAAAATTGATCAGTTTGAACCTATCCGAACCGAAATAGAACCGAAATAGAGCGGTTTGGTTTGATTTAATTTTTCATCTATTTTGATTTGATTTGATTTTTAAAATATATAATTTAATTTTTATAATTTAATTTAGTTCAGTTCGGTTCGATTCGGTTTGAACCGAATGCTCACCCTTATAAAAAGTTATCCTTCTAGTTTTAAGAGGTTAAGGGAACGCTTTAATCAAAGTTAATGAAATGATGTCACTATTTTTATTACTAATAATAAATAACTAATAAAATAACTGATAATTACTAAAATAGTTGACAAATATTAAAACAACTGATATTATCAAATAGTACTTAAATTACCCTTTTCAAGTAATTTTAAAGGTATATTTTTTTATATTAGCCTGATGTATTCAAAATAAATAATTTTAGAGTATTCCCAATAGAGTTAAACGCTGGTAATGAGTATTTTCATCATTGTCAATTGAATTAATACTATTAAGTGAGGTGCGAATTTTTTATTAAAAAAATTATTATAATAAAATAGTATAACAATTAAAAAAAAAATACTTTAGTAATTAATAGGTTGGAGAGTTAAAATACATGAAGAAAGATTCTGGTTTAAAATTTCATCTAGATAGAAAGGTTTCCATAATATTAAGATAAGTCTATGAATATTTATGTGTATTTTAAATATATAGTTTACTTTATTAGATGTGGCTTTTCATTGCAATCTAATCAAGTGCCAAATCCCATCAAGGCAAAGTTGATTAGACAAAAAAAATGTCAAATTTGGGATTTTTCAAAGTTGAAGTTGGCATGATTTATAATAAAATTTTCTTATGTTAAGTAGATTTAGATTAATAAATGGGAATAATTTAAAAATTTGCCTTTTTTATAGAGAAATTAGGAAAATTTATTTAACTTTAAATTTGTCAATTAAATATTATAATTTCAACCATTGTATCAAGTTCAATTATGTTAAATAATTGCTCTTAACAGGTGTGTATATATATATATATATATATATATATATATATATATATATAAGGATGAAAGTAATCAAATGTCTCATGGAAGGAGAGATATGATATATAAATTTTAGTAATTTTGTTTTCTCTCCCTTCCCCATAATTATTTCAAGTCTCAATTTATAACCCTAACTCTTCCATTCCCCATAGTCAATATACATGCAAATCATAAGGAGAAAGTTACTGGTTGCCTGCCTCTACGGTTTTATATATGCTACTTCTTAGTTGTTTGTAGGTTAAGAGTATTTTACTTAACTTATGAAAATTAACTTATAAGTAATAAGTTAATTTAAACTTATGAACATTTAAAATTTTAAATCAGTTAATATATTTATTAAAAAACAACTTATAGACATTTATTATAAAATAATTAAAAAAATTTTATAAATCAAATTTATAATTAAATTTTAAAAATTAAATAAAAATAATATGATAAATATTTGATTTTATATTGTTTTTCCAAAAGAAATGATATTGAGCTGTTCTTAAAAAAAAATACTATCTAAAAAATGTTTATTAAAGACCTTTAAATTTTAATTTTAATTTAATATATTATAATCATAGAAATTTTAAAACAAGCAAAATAAATTTTTAAAATTATATATTTTAACAATATTTAAATTGATGTATGCTCATTCTGTATGGGAATACTCATTAGAGGGGACAAGAAGAGCACTTGATAAATTTTCTTGCAACTTCATACATTCTAATCACAAAGATAGGATAATGAATGCAGTTAAAAGCAAACATAATTTCCAAAATAAGGAGAGGCCTGGAATTGCAATATTCATATAGATTTTGAAATTTGCTCAAGAATGCAAATACAGATGAGCAAGTGGGGTTTTTTAAGCTGCCATGGAAGGGGAAAAACTATTAACAAAAAGATACAATCATGTGAGACAAACTTCCAGTTGCAGCAAAAGCATAGGATAATGGAATATGGCATATAATGTTATTCTACAGACTTCTATAAAGCTGGGGATGTGACAAATCAGTTGCATCAATCTCCATAGAACAATGGCAAATCAAACCTGCCTTGCCTTCTAGCTTACTACCTCTGTGTATTTGTCAAATCAGATTTCTTTTTCTTTTCAATTTGTATCTGTACATCAACTCTGCAGTGATCGTATAAGTTCCTCATGAAATGGCTGCTAACCTCACAGAATCCCCTTCATCAATTCTAGTTTCTGGAACAGTAACTGAGCTTCAAGGTCGAGCTGAATGGAGGCAACAAGCTAGTAAATACACACTATTTTGAATAGGTTATGACTATAGAAATGGCAAATTACTGATTATTGTTTTAACATTCTTCTGATAGAATAGAACATAGATTTTACAGTATGAGAAAAATAGGATGAGAATATATCGGAGCCAAAGGCCCAAGATGAACGTGTTCTCACTAAGAAATAGAATCCAAGAAATCACAGTGATCTTGGAGGGCTTACCTGTAAGGTTTGTGATAATATTCACACTTTTCTGGGCAGCAAGTGCCTTCAACTTGTTTCCAGAAGCTAATAAAAGCAAGCTCTTTAGATGCTGCTTTTGTTCCTTAGGACTAGATGTCTTTGTTAAAGCTTCTTCAAAAGCAAACAGGTCTTGGGGCGTAATACAAGGGAGAGAGAGTAGAAACAGGGGAAGGAAAGACATCCTTTAGTTGACAGTGTTTAGGAACTCCTCAATCAGATGTAGGATTTCAACGATAAAACTTTATCCAGCGCATTAAAATAGCACGGACAGTAATAATTTCCCTGTCTTGGGGCTGGATCTCTATCACGGAGGTACATGAATATTTCTCGACAGAGACCAATCAGATCAGCACTAATAACTGCATTTGACTCAAGCTCCAAGCCCTTGATAATTACATAGAACAGATCTTTTGAAACAAATTCTCGGAGTTCAGCATTATTTGTTGCTATAGTTAAAAGAATAACGGGAGCACAGAAGGAAGAAACTTTTGTCACTGCTTCACTATCTGTCCATGTGAAAGCTTCTATACAAATCTGTAATGCTGGAAAAGCCAGGCCTTTGTGCTTCAGAAGGAAACTGTAAATGAATTAAATTTTAGACAAGCAGGATTTGAGGGGGAAAAATTATGGAAAGGAAGAACTGCTTCCATTAATAAACGGAAAAGTCTAGTCTCATACATGACGCACCCAACCATAGAGTTTGATACAAATGCATCCAGGTCATTCAGAGAAGATGTATCACCCCGGCTGACATGCCCAGATTGTTCATGTAGAAAGAGATAATTCTCATTGATATCAATTAATCTGTACATGGGTATATATATACAATTGATTCCTATAATTGTGTTCTACTAATTAGGAAAAAATCATAAATAAGAAATCCTAAATAGGAATACAGAATACAGAATATACAGAGAAATAATATAGTGATTGACTTTCCATAACATAGTGATTGACTTTCCATAACACTCCCCCTCAAGTTGGAGCATAGATGTTAATCATGCCCAACTTGTTACAAATGTAGTCAATCCTAGCTCCATTCAGAGCTTTTGTGAAAATATCTCCTAATCGCTCTCCGCTTTGATGTGTCCTGTTGAGATGATCTGTTGTTGAATCTTTTCACGAATAAAGTGACAATCAATCTCAATATGTTTGGTCCGCTCATGAAACACCGGATTAGAAGCAATATGAAGAGCAGCTTGATTATCACACCACAATTTCGCAGGCAGAGGTCTTAAAACCGGTCTCATCTAGTAATTGAAGTATCCACATTACCTCACATACTGATTGTGCCATGGCTCTGTATTCGGATTCAGCACTAGATCGAGAAACTACACTCTGCTTCTTGCTTCTCCAAGATACCAAATTTCCTCCAATAAAAACGCAATATCCAGTAGTTGACCTCCTGTCAACCTTAGATCCAGCCCAGTCGGCATCTGAAAAACATTCAACATTCAAATGCCCATGATTGCCATATAGCAAACCTCTTCCTGGAGCGCCCTTCAGATAACACAAGATTTGTTCCAAGGCTTCCCAATGAGCAACAGTTGGGGAAGACATAAACTGACTTACCACACTAACGGCATAAGCAATGTCAGGACGAGTGACTGTAAGGTAGTTCAATTTTCCTACCAATCTCCTGTATCTCTCTGGATCTTCAAACAACTCACTATCCCCTGCTAACAGTTGTAAAGTTGGAGTCATTGGTGCGCTACAAGGCTTAGCACCTAATTTTCCTGTCTGTCAATAGATCGAGGACATATTTTCTTTGAGACAAGAAAATACCCTTCTTACTTCTTATAACTTCGATACCCAAGAAATACTTTAACAATCCCAAGTCTTTGGTCTGAAACTGAGTTTGGAGGAAGGTTTTAAGAGATGAAATACCTGCAGAATCACTCCCAGTGATGACAATGTCATCCACATAGACTACCAAGAGAATTATGCCAGCCTCAGATTGCCTATAAAATACTGAGTGATCACACTTACTCTTTTGCATACCAAATTCCTGTCGCTTCTTTGAATCTCCCAAACCATGCCCTAGGACTTTGTTTCAAGCCATAAAGAGACTTCCGAAACCTACAAACTTTACCCAACTCCCCCTGAGCAACAAACCCAGGTGGTTGCTCCATATATACCTCCTCCTGAAGATCACCATGAAGGAAAGCATTCTTGATATCCAATTGATGCAGGGGCCAATCATATGTAGCTGCTAAAGAGATAAACAAGCGAATAGAAGTAAGTTTAGCTACAGGAGAAAAAGTATCAGAGTAATCAACCCCATATGTCTGAGCATATCCTTTTGCTACAAGGCGTGCTTTTAACCTAGCCACAGAACCATCAGGATTTACCTTTCATCAGAATACCCATTTGCATCCAATAGCTTTCTTACCAGTGGGCAAAGGCAATAGTTCCCATGTACCATTAGCATCTAAAGCCTCCATTTCCTCTTTCATAGCATCACACCAGCCAGGATGAGACAGTGCCTCATTAACAGTATTAGGGATAGGAACAGAGTCTAAAGAAGTAATAAAACACCGAGAACAAGAAGACAATTGATTATAAGAAACAAAAGAAGAGATAGGGTAAGTACATGAACGTTTACCTTTACGAAGAGCAATGGGTAAGTCTAGATCAAAATTATGATCAGTATGAGGTACACGATCGCCCAACGAAGTAGCTGGTGGAGGATCTGAGTCAGGAATCTCCAATCTCCTGGAATAAACATGAACAACGGGAGGTCGAGTAGGTCTAGAGACAGAAGGAACAGGCTGTGGGAGAGGACTAGACATTGGTTGGACAGTATATATTAAGAGATCATCCTCCTCCCCCTGACTCTCATATACAGATGATGGAGGAAAAAATGGAGTGGACTCAAAAAATGTGACATCTGCAGAAACAAGATAACGATTAAGAGTAGGAGAGAAACAACGATACCCTTTTTGGAGCCGGGAGTACCCAAGGAAGACACATTTGAGAGATTTTGGATCCAATTTAGTAACCTGTGGACGAACATCACGCACAAAACAGGTACAACCAAAAATACGGAGTTCAATAGGGAATAAAGATTTTGTAGGAAACAAAGTAGTATAAGGAATATCCCCATTAAGGACAGAAGACGGCATACGATTGATCAAAAAACATGCCGTAGAAACTGCATCAGCCCAAAAGTGTTTAGGTACTTTCATCTGAAAAAGAAGAGCACGAGTTACCTCAAGAAGATGATGATTTTTTCTTTCGGCCACACCATTTTGGGATGGGGTATCCGCACAGGAAGACTGATGAAGAATGCCATTTTGTGTCATATAAGACTGAAATTGTGCTGAAAAATATTCTTTGGCATTATCACTTCTTAATATGCGCACAGAAATATTAAATTGAGTTTTGATTTCATTACAAAAGGCACAAAAGATAGAAAACAACTCAGAACGATTCTTCATTAAATATAACCAGGTAACACGAGAGTAATCATCAACAAAAGTAACAAAATAACGAAATCCAGTTTTAGATATAATAGAACAAGGACACCAAACATCAGAATGAACTAACTCAAAAAGGGATGAAGCCCGTTTATTGACTCTAGACACAGAAGGCAAACGATGATATTTTGCAAACTGACACGACTCACATTCTAGTACTGATAAAGACTGAAATTGAGGACACAGCTTCTTCATGGTAGACAAAGAAGGATGACCCAATCTACAATGAGCTTCAAGAGGTGTTAAGGTACTGGAGCAAACAAGCGACCGCGGTACATGATTTTCCAGAATGTAGAGACCACCTGACTCGCGTCCTCTACCAATAATCTGCTTCGTCGTAAGATCCTGAAACAAACACTGGTCAGGAAAAAAGGAAACAGAATAATTTAAGGTACGAGTAAGTTTACTAACAGAAAGTAGATTAAAAGAGAATTTTGGTAGACACAAAACAGAAGACAAAGAAATTGACGAAGTCGGGTTCGCAGTTCCAGAACCCATGACACAAGAAGTAGAACCATCAGCTAAAGTAACAGTAGAGGAAGTGAGATTAGACTGAAAAGCAGATAGAAGACTAGAATTACCTGTCATGTGATCTGTCGCACCAGAATCAATAACCCATTTGGATGAAGAAGACACAAGGCATGTAGTGGATTTACCTGACTCAGCGATCGCAGTGACAGGGGAACTGGTAGGCTTTAGAGATGCCTGATACTGGGAAAATTGTGCAAAATCCTCTGCAGATACTAAAATAGTTTTCTCAGAGGAAGATACTGTAGAATTCTCTGCTGCCATATTTGCCATCTGTGATTGCTGATTTTTCCTCTGAAGTTGCGGACAATTATATTTTGTATGGCCAGGCTCATGGCAATAATAACAAATGACTCCTCTTGAGTCCTGATTAGAACTAGCCTCTCCATTACGCTGATTACATCTGTTGCAGGTAATTCCTCCTCTACTTCCTCTTCTATTACCCTGTTGTCCATTTGGATTACGGCTAATAAGAGCACTACTGGCAGGCTGTGAAGATTGAGTACTCTCTGTACGAAGGACCCGTGTGAACGTTTCATGCAAAGAGGAAATCTCAGAACTGGAGAGAATCTGAGATTTAGCAGTCTCATACTCTGAAGGAAGGCCTGCAAGAAAACTCATAACAGCTAGTTGCTCCCGTTGGGCCTGCTGAACTTTTACATCAGGACTAAAAGGCAACAATACATTAAGTTCCTCATATACCCGTTTAAAATCCATAAAATAAGCCGTGAGAGACTTATCCTCTTTCTCAAAGACAGAATGCCTTACAAACATCATAAATACGGAGATATTCCCTTTACGAATCTGAGAAAATCTAAGTAATCCATCAATTCCTTAACAAATTCACAGTGATTAATTAAACTAATTACCTCACTATGAATCGAGTTCCGAAGCTGCAAAAACAACCGAGCATCCTCCCTTAGCCAAGTTTGTCGTGTATCATCAGTGGGTGGATCTTTAGTAAGGTGATCATCCTTATCAATGCTACGCAAATAGACCCTATGATCTTACTCCACCTGTAATTCAAACCATTAAGTTTGTGTTCCGTGATCTTAGTCATCACCGGAATCACATCAGAAATAACATTCTTATTGTCTGCCATTTGTTGAGACAAAGAAAACTAACCGAAACGCTAATCCAAAGTGCTTATAGCAGCAAAATAATCCAAAATAACAAATCAAGCAAATACCGAAATAGGATCTGAGAGCCAAATCTCAGAAGTCCTTTAATGGTATACTGGATCAGGTAACAGCACACAGTGGTGGAATGATGGGGTTGAAACGGCCGGTCGGCGGCTAAGGTCTCTCCTGAGCTGGGTAGTGAGAACAAATAGTCACCCTAGATTGATGACCTGCTCTGATACCATGTAGAAAGAGATGATTCTCATTGATATCAATTAATCTGTACATGGGTATATATATACAATTGATTCCTATAATTGTGTTCTACTAATTAGGAAAAAATCATAAATAAGAAATCCTAAATAGGAATACAGAATACAGAATATACAGAGAAATAATATAGTGATTGACTTTCCATAACATAGTGATTGACTTTCCATAATAGTTCTAAAGATGGAAGCCTGATATTTAGTCCTGGTGAAGCTATAGCAGACATCAGTAAGCACGTCTCACGAGTCAGATCTTGAAGGAGTTTATCCTCCATTACTTCCACTTTCAAGTCTGACCCAGCAAGTATGCCATGGACATCTGGAACCTTTGCTTTAGCTTCATGCAAAGACTAGACCAAGAGAAGTTAAGAACTTGCTGCACATGGAGAAATAATGGATAGAGGACCTTTTCCAGTCAGAGCTCCCACATTTCTGAAGGACACGACTTGACCAAATATATCAAAACTGCATGGATAAGCTGCCTTATATGTCTGAACTCCATAGACTGTATATTCTGCATCAGTGCCACATCAATGGAATGAACATCCAAACATTTGGAAAATGGATCTCCAATGGTTATTGATAGGCCCAAGACATTGTATCTGGAATTGTGGCAGATGCATCAGCACTTCACCTGGATTTGTACATGAGCCAGTATTTCTGTTTTTCCCCCTTCCCCCTCTTCCCCCGACACTTTTAGCTAAGTGCTAAATTGTATATACGTATTACATAATACTTGCATGATCATCTGTTACTCTAAGGAATCAATCATATGCTTTTTGTAAAACTGTTCAGTCATGCTACTGCTACCCGGGCTTATCTAAGGTGGTTCAAAGAATAGGACTTTGGTAGAGATCATAGGCCCAGCTCATGTGATCACTTGTGTATATATAGACATATTGAAAGAAAGGGTAAATAAGAACAACACTTATCAGTCTTCTCTCACCAACCACTGAAGCAAAACAGGTCATCCCTTTCTTCCCAAGATTCTATAATTTGTAGCTATCCTAGTGATTGGATGCAGAGGCATGCATACAGACATCAGAGGAGAGATTTTTCAAGCAGTTAAAGGAAAACTAAACATCAGAAATTATTAAATATTAACAAACAAATGAATCTACTTATATGTCTAGGGAAGCTTCAGTTCATAAAAATTTCTTCTTCAGAACTCTAGCCCTAAGACTAAATAAACATTAATTTTTTTTAATTAATCAATTAATGAACAAAAAAAAAGGACAATAAATAACTGTTGATGCAAAGAAGGAATAGCAAAACACATTTTACCTCACCCTATTGTCACTCCTACAACACTATCCTCAAATAAATTCAAGTACTGTTACTCTAGTAGCCAAACACAAGAGAGAGAGAGAGAGAGAGAGAGAGAGAGAAGAAAATAAGGCAGAAAATAAATTCACAGCAAAAACTTAAGTGACCAAGTAAAAAAAACCTGCAGAACACTCGAGCTTACCTGCTGTCTCTGATACCTTTTAACCAATTTCTTATATCAGATTCATTTATTTCTGCAGACCCTTCCTTATACTTGTCAAATTGAGATCCATCTGTGAAAGTTAAAGGACCCTTTGGCAATTTGGGGTTCCCTTCCCCAAGAAGAGCAAATCGCTCAGCATCACTCATGGTCATGGCAGCTTTCAATTCTCCAGGTAATGCTTGAGATATGGATGGAGACCAAAGGGAATGTATGGCACGGAGCAAATGCCAATCAACAAGACAATATTTTCAATAGTAATAGCCTTCTAGTACAGAAAATATGAATGAAAAAAAAATTGAAATAATACAGTTAGTTCTTAAAAGCAACACACATACTTATAAGAGAGGAGGCAGCATCCAGGATAGATGTGACGCCAGATGCAAAGGAGTGCTTGCTGTTGAGCTGTTCTGCAAATTCATATGGCCTTTTCTGGTTCCACTTCTTTTAAGCACCTTCTCAAAGAATGTCACAGTGTGGAAAATCGACAACATAAATGGTGTCTCAGAGCACAAACGAATCAGACCCAGTGGTTCAGACAAAAAATTATTTTGCCATTCTAGCTGTATCCACTGTTGGCTCAAAGGTTCAAGTAACCAGGCCAAAACTTCTTGTTGTTGTTGAATCCTGCATCACATTAAGAAAGTTGCAGCAGTAAGCAAGATATTTGACGCTTGGTAGTTAAAAAAGATAGTCCATCAGTTCACTCTACGCAATAAATTACCCAGCAGCAGAAGCCATTACAAGAAATGCTTTGCCTAGAAGATTATGTTCACTATGATTTAGACAACCTTCTCTTGCATATAGGCCATTGTATCAGCTACATCCTACAATAAAACAGCACAACAAAGTAAAATAGGGATCTTCCCTGAGATTATTAGGCTCTTCAGTCTTTAATTTCAGGCATGAAATTTGAGTATACAGTTTTATGCAATTCAGTTTATTTCTAAAGCACTTCAACTTTTCCTTCTAAAGCATGTATGAGGCACTCAAGCTATAGTTGAAAGGATTCTGCATAAGCTATAGGAAGTCCACATACGTTAATTGATCTCACTGATAATATCCAAGTAGCTCGATTTTCTTTCATTGACAAAGTTAACTAAATTTGCCACACTAGTGGGAGAGAGGATTCGCTAAAAAGAGAGAAGGCAAAAATAAGCCACCTTCATGTGGGGCAGAATGCTTTTTCCAGCTGCTTTGGCTATTCGAATGAATGACGGACAAATCTGCAGCCTTGCATGCCGTGCACTGAAGGATCCTAACAATCACATAGAAGCATATCTAAATTCAATATCCCTTTAAAAGTAATGATCCTTGAAAATTAAGATAAATATTACTAGACACCTTAACCGCAAATGGAAGTGATGTCAGAAGCTCAAATAATTTATCGATAACACTGCCCACGGCATCTGGGAAATACTTCAAAAAGGGACCCAATGCATCTAAGTAGTGCCCAAGGACTTCCACAAGAGCTGGTTCCATCCATTTCAAAGAGAGAAGTTGCTGAAGTAAACCTTCAATTCATAGTAACCAGAATTTTTCAGCTTGCCTTATAGTTTTTTTTTTTTTTTTAATCCAGCAAAATAAATAGAAGTTGCTAAAACCTTCAAATATTCTACAAAATGCAAGGTGAACTTCAGAACTCCCCCCTGCAAATTCATGTGATCCATCAAAAATTGCGCTTACAATGTTTTCAAGAGCCACTTGTGTGCTTTCCATCACAGCTAGTTCCTGAATTTTAGAAATGATGCATACACAAGATAGAGAAATATCAACGGTCAGCAAAAGGTCAAACAGGAATGGCAAAAACTCCATGGATTGAAAATTTAATGAGCAGGCATCTATAAATAAGTTTACTCAAAAGAGTTCATAATACACCTGAACAGGAATTGCTGAAATGGAGAAGCTCTTGATGATTGAAAAAATTGTCTCAGAAACTTTAGCGCTGGCTATAAGGGGTTTAAAAGAAGCAACAAACTTCATCAGCTCGGAGTGCATTAAGAAAGCATGCATCAGTAACAAACCCAAACACAACAAATTAAATAACAATGAAAACAGAAAATAAAGAGAAAATGGGGAAGAATAAAAAAATAAAAAGACAGCTGCAGTACAGTAAATCAAACAATGATATAAATCCTTAAAAAGTTAAAATGTATAATTTGACCACTGACAATAAGAAGGCGAACTAAGATGTTAAATAAGAAAAAGAAGAATCTCAGAATAATTTACCAGCTTAGAACGATACTGGCTAAAGTCTCCCTTGCCTTCAAAATCATCACTCCACAACTCCAATGCCCCAAGAGAAAAGGATGTCCCTACTTTTTTCTCTTTTAAGCATTCGCTGGAAAGTGTTATCCAGAATTGCATTACAAATATCATCACTCATCAGACCTAAAATCTTTGTTTTTTCATTGTCAACCTGTCCAGAACCAAAGCCCACATTATTAACAGCAGAACCACCTCCAGATGAAAGTACAACAACTTTTGGCTTGGACATTAGATCTCTCATTAGCACCTACAAAAAAAAAAAAAAAAAAAAAAAAAGAGAAAAGAAAAGAAAAAAAAAACATTAATAATAGCAAAATATGCTTGCTAGTCTTAGTGAATGTCTTATAACTATAACATCCAAAGAAATCCACCTACCAGCCAAAAGAGAAGGGATTGATAATGGAGAGTGAGCTCATAATGTTGAAAGAAGCCCAACATCTGAAATTATATCAACGAGTTATATTGTGAATGATTCTTCAACACAGCCCTCGCATGAAATCCTGTACTTTCAATCATCCTAACATATGTTACAAAAAAGTGTAACTACCTGTTGCAAATAAAGAGAAAGTATAATGCTATCACCAGAAATGCATTCCAAGTTGGAAGAACCCAGAGACACCATACTCTCACATACATATTCTGCAAACTCAAATTCACTCTCATCTACAACCCCAGCACTTGATCCAGATTTGTATAAAAATTCTCTGGAGACATTCATCAAGATCTGAAAGATATCACTCATTACAGAATCAAATTCAGAAGCAGAGGTGTCAACAGGTCTCTTTCTGCAAATCTCAAATTCACAACAGACAGTAGTCATGAGAATGTGAACTCAACTCGACTCAACTCAACTAAGCCTTTATCCCAAAAATTTGGGGTCGGCTATATGGATTCTCTTTCTCCACTCTAAATGATTTTGGGTTAAATCCTCGGAAATGTATAATGCTTCTAGATCATGTTGTACTACTTTCCTCCAAGTCAGTTTAGGTCTACTTCTTTTTTTCTTTCTATCCTCTAACCTAATGTGTCCTACTTGTCTAACTGGAGCCTCCGTATGTCTACGCTTCACATGACCAAACCACCTCAATCTCCCTTCTCTCAACTTATCCTCAATTGGTACCACTCCTACCTTTTCTTTAATACTCTCATTATGGACTTTATCTAGTCTAGTATGGCCACTCATCCACCTTAATATTCTCATCTCCGCAACTTTTATCTTAGACACATACGACTCCTTCAGTGCCTAACACTCACTATCATATAACATGTAAAATTTTCCTTTCAACTTATTGGGAATCTTGCAATCACATAAAACTCCCATGGCAAGTCTCCACTTCAACCATCCGGCTTTAATCCTATGACTAACATCCTACTCACATCCCCCATCTACTTGAATGACTGAGCCAAGATATTTAAAGTGATTACTTTGGGACAATACCACTCTATCCAAACTAACTCCTTCCCTATCACCAGTTCGGCTTTCACTGAACTTGCAATGCATGTATTCTGTCTTCGTTCTACTTAATTTAAAGCCCTTTGACTTTAGAGTACTTCTCCAAAGCTCTAACTTTCTATTGACTCCTTCTCGCGTCTCATCTATCAGAACTATATCATCAGCAAACGTCATGCACCAAGGGATACTCTTTTGTATATGTTTCGTCAATTTATCTAAAACTAATGTAAAAAAATAAGGGTTTATAACTGAATCTTGGTGTAATCCAACTGAGATAGGAAAATCTTTTGTGTCCGTCCCACTGTGGGCACAATAGTAGTTGCTCCTTCATACATATCTTTCAACGCTTGTATGTACCTAATAGATATCCTCTTTTGTTCTAACACTCTCCATAAGACATCTCTTGGAACACTATCATAAGCCTTCTCCAGATCAATAAAAACCATGTATAGATCTTTCTTCACATCTCTATATTTCTCCATCAAGCTTTTAATGAGAAAGATCGCTTCCATAGTTGAACGACCGGACATGAAGCCAAATTGATTGGGAGAGATAGAAGTATCATGACGTAATCGATGTTCCACAACTCTCTCACAATTCTCTCCGAGAATTTTATAGTATAGCTCACGAGTTTAATTCCTCTATAATTTGAGCAATTCTGTATGTCTCCCTTATTCTTAAAAATAGGTACTAAAATACTCATTCTCCATTCATCAGGGCATTTTCTTTGAATTTAGAATCTTATTAAATAATTTAGTTAATCATGTCACTCTCATATCTAGGAGAGTAGTACAACATGACCTAGAAGCATTACACATTTCTGAGGATTTAACCCAAAATCGTTTAGAGTGGAGAAAGCGAATCCATATAGCCGACCCCAAATTTTTGGGATAAAGGCTTAGTTGAGTTGAGTTGAGTTTATGCCACTCTCATATCTCTCAAACACTTCCACACTTCAATTGGTATTCCATCGGGTCTATAGGCTTTACCTACTTTCATTCTCTCAAGTGTTTCCTTTACTTCTAAAGATCTAATCTTTCTAGTATAATTCACATTCTTTTCTATTGCTCTGTAGCCTATATTCACGCTATTACCATTTTGACTATTATTAAAGAGATCAACAAAATAACTTTTCAAAGGCCTACGCTCTTGCTTGACTAACTGCCTTTTTTGCCTCTATTTTTGCTATCTTGTACTATCGGGGGAAAAAGTTGATCGTAACTACTTGAGACATCAAATAAACCATTGGCATACCTTGGGGAGACAAGTCCGAAAAACTCACAAGCATGAAGTTGAAAGTCAAAAGAAGAAAGTAAAAAACCACACCTGTATAAGGGGGAGAGAAAAGAGGTTGAAGAAATTAAGATATCAAACCAGACTGTGATGGAGAAGGTGAAAAATAATCCACACTAAGATTTTAAATCAACGGCTATGAGTTATCATACCCATGAATTATGCCATATTTAGCTAGATCAGATGAAGGAGCCCACTCTGTATATGCATTAACAACATTCAGAGTGGCTGTTTCTGTGGCAGCATGCTGTTTCGCAGAGTCCAGTTGTTGCCTACCTACTTCATGCAATGCAGCACTAAAATGTCTTTCTAGTAACTACATCAAGAATGAAGACATTATAATTATGTAGAGAAAGAGAGAGTGTGCTGTAGCAAAGATAAAGATGGAAGCATACAATGTAAAGTAGAGGCAAAATTTCAGGCAAGGATTGAGTAAGCCCCCATAACAAAAGCCAACGCCAGTCTCCTGAAAAGACATTCAATGCCAAGATAAGATATCATGCAGCAACATAAGTGCAATAGAAAATTAAAGTCACTGCATACAACTTTAAGACCAAAACACAATTAAATAGTAGGTAGAAAGAAGAGAAAATTAAAAACAAACGAAGAAAGAAAAGTAGAAGAATAGTAAGACATGAACTTTAAACTTGCAAATTCAAACTTTCAATCAACTCATTAATCCACTTTTGAGGTTCTGAAAAAGTAATATTCCACAATCTACCAAGTTTCCAAAGTTCAAAATATTCAATTTCCTTGACACATATTTCAGTAATCAGTACACATACACAAACAACAAAGTTACATTCTAAATCTTCGTTGTGAACCGTAATATCTTCAAGAAGCCATCTCAGCATCATTGCAACCAACTCAGCCTAATACAACTCAACTAAGCTTTTATCCCAAAAATTTGGGGTCGGCTATATGGATTCGCTTTCTCCACTCTAAACGATTTTGAGTTAAATCCTCAGAAATGTGTAATACTTCTAGGTCATGTTGTACTACTTTCTTCCAAGTCAGCTTAGGTCTACCTCTTTTTTTCTTTCTATCCTCTAACCTAATATGCTCTACTTGTCAAACTGGAGTCTCCATATGTCTATGCTTCACATGACCAAACCACCTCAATCTCCCTTCCCTCAACTTATCTTCAATTGGCACCACTCCTACATTTTCTCTAATACTCTCATTACGGACTTTATCTAGTCTAGTATGGCCACTCATCCACCTTAACATTCTCATCTCTGCAACTCTTATTTTAGACGCATACGACTCTTTCAGTGCCCAACACTCACTACCATATAACATAGCACGTCGTATGGCTGTACGGTAAAATTTTCCTTTCAACTTATTGGGAATCTTACGATCACATAAAACTCCCGTGGCACGTCTCCACTTCAACCATCCGGCGTTAATCCTATGACTAACATCCTCCTCATATCCCCCATCTACTTGAAGGACTGAGCCTAGATATTTAAAGTGATTACTTTGGGACAGTACCACTCCATTCAAGCTAACTCCTTCCCTATCACCAGTTTGGCCTTCACTAAACTTGCAACGCATGTATTCTGTCTTCGTTCTACTTAACTTAAAACCCTTTGACTCTAGAGTACTTCTCCAAAGCTCTAGCTTTCATTGACTCTTTCTCGTGTCTCATCTATCAGAACAATATCATCCGCAAACATCATGCACCAAGGAATACTCTCTTGTATATGTTTCGTCAATTCATCTAAAACTAATGTAAAAAGGTAAGGGCTTATGGCTGATCCTTGGTGTAATCCAATTGAGACCGGAAAATCTCTTATGTCCCCTCCCACTGTGGGCACAATAGTAGTTGCTCCTTCATACATATCTTTCAACACTTGTATGTACCTAATAGATACCCTCTTTTGTTCTAACACATTCCATAAGACATCTCTTGGAACACTATCATAAGCCTTCTCCAAATCAATAAAAACCATGTGTAGATCTTTCTTCACATCTCTATATTTCTCCATCAAGCTTCTAATGAGAAAGATCGCTTCCATAGTTGAACGACCGGACATGAAACCAAATTGTTTTGGAGAGATAGAAGTATCATGACGTAGTCGATGCTCCACAACTCTCTCCCACAACTTCATAGTATGACTCATGAGTTTAATTCCCCTATAATTTGACCAACTCTGTATGTTTCCCTTATTTTTAAAAATAGGTACTAAAATACTCATCCTCCATTCATTAGGCATTTTCTTTGAGTTTAGAATCTTATTAAATAATTTAGTTAACCATGCCACTCATATATCTCCCAAACACTTCCACACTTCAATTGGTATTTCATCGGATCCACAGGCTTTATCCACTTTCATTCTCTTAAGTGCTTCCTTTACTTCTAAGGATCTAATCCTTCTAGTATAATTCAAATTCTTTTCTATTGTTTTATAGTCTATATTCACGCTATTACCATTTTGACTATTATTAAAGAGATCATTAAAATAATTTCTCCATCTTTCTTTAATGTCCTCATCTTTCACCAAAACTTTTCCTTCTTTATCCTTAATGCACCTAACTTGATTAAGATCTTGACATTTCATTTCTCTCCTCCTTGCTAATCTATAAATATCTTTCTCCCCTTCTTTAGTTCTAAGTTTCTCATATAATTTTTCAAAGGCCTGTGCTCTTACTTGACTAACTGCCTTTTTTGCCTCTTTCTTTGCTATCTTGTACTGTTTATATGCCTCATTATTATCACATTTAAGTAATTTCTTATACCATTCTCTTTTTCTTTTCACTGCCTTTTGTACTTCCTCATTCCACCACCATCTCTCTTTTAAGGGTGGTCCATGTTCTTTAGACTCTCCAAGTACTTTTCTAGCTACTTCTCTAATCTTTGATGTCATCTGTATCCACATATCATTGGCCTCCATACCCAGCTTCCAAACTTCGGACTCGAGAAGCTCATTTTGGAACTTCACTTGCTTTACTCCTTTGAACTCTCATCACTTTGTTCGAGCTACACTATTTCTTCTAACCTTACTTAAATTGTTCCTAAACTTGACATCCAAGACCACCAACCAATGTTGACTTGTTAAAGTCTCTCCTGGAATGACCTTGCAATCCTTGCATAGAACTCTATTTGTCTTCCTGGTTAAGAGGAAGTCGATTTGGCTTCTATGTTGTCCACTTTTGAAAGTCACTAAATGTGACTCTCTTTTTATAAAGTAGGTATTTGCTAGTATTAGGTCGTATGCCATAGCAAAATTCAGGATGTTTTTTCCCTCCTCATTTCGACTGCCAAAACCAAAACCTCCATAAATATTCTCATAACCTTGTCTATCACTTCCTACATGTCCATTCAGATCTCCACCAATGAAAATATTCTCTTCATTCGGTATGCTTTGCATTAAATCATCCATATCTTCCCAAAACTTTTATTTACTCTCATTGTCTAATCCTATTTGTGGGGTATAAGCACTAACTATATTTATTGTTTCTCCTTCTAGTACTAGCTTTACTAGTATAATTCTATCTCCTACTTTTTTCACAGCTATTACTGCGTCTTTCAATGTCCTGTCTATGATTATGCCCACTCCGTTCTTGTTTCTCTCCTTTCCGGTAAACCACAGTTTGTACCCTGAATTACCCCCTTCCTTACTTTTCTCCCCTATTCATTTAGTCTCCTGAATGCAAGCAATATTCACCCTTCTCCTTTCCAAGGTATCCACAAGCTCCATTAATTTTCCTGTAAGTGATCCAACATTCCAAGTACCAAATCTGATCATCCTCCTATCCTGCTCCTTCCTAATTGGTCTCCTTCTATGATATCTTCTATTGTTTTCTATGTCTATCTTGTGTTCTGTTCTACTATCTGTTCTACTATCTGTCCTACGGACTAACTTCTTTACCCACACCCGTCCATGATGTGGGAACCCTTGCTCACTTAACACCACACCCGGGCGCCGGCATGGCGCGTCGCTTTCGGTTAACGCCCTACACCCTTGCATATTTCTCACTACACCCGGGCTCCAATGTAGCGCGTCGTTAGTAGAGGACGCCCCAACGTTTATATTATTTGAATCCATATCATAAGGTGTGACGAAATTTTTACGCTGGTTGTTACCTAACGCAACTCTCCTCCTTTATCCGAGCTTGGGACCGACTAAGCGCAAACTATTTAGACAGAGTTCAACTTAGCCTAATACAAGGGAAAAAAAAAATCAGCAGAACCTTCCAATACCTGCTTTAGAATGAAGCATAGTCAAGCAATGCAATATCTACAAGCAAGAAATATGAATACTGTACAGGAAAATGCATACTTGAACAGGACCCTGTCCACATAAGGAAACCAGAGAAGGAAGCAGCTCTTGCCACAGTTCTATGCCTTCTCTTCTAACAATCTGTATAAGAGCACAAACATGAGTTCTGGACTGCTAATAAGACACAGCTTACACAGCATTCAAGAGGAAAGTGCTTAGAAGCTCAGCAACAACGGCAGCTGTCTGGCTTTTTAGAGCCTATTCTTCAGAAGAATTTGCAATCTCAGACATCAATTCAACACCAACATTAGCAAAATTCCTGCGTTCCATTAGGCTTAATTCCTCCCTCCGCAACCAGACCAAATACTGCAGAAAATAAATATGCTTATGCTATCTAATGTGATCAAACTCCAAGCAACCTAAGACCTATCAATTAATGATTTTATAAATATTTCATTGTCTTTCACTGGAACCATCCAAGCCTGTTACAAAATATACATATTAGGTAATTGACTAACTGCTAATATTAATTGCTTCTGAGCTGCTGGTACCATTCAAAAAGTTCAAGACTCAAAAGGAATATCAATGTCCCCATGAAATTCACTGTCAAGATAAAATCACATCATCAATCAAATTGGATCTACTATTCAATTCAATCAGGGTAGTCTATTCATAAATTCAAACTCAAAAAAACACATGGGGACAACTTTGAGATGTGCCTGAGAGGAAGTTTGTTTATTTTATTTTTTCCCTTTTCACAGAAAGTAAAAAAATGTACAATTAATGCCTCAAAGAACACCATTGTGTGGCAAACAAAGAATGCATGAAACACACTAGAAGTGACCAAATACAGAAGGGTCAGATCTTTATAATTTTGTCCCACTGGAAGTATGCCCCAGCCCCAATGCCTGATTTGTGCATTTGGAACAAGGAAATTAGAAAATTTGAAAGGAGAATCATTTCAAGATCTTGGAGATGGTTCTTTCTAAAGAATTTCTCCTCACATTCAAGCAGAGGGTGTTTTAGGATCTCTTGATTAGACTATCAACAGGATATATTTTTGAAGGAGAATCAAAAAAATCTCCACCAAAAAAAGACAAGAGTAGTAGTATACGAGTGTAAACCTGCAGCATTTTGTAAGCCTGCAACCGGATTTCAGAAGACCAATCCTTTTTGACAAGAAGGAATGATGCATTTGCCAAAACTCGTACATCTCCGGTTTTGATCTGCAGATGAACATTTGTTTTCATTGTAGTTCTTGCTAATACCAGAAACGCACGCATGTGCCTGACAGCTAATTGAAAATTAGTGACGCACGCATGTGCCTGAAAGCTAATTGAAAATTTTCTCCAACAAGTTAGAAAAAAAAAAAAAAAAATCTTCATCACTATCTTAACCAGGGAAGAAATAATTCACATTATTCAATGAATCAATCACAAATGCCCACTTCCAAGTAAACAAATCACTATCCTCTCTCAATTTTATCTGTTTAACCAAAAGCCAACTCTCATAATCAAGCAATTGCTAAGAGCATGAAACTCAATCAACTTGCAATCACTTTCAAAATTAACGTTCAATTAAAAGAGACTCGAAAAGGGCATGCAACTTGAGAATGGTAGTATCAACACTTATGTAATGCACAGAGTATTAATAGCATGGATGCATGAGATCACCTCTAAATATCCAATTACTACGATCCTTCTTTTAACATCTAAACCTCTATTTGATGTCTGATACAATCACTCATCAGGTTTATAAATATCTGACCCAGAGCACTAGAAAACATAAAGCCTCACAAAATTTACCATTTTCCTGACATTCACAGATAATTAAAATAGCATGAACTAAGCTACCAACTCCAATAAGCTCAGTTTACTCTCCAACACAGTGACTATTGAAATTATAAATATCCAACCTGAAACAATAGAAAGAACAAACCTTTTTTTTATATTCACTAGTTAAATTCAACAACATGAACATCACAAAAAGCCAATCGGCAATACCCCTTTCACAAAAGGCCAAAAAGCAATCAAGTTCAAATCGTTCCAGACAATCAAAATCTAAATACATTTGACAGTAGTGCCAAAATAAAGTTACAAGTATTAACACCCCTTGAAGCAAAATAACAATTGCAACAATCTAACCGTTAGTTACTACCCTTTTAGTACAATCCCAAAACTCAATCAGTTTACTAATTATTGCTATTAAAATTTACTACTTCCAATCAATTCGATCAACGTACACAATCAAAATTCAAACTTTTTGGTCAAGATATTGAGAAAGTGGAAAGAAATATAATAATTAAATAAAAACAAAAGCATTAGCAGGTATGCATCCATCCATCTGAGCGGGAAAGAGAGAGAGCACGGATTCGAGGAAAGAGACAGCGAGTGGAGTTCCAGTCAAGAGCTGCAACAATGGCCCGAGCCACATTATTTGCTATGTTATTGCCCCTAGTCTCTTCCATTTCCAACAATAAAGAGACTTCAGCAGCTTTTGTTGGATTCCGGAAAGGGACAGGGAGAGAAAGAAGTTGAAAGATTAAAAGGGTTGGGTTTGATTTCTGCAAAACAGAGCTGATAGATTCTGGAAAAGAGACAGAAAGGGAGATGTGGAGAAGAAGGAAACTGGCAGTGGTTTTGTTTTGAGCGTTTAAACTGTGCTGTGGGGGGTTTTATGTTGCATGTATTTAAACCTGTGCACTGTCTGATTCTGGCTTTATGTTTTTCTTTTCCTTTTAATATGTATTTTCCGAAGGCAAACTTCGAGAGAAGGAGAATTATTCCCTTTTTTTATCTAAGAAGGAGAATTTTTCTAAATATATATATATGTATATTTTTAATGGTTAGACTATTAGAAGAAAATTTATTGATTATTTTAGGAAATAAACTCTAACGGAAGGTCACATAAGGATGATCCTCCCATCCATCCTGATTCCTGAGTTCCTCCTTTTTTAAAAGAAAAAACAGTCACAAGAAAAATGAAATAATGGCCTGCAAGCTTTTTCTTTCATAAAAATATTAAAGTTCAACAATATTAAAAAAAATGGTCAAATTTAATTTAATATTTATTTTTAATAACTTTTAATTAATATATTTAATATATTACTTAACAAGTCAACTCAATTAGCAATGCCTCAATTAGCAATGCCACAAAGACTACATTTAGAGTGATAACTTATCAAAAGTTAACCCAAGAAGAGACGTGTCAAATGCCATATAAACAATAAATTATTCTATGTAAATCACTTCAAACATTCGTTAAAGAGGCTTTGATACTATATTAAAAAATAGATGAGACTTAACTATCCTCAAAAAATTAACTCCAAAGCCATTTAAATGGTATATTACTCCTATCCCAGCCCAAACCAACGCGAGATCTTCAATCCTTCCCAATATATATATAGAGAAAGCAAAGAAACCTCTGGGATGCTAAATTAAAATGAAAATTTTGAGAACGGCATCAAAAAGAGAGAAGGAAAAACAGAAGAATGGATCTCCTGAAAATATTGATTTCTTTCCACTAATTTAGACAGTTCTTAGTTTTCAAAACAAGGAGCTTTAAGAGGAAAAGAATAACCAAAATATACACATCAATGAAATTTTCTCATCATCCCAACCGAAACAAAAGAAAATTTTCTATCATGAAAATGTAAAACAAAAAGTATAGAAAATTTGACTTCACCCCAAATACAATTTTAACCAAAACAATTATGTATCTTTCATGTGTGAAGAAGCCAGGCACTTGCATTAAATAGCAGTGTGTCTTCTGCTGTATAGGCAATCGCCAGTTTCACAAATCTTGTTTCCCATTGCATGTATGTCCTAAAAGTTTAAGCCATGCTTTTCTTTCCCTTAAACCGAGTATCGCCAGTTTTATCTTTATGGGTCCCTGCTGATGTTTTTGATGATTCCCGCGTATCAACTGTGACATTCTTCTTTCGCCTTGGAGCACCAAGCCCAGCTGGGTCAACCAACGGACCTGACCAAGTTTGCACTGGCTCTTTTGAATAGGTGAATGAACTAGAGCTATAAGATACATCAGCAGGGACCAATGCAGGATCAATATGCTGAGATGATCCTAAAGGATAGCCAAGTGCCCCATCCTGGTGAGGTGGAGGAAACTTTTCACTTTTGCTCTTTGCATTTGCATAAGTAATCAGCCGTCGTTTCTGTTTTATGAAGATAACAACATTGTAAACAATCAAGAAAATGTAAGCAAACTGGAATTGAGTCACCAAACCAATAAAATCTCTCAGAGTGGACATGTTAATTACAACAATGCAGATTCTCAACCACTACATATTAGGCAATAATTAACTTAAACTGAACAAAGGGAGTATAAGCTGCCTCAGCATATATATTGAAATAGCAAACCCATAAACTAAAGCTCATTCAAAAGTGGGGAAAAAATAAACCTTCTATTCCAGAATGAACAAAAATTAGAATTCCTAACTGGCACCAGTCAAAGGATTGTTTTGACAAATAATCAAATTAAATGGCAAAATGAGAAGAGGCCAAGGGTGCAAACAATATTTTACCTACTTGATGCTAACTTGATTTATGTGGTTATTTCTTGCACAAGAAAACTAAAATCACAGGGCATGATCATCCAAGAATTTGTAAGTGAGAGAACCCACACAGAGAGGGCCATAGGCCAGTTCTGGGTCTGAACTGGCAGTTCCGAGCCCAACCTAGACCATGGCCATATTTAACCATGCAAAAAACAAAACAATGGTTGACAGACATACATCAATGTTAGATTGAAGTTCTGCATTGGCTTCTGGGGCAGGCATTCCCCTAGCAGCCAGTTCACGTGTCCGCACTTTCTTCGCGTTATCACCCTGGGCTTTGGCAGCAGCTCTTAATCTACACATGAATAAAATTTCAATTAACTAAATACTTAACAAGAGATTAAGATATGCTAAGTACATATATGTCATACATCTAAAGGAAAGGTGAATTTCAGATCATATATAAAGAAAAGCTTGCAATATAAAATGAATCATTTTTTTAATCAGCAAAAGAAACATAAAAGATGGTGATTATGCTACTACAATAATCATCATGGCAAATCCCATCCTAGAGAATGTCAATGAATGGTCCAGAATAACATGATGTCTGAGCTTGGTACATTCTAAAGAAATACTTTTCTCTTTTTATTGGATAAAAAAAAAAAAAATTCTATATTTATCATTCTATTAAATACTTGGTGAATAACATAACTTCAGTAAACAGATGTTAATCATAGGTATGTACAAGCCTGTTTTTCACTCCTGCACACAAACATATGGAGATTTTACTGAAATGTTGCACAAAGAAAATAAAATCAAATGAAGGTCTAAAGACACACCTTCGAGCTTCATCATCTCGTCGTTTAGCATCCATCTCCTTACTTGGGGGGTATTTTGGGAGACTAGAAGGTTCACATGGATAAGGCTCTGTTGTGAAGAACTGCATAATACAAGGTTAAAAAAATAATAGAGGTTGATACTTTGCTATAAATATGAAATTTTGCAAAATTCTTCTCTTTGTTTTTTTTTTTTTTTTTTTTTTTTTTTGGGCTTGCATGTGTGTGTATGGTTTTCCATAAATGGAAGTTGTTATGAAAATTCAATCTTTAACTAGAAAACCACTTTAAGATAGCATTTGGGTCCAATATGCCAACAGAACATATTTTATTTCATCAGCAGTAGGGAATAATACAAACACCCATCATACTTCAGCAGCCCCTCACTGCTCACAGAAGACTCAAGATGATAAGACTTGACAGGAAAAAAGAACATAGCCAACAGTACATAGTATCAAAACAGTTGGAAGACAAAAGCCATAAAAAATTGAAAAGGACAACTTACTTCACTTCTAAGGGCAGCTGTGGCTGTCTGACGTTCAGCTGGATCAATTGCAAGAAGAGTATCTATAAGAGGAAGTGATGACGGTGGAAAATCTTTAAATGTTTCTCTTATGCATCTTTTGTAAGGCTCTCGAGGTCTAAATAAAGTTGCATTAGGTAATTTTGATTTCTTCCAGTAGTCATCTGAAGGTGAACCACATAGCTTGTATATCTTATGCAGTTGCTCTACCTAACTCATTGAAGAAATGATTGTAATTAGAATTGAGAATACCATATGCATACAAGTGTCATCTGTCAATGCAAAAGCAGCACCAATAACAAAACATGTGATGAGAATATATATTAAAAAGTTAACAAAATGTGAGTGCACATGCACATATGTGTATCTCAGGAAAACTTGCAGAGGTTAGTTTTCTCATGGACTTTATATTCCACTATTACAGCATTGTTACACAAGTCTATCTGATTGTAAAAAAAAAAGTCTATATCTAATCAATTCCCAACTCCTTTTTTCCAAACCAAAATGTCCAAAGCTTTTGTAAAATTCATTAAGAATATTGCTAATGCCTTTTGCAAAACCCTACTTCTGACCCTTTGACCAACATGATTATGTAGGTGTAGTTTACCTTCAAGTTATGGGAACAAATTGACTAGGGAAGATATAAGCCCATGCTATACAAAAGGCAAATGAAATTGAATTACAGAAATCAATTTGCTCTTGCAAATTACAAGCCAAAAAGAAGAAATAGATATTTACCTCAGTACGACCTGGCATTATGGGCTTTCCAGCTAATAACTCAGCAAGTATACAACCTGCACTCCAGAGATCCACACCCACACCATAATCAGTAGCACCAAGAAGAAGCTCAAGAGGTCTGTACCACAGTGTAACCACCCGACTAGTCATCGGATGCTTGTGATTGGGATCAAACAAAGATGCCAATCCAAAATCAGCAATTCGAAGTATCCCTTCATTGTCAATAAGAAGATTTGATCCTTTGATGTCACGATGAAGCACACCACGGTTGTGGCAGTGCTCAAGTCCAGACAATAGTTGATGCATGTAACATTTAACCTGAAATGTGGACTCATGGCAAATAAATATATAAATGAAAGGTAATTCTATTATGGGACAAAGAAAGTGTAGGCATCTGCTTAAATATTAAATTTCAACACTGATTAGGACTGACCTGTGACTCCGTGAACTTTACTCCTGGGCTCACAGCAAGCCCAGCTAGATCATGCTCCATGTACTCAAATACCAGGTACAAGCTACATGACATCCTGGAAGTAACTAAACCCTCCAACTTTACAACATTCAGATGATCCAATCTCCGTAGAATGAGGATCTCTCTAGCCATGAACTTCACACTTTCAGGTTCCAAATTATCAAATCGGACCTTCTTTAGGGCAACAATTTTATCCGTTAATAGATCTCTAGCTTTGTATACATTGCTATATGTTCCAGATCCAATCTACCAGCATGGACGAAAGAAACAATATGAATAAGAATGCTAATTCCAGAAACAACAATAAATTAGAAAAGAATGAGTCTCAACAATAATAATAATTTAGCTATATGCCTATGACCATCGCATTTTCCTTTCATTCAAGGTAGAGTCCAAGTCATCATGACACTAACCGCAGATTTCAAAACCTGAGAGTTACATCATCTGTGAGTGTGACAGGCATTCCAGATAGAGTTTCACAATGCCAATTGACACCATACTAATCACAGATTCATTATAGGGTTCAGAACCACCAAAGCCACATCTTGAAAAGAAAAAAAAAAAAAAAAAGCAATCATTCTAATATAAAGCGCACCTTATCTATCTTCTCAAATGTGTCTGCCCGCCGCGGAATCCATCCATTGAGTGCCTCCCCGCACACTGTTGATAGCCATGGTGGCCATCCAGCTGCCACCTGCTCGCCTCGCAAATGCTTGGGTGGATTGCTCAGCCTAGGGTTTGGCCTAGACCTTCTCCTCTCACCCCTAGGTTTCCTATCCCCCTCCCTTTTCTCCTCCTGAATCTCCACATTTTGAATCTCAACAACACTACTATTGTCGGTCTTTGTCACTGAAACATTGTCTAATTTTCTTCTAGATTCAACACTCAGGTTCTTGACCTCTTTAGACTCTGAAACAATGCCAGAGGCTACCTCTTTACCAAGAACACACCCCATTTCTTAAATATAAGCCTCATTTCTCAACATGGTCTATGTGGGCTTATTCGCCATCAGCAAGTAATCACTGCAAATCAAGAAATTAATCACTAAGCAAAAAAGCAACCCCAAAAAATAACAAGTTTATACACAACATTGTTTCTATCTGATCTAAAGCACGGAATTCACAATCAGAACAATCTCAAATAATGAAATTGGCATCCTTACATAAGACAACGAACACAAGCAAATCAGAACCCTAGTTTCCAGATTCAAACTTCTCAAATATCATAAGAACAAAATAAAAAAAAAAAAGTAAAATGATTAAAAAAAATTAAAGCCACAGCTCAACTAATCATCACTGACACCTATAAGTAATGAATACGTCCAAATCATAAACCCAAAGGTTTAAGATTTAGAGCTTTTAAGATAAGTTTTGAGAACAGAATTGAAGTGAAAAATAATCTAATAAGAACATAAAGAGCTACAGAGAGAGAGAGAGAGAGAGAAATGGGAATTGAAAGTGATGTTTAGAAAGAAAGATACTTTGATTGAATCTGAGTGAAAAGGAAGATTGAGGGAGGGAGAGAGAGAGAGAGAGAGAAGTAACGTTTGTACTGTATTAACAATCTCCTCTATTGGAAGTATTAGTTTTTGGTCTCTTTTGGGTCATTGGCTTTCCTTTCTCGTTTTGTTGCTTCTTTTATCATACGCGAGAGAGAGGGCGAGAGAGAGGGACAACAGCCAACAGATCAATATGCCTTTGGTTGTTTTCTTGCAAGTCAAACCGCCAAGCTCCTTGTCGTTCGTTCTCTCTCATTAATCATGGATTTACATTCCTCAATTAATGGGCATGTTTTTCTTTTTATTTTATTATTAAAAAAAAAATTATTGATATTTAGTAATTTTTCTAAATATTTTTTTTATTTTTTAAATATTTTATTCTCATTCTTAATTTTAAGATATTTTATTCTAATTAAAGCAATTTCCAAGTATCACCTTTATTTAAAAAATATTAAGAAAATAACATAAAATATTAAAAACCTCTTAAGAATTGTTATATTTTTTTATTATTTTATTTCAATCTTTAAATATTTTATATTTTTATTAAGATTTTATTTAATTTATTTTTAATTTTTCAATGACGCTTATGCAAAATGTATAATTTTTAATTATTATTTTAAAATACCATCTAATAATTTTTTAAAATATTATCTAAAATAAAGCAACCCTTTAGTATAATGTTGAAGTTGAGAAAGAGAAGTAATGGGAAGATGAACACCTTAAGGAAAGCAGGAAGCCAAGCTAACCAGCAAGTCAGCATAAGAATTTGCCAAGATGTGACCAACTCAAACATTCTAATCCAAATTTAATATGTTTCAGGTAATAATATACATGAGTTCTCAAACTGCTTTGAAGAATAATAAACGTCTGTACAAGCTCCACAACAAAGGAAGCTTCACCTAACACAATAAATTATAAATGCCTAAAGATTCTTCTTAATAAACTTATAATTTAAGGCCTGTACGGTAAGATGGCAACAGATTAAATTTTTACAATATTTGATTTGATTGAATTTTAATAAGATAGATTTGCGTAATATATAATTAGATTTAAAATGAGTTTAAGTTTAAAATTTAATATTCATAATAGATTTATTCAAGTGTTATATGTTAAGTATTAATTATTCAAGTTTATTTATATAAATATTTAATTAAATATATAATATATGTTTTTACTATAATATTTATAAATTTTTATATATTTTATTTTATATAAAATAAAATTGAAATATTTTATAAAATTAATAAATTTTTAAAATATAAATTATTAATAAAAATAATATTTTATATAGATTTTTAATTAAAATATATAAAACTAAACTAATTCGAGTATTTTTTAATAATAATAATAATCAAGTTTTGAAACGAATTTGAATGATTAAAAATAAATTTTAATTAGATTCAAATTTTAAGAAAATTAATAGAGTTTAAATTTAGGTAATTTTTATGAATACTTTACCTATTATCGTATACTCTGTTATATAACAGAAATCACCGATCAATTATGAGGTTAACTTGCCCTTTTAAGGAAGATATTGACATTGTTGATAATAAGGAATAATAATTTTTGTAGGTTTTACTTGTATACCATCACTATTAAATGAATATAACTTCTTACACACAAATTGACTCACCCATGTCAGTAATATTCATTATTCAAATTGTGCTGTTTAGTTGCTCTTCTTTTCGTTGACGAATGATGCATCAAAGACCAGACAGAGGGAGAAAAAAAAAGGAGAAGAATGGCAGAATAACTAGTATGTTTTCCACTGAAATCCAATTTTTTTCATAAACAAACACCGCTGATTCAGATTTGGAATCAATCCATGACCATGGCCAGGACAGACTCTAGCAAATAAAAGAACTGACACGAGAAGATGTCCATTCCTGACCACAGGCACTGATTTATATTAATTTGTTGACAGATGCAATTTATGTTACAAGCTTCTATTTTTCACAAGAGCATATGGTTCAGTTCCATAAATTTTTCTTTGCTTCTTTCAATCAGGCTCCCTTAGAAGCCTTTTCTTAGTTTTTTTCATTTTTCTTTTTAACTGAAACAAATTATACCCGTCTCAGCATACATAATCATTCTATAAATTAACTTTAGAATCAAATTACCAAATGCCAAAAAATCTCAACTTTTATTTATGTATCTATTTATCTTTTGAATTGATTACAGTACAGATTAATATGCAAGTGAATTCTAAACATAATTTTCAAAATATGCTCACTTCCAACAGAACATTCCATTATCACCCCCACAGGAAATCAGCAAATCCATTGGAAATAAAGCTAACAAAAAAAAAATGAATGAAAATTATACAGCAGAAAAGTATGGAGTTGTTGCCTAATTTCTTCTCCAAAATTGCTGGGTAGCCTGTAACCTGTACTTTCCATATTTTCTCAATCCTCACTTTTTCTCTTCCTTTTCTCTTTCTTCTTCCCTGGCATTTCAGGTTCTTCATCTTGTTCAGCATGTTTTCGCTTCTTTTTTTCTTTTTTTCTCCTGCATTAACATTTTCACTCTCATTTTGCACATCATTGCTTTCAGCTTTATGCTTCTTTTTCTTCTTATCTTTCTTTGCTTCCCCTTCACCTTCCTGCTTAGCAGTGCCATTTCCATCATTTGGCACAGCTGCTTCCTCTTCATCAGTTTTTTTCTTTTTCTTTTTCTTCTCTTTCTTTTGTTCACCAGTAACTGGAGCCTCTTCTGCCATTCCCCCAGTAAGAGAAGGTTCTGCCTCAGTCTTTCTCTTCTTTGGGACAATTTCTTCCCCATTCCCAGCACTAGCGTTTGATGTTTGCCCAAGAACAGCATCCGCAGAAGGATTACAAGACTGCACAAAGCAAAAGAGAGTAGATAATTACCTGAATAAAAATGTGAGAGAAAACTAGAAACAATACATGAGACCAAAGATGGACCTTGGCAGGAGTTATCAATCCTCCAGCTCCCTTCTTTCGATCCTTGTCATAAGCTTCTATCTTTGGTTTGCCTTTAGCAGATCCAGCAGCACGACTCAATTCTCTCCCTTCAAGAATCCTTAACCGTGCTTCAAGCTACAAACACTCAAACCTAAGAAATTCTTCCACTAAAATAAATATTAAAGACAAGCTTTTCACAGGCAAAAATTTTTGAAGAACCTTGGCTCGGTTTTCCAGTCCAAAAGTGTTATCTTGGCCATCTCCAAGAGCATCATATCGAATTGCCAGTGCTGCTTTAGCAGCTAGTGATCTGGAAATTTTGCCCTTTGTCTTAGGAGCTGCCTGACCAACCAAGGATGCATGGAAAATTAGCCCGTATTTGGGAGTTGAATGCTTTGTCTTCAAAGCTCTGAAAAGAGCCTTTTCTGCCCCAAGGATCTGAACTGTGCTCCCAGGCTGCTTTGCCAGATTCAATAAGCTACCCCCATGAGCAATGAGGCGAGCTCCAACAAGTTCTCCAACGAGGGCAGTTAAATTTGGTGCAATGGTGTTCATCCTGCTTTTTAAATAATCATACAACTGAGCTCCGTATTCAGCTAGAGATAAAACCTGATCACAGAGTTCTCTAATATTCATCAAATCAACTTCACTAACTTCTGCTCCCATGGATATTAAAGATGCATCCTTCAATTCTGTCTCAACTTCTTCTGGTAATATCTGTGAAATTTAAGAGAAAGAAACAAGTGAAACATTTATTTATGAGCATGATTTAAATAGTCTGATATGTGAAACTGATATCTGTTAATAATAACACACTCAAAGATAACACTTGGGCAAAAATATTGCTCAGGTAGAATCACTGGGCAGCATATGGCATAAGCCTACAGATAATATAAAACACACACACACACACACACACACACACACACACACAAAAAGGAGGATCGTGCAAAGAGGCAGGATTCATGATTTCATAAGCCCATAAGCCATGCATGCAGACAAAACCACGTGATTAAAATAAAGAAAACTGGATTTTCACCTCAGAGAAATCAATCTTTGCAGCATTATCACGACTACCCATCAGTTTCACCACTTTCGCATAAAGGATGTTATCTTGCACAATCTTTGCAAGTTCAGGAAAATGCCAACCATACCATTCTCTAACTCTCATTGCGTATGTGTTAAGCTCCTTATCAAGATCATCTAGCAAACCAATAGCTTGAATAATCATTGTATCAACCTAAAAACAGAAAAATTAGCAAGAGAACACAACAGCCCAAAGAAATCCAAATATTCTTTATGAGACCTGGCAACATACAACTACTGAATATCTTATCCAGAGAATTTTTGTGAAAGATAGTTGAATTAAGAATCTTTGTCAGAAAAATTCATGGTTGCCTAACGGTCTTTTTCCTTGTGATAAAACCTCTGTTAAGAAAAATACCTGAACCTGTGGTAGGTCAGAGCAAGAATCGATCTTAAGGTTTATTATAAATGAATATATAAAAGAACCTGACTTCAAGCATTCCACCAAGGATTTCTTGAATAAGTGACAAACAAGTAATTGTAATCAATACAGTCAACAGCCAACATTTTTACATTAACATCACCATGCAACAAATGAAATACAATTAACACCATCACAGAACTGGAAACAGAAAAAATGCACAGATAAGAAGCTTCAACTATAGAAATAACAAAGGATAAATTTTAGAATAAATACCTTATCAGGACTGAACTTCAGTTTGTACCTAGACAGACTATGAGATAAACCCAAGCTCATTGGTGCCAAATCATGAGTGCCTAGACCAGCTATGAGCTCAGTCAACTGGCTCCTAACACCCCTCATCAATTCCATGACAGCGTTGTTGTGAACACATTCTATTTTCTGCAACACAATAACAGCTCCAACTTATACAAACTCAAACCCAATTATAATTGAATATGTCAGAAGTAAAAAATTACTAGAGAAATAAGCACACCAATTTTTCCTTGATTGCATTTCCAAGCTTTGAGTCAGCCACAGCTAATGTATCACCCTCACAATGAGCACGCAAAAACTTGCGAAGACCTTTGCTAGCTGTGCCTTCAATTATTTTCGTTGCAGCTTCCAAGGCCTCTGACGTATTCTCAAACTTGGAAAAAGCTTTCAACTTGACAACCTGATTTTTATACCAAAATCGTTAGAGTTTGGAACGGGCAATTTCAAATGACAACCAAACAGTAAACTCCATGATCACCGATGGTGAGGTAAGGTGTGCAAATTAATTTGCTAACAAAAAACAACCACACACTGGCTCATCATTTCAAATATTCAGTTCCACACACACACACACACACACACACAGTAGGTGAACCTTTCTTGCTGAGTCTGCAGTGGAAAACTCTTTCCATAAGTCCTGCAAAAACACAACAAATTGGAGTAATTAATGTAAACTAAAACTTGAATTCTCTAATATTCAGAAATTTGATAATCAAGAGATCCAAATGGAGAATTCACATGTGGATATTCAAGAAATAGAACTTAGAGGGTGTTTGCTTCACCTGTTAGGTGCAGTTGATAGCTGATAGGCACCCAAACAGGTGAACTTGAGTGTTTGGTAAACTTAAAAAAATAAAACTGATAGTTGATGGGTAACTGATGCAGTACCCATCAGCTGCAGTTTGTATCAGCTATACGTATGATGCTTCTGATGCTTCTTGCTCATCTATTGCAGAGAACACAAAGTGACAAGTCCAGAACTGGCATAAAGTTTAAACCAATTGGAAGACAACCTGATATTTGTTCATTTCACATTCCTAGAATAATTGATATTTCATCCTTTTTGGAATAACCTGATCAAATCTCTTCAAATCTAAACATAAGGAGAATCAATCATGATTAAGTTGAAAGAATATGGCTTTAAATTATATATTTATATATAAATATCTATAACAGCTCCCCCTTTACTGATTACAAAACATTGGATGCCCAAACACCACTATAAATTTAGCTGCAAAAACTAACTAAATGTAAAAGAAAAAGATAAGATGAACTCTAGTCTTTATACTCCGTTCATATTCTAAGCTTGCCAAGCTCCGAACTTGCTGCCAAGGCATCTTCAGGTACTGTATCTTTCTTCTCTCTGTTGGGTGATGCTCCATCTTGCCCAGCAGTTGACATTTTCCTTGCTGGTGGAGCTGAACAGACTGGCACAACTGATCTTATTCGAACTGCTGGTGCCATGAAACGCGGGTGCACTCTTCCGAAGTCCATTCTTGGAGAATGGGTACTGGCTGAATACAAAGGACCTCCAGTTCTCATTCTTGGGGGAGCTGGAATATGTGCTGTCAATTCTTGTGATTTGGAAACAGAACAAACAGGTCCCATATTTCTGATCTGTACAGGAGGTGCTGCAGATGAAGGTCTATGCTCCACAGTTTTTATTGTTACATGACGTGCTACAGATGGAGGTGGTCTATAATTTGTCAAACTCGGTCTTCGAGGATACTGTGAAGTAGAATGGGAGGAGACAAAACCACAGGGTTTTGGCACTTTAAAGCCTATATGTGCGTATCTTGTATCGATGTGCCTATGGGAAGCCAGATCAAATTGCTCGGTTTGTCTCTCTCCTAGTTGAACATTTTCAACTTTGCTTTCTAGTGCACCATTTTTATGTTTATTTTCCTCATGATTTGGTTCATTAAATCTCGCTTCAGTCTTTAAGGTGCTGAGTACAGGGGGATCTGGAACCAGTGATGGAGAGCACTCGGATAATTCTTCTGTCTTCTCCTCGTGTATCTCCTGAATGGTAACTGTGGACTTACCCCTGACTGGATCAGAGGCAACATTATCTGAGTAGGACAATAATGGTCCTGAGGTGGCAATTGTAATTCTTGGCCCTAAGGGTACTGGCTTTTGCTCTCTCACAGGAACAAATAGACGAGAGTCGGAGGGGAGTATAGACTGCACATATGGAAGAATTTGAGGACCAGGAGGAGGAGCTGGTGGAGCTTGAAGCATCAATAAACGGTTCTGCAACTGCAGCAGTTGTTCTTGCTGCCACATTTGGTATATGGCCATTTCAGGGGAAAAACCAGGATATGCCCAGTTTTGGCACTGCATAGGATATAAGTTTAGTGTTGGTGGGGTCAAGTCCTTGCAGACAGGAATAAATCCCTCCTGTCCCCACTGGAAATCCCTTTGCTTCAAGTTCTTTAATTCTGATGGTTGTAGAGATGCAAGAAATCGAGCAATTACAACCTGTTCTTGCTCTTCGCCGCCTTTTTTGTTCTCCACAGAAGAAGATGATGAACTGGAGTATGAGCCATGTTCAACCACTAAAAAAAACATGTTATAATACTCAGATAACTTCACGTTAATCAAGTGATAGAAATTTAATAAGCCTGCAAGTGCATATAACACATATTTTTCCAAGAAAACTTAGGTGAAAGTGTAAGAAGGAAAAAATTCAAGGTTAAACAGAAGGGAGAACATTATAGTAATCCATATATATATATAGACGAAAAAGAGCATTTTAATTTTTTTTTCATCACTGAAATCACCTTTGTATCTGCCCTTTAGCTTTTATACTTTACAAAAAAAAATGTAAAAGCATAGAACCAGGAAAAATGGCTCCCAACTTCCACACATTTACTTACATGCTCAAAGGCCCATTTGATGTCAACATCTCCGATCATTAACAATTTATGCAATTGTTGGAGAAAAAGAAATTGATGAGGGAAAAAAATAAATATGTTTCCAAGAAGCTATCCTAAGTAATGGCAGGAGAACGTAACTTTAAGAGGAATTTATTAGACAGTGGTGGAATGAAGGAACTGGAAGTATATATCCACCCACCTCAGAAAATCTCAACCAGAAGTCAGCACGTTTGAAATATTGCTAAACATCTACCTTATGACATCTCTCTCTACAACCCCACCCACCTAACAAATGCACAAACTATCTTGTCGCACAATGCTATAGGTTGCTTCCCCACTTTCTGCCAACTATAACTGCCATATTAATCACCTAACAAAAATTCATGAAAAAAGCAATGATAGGATGGCCTTGACTTGACTAATTATCTGTATCAGCTATAAGGAAAACTCATGCTTATTGAATCAAGGAGCTGGATAACTGTAATAATGTGTTGGCCACTTTAAGGCAGATGAAGCAGTGTGAACCTTGTTGTCACCACATTAGAGCACTCTGAACATAAATTAATACAAAAGGATGAGATCCATACGTCTTTTTAGGTCAAACCAGGTGGTCATTGCTGCATTCTTCTGAGCTTGTTTCTTGGTCCTAGCTGGCTGCCCAGAAAAGTTCATTCCAGCAAGTTCAACTGTGCATGAGAAAACAGGAACATGGCCAGGCCCAGAACGAACAGTGGTATATACTGGAAGCTTTAAGCCAGCTCTGTGAGCAGTCTCTTGAAGCAAATTCTTGTAGACTCCAGTTTCATCCTGCGTGGTAGATCCGCACCAAAAAAGGAAAAATATTATATGGACTGGAAATGAAGTAAAACGAATATATATATATCAGAGAATTATGTATCATGAAATTGAAAATCATAAGTGGGGTATCAAGTCAATTACAAAAAATCAGACTAAAAAAAAAGCATCAATAGTTTGTCTGTCTTTCTTTCTTTTTTTACTTTTGCTGTTGTACTGAACTTGAAATTTTGGAACCTTATGACGTTTTGAATAGAGAAAAGTACTCCCTTTCCCTCATTGAAAACCCAACTTTTTTTGCAACATTGACATCTTTTTTGACAAACCTTTTCATGATCAAGTCAAGCATCTTTTTACTATCATATACTTATGGAATTTGTACAATTTAGAACCTTTAATCAAAGATAATTGCAATCCAAATAAAACAACAGAAGTATCCAGAAACAATTCTGATTTTGAATTATACAAGAACAGATTTTTTCTAAACCTTAAATTAGAAATGGATACATTTTGACCAAATGCTTTACCAGAATTCTAGCAGCTAATGCTCTGGAAGGTCCTCTGCTTGCAAGTGTAGCGAGTGCTACCTCAGCAGCAGCATGTTCTGCCTGCCTCAGAGTAAAGCAAAAGGCAGGGCTTTCAAAAGTCTCTCCATTGAAATTGACAGTAGCTTTGAATCGAGGGGCATGATCTGGTCCTTCCCTTATACATGAATAAGACGGCAAATTGAAGCAGCTTCTTTGAGCCAACTCTTGCAGTTGGTTCTTATACATGCCTATACGTATGAAATTGAACAAACAGTAAGAAAACCAAAAAAAAAAAAGAGAGAAAATATTACCTAGATTTAGGTCTAAGGGAAGTGACAAACAAATAGAGGTATGATCACAGTTGCATCTATTATGCTTGCCAAAATGAACATGGAAAATCATTTGAGCAATTTTGCAACAGGCATTGAGCCAAAACGCAATAATTTATATCCTTTTGCTACCTCAAATCTTTACATAAGTTACACAAAAGAAGGGGCAAGTAATGCGTAACATCTTGTACAAATAGTAAGCAAAAGCTCAGTTTGAAATAAATAAATTTCTATTAAGAAAAAAAAAAAGAATATTTGTGCCTGCATGTGCTTGTGCATGCTGCGTAAAGAAGAAACTGTGATCATACCTCTACCTTGCAGTAATATAAAAGAAAAGAAAATGGACATAATGGTCCAGTGGTTTCAAACATTAAAAGTTAAAACTGGTAACTTGCTAAAACTGTAGCTACCTATGTCTTTTGTCGCATGAAGTGCATACAATAGGTTAACCATTTCTCTTAATCAGAAATCCTGACTGAGAAGGATGCTACCATTATGGAGAGTAAAACTATCGGTTATCATATCATTTAATCATTGTCATGAGGAAACACATAATTTCTCTAACTATTGGATAATGATAAATCTCAAATATGGGCTGGCCAACATTTGCACTCAAATTGTATAGCTACTAGCTAGCGCAGCCTCAAGATAGCCCATTCTTAATCTCTTGATAGATTAAGGTGGCTTAATGCTAATTCTTTGGTACCAAACAATTAGGGCCAATTTATTATCCATGAAAACAAAAAGGTAATTCAAGATTTCCAAAATGGAAATAGGAAAGTAATAATTAACATAAGAAAGTATATAAACATTATCAAGTCCACATAATGCCTCTTCTCTTAGCCTTTAAACAGTAATTATCAATCCCTAAAAAGAAATCAATCTAACAAACTAATACCAAGTTCTGTTAAGTCTTAACCCTTCATGCCAACAAAATATATTCAAACAACTGAAAACTCACTCATTAACTCAATTAAAACCCAAAAAGAGTGAAAATACACAAAACCCAGATAGAACATCCCAAACCCACCCATATTAAATCATTTAAAGACCCAGTACACAATGATTTACATATAAATGCATAACTATGCAGTATACGAGTCTACTGTATCCTCACAAATCAAAATGAAACGAAAGAAAACCCAAAAACAAAAATAATATGAAGATCGAATCAACCAAGAAACAAACCAATGCGAAATGATCTCATGTGAAAAACCAATAAGAAATTGACCCTCACCTATGCTGTTTCTAAGGCCCTTCGCTAGATTTTCAGGAGACAGTGAAGGAAAAGTTGTGGGAAAGCGAGATAAGAATGCTGCGAACTGGATTTCAAGCCATTTTCTAGAGGAAGAGAGAGAGAGAGAGAAAGAGAACGAGCTTAGTGAAAGTGCTGACAAAGAGAATTGCGAAATTTACAGCGAGCGAATCTGGCGATTACTGCAAATCAAACTTCTGCAGTTCCAGAATCTATTCATTACCCTTTCCGGAAGCGACGTAGTTTTAAGATTCAGAACAAGGCCCCACTTCATCTGCGGCACTCCAATTCCTTAATTCAGTCAAATTCACGCACTTGGCCACTTTGCTTCTTCAATAGCCAATAAGAGTCTGCCGCTTGGCCCAACTATTGATGCTAGTGATTGTAACTCTGGCAAAATGATTTGAATAGTACCAATTTTTCAAGCAAAGGAAGTGAGTGACAACATAATATTACCAAACATTTTTTTTTAATCCAACATTTATTTTTTTAAGGAAATTAAGAGTAGATTGATCCATTTTTTTATTTTTAAAATATAAAAAATAAAAAAAACATATATCACTATATTCTGTTCACCAACTTATTATAAAATTATTCACTTTTAATATTTTAATTTATTATAATTTCATTGCCATTTCTAACTTTCTGTACATGTCCTGATTTACGCGCCATATTACATTATTATTTAATATTTTTCAAAAATAGTTAATTTTAATAATTTTTTATATATTAAAAACTTATTTTTAAAAATTCAAATAAAAAATATTTAAAAATATGCAGTTATATTTTTAATTGTTAAGAAATGTAATTTTAGTTAGTTATATAAAATATAATATATATTTTTAGTACACTTTAATTTTAAAGAGTCTAATTTGACTTAATTAAATAATTGAAAGCATATTATTTATTAGATAGATTCAAGTTTGAATCTCATTTAAAAAAAATAATTTCAATTAGTTACAATTTAAATTTTATTTTTATTTTCATATTATTATAAATATTTAAAAATTTAGAAAAGGGCTTGCTGGTGGTATGATTATCGGCACCCTCATGAAATCGTTTTTTCTTTTTTATTTATTTTTTATATAAAATTTATTTAAAAATAATTTTATGTATCAAAAAATTATAAAAAAATTATTTTTGGACTCCTTAGAATATTTTTAATTTTTATTTTATTTTTATGCCGAAATAAATGAGGCATCAAAAATATTATTTTTTACTTCTAAATTCATGAAAAAATATTTTATATAAAAAATTATGTAAAAAATTATTTTTACATATCAAAAATCATGAAAAAAAATTTTAAGATTTCAAAAATATTATTTTAATAATTTTTTGATGCATAAAGTTAAAAATAAATTATTAAAAAAAAAGCAATTGCATGAGGGGCGATAATCATACCATCGGCAAATCCTTTTCCAAATATCTAAGTATAATAATATGAAAATGAAAAATATAATTTTTTATATTTTTAATTTTAATTAATTATATCAAATTTACTATTTATATAAAACCTAAAAATAATATTTTTAACCTGTTCTCAACAATATATATATATATATATATATATATATATATATATATATATATATATATATATATATATATATATATGTCACGACCCAACCTATGGTAGACCAAGACTAGGACACAGGCCACTTAAAGCCCCGAGGACCTTAGTAATCCTAACTGTTCATTAACCCAACTCTACTGACCATTTGGGCCCAATTTCAAGAAACCAACTGACAGAGTCCGCCATAAAGTGGACCTTTCAACGGGGAGTTTTTGACTCACCCGACCTGTAAACAAAATATATCATCAATTGGGGAGCTCAGCTCACCCTCCACATACTCATATCGGCATAAAAATAAATGGGAGCTCAGCTCCCTCATCCAATCCATCAAACATGCATATAATTTTACAGGTCCACATGACAATTTATATTACAGACCCGAATTATTTAAATATTTCTAACACATGCGGAAATTCTAGGAGTAAATAAAATTACAAAACTATTGATAAACAACCTGCGAGGAAAGGAAGCAGGTTAACCTCAAAAATATCCTCCTGTGGCCTGGAAAAATAATGAACAGGAGTGAGCGTTCGACTCAGAGAGTAAAATATCAATTTTAACCATAATCTCTATAACTATCTAAAACTAATGCACCCTGTAGAGTGAAATGCAACATCAACAACATTTTCACATCATAACATCAAAAGGTAATTTGGAGCACTCACACACCTGTAGTATCAATCATAACATATGGGAGCCGATCCCTATACTGACTCTCTTAAATCCAACTTTGGTGCCGTGAAGAACTCACTGACTTCCACTTAATAACCAAATCGAGGGTCCCAGCGAAGAACTCAAGCCGTGACTACCCCTCGAAGGATCGGGTCCCAGCGAAGAACTCAAGCCGTGACTACCCGTCCTATCCATAGTTCACACCACATCACACGCACGCCAACACACGCACACTGCTCCAAATTACCACAACAACATCCATGGCACATCAACCGTTATGAATGCAACATAAATCGTGCCTAGAGTTTAACTACATAAATATATGCATATAAGTGATGCATGGGCATGCTTGAACATATAATAATATCGAAATTACAATTAAAATTAATATTCTACTCACAGATCGACAACGGTCCTTTGTGGCGGTGAGGCAGAGGAAGAAGGTCATCCCGCTCACGACAATTACAAGACAATCATTTAATAAATTTGACTCTATACAAACAAGGAAAAAGACCAAATACGTCCTAAGTCGTAGTTTAAAATCCGCAGAGTCTCCCCTATACCTAGGACCTACCCAACCTGCAAAAGAGCTCAAAACACACTTCTATATCCACAATCCATATATCCACAACTCAATCATATCACACAGCCCATCCTGGGCCCATCAAATCAGTCATCCATCACAATATGTAAAAATACAATTAAGTCCTTATAATAGATCATTTTGCAAAAACACACCAAACAATCTCTAAAAATTATAAAACTTTGCCCCGCGGTCCTTAGCAATATTACTAAGAATCATAATTTTCTAAGCTACCACGAATATTTTATGGATTTTTAATCCTATTTAAGCACTAGAAAATTACGAAAAAGCAAGGTTCGGGTTTACCTTTGCTGATTCCGACTTCTGGAACGCGCTCGGGATGTTTGACAATGGGGGGATAGCCAAAACCTCGATCCAATTCGGAGACTTTTCCAGTAGTCTGTTCGCCGGAAATTCACGCATCCAGGACAACCGTCGAATTTTCGCGAATTGAGGATACCTACACGAAGCCCAATAATAATATATAAAAATCGGGTGTTACATTCTTCCCCCTTACGTAAAAATTCGTCCTCGAATTTTACACAAGGCAGAATAAAACACATGATTACACATTGAACATATAAGGGTACTTGCTACGCATGTCCCGTTCTGACTTCCAGGTGCACTCTTCCACCGACTGACTCCTCCACAAAACCTTAACCATAGGGATCTGTTTTGATCTCAGCTGTCTCACTTGGTAGTCCACTATGGCTACAGGCTGCTCCTCAAATGTCAAATTTTCTTTTAGCTCTATCACAACCTTTGCGATGACATGAGAAGGATCGGGAATGTATTTCCTGAGCATGGAGATGTGAAACACGGGATGAACGTGAGAGAGGTTGGGTGGTAGCTCCAACCGGTAGGCAACTGCTCCAACTCTATCCGTAACCTCAAAATGTCCGATATACTGAGGTGCCAACTTGCCCTTCTTTCCGAATCTCATGACTCCCTTCATTGGAGATACCTTCAGGAATACATAGTCGCCCACTGCAAACTCCACATCCCTCCGTCTGGGGTCTGCATAACTTTTCTGTCTACTGAAAGCTGTCCTCAGTCGTTCCCTGATTAAAGGAACTACCTCTGAAGTGTACTGCACTAGGTCTACATCATGCACCCTTGCTTCCCCCATTTCTGTCCAACACAGAGGAGACCTACACTTTCTTCCATATAGTGCCTCATAGGGTGCCAACCCTATGCTGGAGTGATAACTGTTGTTGTAGGCAAACTCCACTAAAGCTAGCTGCTCATCCCATTGACCTCCAAAATCCAAAACACTCATGCGAAGCATGTCTTCCAGTGTTTGGATCGTCCTTTCGGACTGTCCGTCTGTCTGAGGGTGGAAAGCCGTACTGAAGTTCAACTGTGTGCCAAGTGCCTCCTGCAACTTTCTCCAAAACCGAGAAGTGAACTGGGACCCTCTGTCAGATATTATGGAAGCCGGAACTCCATGCAATCTGACTATTTCTCGAATGTAGAGCCGGGCATACTGTGCCACAGAGTATGTAGTCTTCTGAGTAAGAAGTGAGTGATTTGGTCAAGCGGTCTACAATTACCCATATCGAATCATATCCTCGCGTGGTACGAGGCAACCCATCCACAAAATCCATAGTACTCATTTCCCACTTCCATTCGGGATAGGGAGCTCTTGCAGCCTTCCTTGACGGTCTCTGTGTTCAAACTTCACCTTCTGACAAGTCAAGCACTTGGACACAAAGTCGGCTATGTCTCTCTTCATGCCATTCCACCAATAGCTATCTTTCACATCATGGTACATCTTGGTGGAACCTGGGTGGATACTGTACAGTGTATAGTGTGCCTCTCGCATGATTTCATTCCTGAGGTTGTCCACATCGGGCACACATATCCTAGAACCTTGCACTAGGGCGCCATCATTGGCAAACCCAAACTCACCACCTTCACCTTCTTTGTACTCTTTCTATGATCTTCATCAATTGTTGGTCTCTGTGCTGGGAAACTCTAACTCTGTCCCTCAAGTCTGGCCTCACTGAAAAGTGAGCCAACAATACCCCATCATCTGAAAGATCTAGGATTAAACCTTGATCCATCAACTCATGTACCTCCTGAATCAACAGTCTCTTCTCTGCTGAAATGTGCGCCAAACTGCCAGAAGATTTTCTGCTTAAAGCATCTGCTACTACATTGGCCTTCCCAGGGTGGTACTGGATGGGGCAATCATAGTCTTCCAGAAGCTTCATCCATCTCCTCTGTCTCAAGTTTAAATCCCTCTGTTGGAAGATGTACTTCAAACTCTTATGGTCGGTGTATATCTCGCACACTTCACCATACAGGTAGTGTCTCCAGATTTTTAGTGCAAAGAATACAGCCGCCATTTCCAAATCATGGGTGGGATAGTTCTGCTCATGCCTCTTCAGCTGCCTTGAAGCATAAGCCACTACTTTTCCATTCCGCATCAAAACACACCCTAGGCCAACTCGAGGCGCCACGACACTGCAGTGTATCCTTCACCGCTCATAGGTAGTGTTAACACAGGGGCAATGGTTAGACACTCCTTATCCTCATCATTATAACTGACTCTATCGAGCTCTCTTCCTGTCCTTTGCATCTTATCCACTTCCCTTTTCCTATTTTTGGTATTGTTGGTATCATTTCAACCTGCTGTACTTATTCCTTAATTTTAGTCCTATCTCATCCTTACACCTTTTCCTTCAAAGATGTCTATCCCATCATCAACTTTAATTTTCTTTTTATTTCTTAGTCTTATCTTGATTACTAGTTCCATTACTTCGGGAATTCTAACCTTACGATTTTCTCCTACCAGCACATTCTTCACCTTTCGTAACACTTATAATTAACCATAGAAAACTTTTTTTTTTTTTTTTTCTTGTATCCCCTTTTTTCCAACTTAACTATCAGAACATTATCATTCCCTATCAGCCTTAGTAGGAAATTGCTTATCCTGGATGAATATGAGCCCCATAAACTATAAGTTCCATCTGAACTAACACGGCTGTAGGAAATATGTGTCATGCCTTAATTCCAAACAAGATACTTCACGTGTTTATTCTCCTTAATATAATCATATATACTGCCCATAGCTTTCTAAACTTCAACCTCAAATTACCCATCAGTAACAATTTCATCTATTGAATCTCAACCATAAATAGTACTTCCTCCAGCTCATAGTTTAAAACAGTTGCAAGCCTTAGTAGCTAACTCAATTTAACTCCTGTCATTACTCTGTTCGTCCTTTCATACTTAATACTAGGTATGCACTTACTGTCATTCTCATATCAGGAAATTATGTATGAATTTGTGCCTACTAAACTCTCAATAACTAGGTCTCCTTGACTCAGTTTCTGTTCCTTATATAACCTTCTAGAACCAAAAGCACAAGCTAAACTTGAAAAGAAAGAAAATATCCTCTTATATTCAACTACACCCGATTGTCATATTATAACGTTTCACCTAAGTTTCTTGGTCTTTCTCTCCAAATTTCATCATCTCCTAGCACAATTATGCTCTACCTATAAGGTATCATCTGCATGAACCCTTTACCGTACCATTTTCCTTCTTGACATAATATTTTATAATTTATTAACTTTACTTATACTCGACCTATGATTCATATCTATCATCGTTTTTACTGTGCCCTTAACTTTTGTTGATTCCTGAAAGATTTCTCTCACTAATAAATTCTTCCAACACTAATTCCACCCTTATCTAGGGTCATTAATTTTGATCCTTGAACTTTCTAGTGATTTATAACCATCCAGACTTGTCACTTTTCGTTCTACCCCTACTATTGTCCTGTCGTTATTGCTTCACTATAAAGTGATTCTGTTGATCACACTAAAAATGTTTGCCTGACATTCATACTCAAAAGTCTAACCTAAAACCTATGTGTCATTATCTATCATTCTTTTCCTCTCATCATACCTATTTGATCCCTTAGACTGACTTTTATTCAACTTACTGCTTACTAACTTCTCTTTCTCTACCTATTTAGGTAGTCCGCAATACCATCGCACACCTTCTAACATTTACTCATTATTATTGTATTCCATACCTCCATCACTTTTCTCACTAATGTGGTCCCATTTTGGGTTTTCCATCCTTGTCATTCTCCTTGCCAAGAATAACACTTAGCCTATCCTATATCTTAACTTTGTTCCGTTTATTATGCGCTCTTTAGGTTGTCCTTTCATTTATTTCCTTTGTCTTACCCAAAATAGAACTTGACTATTCTATCCCTGGTTCCATTCTTCTTCCTAACATAATAGCTGTACTTGCTAACTATATCTTTCAAAGTCTCTATCGCGTTATCATATGTCCTGCTACTCGATTTGGTCCTTTGACCACTCTAGCTAGTACTTCCACTAGCATTTAGATTATATTGCATCTGCAATCAATTGTCCAAACTTTCATTCTGCACTTTCTTTATCCATTGGCCTTCTGTGATTTATCTTCGCTAATTTATTACTCTTAACACTATTATAATTAGATTATACTATTGTTTTGAATAATTTGAAATTAGAAAGGAACTCAGCAAATTACAGTCATACTTTTATTGTATGATCTCTATTCTTATCCTTTAGCTTACATAATACCCTTACTACCTCGAAAACTGATTCTGCAGTAATTTTATTTATTATTATTATTATTATTATTATTATTATTATTATTATTATTTTCCATGTTTACTCAATTCCAAAACTTAAGATTTCGGGCACCCAAACCCGTCATCCAATTCAAAGGATTTACATCCATCGTGATCTGATTATATATGATTCCTATAATAGAACTTGCATCCTCTCCAGGATACCCGAGCCAACTACTCTCTACCACACTCTACAGTCCCATCTGGGACACTATTCCATAAGTCATCATTATCGAATAACCTTCGATCCATTACGAAAAGATAGGACTATATCCTAACTTGTCGCAACAAAGGTACTACATCTACCACCTTGCCGAACCATGTCAAGTTAATGACTCTTTTATCATATCATAGCTCTATAAATCATCAATTCATAGTTTGACCTTCTCTAGGTAGTAGAGTTGTACTTTATTCCATCTTGATACACACAAGGTATACTATTCTCACTCTATAAGTGTCACCTTTACTTTGCAACTAGTCCAAACCTGCAGTGTCCGATGGCAACTCTTGATGTAACTCTAGCTCATGTCAGTAATCGAGTCACCGACTCTAGTTATCACCCAACCGTGACCTTTCAATATTCTAACTCTAGACTCTTAGCCAGGAGTTCCCAACTCCTCTGCAAATATAGAATTACGTTCGCATAAGCTGTACCAAAGCGAAGCCATCTCAAACACCCTCATTATGGAGCACCACGGGATGCACGCAGCTCTACACAATAATCTCATGTCTGCATGTCTGCGACTTACAGAGCGGACATCGAGAACATTGTATAGTTACTACGATACGTCCCCGGACTAGGTCTCCTAATTTCTTATCTCTCCGAATCTTCTATTATCACAAACTTATTACATTGGGTCATCTACCGATGACCGCCAAGAGTGGTATCCTCATCCTTATCTAGGGCAACTGATTTCTTTAAGACTCACTTTTATGTACTCGTGCCTTACGAAATGGGCACACCATTTAAACCCATCTTGACAAAAATATAACATTTCTTGGAGTACGTATCCTCATGATAGATCTCACATGTCTACTAACTCTATTTCACATTTACTGTACTCCACGAAAATCCGGACACTAAGCGAGGTAATCTTATATTTCCGAGGTATAACGTAGAATCTAGAAACAAAGAATTACAGAAAAGACGAAATGTAATCCTATACTCCGCATGTGACTCCTAGTAGACTCTTCCCAACACTTAGATAATTTTTCCCTATGAATCTGGAGCCTAAGCTCTGATACCACATTTGTCACGACCCAACCTATGGGCCGGACCGGCACTAGGACCTGGGCCAGCTTAAAGCCCCCGAGGCCCGTAGTAAGCCTAACTGTTCATTAACCCAACTCTAAGGCCCATTTGGGCCCAATTTCAAGACACCAACCGGACAGTCCGCCATAAAATGGACCTTTCAACGGGAGTTTTGACTCACCCGACACGTAAACAAAATATATCATCAATTGGGGAGCTCAGCTCACCCTCCACATACTCATATCGGCATAAAAATAAATGGGAGCTCAGCTCCCTCATCAAATCCATCAAACATGCATATAATTTTACAGGTCCACATGACAATTTATATTACAGACCCGAATTATTTAAATATTTCTAACACATGCGGAAATTCTAGGAGTAAATAAAATTACAAAACTATTGATAAACAACCTGCGAGGAAAGGAAGCAGGTTAACCTCAAAAATATCCTCCTGTGGCCTGGAAAAATAATGAACAGGAGTGAGCGTTCGACTCAGAGAGTAAAATATCAATTTTAACCATAATCTCTATAACTATCTAAAACTAATGCACCCTGTAGAGTGAAATGCAACATCAACAACATTTTCACATCATAACATCAAAAAGGTAATTTGGAGCACTCACACACCCTGTAGTATCAATCATAACATATGGGAGCTGATCCCCTATACAGCTCTCTTAAATCCAACCTGGTGCCAGCGAAGAACTCAGCTCGGACTTCCACTTAATAACCAAATCGAGGGTCCCAGCGAAGAACTCAAGCCGTGACTACCCCTCGAAGGATCGGGTCCCAGCGAAGAACTCAAGCCGTGACTACCCGTCCTATCCATAGTTCACACCACATCACACGCACGCCAACACACGCACACTGCTCCAAATTACCACAACAACATCCATGGCACATCAACCGTTATGAATGCAACATAAATCGTGCCTAGAGTTTAACTACATAAATATATGCATATAAGTGATGCATGGGCATGCTTGAACATATAATAATATCGAAATTACAATTAAAATTAATATTCTACTCACAGACTGGACAACGGTCACTGTGGCGGCTGGGCAGAGGAAGAAGGCTGTCCCGGCTCACCTGACAATTACAGTACAATCATTTAATAAATTTGACTCTATACAAACAAGGAAAAAGACCAAATACGTCCTAAGTCGTGCCGAAAATCCGGCAGAGTCTCCCCTATACCTAGGACCTACCCAACCTGCAAAAGAGCTCAAAACACACTTCTATATCCACAATCCATATATCCACAACTCAATCATATCACACAGCCCATCCTGGGCCCATCAAATCAATCATTCATCACAATATGGAAAAATTTCAATTTAGTCCTTATAATTGATCATTTTTGCAAAAATTGCCCAAACAAGCTCTAAAAATTATAAAACTTTGCCCCGCGGTCCTTAGCAATATTACTAAGCTATTGCAAAAAGAATCGTAATTTTCTAAGCTACCACGAATATTTTATGAATTTTTAATCCTATTTAAGCACTAGAAAATTACGAAAAAGCAAGGTTCGGGTTTACCTTTGCCGATTCGACTTGAACGCGCTCGGGATGCTGACAATGGTGGGGTAGCCAAAACCTCGATCCAATTCGAGACTTTTCCTAGTGGTCCTGTTCGCCGGAAATTCACGAATCCGGACATTAACCGTCGAATTTCCGCGAATTGAGGATACCTACACGAAGCCCAATAATAATATATAAAAAATCAGGGGTGTTACAATATATATATATATATATATATATATATAACCTATTATGCATATATTTTAAATTTAGGGTAATATATAAAATTACCATTGAAATTAATTAAAATTAAAGCATATTAAAAATATAACTGTATATTTTATATATTTTTATTTAAATTTCTTAAAAAGAACAATTAATATGTAAAAAAGTAATTAAAGTCAATTAATTTTAAAAAATATCAAATGACAATGTATCATGTGCTGCAAGGAGGTGTCCAAAATTCCCAATTCTATAGTTTTAATTTTTTTAATATAAAAATAGATTTTTTATATAAATTAAAAAAATAATTAATAAAGTTAAAACAATAATTTAATTTTTACCCTTCACTCATATTACTCTATTAAAAATTTAATAATTTATATTATTAAATTATTTTTAAAATTAATAAACTTTACTTCTTAAATGCATTCTCAATACAGGTATATTAATAAATTAATAAATATATTATTATTATTTTAAAAAATAAGATAGTTTATAATTTATGACAAATGAAAACGAATAGCAAACATATTTTCATGAAACGGAGTGAGCAATAGAAGTATGAATATAATCAAATAATCAAACGAAATAGATATAATTACGTTATTTTAATAAGAGTAAATTTGTTTCAGTTTAATTTTTAATTAATAATAATAATAATTTTTATTTTTAAGTTCTCGATTTGTTTACCTTTAATTTGCTAATAAATTAATCAAAATAATTGAATTTCTATTAATTTATATATTAAATATAATTTTATTAATAATATGTTTTTATAATTTTATAATAATATTTAACTAATAATTATTACCTTATTAATATTAAATCATGTTTATTATTTTTATAAATAAAAAATTATAAATATATTTTTATTAATATTTTATTAAACAATTAATATATAAAATATATCTTTTATTTTTATTAATTTAATTATAATCGATAATTAATTAAATATTTTTAATTTTAATTAATTTTATTTTTTTTTCTTAATTTTAATTTAATTAATATTTTTAAAATAAATTAATAATTAATTAATTAAAAATTTAATTCGATTAGATTAATTAAATACTCACCCTAGTGAATACATAATACTATTATTTACAATAGCAGTAATATTGAATCGACTTGACAAGATTCACCCTGGATTGAAAAATATTTTCTAAGCTACACAAAAATAAAAATTTCACACAGATTTAGCAAAAAGCTCCCCATTGAAGACTCTCATTTTATAACAATATGACATTACCTAAGCCCACAAATGATAAAGCGCCGTTGCAGCAGCCTTGTGGGGTGTGCTTCGATGCAATGTCAAATTGAGCGCAAGCCCATCTAGTAGATTTGGCCCAATGTAGTTTGATCCATCTCCCCTGCCCAGCTCCCACTGCTGCTCACACGCATCCTTGGGAAAGGAGTGGCCGCAGTTTCAATTAAAAACTGAACCCTTCTCACTGTGAAGCTCGTACAGGTCGGGATATCGGTAGCTCGGCATGAAGCGATCCGGTCATTTTTACCGGAATGCTACAAGATCATCAAATTTTGATTTAACCTAAAACCCGCGAAATCCAGGCGACCCAGTAAAGTTTTTGGTCATCTTCATGGAGTCGTTGATATAGATTAAGTGATGGCTTGGGATTGCCGATGACCGTCCTATTATTCAATACCCGGCCTTGCAGGGTTCGAGCCTCCACGATCATCGTTTCCCATTTTCACGCTCACACTCAAGGAGGATTTCGCCCCTTCCCTGACAGAGAGGTTATGCATAATCCCGAGGCTTGGTTTGTTAAAGTTGTCGCATCCCTTTTTGTCCGTTCACGTTCTTTGGATGCTTGTTTGGGGTATTTGTGTGAAAATTTGACTCCTTTGATAGCATTCGAGGTAATTAAGAGATTTGGTAACTCTAAAGTGGGTTTAGAGTTCTTGGAGTTCAGTAGATTGAATTTGAGTCTAACTCATTCCTTTTCGACTTACAATTTGCTTATGAGGTCTTTATGTCAAATGGGCCTCCATGATTTGGCGAAAATGGTGTTTGATTATATGAAGAGTGATGGGCATTTGCCTCATAATACACTTGTAGGATTTTTGGTAACTTCATTTGCCCAAGCAGGTAAGCTTGATCTTGCCAAGAAACTGCTTGCTGAAGTTCAGGTTGAGGGGATTGGGATTAGTTCGTTTGTGTATAATAATTTGTTAAATGAGTTGGTTAAACGGAATCTGGTAAATGAGGCAATTTGTTTGTTTAAAGAGCATTTGGCATTGCAATCTCCTCCAGATACTTGGACCTTCAATATTCTTATCCGAGGTCTCTGCAGAGAAGAAGAAGTTGATAGGGCTTTTGAATTTTTCAATGATATGGGGAATTTTGGTTGTTTACCCGATGTTGTTACATATAACACTCTGATAAATGGATTGTGTAGGGTTAATGAGTTAGATAGAGGATGTGACTTATTGAAGGAAGTTCAGTCTAGAAATGATTGTTCACCAGATGTGGTGACTTATACCTCTATTATATCTGGGTTTTGCAAACTGGGTAAGATGGGAGAAGCCTCTGTTCTTTTTGAGGAGATGATCAGGTCTGGGATTAATCCAAATGTAGTCACTTTTAATGTTCTTATTGATGGCTTTGGCAAGATTAGCAACATGGTTGCAGCAAAAGCCATGCTCGAAAAGATGGTTCCTTTTGGTTGCCTACCTGATGTAGTTACCTTCACTTCCTTGATTGATGGTTATTGTCGGACAGGACAAGTGCTCCTGGGTTTGAAGATGTGGGATACAATGAAAGTAAGAAATCTATTTCCAAATGTTTATACTTATGCAATTCTTATTAATTCTCTATGCAAGGTGAATAGACTTCATGAAGCCCGAGACTTTTTAAGGCAGTTGAAGTGTAGTAAGGTTGTTCCAAAACCATTTCTATACAACCCTGTGATTGATGGGTATTGCAAGGCTGGGAATTTGGATGAGGCAAATTTGATTGTGACAGAAATGGAAGAAAAGAGATGCAATCCTGATAAAGTGACATTTACCATTCTTATTATTGGACATTGTATGAAAGGGAGATTGCATGAAGCAATTGATATTTTCAATAAGATGTTAACAATTGGTTGTGCTCCAGATAGCATTACTGTTAATTCATTGATATCTTGCCTACTGAAGGCTGGGCTGCCTAATGAAGCCTTTCATATTGTGCAAATAACACAAGATGACCTCAATTTGAGTTTGTCATCTTTTAGAGCTACTATTCCTTTGAGAATGAAGACAGGCATCCCATTGGCTACTTGAAATAACAGCTGCTGTACAGTTGGAATAGATTTATTAAACCTATTAACCGAACAAGGTGCTGCTATTTCTTGCACCTCCAAATTGGTTATCCTGCTACCAGAGTTTCAGTAAGTGCTTTGTTCTTTTTGAATTTTTAGCAAGATCAACAACATCAATTTTGTACTTTAGCGTAGGATACTTCAAAAACATGCTGGTGGTGATACTGTTGAATTTGTATGCATATATTGCTCCTTTTGCAAGTTACTTCTAGTATTCATTTTTGTTCTCAACTTTTAAGCAAAGTTTACCTTTGGGCAACTCAGTTATTTTCTCTTGTTCTTTACAAAGTTCACAAATAACTATTTCCAATTGTTTTAATAAATTGCTTATTATATGTGCTTTCCCAAGATCAATTAACATATATGTGCCTCATGGGGCCTGATGTTTAAAGTAGCTGGTTGTTACAGAGAGGTGTTGCTTGTGATTGATTGTATCCTATTGTTTTAGTGCATGAGTAAGCCTAATGGAGGATTCTACCATCTTATACATCTCAACTGATTTATAAGATAGTAGAAATAAGATTTAACAAAAGGGAATGAAGAAATAGAAAGGAAAGAGTCTCAAGGTAAAAAAAACAAAAAAAAAAAAAGAGAAGAAAGAAAGAGACAACTAAGGAAGCTCACCTTTCTTCTAGGGTTGTTAAGCTCATAACTACGGTAAACAAATTTTTGGTTTTATTGTTCAAATTGCTTAAAATGAATTATAAATGGAAGATTTTACAATTTTTTCCCTAGAAGAGAGATATGGAGCACAGACTGGTTTATATACAATTTTATATCTACACATATACTACCAACCCAGAGAACTCAAAATAATTCAGAACAAACGCCACTAAAAATTGCTGAAAACCCTTACTTCTTTACTGCAAAAAACACAGACCATACACAGTAAGTTCCTTGTAAAATGTCCACTACTTATACCAGCATAGAAGCCTACCACTCCCTCAATTGCTGCCTTGCAAACTGTTTGCAGAACTAACATGAGAGGCTTTTGAAGGCACCTGCCTACTTCCAAGTTGGGTGATGTGGGGAGTTGCAGCAAAGGCAGCTTATTCTCGTGTTCTCACCTTGGACTAAATGCCAGAGAGTCCAGCATTTTCATGTTGACAATGCCTTGACTTATTGTCTCTCTGATGCTTGCAAACAGGTACTACAGTTTTTAAACATAGTTGCAGTTTCATTTTTCTTGGTTTATAAACCATCTTAATGAAGCGAATCCAAAGCAATTATTGCACACTTTTTAGGTTTTTGTTTGTTAGTCAAGTGAGTGCTCTAATTTATCTCTGTTTAAAATTTACAAAGAGAAACTGAATACAAAGAATTTAATTGATGTATCAATTAATGAATTAATCATGGAGTTAATGATTAGCTGTATTACCAAGTGTGTATGCTCTCTAGAAATTGAATTTAATTGATGGCTTTGATAGGTATTGATTTTGCCATGAAAACGTGTGTAGTTTTCGGGTGTTAGCCTTTGGTAAAAGTTTTGGATAACCAAATTCACTTCACTTTATATTACCAGTAGTTCTTTTGCACCAACTGATATTTGCCATAGCAATTTACCATTTGAAGGCTGAAAGTTGCTACTGAGATTTCTTACTTCTATTTTGTATGGTTGGAGCAATTTCTTGTTTTTATGCTATATTATGGTCTCAGCTGGTTCTTGTGTACTGAAACTCGGCAATATTTGAGTGGTTACAGCTGCAAGAAGTGCTGGTTGGCTCAGGGGATTGCTTCGTTAACCAGGTACCTGTTTGAATTCCCACGCTGAAGAGACTGATGGGAATGGGGTTTCACAAGAGATTAAACCCAAATTGAATGTCATGGAAAGAGAAGTGCTATGGCACTTTTGGGTAGTAAGTTGGGGTAACTGGGGCTTGAGGAGCTTGATTGCTTGACATCAAAATTGTTACACTACTCTCTCGAGTTGTGCAATAAATTTTGTGTCTGTCATGAGATTCATCCTTCACTCTAGGTTATCCTATCAATGTTGTATTTAGATTTTTTTTTCTTTTTCATATATGCAAAGCTCAATATTTGTTCTCCATTTTCAGCTGTGTTAACATTACTGGCACTTACCTTCTTGGAAACAAACTCGTGAATGTGGAATGTTGGAGCAGGTAAGCTACTGAATTAAGAAATTCTCAGGGTGTTCCAGCTGGAGAGCCTTGAGAATCTGGTATGCTTGAATGATACATAGAAATAATAGCTTTCACTGATGTTATCATTGTAGATAGTGGTTCTTCATTAAGACAACTGACATACTCAATTATGCTTCTAAAACCTACTACTAAGCAGGTTGGTGGTTCAGGTGTCCCTGTACTGACTTCAAAAGCTTGCATGATCCCTTCGGAGAAGCAGGTATCCATAAGTTTATATGGAGATACAGAGCCCGATTCTGAGTGAGATTTGTCTTTATTTTACAGCTCTCTCTCTCTCTCTCATCCTTTCATGTGATCATATTAATGGATTACCAATTAATGGTATAATCAAAGTGTTAATCTTAATTATCATATTTAACATCGAGAGAGAGAGAGAGAATATATATATATATATATATATATATATATATATATATATATATATATATATATATATATATATATGATGTGGGTAAGAGAGCTGACAGCAAGTGAACAAATTAATGGGAAGCAACTGCAAAGCAAGCTTCCTTTCCAACTGTGTGTCGATGATATGTATATGTATATGTATATGTATATACAAGGTGGACTACTTTTGCAGGAAAATGAGTTAAGATGATATTCAGCCAAACATTGATTAGATTGCGGAACCTCAATGTTTGCGGAATTAGATTCGAACACCAACCCAACCTTAAAAAAATATTTTAATTTTTTAATTTTTATGTTTTCTTACTAATAAAATTACATGTGCTTGAGATATATGCAAATTGATGATCACAAGATTTTCGCTATAATTTAAAAAGAAAAAATATTTTAATTTTTTAATTTTTATGTTTTCTTACTAATAAAATTACATGTGCTTGAGATATATGCAAATTGATGATCACAAGATTTTCGCTATAATTTAAAAAGAAAGAAAGAACCCTTCAGTTTGTGCAGCTTTCAAAGCTACATTGGAGGCTAAGCAAGTAGATCGTCAAAGAATAATTAATTATGTGATAAATTTTCAGATGGGATAATTTTTTTCTACTTAAGATATAGTGAATTTATTGTTGCTGTATGAGAATTAATTTAAGATTTGGATCAAATTTTTGATTTTACAAGTGTTGCTATTTGTGTAGAATTAATTAATTAATGCTGTTATACATTGTAAATTTTGACGGTGAAATCATGTCTAGAGACTATTTTCAAGCTTGAATTAGCCATGAAAATTAAGAAGAAACTAAGAAAAATTTCGAAATTAATTCAATGCAATGAAAGGAACCAACCAATTTGACTTGAAGCGTATATTTACTTAATTTTAGATATGGAGTTATTCAAGATACCTGTCAGATGTACCTCTCTTTGTTCATCTTAGTAGTATGTTTCTTTGTTTATATGCTCCTCGATGCACGTGGAAATTCTCATGTGCTGGATTATATATGTGTTTCTCTCCCTCCATTTCCCAGGCGACAGCTAGAAGGCAGCAAGAGAACAGAACTCAGAAACTGAAAAAAATAGAACTCAACTCAACTCAACTCAACTAAGCCTTTATCCCAAAAATTTGGGGTCGGCTATATGGATTCGCTTTTTCCACTCTGAACGATTTTGGGTTAAATCCTCAGAAATGTGTAATGCTTCTAAGTCATGCTGTACTACTCTCCTCCAAGTCAATTTAGGTCTACCCCTTTTTTTCTTTCTATCCTCTAGTCTAATGTGCTCTACTTGTCTAACTGGAGCCTCCGTATGTCTACGCTTCACATGACCAAACCACCTCAATCTCCCTTCTCTCAACTTATCTTCAATTGGCACCACTCTTACCTTTTCTCTAATACTTTCATTACGGACTTTATCTAGTCTAGTATGGCCACTCATCCACCTTAACATTCTCATTTCTGCAACTCTTATCTTAGATGCGTAGGACTCTTTCAGTGCCCAACACTCACTACCATATAGCATAGCCGGTCGTATGGCTGTACGGTAAAATTTTCCTTTTAATTTATTGGGAATCTTACGATCACATAAAACTCCCGTGGCACATCTCCACTTCAACCATCCGGCTTTAATCCTATGACTAACATCCTCCTCACATCCCCCATCTACTTGAAGGACTGAGCCTAGATATTTAAAGTGATTACTTTGGGACAGTGCCACTCCATTCAAACTAACTCATTCCCTATCACCAGTTTGGCCTTCACTGAACTTGCAATGCATGTATTCTGTCTTCGTTCTACTTAACTTAAAACCCTTTGACTCTAGAGTACTTCTCCAAAGTTCTAGCTTCCTATTGACTCCTTCTCGTGTCTCATCTATCAGAACAATATCATCCGCAAACATCATGCACCAAGGAATACTCTCTTGTATATGTTTCGTCAGTTCATCTAAAACTAATGTAAAAGGTAAGGGCTTATGGTGATCCTTGGTGTAATCCAATTGAGATCGGAAAATCTCTTGTGTCCCCTCCCATGCGCACAATAGTAGTTGCTCCTTCATACATATCTTTCAATACTTGTATATACCTAATAGATACCCTCTTTTGTTCTAACGCATTCCATAAGACCTCTCTTGGAACACTATCATAAGCCTTCTCCAAATCAATAAAAACCATGTGTAGATCTTTCTTCCCATCTCTATATTTCTCCATCAAGCTTCTAATGAGAAAGATCGCTTCGATTGTTGATCGACTGGGCATGAATCCAAATTGATTGAAAGAGATTGAAGTATCATGACGTATTCGATGCTCCACAACGCTCTACCTCTACTTCATAGTATGGCTCATGAGTTTAATTCCCTATAGTTTGAGCAACTCTGTATGTCTCACTTATTTTTAAAAATAGTTACTAAAATACTCTTCCTCCTTTCATCAGGCTTTTTCTTTGTGTTTAGAATCTTATTAAAGAATTTAGTTAACGATGCCAATCCCATATCTCCCAATTACTTCCACACTTCAATTGGTATTTCATCGGTCCACAGCTTTACCTACTTTCATTCTCTTAAGTGCTTCCTTTACTTCTAAAGATCTAATCCTTCTAGTATAATTTACATTCTTTTCTATTGTTCTATAATCTATATTCACGCTATTTCCATTTTGACTATTATTAAAGAGATCATTAAAATAATTTCTCCATCTTTCTTTAATGTCCTCATCTTTCACCAACACTTTTCCTTCTTTATCCTTAATGCACCTAACTTGATTGAGATCTTGACATTTCCTTTCTCTACTCCTTGCTAATCTATAAATATCTTTCTCCCCTTCTTTAGTTCCAAGTTTCTCATATAACTTTTCAAAGGCACGTGCTCTTGCTTGGCTAATCGCCTTTTGCCTCTGTCTTTGCTATCTTGTCTTGTTCATATGCCTCATTATTATCACATTTAGGTAATTTCTTATACCATTCCCTTTTTCTCTTCACTGCCTTTTGTACTTCCTCATTCCACCACCATCTCTCTTTTGAGGGTGGTCCATGTCCTTTAGACTCCCCAAGTACTTTTCTAGCTACTTCTCTAATCTTTGATGCCATCTGTATCCACATATCATTGGCCTCCATATCTAGCTTCCATACTTGACTCAAGAAGCTCATTTTGAACTTCACTTGCTTTACTCCTTTGAACTCCCACCACTTTGTTCGAGCTACACTATTTCTTCTGACCTTACTTGAATTGTTCCTAAACTTGACATCCAAGACCACCAACCTATGTTGACTTATTAAAGCTTCTCCTGGAATGACCTTGCAATCCTTGCATAGAGCTCTATTTGTCTTCCTAGTTAAGAGGAAGTCGATTTAGCTTCTATGTTGCCCACTTTTGAAAGTCACTAAATGTGACTCTCTTTTTATAAAGTAGGTATTTGCTAGTATTAGGTCGTATGCCATAGCAAAATCCATGATGCTTTTTCCCTCCTCATTTCGACTGCCAAAACCAAAACCTCCATGAACATTCTCATAACCTTGCCTATCACTTCCTACATGTCCATTCAAATCTCCACCAATGAAAACATTCTCTTCATTCGGTATGCTTTGCATTAAATCATCCATATCTTCCCAAAACCTTTGTTTACTCTCACTGTCTAGTCCTATTTGTGGGGCATAAGCACTAACTATATTTATTGTTTCTCCGTCTAGTACTAACTTTACTAGTATAATTCTATCTCCTACTCTTTTCACAGCTACTACTGCGTCTTTCAATGTCCTGTCTATGATTATACCCACTCCGTTCTTGTTTCTCTCCTTTCCGGTAAACCACAATTTGTACCCTGAATTACCCACTTCCTTACTTTTCTCTCCTACCCATTTAGTCTCCTGAATGCAAGCAATATTCACCCTTCTCTTTTCCAAGGTATCCACAAGCTCCATTAATTTTCCTGTAAGTGATCCAACATTCCAAGTACCAACCCTGATCCTCCTCCTATCCTGCTCCTTCCTAATTGGTCTCCTTCTATGATATCTTCTATTATTTTCTATGTCTATCTTGTGTTCTGTTCCACTATTTGTTCTATTATCTGTCTTATGGACTAACTTCTTTACCCACACACCGTCCATGATGTGGGAACCCTTACTCACTTAACACCACACCCGGGCGCCGGCATGGCGCGTCGCTTTCGGTGAACGCCCTACACCCTTGCATATTTATCACTACACCCGGGCTCCGATGTAGCGCGTCGTTAGTAGAGGACGCCCCAACGTTTATATCATTTGAATCCATATCATAGGGTGTGACGAAATTTTTACGCTGGTTGTCACCTACCGCAACCCTCCTCCTTTATCCGGGCTTGGGACCGGCTAAGCGCAAACTACTTAGGCAGAGTTAAAAAAAAAATAGAACTCAGAAACTAAAAAAAAAATCTACTTCAGGAAGCCTCTGCATCCTTGGGAAATAACCTGTGGTAGATCAGTGGACAAACAGGCGGAAGAGAAGTAGCCTTTTGAGAAAGCAACAGCAAAGTACTTTAGGTTGAAAGTTTATAGAAAAATTGATACTTTAAGAATTTGGAAAATTGAACTTAAGTTACGTAGGTCAATACTCAATAGCAATGGGAAGTGGAAAGAAGAAAATGACCTAGGTTGGCAAAGAATGTGCGCAGGTTTACTTTTCTAGCGTATTAGAATATTTAATTATTTATCATCAACTAAAAACTCTGATTCTTGTGGAATGCTCAGTAGTTACATCTGCGACAATCCCAGACGGCTTCCCTCTTCTTTTCTTCTTCCTGGGAAAGGCCCGAGTTTTGAAGCCATACATTAACTAGCAAATAGGAGCAACTTGAGTCCATCCTTCTGCTGATCTTGAAGTGAAAAACCATGGCTATGGAAGATGCATAAAGGGGGACTAAGGGAGAACAATCAGAGAGAGAATTACTAAGTAGGAATCTCCATTAACTTAATAGTGTTGCTTACAAAGGAAGCTTATTTAAGCGGCAATATCAGAACACTTGTTTATTAGTTGAACACCAAGTAGCTCTACTAGAGCCACTCATGAGTAGCAAACAAGAGAAAAGGAACTTCAAAAATCATCTGAGGAAGCTTTGCTGGACCAGGCAAATAGCTCATAGACAAAACCATTCTCCATGGATATAGATTTCACACTGCTGTCCCATGATACTTCCTTGCAGCCTCCCTACTGTCAATGGTGGTCTTGTAATTCTCATCCGTTGTATAAGGTCTTGATGCAAAATTGAACTTACCATATCTCTTTGAAGCTTCCCTGCTGTCAATGGTTTCAGTGAAGCCTGGCTCAGTATACCGGGAGTTAGGAGCAGTATGGACAGAAGGCTTGGCAGCTTCTTTCAGAATTCCAATGGCTGCATTGATATCACTTGTAGGTTCGGAGAGTTTGGACTCAGGTGGTGAGGTCCATGTTGTAGGACTTGGCCTGACCCACCCGCCGCTGGTGATCATGGGAGGCTCAACTGGGGTAGCTTCCTTTCTGTCAATGGTTTCTGTATAGGCTGGTTCTGTATACCTGAAACGGGGAGCAGTAGTGGTAGAAGGTTTGGCAGATTCCTTGAAGAATCCTGTGGCAGGGTTGACATCGCTTGTTGGCTTGGAGAAGGTGGAATTGGGAGTTGTACCCCATGTTGAATGACTAGGCCTAGGCCATCCACCGGTGGTGACCTTTGCTGGTTCCACGGCGCCACCCTGCTTGTTGAAGTAATCATCATAGCTGTCACTTCGGTATGCATTACCACTGGGCTTCTGCCATTCCTTGTTGCCGTAATCATTGAACTCGCTATTATAGCCACCGTTATTACCGGGAAAGCCTGTGGGTTTAAGGGTCTGACGCCAATTTGCTGGATTCACTGTGCCAAACCTGGGTCTGCTGGCCTCAATTTGCACTTTGGTGATGAAATCATCGACCTTTGATGGGCGATCCTGAGATGGACTTGAAGAACTGTGCCACCTTTCTTCAACAACTCCACAACCCTCCAGTGGACTGCAAGAATTATGATGGTGTTCTGAGGCAAAGGGTGAAATAACGTGTTCTTGAACGATTGTTTCAGTTCTTGTAACAAAGAAATCTGAGTTCTGAGCTGGACCAAAAGAAACAATTGGCCTTTTCCTTCCTTCAGCATCGACGATGACTGGCCGGCAGACATGATCAGAGGCATAGCTTGTTTTGCTCCAATCATCAGCTCGTGGTGAATTGTAGGCAGAAGAACTTCTGTGCGGATAATTATACCCAGCCATCACTTAGCCTTCCTTCTCTAAAGCCCTCTACTAGTATAGCACTTCCTTTTCTTGCTTATGAAAGATTTTAACAATTTGCTCATATATATATATATAGGAAAATTGTGTTCTCCTACCATCAAATGAAGGTGATGGAACATTCAACTCTATTGCGTGTAAAAGGATCATATGCTGCTTTTAGCTCACGCTTTGAGATTCTCTTGAAGTTCTTTCTATGTAGAATCATATTCTCAATGTTGATGATCGTGACTTCCAATGCTTCCCTAGAGTTGGAAAACTCATTTTGGTAGCTTCAGCGTGTTGAATATACGGTGCCCACCTTAAGGGCATAAAGAAGCCAAAGAAAGAAAGGGAAAGAGAATCAACTTTAACCTCCTTAGAGGTTAAGGCCCCGTTTGGTAGGCCAATTTTTGGAAAGTTTATTTCTTGAAAAATATACTGTTAGAGTTAGGGATGTTATTTTTCAAGATATATGATTTCAATATGTAAAAGTTTATTAATGAAAATTAACAATAAAAATAATTTTAAAAATCCGTACTTCAAATATTATAAACATTTTATAACTAATATAAATATAACATTAATAAGAATATATGAAATTTGCCATTTAGTTTTATATATATATATAATTTGCCATTATATTAAAGCGCTGATGATATCTATAAATATATATTTGGTAAAAAGTTAAAAAATCAATGGTTAAATATTACTCTTATAATTTTTAATCTTGAATGATGATAATTATTAATCTACTCAATATTTAACCTTAAAAAATGTATAAATATTAATGAGATAAAAAGTTAAATTATTTTCTTTTAAATATCAAAATAATATTAATGGGAGTTAAAAACTACCAGGATAACAATTATCTCTCATTAGTATCATCCCAAACACTCCAAAAGGTAATAAAAGTTATAAATTTTAAAGATTAAGCTTGTTTTTCCTTAATTATTAAGAATACTTTGTCTTGAAGAATTAAATTAGTCAAAGATTTTGTCAAAAAAAAAAGAGTCAAAGATTAAGGTGCATGCAGGCATGTAAAGTGGGCGCCAACAATTGGTTACTTCTCTGCTAAGAATATCAAAGGACTAGCTTCATGTAAGCTGATTTGTAATTCCAGCAAATTATGAGCTGGGCAAGTCGGCAAACTTAGCATTTAACAGTCTTTATTTTCCTATATATATATATATAGGACCAAATCATAAGCATTTGTAACATAGAGAATTATGAGAGGTTAACCAGCTCCAACGAGCTAAGTAGAAATGCTGTGTGTATGATAGTAGTGTTTTATAATGGTTGTACTATTTTTAATCCATAAAATATTTGACTGTTTGTGAGAATTAATTAAAACCATCTCATAGAAACAATTATTTTTTTTAATTGCTAATAATAAATTATACTAAAAAGAAAATGAATAATTTAAGAGGTAAATTTATCAGATTCCAGTAGGATCATATACTAGTGTAAGGGATCGAACATGGGGATGAGACCATGCCACCCCACCTGACTTACTACTAGGCTTCCTACCTGACTTACTACTAGTTTACCAAGCTCAGTAATAATATATATATATATATATATATATATATATATATATATATATATATATATATATATATATATATATAATGATCATATGTATAAAATTAAAAAAAAAATACTTACAAAAATAAGACAACAAAAATCGCCTTTCAAAATGTTTGAAGATTTTAGTAAAACAAGTTCTACCTGTACGCAAGAAGGATTACCTAGACCCGAACAATGAAACAGCATAGGAACAGTAAAGAATGGAGAAAGAGAAAAGAAAAGCAAGGATAAAATAGGAAAATGATGGATTTTTTCCTCATGAACTCCAATTAACTAGGTTGATCTCAGTGAGTTAATTCCAGTCAAGGAAGTAGAATTCTTAATTTCCCGGACAATTAATTGATATGGCCAACCAAATAAGTTGCACTCTAATACTTATTGGGAACTTGAAGTTCCTAAGCATATTTATCCCTAACCAAATAAGGCTAAAGGTAAGCCCTTTGCGAGGCAAGAATCAGAAAAAGAAGAGTGCTTTAATGATGCAGGGACTTGTTGAGCTATGCAACTCTTCTAAGTGACAATATAGAAAAATCAGCATAATTGATAACAAAGGTGCCAAAACTACAGCACGAAGACAAGCCAGCAACCTCATTTGAAGACTCAGTGAGATTGGCTTGCATTGAGAACTTCCCATGGAAATGTTTTCCTTGACCTTGGGGGTATCTGATATTGCTGACCTGGAAATGGATGGATCCTCTGAATTACTATTATTCTTATGATTAAAGAACACAGCTTCTATCATTTCAGCATTGTCCCACAACTGGGAAGTTGCATATTCCTCCCACAACCGAATCTTGAATTCTTTTCACCTCTACCGCTGAATAAAAGGTTTTCAGAATCGTGTTCTGCTTATTACAGATTATGACCTCCATTACTTGCAAGAACAATGAAAATCTTCCCATTTTCAGAAATTCTAAATGTATGGACTAAAGAAAAGTAGGACAATCACTTAAAATCCATTTGAAAAATGTATTAATATCCTCATAGTGCTTTGCAACATCAATTATGTAAGAGCGCATCTAATATAAATTCAAGATCATATGAGAATGAGTTTAACAACTGTTATATTAAATATTTATATTGAGATATGTATAAAATTAATTAAAATGAACATAAAGAGTGCACAAATTTAGATGCAAATATTTAATTTAGCGATTGTTAAACTTATTCTCATATGAGATCGAGTTTATAGTAGTCGTATCTGTATGTAAAACAAAAACACAAAGAGAAGAAAAAAGGCTCCAGGCTATGCAATAATGACTCACTTTCTGTAGGGCATGTTACATGTGATGTCATTGTCAAGCATAACAAGGAAAGAAATGTTTTTGTTTCAGAAAGCATTTTCTATGGAAGCCGCTAGTAAGAAGCCATCAATTAATTGTTCTACACAAGCTCTGGGAGAATACCTCATTTACCAAGTATCTCTTTTTATAGTGCGTGTATGGAAAGTCTAAAAATGAGAGAAATGAACGCAATTGAATTCTTTTTATCACTGAACCAGAAAGCACTACACTATGTTCTACAATAAAATGCTTCTGGCCAAAACAGTATTTAGGTTAGAATATTTCTTGCGAGCCATTTGACTGGTTAATTGGCTTCACTTAAGAAAAGGGGAATACAAACAAGCTGAACATTTTAGTTGCAGACAGTGGCACATGTCAAGCAGGGGTGCTTCAGATATTAAAAATATAAATAAATAAATTCAAGACTACTCTTCCTTAAATCACAAGCTCTTCACTAGGAAACGACCTGTCAGTGATGAGCTATAATGTTTTCCAATTTGTATACTAACGTTCCAGGTTACCTTTTTCTTTGGATAATTTACAATTAAGTCCCTAGAGTATAACAAAATTCATTGATTAATTCTTTGTGTGTTTGAATAACAATTTGGTCCTCAAAATTTAATTCTATTAACATATTAGTCTCGGCCATCTAAATTGGCCGTTAACTCTGTTAAATACTTTTCAATTTAAAATAATTTAGTCCATAAAATTTTTGTTTTATTAAGAAACTAGTATAAAACAAAATTTTAGGAACTATTTTGTTAATAAAACAAAACTTTAGGAACTAATTTGATAATGAAATTAAACTTTAAGGACTCAATTGTTACTAAAAAACAAACCAAATACTAACTTGTGGGTTTTACTATGCCTCAAGAACTTAGTTGTAAATTACCCTTTTTCTTTTATGCCTGCACATGATGTTTGTGATTCATTAAGGAAGAGCCAAGTCTACTCAAAACTCTTACGTTAAGAATTCGATAGTCTTTTAAATATATGGCTGATTCCAGAAGCATTCAATTTGTTGGAATTGGATGACATGTACCACAGAGACAAGACTCATATCAATAGAGTTTCCTGAAAATGAAATTTTAAGCACGAATACTAGTCCAGCACGATTTCATTTCTTCATTGATGCAAAGGGTTTACGCAAGTTCCTTTCTCAATTGTTTTGACTATCATAATCATAAAGTAATTCTACAAATGAGAACTTGATAAGGCACCAAAGCTTTTATTACATATACTTTTTATTTTGTATACACTTCACTTTCAGTGAAATGGATTGTTTGTGGAAGTTTAGAGACCTAATACTGCATCGTCTATGCATATTTCAAGGATCAAAGGCAGGAATGTCTTGCCAACGAGAATTTATTGCACCATATAGTGTTCTATCAATGATACTCCTATAAGGATCCTCCTCTCTCTTCTTCAACAAGTAGTCCATATTATGTTTAATTTCAGATTTTACCTGTAAGTACAACTCATTTGCATAATTTCTGTCTTTCAGAAGCTCTTCCTTCCCTTTTGTTTCTATGGGCTTTCCAAACAGAAAATAAAATCGGCCAGGTAACTTAGGCAAAAGCCCTGGGATATAATGTTTTTGGTTGGCAACCTCTCCTTGACTCTCATCCCTATAATCAGGTCATAAACTTTGTCAATACATAATCAAAAGTAGCTAGAATCTTAAAGCTGATATTGCTTTCCATTTCTAGTGAGCAGGTAAATGTCATTGCACAGAGAGTAATCACCTGATTCTTGCAGCAGTGCGATCAATCTTTCTAACAAACTCATTAACAAACGGGATTTTCATTAGGTCGTTGTAGTCAAGAACCAACTGCCACATCCAGACAAGAGCATTATGTTGTTATAATGAGCATAAGAATAACTGCAAACTGAAGTAGAAAAAGGAAATTTTTGTAAAAATCTTTAAAGCGAGGGAAGATGGTGTATGAGGAGAATGAGGGATGAAAGTATAAAAAAATGCCTAAATCATCCAGAGTCTGGGTCCTATGTAGCGCATAATTTACAAAATATAAAAGTAGTAAGCTTTGTTCACCTAAATTTTCTATTAGAGTTGACACATCATATCTAGTTCCACCCATTAATTATTATGCATGAGCACATATAATTGACACAAATGTTAAAGTTAGTGTTTATGACCGAAGTTTTGGATTTTTTGGGTCATTAACCTAAATAAATAAAAAAAAACTAAAATTTCCTCTTTTGGGCATCTTAACCATTAAAAGAAACCGTGTTAAATTCCAGCAGGCAATAAAGAAATAGAAAAGAAGGATGTATGTTCTGCAAGATTTAGCAATTCCATATCCTAAACAAACAAAAACATCCCTACCATCAGGAATAGGATCTAGTATTGAAATAATATAGTGGTGGCACTAGGAAAAAGAATAGTACAAACTCACTTCTACTATATCATCTTCTCCTACAGTCCCAAATGGTACAATTGTGGCCCCAAACCTTGCAGCCATTCTCACAAATTCTTGCCGATTAGGCCAAATTAACTTGTACTCTTCACCCTGGAAATCACAGAATTGTTACAACTGGGAGGAACCATAGTCTTGAAAAGTATAAAGCAATAAATAACTTAATTAGGTGAAAATTAGGGGTGGTGAGGTGGCAGCTATGGTGATTGTGGAATAGCATACAAGATATCTTTGCAAATATGGAGCAGTAAACTACAAAGTATGGTAACCGTGGCTGCACTGCATAACGGCAATGTGAAAATGTAAGGCAACTTAAATTTGCTGTCCTCCATCTGCTTCTTTACATTTCATTTAATGAAATCAGATGGATAGTTGATGACAGAATTAGGAAAAAATGATAGAACAAAAATATCTTTGACTTCAGCTTTCAAAGAAAAATTCTCGAATTGACACCAAAAAGGTTGATGTACCTTGTAATGCAAAGCCTCCCGTGCACCTCCAGGATAAAGAAGCACATGCGAATTTTTTGAGAGCAATTTGAAAATATTATTTGCTGTAACAGGTACTGCGCCCAACACTTTATACCAATCTAGTTGAGAAAATTCACTAGATGAATTTTCTATCGTCCCATTAAAGAGTGATGGATGTGCTAGACCACGCAGAACAATGTTCTCCCTCAAGAATGCTTCTGAGAGGGGCTGAAGTTCAAATCCCATCAACATGTGGTAACCAACTAATAAAACAGGACCTTCCTTTGGAACCCCAGCAAGACCTCTTACTATTCTTCCATCATCCAGAGTTGAGAACACAGCAGCACCAGTAGCAAAGCAAAATAATCTGAAATGTATTTGATTTTTATTAGCAGAAAATACCCACGAACACAAATACACATTAGAAAGTACAAAGAAAAAACAAACACAAGGATTCTATTAGGTTTGGCAAGTGTGCCTATATCCATAGACAACACATGCTTTATCCACTCTAAACGATTTTGGATTAAATCCTCAGAAATATGTAATGCTTCTAGGTCATATTGTACTACTCTTCTCTAAGTCAATTTAGGTCTACCCCTTTTTTTTTCTATCATCTAACCTAATGTGCTCTACTTGTCTAATTGAAGCCTCCGTATGTCGACGCTTCACATTACCAAACCACCTCAATCTCCCTTCTCTCAACTTATACTCAATTGGCACCACTCCTACCTTTTCTCTAATACTCTCATTACGGACTTTATTTAGTCTAGTATGGTCACTCATCCACCTTAACATTTTCATCTCTGCAACTCTTATTTTTGACGCATACAACTCCTTCAGTGCCCAACACTCACTACCATATAACATAACTGGTTACGGCAAAATTTCCTTTCAACTCATTGGGAATCTTGCGATCACATAAAACTCCCGTGACAAGTCTCCACTTCAATCATCCGGCTTTAATCCTATGATTAACATCCTCCTTACATCCTCCATCTACTTGAAGGACTGAGCCGAGATATTTAAAGTGATTATTTTAGGACAGTACCACTCCATCTAAACTAATTCCTTTCCTATTACCAGTTTGGCCTTCACTGAACTTGTAATGCATGTATTCTATCTTCGTTCTACTTAACTTAAAGCCCTTTGACTCTAGAGTACTTCTCCAAAACTCTAGCTTTCTATTGACTCCTTCTCGCGTCTCATCAATCAGAATAATATCATCTGCAAACATCATGCACCAAGGAATACTCTCTTGTATATGTTTCGTCAATTCATCTAAAACTAATGTAAAAAGGTAAGGGCTTATAGCTGATCCTTGGTATAATCCAACTGAGATCGGAAAATCTCTTGTGTCCCCTCCCACTGTGCGCACAATAGTAGTTGCTCATTCATACATATCTTTCAATACTTGTATGTACCTAATAGATAGCCTCTTTTGTTCTAACACACTGCATAAGACATCTCTTGGAACACTATCATAAGCTTTCTTCAAATCAATAAAAATCATGTGTAGATCTTTCTTCACATCTCTATATTTCTCCATCAAGCTTCTAATGAGAAAGATCGCTTCCATAGTTGAACGACCCGGCATGAAGCCAGATTGATTGAGAGAGATAGAAGTATCATAACGTAGTCGATGCTCCACAACTCTCTCCCACAACTTCATAGTATGGCTCATGAGTTTAATTCCCCTATAGTTTGAGTAACTCTGTATGTCTCTCTTATTTTTAAAAATAGGTACTAAAATACTCCTCCTCCATTTATTAAGCATTTTCTTTGAGTTTACAATCTTATTAAATAATTTAGTTAACCATGTCACTCCCATATCTCCCAAACACTTCCACATTTCAATTGGTATTCCTTTGGGTCCATAGGCTTTACCCACTTTCATTCTCTTAAGTGTTTCCTTTACTTCTAAAGATCTAATCGTTCTAGTATAATTCACATTCTTTTCTATTGTTCTATAGTCTATATTCACGCTATTACCATTTTGACTATTATTAAAAAGATTATTAAAATAATTTCTCTATCTTTCTTTAATGTCCTCATCTTTCACCAACACTTTTCCTTCTTTATCCTTAATGCACATAACTTGATTGAGATCTTGACATTTCCTTTCTCTCCTCCTTGCTAATCTATAAATATCTTTCTCCTCTTCTTTAGTTTCAAGTTTCTCATATAACTTTTCAAAGGCTTGTGCTCTTACTTGACTAACTGCCTTTTTTATCTCTTTCTTTGCTATCTTATACTGTTCATATACCTCATTATTATCACATTTAGGTAATTTCTTATACCATTCCCTTTTTCTCTTCATTGCCTTTTGTACTTCCTCATTCCACCACCATCTCTCTTTTGAGGGTGGTCCATGTCCTTTAGACTCTCAAAGTACTTTTCTAACTACTTCTCTAATCTTTGATGCCATCTGTATCCACATATCATTGGCCTCCATATCCAGCTTCCATGCTTCGGACTCGAGAAGCTCATTTTTGAACTTCATTTGCTTTGCTCCTTTGAACTCCCACCACTTTGTTCTAGCTATACTATTTCTTCTGACCTTACTTGAATTGTTCCTAAACTTGACATCCAAGACCACTAACCGATGTTGACTTGTTAAAGCCTCTCCTATAATGACCTTGCAATCCTTGCATAGAGCTCTATTTGTCTTCCTGGTTAAGAGGAAATCGATTTGGCTTCTATATTGCCCACTTTTGAAAGTCACTAAATGTGACTCTCTTTTTATAAAGTAGGTATTTGCTAGTATTAGGTCGTATGCCATAGCAAAATCCAAGATGCTTTTTCCCTCCTCATTTCAACTGCTAAAACCAAAACCTCCATGAACATTCTCATAACCTTGCCTATCACTTCCTACATGTCCATCAAATCTCCACCAATGAAAATATTCTCTTCATTCGGTATGCTTTGCATTAAATCATCCATATCTTCCCAAAACCTTTGTTTACTCTCACTATCTAGTCCTATTTGTGGGGCATAAGTACTAACTACATTTATTTCTCCTTCTAGTACTAGTTTTACTAGTATAATTCTATCTTCTACTCTTTTCACAGCTATTACATCGTCTTTCAATGTCCTATCTATGATTATGCCCACTCTGTTCTTGTTTCTCTTCTTTCCGGTAAACCACAGTTTGTACCCTGAATTACCCACTTCCTTGCTTTTCTCTCCTACCCATTTAGTCTCCTGAATGCAAGCAATATTCACCCTTCTCCTTTCCAAGGTATCCACAAACTTCATTAATTTTTCTGTAAGTGATCCAACATTCCAAGTACCAACCCTGATCCTCCTCCTGTCCCGTTTCTTCTATTGTTTTCTATGTCTATCTATTTATAATAACCTAATCCTTATGCACCGAGGATTAGTAATACAAACAGAATTTACATAATCAGCCCCAACAATAAAAAATAAATAAAAAAAAAAGAAGCCAAGACGATCAGCATTCTGCACACAGCCCGTCCCCTTTGCCAGGAGCCTTTAGTGAACACTAAATTTCCTTCTAACAAATATGAGCCATAACTAAACAGATTTTATCATTAGCATGAGCCTGCAACAGACAATTTTATGTTGTGAGATGCAACTTAAACAACCTGGTCAGCCAGCCACTCAGACAAAGCCCAAACTGAGAGAACTATGTTGATTTTACAACAAGATGCCCAGGATTCAACTTCAATCCATATAATTAAGCAATAATGTCTAATCATAGATATGCATGCTAGGAACTTTAGGGGTTTTTCCCCTTTCTATTTCTTCTTTATAGTTGTTTAATCATAAAGGAAATAAAAAAACTTAGCTGTAAACATGGAATGAAGGAAAAATATCAAAATAGCCAATTCCAGTTTTAAAATTGAAGCTGCCCAGAGCTGAATACTTAGGATGGAAAGGATTCGCCAGCCTGCTGAAAAACTATTGGAGATTTTAAAATTAATGTACAAGAACTTACATATAAAAGAAATAATAAAAACAATGAATTTCTTAAACGTTAAGAGTTTCAATCAAATAAGCATTAATGTTTAATGAATAATTGAGGAATGGACCTGTTGGACCATAAGAAAAGGGAGAAGGAAGGAGGCAAGAAATCAATGAAGACCAACTTGAATTTCCAATTGATTTTCTTTCTCACAGAAATAAAATTCAATAAAAAATTATAGTACCAAGGTTTAGACAATCAAAAGAGAGAAGATTGAGGAACGAGGAGTGAAGAGTGAAGAGCAAATAGTTGACATATTATCAAACAAGACAATGCTAGGTAATTTTTTTTTTTTATTTAACTGTCTAACTCATGTGAATATAAGAAAGCAGAAATGCTCCGGCTTAACAAGGATCACGTCTGCATGGTCTCATTCTAAGCAGAAACTTATGTCTTAATCATAGATTTCAGTGAGCTATATCAAATTGCATCCACAGACTGTCCTTTAAGATTTAAGAGACTACATATAATAAATTTGCTGAATTACCCATTTACTTCATCATGGATATATTTGAATTCTGACATGCTAGGTGGCACAAAGTCTGAGACAAAATCAAGCCTACTTGAACAACGGTATTTGCAAGTACCTTTAATAATAGTGAGCAAATTAATTCCATCTTCCTGTGCCATCGAAGAGAAAATTCTATCAAAAGGGGGAAAAGAAGATAAAAGCAGCCAATTAAATTTGTCCTTCCACAGTGAAAACAATGAAAGAATGGTAACTGTATGCAGTAATGAATGAAGCTTCTGCACATAAAAACACTTTCCAAAGTATGGGCACAAGCAATGCAGCTGGCTTACCATATGACTTGTTAACAAGAAAAATTTGAGCATTGCATTTCTTATGGGCATAAAATTATTCAGAGTAATTCCTTCAATTTTGGAAATATTCTTGTTTATAGTTACAAATGACAGTACAAAAAAATCCATTCACTAGTGCTACGAATATTGGTAGACACTGTTTCAAATTTGAGGCCTTGATCTTTTAGCTTGTTTCAATACTGCTTTTTTACATACATCGAGAAGTAGCTTCAGTACTTCAGATTTAGGGGTCTATGGATAAAAAATACATTGACAACATGTCCAAAGAAAAGCACCAAAAGCAAATGTATTCAAACAATGGCCATGAAGCAATTGTGGCACCACTTATTCTGATTAAGAGAGACATTATTAACTCTGTTACAGCAGTCAATTATGTTTCCCTACACTGGTTTATTGGTTTCACAAAAATTAATCACCTTTTGAGAAACTGAAGATTAAAGAGAAGGGAATTACATTCCAGGACCATCTCATCAAGAGAAACACTAAATACAGGACAGTTGGTCGACATAGAACTGACTCTTAGTGGTTGAACTGGAAAAATTCATTTACTTAATCACCAACGATTTAAGGTGTTGATTCAACTTTAACAAGTCATGCAAAATTTGGATATTGACCAGAAGCTCTACTGATTTAAAAGTGCTTAAAAGGGATCTAGAAAACCGCATCGCAGCATCCAAAGACAAAAGCAGTCTCTCATACATCCACTTATTTCAGATACATACGTGCACATCATGCTTCTTTTCACATACCAGTAAAATTGCATGCCCATGCTCTTTAAAGAGACGAACTGTGCAATTCCGTAATGAACTTTTCAGACGCTTAGCTTCATCACCACTAGGAAGAATATAATCCTTGCCACTATAATAAATACACCATTGTCAAACTTTAACACTATATAAATATTTATCAATTCTAAGATGATTTGCAAACAAGATCAAAAAGAAAATCAAGCACAAGGAAAAAAAGGACCGAGCAATATTTTCCTACAAGGCATAAATATGTGATCCTTAATTAAATAATCGCACAATTTATTGCAATAAGCTGATCAGCTATAGCAAAAATAGTCACATAGGTAAGTACATTTTTTTCCAATCATGCTGCTAAATCTCAGAAAACATACAGCTTCTCCTGAGAATGGAAAACAAACAAAAGATGTCCTATCTTTTATTTAAGTGACCCAAGGCATGCATGCTAATATTTGGAGGCAAGGATAGATTCAAGAACCTTTAGGTAAGGGAAAGGGAGTTTCTTTTGAGCATAGTTAGTTTGCCACTTTACTTCACTCTAAAGTGCTCATGTTGGATAAAATTAATCAAATGTAGGTGTAGTAAATTTGTGGGAAAATCTATTCAAATTTTGGAGGATAGATGATTCTGACCTCTGGGAATGCACACATATCTGATGCTCAAAATTAAATCTGCGAAACATAGCTTTCAGTGTATTTTCAAGGTGTCCTGTGGAAATTTCAGTGAAACCTGGTAAAGCAAGCCAAATTCTATTTACATGGTCAAATCCTACATTTCTCCCTGTAAAATTTATCAAAATGTTGGTCCTGGGACTCTATAGCTAAAAAGTCATTTAAGGCTTAAATTTTTACTATCCATTACATTTCCTTCTGCAACAGAAATCATAGACACATAATACTAGCATATTAATTAGAGATGCAACATGATCAGTGATTAAATCCTGACATAGCAAGAACAATCTGCCACTTTCCAAACACCATTTAGGAAATGCTTGAAACACCACCAAATGAGAAGCAACTTAAGCTGAGAGAATCAAGAAAGAACCACATAAAGTCAAGAGAGATAAAGACCTAGCAAGCACTAGCACTTCAGCTTTTACAGCTTGAAGACAGGAATTGGCATAAGCAGCAGCAGAGTTAAGCAGTTTCAACTTCCAAAGAAGAGTTTCCCTTGGAAAGATATCAGTCAAACCCTGAAATCAAACATATTAATATCTGTGTGTGGCCCTAAAAAATATTTAAACAGATCAAAAGAATGATAATAATATGAATGCGCATTAGGAATCAATTTATTTAACGTCATGAATGCGCATTAGGAATCAATTTATTTAACGTCAGACCAAAAAACAGGTCTTAGTCTCTGAAAAAAAAAAATCCCGAAAATCACCAATCTTATTTATGAAGCACATGTTTCCCTTTGTTTTAACTTAAATATAGCACAGTACTGAAATCAACTTAGGCCTTCCCACTATGAAAAGGATTTTAAAATCTTATAATTGATAACCATATCCAGCACACGCCTTACATTTTGGTACTTTTCATTACTTTGCTAGTTTACAATAAAAAGCACTTAGAAATACCCTCCAGGGTTTGAATTCACCATATTTTGACAATACCAGTAATCACATCAACAATGGCTTTGAATATTACATCTATAGAGACTAACTATCAACAAAGTTATTGATGAAGAGGGGAAAATAGCAACAAGGCATGAATTCAGAATATATTTAAGCTACCTATATTCTCTTCCCATACCATATAATAATCTACAGGATAAGATACCATCCTGAACATTTTGTGTCCACAACACAGTTTTTCATAACAGAAGCTCTAGTTATTGGAGAATAAAGAGTATATAAAGAGATCAAAGGCAATAAAAACAAACAGAATAACACAAGTGCAAAAACTAGGCAGTGCAGTCTTAATTTCTTACAGAAAGAAGTGGTAATAAAGCAGTGAGATTGCCAGACAGTTGTTCAATTTTTGATTTGGGAAGAAGCCTATTTTCAATATCAACCATTGCCATCTTCAGTGGATCACCTGGTGTCATGAAGAGAAATATTAGCAACACTAGAGAAATTTATTTTCTTAATTTACAGTTTTAGACATGGTAGAAGTTATTAAAGAACCAGAAGAAAAATTCTATTTCTATGTTTAATGCTTCCAAAAAAAAAAATCATGGTGCATAAGAAGGTAGCAGTAATCCTATAACCAAGAGATCGATAGAGGCTTTTCTGCAGTATGCTTGCTAAGGAGTACTTTAACAAGATTCACTATATTCATTCCCATGATTTTAGTTGATCAATTGTATCATTCAGTGATCATGAATGCATATGTTCAAGTAAATCAACCAAGCATGAGTACTTTTTAAGTATCAAACAGTCCAGATTCAGAATTTCTGTTATGGTTCTTTCACTGGAAACATGTTTAAAGTACAAAAACTAAGTTGTATCTTAGAGGAAAAATAAATGAATATTACAGAGCAACAGAATATGTACCCATAACAAAGCTAAGAAGATAGGGGACTGCATTATGTAATCCATCAGGTAAAGCCTCCAAAATCGGAAGCAGGTGTTCTAGCTGTGACCTGCCAAATGATGTAGCTAAAACAAAAGGCTATAAACATCAGACTAACTTGAAGAGTGTGAACCAGGAAGTCATTAAGAATATATGTGAACAAGTCACTGCTTATCTGTGAACTGACCTGGATTGGCTAGGATAAGAACAAGGTCAATTTTAGGATTACGGGCAGCAACAGCAAGTGCTAGACATCCTCCAAAGGAATCCCCCACTAGATAAATTGGTCTATTTGGTGACGCAGCATGCTCAATCCTTACAGTTTCTTCAACAAGTTTCACCAGTCCTTCATGGAATACAATTTCATTAAGTTACCAATAAAAAGCAATTTTCCTATGTACAGAAAAAGAAAACTATCTTTATTTCACCTCAAAATTTTATCTTGATGAGTTATCAATGCAGATGAATGACTAAATAACTCAAGCAAGTAAATACAATAAGTTTGCATCCAAGAGTAATACCTTCAAATGGTGTTCTGTCATACACAGGAATATGAAGGCACCAAACTTCGAACACCCTGCATTTGCCAAAACTGTCAACTGCTAATTCATGTTGTATGCAAACACAAGTTTAGAACATTTTTCCATAAATCATTGATAAAGTAAATCTGAAGCAGTTCAAACAGTTTTTAAAGGGGATGGATGTGCAGAAGTTTTTGCCTCCTAATGCGAGTGTTCCACTGACAAATTAGCAATTATAACTTTATAAGGTGTTTCTGGAGCATTCAGCTGACTCAGGTCAGAGCAAGACCCAAACTTTACAGGACTGAGACGCTTATTTCAATTTTTGATACAACATGATTTCAGAACACTTTGAGATGAACGTCAAAACTTTATTACTCAAAAATGAACATAAAAAGGCTTTGGTGTTATAATGAAGATAGAAATAAAAGAACTGGCTTTGGTGTTATAATGAAGATAGAAATAAAAGAACTGGCTTTGGTGTTATAGTGAAGATAGAAATAAAAGAACTTACTTTCCAAGAGCTTTATGGTGCAAAGTAAGTCCCAAGCCAACACCATCCATCCCTGCAAGTATCAACACCAAAAGAAATTTTCATTATTCTAAAACCCTATAAACATACGTAATAAATGTTAAATCCATCAAAAACTAAATAAATATTAAAGATCCAAATCACTTCCAGGAAGCCAAAATCTCATTTATTAGAAAGTCTATCCTTTTGTTAATGTTTCTCTTTTGTAGAACCTGTAGAGGAGTCCAAATTCAACAGTGTTTTTCACAGAATGAATACCTGGTAAAAACAGAAGAGTTGGAGAATTTTTTCGAGGTTGCCCACACTCGAGGGGGCAAAACCATCGTGGCGGCCCTCCGTCAGGCATAATCATCTCCTTGGCTACATGAAAATAATCCTTCACTGTCTTGGTACCATATCCATCATCCCAAAACACTTCCAAAGAAAAATCTTTAACCTTCTTTTTCTCTAATATAGACTTCAATCTCCCATTTTCTCCATTAATCACAGCCCTCTCCTCTTCCACCCTAGTGCCTCCATCAATAAGAGCTCCATTCTTCTCTTTATGTCCATTGAAAGAAGTTCCATTCGCTACATATGAATCAGATGACGGCAGTGTTGAATCACTACTACCTAAATTCTGAACTCTCACTTGAAACCAACCCCTACTTTCTGAATTTGTCAAAAAATAAGGTGATATCCGGAAAAAAGAAACTGATGCCATGGCCTATATAAACAATGGCAGACAGCTTATAACTTGTATAAGTTCTCAGAAGAGCAACTTAGAACTTCTTAACAAGAGCAACTATAAAGAAACTTGGGAAACGTTTCAAGCAATTGGAAAGGGCTTCAAATTAACAGAATGCGCAGAATATAGAGAACCATAGATTTCTCAACCCCCAATTTATAACCATTGAACAACTTGGAAATTTGTTCAAGCGCTAAGCAGTAACGTGGGACCCATTTCAAGTCTTCTAGCACTTGAAAAGACCTGAAACTGACAAATACACCTCGTGATTCACCGAAGACTAAAACACTATAACTCGACAAGCACAACACTGAAATATGTAATTTTATAACCTTTTCAAGATTCACCTATTGCACAAATTAGAACCGCTTCCAGTTTCAGGTACCAAGACGCAATAGTAAAGAAAAACTTGCGGAACTCAACTTGAAAATATCAGCAAATGAACCAAACCCACTCAGAACGTTCCCCCTAAATCACTCTAACTGAAAAACTCACACCCTTCATGCCCTTCTTGCTTATATGGCTATATTATAAAAACAAAAAAAAGAAAAACAAAATTGGAAGCAAACCCAGAAAGCAAAATGAAGTACACAGGTACACAGCTTGTAGGACACGTAGTTCTAGAGTTCTTATGCGAAAGAAGACAATAAAACGGCAGCAATAGATTCCAAGGAAAATTATGAAAGAGATAAATAACAGGGAAAAGCGAGTGAACTGACAAAATCAAGAACACGAATTGTTTTAAGAAAGTTCTTGAATTTTGGATTCTAGCCAGAAGAAAACTTTAATTTCAATCTCGTTTTCTTTATTTTGGAGCTTTGGGTGTTCCTCTTTTTGTGCTTCTATAAAGGCCATTCCCGCTTTTCTGAATCTCTGATTCTTGCCTAGCCACAGATGCAATATATGGACTCTCTCTCTCTCTCTCTCTCTCTCTCTCTCTCTCTCTCACACACACACACACACACACACGCAGACGCGCCCACACACACAAACACACCCATACAACGTTCTCAGTACCCACCAGAAAAAGACACAGTTGGACGTTTGGTCGTCATTGCAGAAATGACACTTATAATCGGTGGAGTTTTAGAGAAATAAGGAAAGCCATGGCAGACGAAGTGACAAGTGACAGCAATGACAGAGGAAAAAGTATCGATACGAGCATAATACATCTAACGTCTTCGTTGCATTTACGTGAAACCATATCCATTTAAAACTAAATTATAAATTTATTATACACTAAGCAATTCATCAAAGATAATTAGATATAAATTAATTTTTGTTGATTGATATCACACAACATAAGAGAATCCCCTTCTGATATTTAAAAAAAAAAAAAAAAAAGAGAATCCCCATTGCAACGAGGATGGCTTACAACAGAGGCCAACGGGACTTCAGTTGCATGCAGAAAAATTCATGGAATTTGTCATGAGATGGGCCTGGCACGGCATGCGGGCAAATTCTAATACACTTCGAGTATATTCCATCACTCGCATAAATATAAAATTACATTTTATAATTTATTGCAAGGCTTACGTTTATGTTATTGCATGAGGAGAATTGTTATTTACATCATTATATATTTAATACATAAATATATAAATTTATATATTTAAAATAATTTTATTATATATTTTATATTTTAAATTCATAATAAATAAAACCTAAAGTATGGACACTTGACCTCTTAAAAATGTGCACGATTATTTTGATATGTTTTCAAAATTTTATTAATTCAGCCAACATCATGAATTTTTATAAGTCATCGAAATAGATTAATGGCACTCAGGTTTGATCTGTCGTCTCCAACCCTTGCATTGCTCTGATGATTTAAGTTAAAAAAAAAAAATCAATTATTTAATTATAACATATTCAAAATCAAAATTAAAACTGTTTTTAAATCGGACCAAAACCAAAATTATCAACTCTAAATCGTATTTGAATCAAAGCTATCCGGTCCCAGCAGCGAACCTAAAACCAGACTGTCCCCGGGACTACTCGGAGGCGGTTGATGTTGAATCCACCATGTTTTTTAAACGAGCGTTGACAGCTTCGCTCGTCGGAGCCCGATTACATCTCTCTAGGAAACTATTTCATTTAAAAAAAGAAAAAGGCTTAATCGAATGCGCTCCAATTATGTCTACAATTAGTGTGATTTACTGGCTTTTAAAAGATTTTGAAAATTTATGCGCATCGGCAGTTGGAGTCCACCTGTTCTGAATGAATTGATACACCCGAATGACAACTTATCACTTAAATTAACAGCCGAATATAGATTTTTGTAAATGTATGTATTAATAAATGGAATTTTTCGATCAATTATTCTATACTTTGAGATGTCTTAACCAGTCAGAGGACACAATAGGGACACAGTAAGCATAAACATACAAGATACAAAGTACCCATCATGGATCAGATCAATCATTCAACTTACTTCTAAAACTTACAGCAAACTCGAAACAAATTATATGACTGCAAACAAAATTGCTAAGCCCCACTGGACTACTAAATAACCCAATTACACACGAGTATGCGTATGCGCATGGACCACGTACAAATTGAATTCCAATAGAAAAAATAAAAAGATAAAAAGATATTTCGATGGAAAAATAATGAGTACAACTATAGCAGGTTCAAACATTCAATTGACTGCATGTAAAAGTGTAGGTTAGAGTGGTAAGAAGCCTATAATCTCTTTAAATGCTCTCACCGAATACTTCTGCAGTTACAGAGTATTGTTCACCTCGAAAAAGGTTACATGGGAGCATTCGAAGTGGGCAAAAAAATTGTAGGCAGATAAATAAAATGACTAGATCAAAATGAATGGAAATTGTATTATTTCCACGAAAAGCAAAAAGAACATAATAAAAAAATAAAGAAAAACCTTAATAACAGTTTCTATGGCTATGTATTGTACCAACAATACAAATCTACAAAGCTTTCCACATCATGACTCTAGTTGGCACCGCTTAGCAAGCTCCTTGCCATTAACTCTCAACAGTCACAAACAATTCTATTGCCACGTGCAGACTTGCCCTATGACTTTGCTATGTCCATCAAAAATAGCTTGCATGCTGGCTAGACGAGGTTCAAAAGTTATACACCATCAGTCCAACAAAGGAAAACGCTAACCAAGATCTTCTCAGCTAGTTTGGAGAATGGCCAGAAATCAATTGCTTTTCCAAATTTACAAGGATCATTATAAGACTGATTATGCTGAGGACCCCTGAAGAACCAATGTGTTCCCCAATATTTTACACAAGCACAATATTTCCATCAGAGAGCCAAGTTCCCCCTGTAACCCATTAAATAACAGTCTGAAAATAGAGCAACCATTTGTTCTACAAACAACCAAATAAGCATGACTTAGGGCCTGTTTAACATTGCTATTGAAACTGCTGTTAAAAAAATTACTTTTTTAAATATACTAATTATAAAGTATTAAAAAGTAATTTAAATTTAAATTTAATAAGTTTTGGTCATAAGAACACTAAAACAACAAAACAGTTTTTTTCAAGCTATTTTTTTAAATAAAATCTAAAATGGTACTTTTATTCAGAAAAACAATTTTGGCCTCTCAAACTCAATGCCAAACAGACACTTAGCATGTTCAACATTAAAGTCATTATCAATGCATTAAAAAAAAATGATACTTGCCTAGAGAAATGGGGAAACCAAAATAATTTCACTATCCTTTTTTAAAAGAAAAATGTAGGGAAGCTTTCGCTAATACAAAAGAATGCACGAAATATATTTCAACTGAAGGAGAAAATTGAGATGAACCAGATTCATAGAGTTAAGTGAATAATATCATGAGAAGATAACATCAACTTAATGCTCACCTCCTCCCAAAAGTTGTATGGAGTCACCTGCCCTGAACCAGTCTGTAGTTAAGGACCAGATCCTCAGGTTTCTTCCATATGTAAGCTCTCACGGTGGCTAAGCTCATGTCTGGGGATAAGACCTAAAAAATGTAGAATCATTAGGCAGAAGCACCAAACATCTCTAGCCTTTGGTTTGTGGTTCAACTACATTACTCGACTAAAACAACTTAAGTAGAAGTATAATTGGCTTAAGTGAAACAAATCACATATTAAAATAAGTGCAATTGAGGTCTACAAGTTATTGTAAATTTTCATTCATCTGCCAGACTGGCACACTTGAGAAATGGAAACGAAAAATAATCAAGAGAAAGCATTTGATAGAAGGAAGTATGCCAGACAGTTCTGAAGTGTTAACTTACTTGACCATACTACATAAAAACTTTGTTGCTATCTTGTTTCTGTTCCAATGTCTTTTAATTTGTTGACTGAGATTTCATTAATTGCCGTAAACCTTGTCGAGGCCATAGCAACTATATCAAGTGCAGAAAAGCTTGCTGAGGCCATCGCAAGTTGGCAGTGAGGTAAAATCTGATCCAATCTGTCATACAAGTACACAAATGTTTTCCTATACAATCTGCACGTATTATATGTATTTGTGCATGTCTGTAACCTTATCGTATAATTGAGGATTATTCTCTCACAATGAACGGCTCCTAGTATCTATAACAGTTTTCAAGGGCATCCCCAAAGCAAAAAATAAATATCCAATTACCTGATTGTTGCACAAAATCTCTATGGAAGGCCTCAGCTTTTGCCAAGGCTTCAGTCCAGGTCGATAGGATCCATCTCCAACAGTGGAATGCTGTAACTGTCCTCCACCAAGTCCAGGAGCAAAACTTCCATCAGGATTATCCAGCGGTTTGTCAAGGACCATCTTTTCTATGACATAATTGACAACCTACATAATCGTAGCAGTGGACCATGGTGGGTCACAGTGTATTCTTTAATCAATCAAGCAAAAGGACAACAGTACAGCACAACCTAACACAATTTAACGAATTATATTTAATATCTTCCAAAAGTGTGGCCAAAGCTTAAGGTGCACTGGATCACTGTCACATAATTTGTATTAGTCAACTGACACATATAATACCATCAGTTTTTCTATTTGATTTTCAAAGAAAATGTTCCCGGAAATAAATGTGCTATGATTGTCAATTCATTCAGCTCCTCATCCGCCTTCATGAATTCCCCTTGTGTTGAGTTCTTATATCTAACAATAATTGACAGACATATAGAGGGATTTTATAAACTAAGGCATCATCAGTACGTAAAAATTTAATCTTTCCTCCTCTCTATTTTAAGGACAATGTTGCTTACTGTCATTAGTTTGTTCCATCTTGCCTTTGATTTTTGCATTCCATCATTTGAAGAAATTATAAAAAAGGATAAAAAAGGAATGAAAAGAAACAAAGAGCACAGGGGAAGGAATAGAATTTAAAGCTCTCAAGAGCATGTTAAAATAAGTAACCTTTTAAAAGAAAGCTGATACATATGTGTTCACAGGGATATAACCACATGCAATTACACAATTTACCTACTTGGTTTCTAGTTAGTAGTATAACTTCAGATCATAAAGCATTTGAAGATGCAAACAGCAGGGACAGGGAGGTGTGATCTCCAAGATGCTATAAATTGAGGAAATACCTTACATAAAATTAGTTGCAAGGGCACATACCATAAATGCATCATAAACATTTACTTTTGAAACAGAGCAAATGATCCTCAAGTCAACAAAACCTCCCAGACTGTTTGGGTTTGGCTAAGAAAGAAGTTTTCCTACATTCAGCCCCATTGACCAGAAAACACTCTTTTAACTAATTTGATATTTAAATAATTTTTACCACTTCCATCTACATTGCTTTTGGTCTATCTCCACTTCTATTGTCCTATTGCTTGAACCCACTCACTTACATAGGGCACATATTGTTTTGAGACAAAAATTTACAGCTCAGATATATGCATCTTACAAGGTAGTTTTTCTTGGAGAACAATGATTAAACAGTTTCTGATCCCCACTCCGTGCATGTCACAGAAAAGACCATATTAACAAATTTGTGTAAAAAATCTCGCTGGACATATTTTAAGTCCCATAAAACATATGTAAACAACACATACGTTATAACTTATCTCTTTATAATCAAATGCTTCTAGCATACATTCAAAATATATTCTTTCAAGTTACAGAATTAAACTTACTTTGTGTATTCTCAGTATGCGGGGTGCACTCAGCTTGCCTTGCGTGAGGATCTGTACAGCTGAACCTTCACAAGGATGCAGATAAAAGCTGCACCTGGGGAAATTCAACAATTTAAATTATTTACCTCGGCAAGAAACCTACTTAAATCAACTCAGCATGAGCACAAGAACACATCTATTGTTCATTGCAAATCCAAGCCCAAAATAAAGCATATTCACATAGAAAGTTCCAAGTCATGCAGGATAAGTTCAAAGAACAAGAAGGATAATGGCCTTCAATAGATGCATAGTTTCACATAAGCATGCTTTTTATGTCTATGTCTCGCAAGTAAAATGTCAATTAAGTGAAACACACATACATACACACATGAGAAGAAAGCAACAAAGTCAAAAGACTACTTGGTGTTTTCTCTTGGAGGAAGGCGATTATGCAATACACAATCCAAACACCACCAAGGGAAGTCCTTTTCATCCTCAGTTCCATCTAAATCAGTCACTTTCTTTCTCCATGGGCCTCCTTGAGAGCCTTCAGTGATAATTGAAGGAGGGGAATTTGTTGAAAATTCAAACGAGGGATACACCATGGAGTCATTTTCGGCGCTACCATCTATCTCAATTCTTGAACGAGCAAGACTTCTGGAAGTAATATCTTTCCCAGATAAAACGTCCCCATTAGCTGAAGATTGGGATCCAAGTCTTTGCCTTCTTTTCGCCATCCAATGAGCCAACAGACCTTTAAGGGTTTCACGAGCTAGATTGACCTGCAGATCATTGGTCAAAGCAATACATGAATTTGTTAATAGTAAACTTTATGGCAAGCAATCCGGTTTCACAATTAAGTACAACACTTGGAAGATCCTTTACTACAGTAGAAAAAGGCCCTGTTACACAATACCGCCATTAATTTGAGATTTAGTTAATAATTTACCTTATCATCTTCAGGTTTTCCGGCTATGTTAAGGTCTGCAGAATACATCTCTGCAGAAAAGCATTGTGGTGTGTCCAAATGAACAGACAGGCTTCCAAGCCTTGTATCCACAGTGAACCACCCAGGGATGCTTACCTAGAGCAGCAAGAGAATCAACAAAATCCACCAAAACTCCCATACTAAAGCATTGTGAAAAAAATTCATCATACATACCATTTCAAATAATTGCTCCTTTTTCTCCTCAAATGACACCTGGCGAAAGGATAAAATTAGAAGTATGAATAATTACTGCAATACACCAACCTTGACAGCTGCCACATACATGTGTATGCATGACATCATGAATGAACATATAAGTAGTTGTGCCATCCTACGACTTCCAAAAATAGGGGTACCATCATGCAAAAATACAACCATATATTGACATAAAAACGGAAAAGGACAGAGATGTTACCTTTCCAAAGTCCTGAACTACAACACCCCTTGTGATCTCCCATAGCTTCACTGAACCAGTAGTATCCTATCAAGCAGGGTGATTCATAAGTTTCATAGAACTCCAGTTGCACATAACACACTGATGTTACAAACATGCTTACCTTTGTCAGGACATGTCTTCTGTTATTTAAAATTTCATGCTGCACTATTGCCGGAGTTCCAGGAATGCTTAAAGTTGGTTCTTTGTAGACAGAAACCTACAAATGTCAAAGTAGTTTACCAAATACTCAACTCAACTAAGTCTCTATCCCAAAAATTTGGGGTCGGCTATATGGATTCTTTTTCTCCACTCTAAACGATTTTGAGTTAAATCCTCGGAAAAAAGTAGTTTACCAAATAAGGAAGAAAAAAGTTTGTGTCCACCAGTTGAGAGAGAGAGAGAGAGAGAGAGAGAGAGAGAGAGAGAGAGAGAGAGAGAGAGAGAAACCATTTAAAAACATTTCTGATACTCAACTAAAAAAAAATCATCAATAAAAGTGAGAAGTTACCCAAAGTCAGAATGTAAATATGCAGATATAAAGATATAAGTATTCTTGCCACCACATGCCTTAGTTGGCGGAAGTGGTAAAAGACAAATCTAATTAATCAATTGATTAAATATATAGCGTCGAGCATCAAGAAACATAAAGAAATTAATTGAAAAGAATAAGCTAAGAATTACTTACCGGAGTCGATCCTTCTAAAGAAATCCTCGCCCTCGAAAAGGATAGGTTTCCAGCTAAAAATGAACCACCTCTTTGGAAGACCTTTTGAGGATTGCGTCCTTCGGCAGGCCATCTATGAACTGAAGAATCTGTTGTCGCAACCCATATGCTATCATCATGCAATGCCAACTGCAAAACAGGATGTTCCTTTGTACAAAGCAAAAGACTCTCTCTTGTTGCCAAGTCTGTCAAGTATAACTGAAGGTACAAACAGAATTGGGCATCAAAAATTTTGATCATCAAAGCAAAATAGTAAAAAGAAAATACAAGAAAAAATTGAAAAGATTTAAATAGTTAAGTTTGCAAGAAAATCACTTACGGATAGGTCCCTCCCACCACTATAAACATGGCTAAACGTTGGTGTGCTGGCAAGTGCCCAGACAGAATCTGTATGCACAGCATATGAATGCACACAACGCTGCTGACCAAGGTCCCATAGTCTATAAGGCAATCCATAAATAATTAAAAACAAGTTGTTTTGTATTTTAATGGCCTGAGTGAGAGCCATATAATACAGTAGGGAAAATGGGGAGGGAGGGAAAGGTCCTAAAATATCTACCTGATCATAGAATCAGAGGATCCAGATAAGCAAAACCTGCAAGAATGAACTTTGGAAATTCTGTTAGTAACTTAAATAAAACTACAATTAAATAAACAAAATATAGATAAGCGATGCAATTAAATTAGCTAAACTGATAAGTAATTGGTTAAGAAAAGATCCAGCTGCACCCCATTCACTAATAAATTATGTTAAAACGCAATATAATTTGCATATAATTTCAGTCAAAAGCCTTCATGATAACAAGCAGAACCCGGAAAAAAAATAAAATAAAATAAAAAAAAAAAGATGGATACACCCACTATATTCTGATGTAGCCTTTTTTTTCAGTCAACATGTTTGCCAGTTTGAGTTGGGGACTTCATTTTATGAGATGCCAAGAATTTGTTCTACTTATGGTCTCAGGGTTCATATGCCTTGTTTGATTACATATATGTTGGACAGGGTTCATCATTAGTTGCAATTATGGGTTATTGTTACATGAAAATTTCTTCTCCACATTAGGGTTTTCTGTTCAAAGAGATTAGACAGAATTTAGCAACAAAGGAAGCTACATTTGTCGGTTATCAGCTTTTCTTTCTCTCCTTCCCCAGATTCCCTACCCCTCTCATTTTCTTTCTACGCTTTCTCTAAACTGATTTGCCTCATCCCTACATATTCCTATTTGGTCACATCCCTTTTGGCTTGTCTTCTCCATGTTACAGGTAGTGAAAGTTCAAGATTTGGTCCAGCTGCTTTCTGCAGATCCTTTAAGCCAACTAATTAACTGAAGCAGGAAAACCAATATCAGACTGTCACTTAATAATTCAGCTACAAGAAACACATTCCACATTTTTTGGCGGTTCATATTGAAATAGAACATTTACGTTTGTCATTCAACCACATCATCTTGACATGCAACCTTAAGAAAACAAAAACAACACAAATTGTTGAATGTTCTATTATTATTTCTATTTTAACCTATGTGTCGATAAGCAACAGCTCTATCAAAAAAAATCCTTGTTTTACATAATCCAGAAATTTAGTAACCAGAAACACAAGATCGCATTACATTCACCAAAAATCCATCTGTCACATAACTCATCTCTCTCAAGGACATCAGCTTTATCTTGCTTCAGCCACAAATGACAGAGAAGTCCCCTCCTCTCCTAGCTCTTCCTTTCCACCAGTAACACCCCCCCCCCCCCCCCCAAACATTTTCCATTATATTTACAAGCACATTGGTTAAACACAAAATCTTTTACATGTCAAGTACAGCAAGTTTTTAATGACACTTAAAAGGCGTTCTCAAACAGTTTATAGGCTTTTTCACAATGATAAAAGTGGAGTTGTAAAATGTGCTATTGATACATCATCTCAATTAGCTAGACCAACACCCCCAACCCCAGGCTTCAATTCTGTATATTACCTTAGCATGCAGAAGAAGCTGCACCTACAATCTTCCTTTCTAATTCAACATAAGCTAGAAACTAATAACCAATCCAAAATTAAATTTTTTTAACCATAAAAAAGTCCAAAAAGCTAACATGAACAAGAAGCAAACCCATTCAACAAACCTGCCAGTAGAATCCAAAAGCAAAGCCCTAATATTATCAGTGTGCCCTCTTAGCTTCATAGTCTTTGAACCAGTTCTCGAATCCCAAACACGCACAACCTATAGGAATAGAGACATTATATACATTGCTCTCGCTTATAATACACCAGAATCCTTCTCAAACCATTATGATCAAAACCATAAAAGCTGTCCAAGAGAAACTTCATAAATGACTTTTTAATAGTCTTAAGACTAAACACATTAATCACTATAATATCAAAATATACCTTCTCAGTTCCACCAGAGACGAGAATAGTTCCACTCTCATTCATTGCCAATGCATAAACTGACTCCTTATGGCCTTTCGCAGCAATTGGGACATATCCATGGGACTGAGTTGTATGCATAGATATGTTGTTGCTTGACCCAATGGTGCGTAAACTTGTCATGGGCAATGGATTGCCAGAACCATTGACACCATTTGAACAATCCTCTTCCATCGCATCATTTGACTTTGAGACTGAAGCAAGTGCAGCTTCAAGATCCCATATGAAAACCTCCCCACCAAGGCCACTAGAGGCAACAATATTGCTCTAAAAAGCATGACACTAGAAGAGGATCAGAAAATGATTTTGACAACATATAGGATCACACTAATCATACCTACAAATATGATTCTATAAAATTAAGTATGAAACTTAGATGGCAGGAACCTTTCATATGTGCAGTTAATAAGATCGAAAAAAAAAAAAGAAGAAGAAAAAAAGTGACAAGGAAATTACATTTTTTTCTGCTGCAGCAAGACAAGTAACGTAGTCAGAGTGCTGTCGAAGAGTCCTGGTACAAATTCCATCAGACAAGCAATTCCAAGTCTGGTAAATCACAACAGATAAATAAACAAACATATCAATCAACAAGGAAACAACCATAACTAATAGGTAAAGCAACAAAAAATATAAAGGCTGACAGACCTTGAGGGTGGTGTCTGAGGAGCAGGAGACAAGTGTACTATAACCAACAAGGACAGCATCATTTACCTACATAACCAGAAATGCTCCATTAAATCGTATCCCTGGCATTGATATATATGTACCTTATGCATGTAACATAAAAATAATACAGTTTAACACTAATCTTCCAAAAAAAATAAAGGAGATCTAAAGTATCATATTAGATACTTGTTCAAAAAAGATAAAGCTTCCTTCTTTCCATTTTCTCTTTTTGGAAGGGATTAGGGGTGGATGTGTGGGAGTGAGGTGTTCATTTGATGGTAAATCACAACATTCATTCTAACTGCAAAACACCAACTCAGATTTGCTCCCTTCAAAGTCCCATGCAGTTAGTGAGGTATGGAAATCGGCTGAACATGCATCAACACTAAAAAATTAAACATCAACCAGACCCCTGTTATGTGTCAAGTATAATAATGAAAAAGATGCCACAGGGAAAAATAAAGGTACCCAATCAACATGTGATTCAAATGTAGCAGAATATGAAGCAGAATCTTCAGCCAATGCCCATCTCTTCAGTGTGCCATCACGACTCCCAGTGAAGAGGTAATCACTCCCATCAGATACAGGTGATTTTAACACAGCCAAGCAATTTATGCCAGCACAATGCTGCAAAATAGAAATCCAACAACATGCCATATTAGGTTTATCACACCATTGATGGTCAAAAAATGCTACCCAAACACATAAATCTTTGAAAATAAGGAGAAGCACAACGTTCAAGAGATGAGGCTGCATTCATTACAAGTTGGTAATGTTGGTCGCAAAATTAAAAGGATGGATCTCAACCTTTGCAACGGCATAAAATTCATGTTGCAAAACTCCTTCAAACTCCCAACATCAGAAGCAGGAAACTAAAATGCTTTCTACTGAACCCAGAACATACTTCAATATTTATAATCTAACTATAGCTTATCTAGAAAGCATTACTGAAGTGAAGTCATGAAATCGACGACATTGCCCCCAATATGGAGTGGATTAATACATTACCTTGTAGAAGGAAGATCATGGGCTCCAGCTCCAAATTTTCTCCAAACGATAAAGATAGCAAGCAAAGAAGAGGGGCCCAATATTGCTATTATTAAGTAGTCAGAACAAAATCATAGTCAATTTGAATTTTGTGAACATACAAGATTCTTTATCTAATTTGATGAACAGCATGTATACTTTAAAACCATACAAGTGAAGTAATGTATGAACCAAATGGATTATATCTTATGGTTTAGCAGTATTACCATATTATAAACTAGCAAGAGAAGCATTAAATTACAGAAATAAAATTTACATAAGAAGTTCACAAACTGAAGAGAGGACAAAAACATGAACACTACATATCCCAATCATGCAACTTAAGTATTTATATACCACATCAAATAGACAAATGCTGACTACCAAATAACTACAAGACTGCTTCACCTTTGTATCATCAGCATCACTCAGCACATACGTAAGCCTCTTCTCTTTGCGCGGGCGAACAGAATTGGAATTGTTCCCTGCACTACCCACACGGTGCATTGCAATAACCCCTAATATAATATAAATTTGAAATCAGTTAATAGTGAAACTAGAGTTGCAGCCAGCTACATTCTAATTCAATAAAGTTGTTAATAATATGCACCAACTAAAATTATTTATACCTACTTTCCCAAGAAGTGGTAGCCTTTTTCTAAGAAATCAGTACCCAATGCTAATTAGAGGAAGTGAAGAACCCAACTAGTATCTTTTACATTTTCATTTAATTGAATGCAGTAGAAGCAAAATAGCAGATTCTAAGTGCAAAGCTAAGCTATATTTTTCTTACCATAAATTAAATTTTTGTTACAAGTAACTCTGTCCAGAAACAGCATGAAAAAAATTCTAAATTGTAAAGAGCAAAAAAAAAAAAAAAGAATAACTGAAACATTACAAAATGGGTAGAAACACATGAACTGGCCAGTAAGGACTGAACCCCCAAAAAAAATGCATCATGAGGTAAAAGTACAACTCCTCCACAAAATAAAGATAACCAACACTATCTTTCAGGGGCTGGTGCAGAAACTAGTAGATTGGTGAATCATAATTTGAATTCGTGTGAATGGTACAGTGAGCCAGTAACATAGAGCAAGTTATCCTTAATATAGTTTTCCTTCCTACTCCATACTAATAGAGCTACCATTTTACAATTATAAGATCATCATCGCCAGCATTGCAAGTTATCCCACTTCATCTATGCATACGCGTTCTCACTTCCATACAACTCTAAAAATATAATGAATGGCATAACCAGCATCAGAATACTGTCCTCGTCAAAGAAAAATAAAACGCAGATATGCCCTAATAAAAGTAACGACCCATTAATCGCCGCTTCTTATGCATAAAGCAACAACATGTAATAATCAATTGTTGGAGAATTCAGCACAGGGTAGTAATATCCTTCGTAATCTCCAACTGGTCTCTATTGCTTAATTCAGACTTCTCCAATGAATAATTCATTCAGAAACAAATTATAGATGAAAAATTACGATTGAGACTGGTAAAATCGACGAAAATAAAGGCGATCCAAACCCTAAAAAAAATTAAGTAAAGAAAACTGATATACAGACACAAGTCAAAATAAAGAAGAGAAGAGGGAATGCAAAGAAATTAGACGAGATCAATTGAGGCTTAAATGATCGAATAAAGAGAACTGAATGAGGGGGAGAATTGCGTAGTAACTTACAGGGAAGTGATAGAATTCGATGGAGAGAGTGGAATCTGAAAGCGTTTGATTGAACAGATTGAGAGTTGAAAAAACCCTAGAGATTGTGATAGTGTTTTTGCTTCGTTTTGTTTTATTCTTCGAGTTTCACATAACCGAGAGGGAAAGGAAGAGAGGGGGAAGAACTCAAGGAAGGAGAGATTTGGGAACAGGGGGAAAAAAAAAAAAAATTCATAAACAACAGGCTCTCCTTCTCCAAAACTGCACGGGAAAGTAAGGTCAAAGCCCAATGCCTAACCTGTAAGATCCTAATCTGTCATAGTTTCTCGGCCAGCGACGACGTCGTGTATCTCAATGCCTTGAAATAAAAAAAAATAATAATAATAACAATAAAATAATTTTTTTCCTTTCAATTTCGTACACAAATTATAAAACTAATTTATTATTTAATTCTTATATTAAAAAATTACTATAACAGAAAAGTAAATTTAAAATACACATAATTACATAAAATTTATATAATTCAATGAAAAGGTTTGAATTTATGGATAATAAAAGAGAAAAAAAATTTTATGAAAAATAATAAAATATAATTATTTAAAATTTTTAAATTTTAATCTCAATATATTTTTTAAATATTTTATAATTAAATATTTTTATAATTAAATAATAATATAATATTTATATCAATTTATACCCTCCACTTATCACTGCAGAACTCACACCTTTATTCCTATCAGGAAGTAATAAGAAACTTTCAAATTGAATTATAATTCAAATCAATAAAAACATATTAAAAATTAAAGCCACATAAAAATAATATTTATATTAAATTTGTAAATTTATTGTTTAGTTTTACTGTTTAATCTAGATTAATTTATCGGTTAATCAAATTTGGATTTTTTTTATTTTTATTTAATAAATTTCTTTTTTAATTTTAGGAAAATCAATTTTCCATATTCTATTTATTTAATGCTATTTAAATTTAAAACTTTGAATTTCAAATACACTTGAATTTTATTAATCAGAACCTGGGTATATCTAAAATAAACTCCAACTCATATGCGAACTAGTTTAATAATCATTAATTAAATATTTATCTTGAAATATGTATAAAATTAATTTAAGTATGTATAAAGAATATACAAATTTAAATATAAATATTTAATTGAATAATTATTAAGCTAGACCAAACTTATGATAACCACAACCTTAATAGATTATAAAAATAATTAGCCTTATAAATTGTTAAGTATTATGTTTCATTGAATGCATACATATAAGAGTGTGGATTATTATGAAATTGGAAGAAATTTATAAAATAAATTAATAAAAATAAAGGTATTAAAAATTAATTTTGATTAATATCAAATAAAATCAACTACATGTTAAAAGGTAATTCTTCTCTAATTTATCTAAAAGTCTCTTAAAAGTGTTTGACCTAATTTATAAAATTAGTGTATAAATTAATTTGAGCTTAAAACTATTAAAATTTTAAGCAGTTATATATTTGGTTAAAATATTTATAAGTGATTGATAAGCAGTTAATATATTTAGTAAAAAATAGTTTATAAGTATATTTATTATTAAAATTACTAAAAGGGACATTAAATGATATTTATAGTGAAATTTTAAAAATTAAATGAGGATAATATAATAAAATATTTGACTAAACTAATTTACAAATACAAGATTTATAACCATTAAAATAAAAAAATTTGACCTCCTCAATTTATTTTTTAACTTATAAACTCAATTTATAAATTTAAAAAATATTATAAATAAATAAATAAATTTAAATTTAAATTTTATAAATTAATTTGACCGGTTTACAATTTAAAGCGAAGAGAAACACCTTCTAAAAACGATTCAAGGAACTTAACCACATTTAAAAATTCACAAAAATAATTGCATCTTTTGGTATATATCCTAAATCCAACAGCTTAAAAACATACTCCTCGATTTATCATATATTTTAAGATTTGTCAATTTTCATCACATTTTATTTGGAATCTATGGATCGCAACGATAGGGTACTAACAAAAATCATTCTATTTAAATTTGATCAATATTATTAAAACTGAAATACGTCTCAAATTCGATTAAAATTTATTATAAAATACTAAATTTATTTAATTTTATATATTTTAATTCAAAATCTACATAAAAAATTTTGTATGAAAAATGTATATTTTATAAATCTCATAATTTCATAAAATAATTAAATTTTATTCTATTCAAAGTAAAATATATAAAAATTGATAAATATTATTATAAAAATATATTTTTTTTATTTAATTAATATTTATATAAATAAATTTGAATAATAAATATCAAATATATATAATTCAAATGTAACTCAAACCACCTCACAAGTATTAAATTTCAAATTTAAACTCATTTCAAACTCAATTATATGCTATTAAAATTTAATCTATAAAAATTCAATTAAATCAAATATCTAAAAAATTCAATCCATTACCATCCATACTAAAATCCATGAACAACCTCCTAAATGTGTAAATTTGATTTCTTTAGTGTCTCTTTACAGTCCTAAATTTCACAGCGAGTGGAAAAAAAAAAATTTTTTTGAACGTAGGGTCAAATGGCACGTGGACGCAGTAAAAAAGAAGATGAGAGCACCATCAAATGGTTTCAAGACCTATCCATGTGGCCTTTGGCTGGTGAACCTCCATTTCTTTCTTCCTTTCTTTCTTTTTTTTTAGCACAAACTCCATTTTCTTTTGAAATAATAATAATAATACGTTTTAATTTAATTATATTAAGATTATTTTTAAAATTTTAAAGTTTTGAATTGATATTTTAATCAAATTAAATTAAAAAAATAATTAAATTAAATTATTAAATTGATGATGTGACAAGAGATGATAAAAATACTATTTAAGATATATATATATATATTGCCAAATGATTTTTCAATTGAAAATAAATATTATTCTTTCTTTATAAATTTTTCATATTGGGATATTAATTGAATAAAATAAATTAGAAATTTAAGAACAAAAATTGAATAAATCCATAGCTTTTATGTTCAAAACATGATAAGAAGAGGATAACAAATTCAATGGGTTGGTAAGGAAAGCTTGAATTGGAGAAAAAGCATGAATTGGAGAAAAAGCAAAGCAGAAGAAAAAATAAAGAAAGAAAGAAAGAAAGAAAGAAAAATACATTGTGGCCACGTCAAATGCTCTACAGATTTCGAAACGTGAAGTGTTGGGCTCACGTAGCTTTATTTATTTGGCCGTTGACGTTCATCGCATAGAAGGAATTCCCAAGGATACCTCCAATTAGTTAAGACATGGGCAGCCTTTTTTTAATTGGCAATTAGCGTCTTGTTTTGACAAAACCAAAGGGGGTGCTTAATGAATTTTAAAATTAATTTTTATATCAATTTTAAATTTAATTTAAATTTTATAGATTGAATATTTTCTATTTATGTGTATATATATATATTTATATTAAATATAAAAATATATGTTTCTATAATTTTCTTTGTAATTATAATATTATATTAAAAATCAAAATATGAAAATAAATTTAATTAAATATATGTGTATTTTTATATAAACTATTAATTAAATATTTAAAAATTATAATAATCATATAATTTAAGATAAATTTTAATCATGCTTAAATATTTAAATTATTAATTAATTTAGATTTGAATAAAATGATTTTAATTTGCTCTTTATCCATTATTTTATATAATTACATTCCTAATTACATGTGCAAAAAGGAAATCCCATGTGACAATTTTAATGGAATATAACAAGATTACCCATATGTGCTAAAAAAATATATTATAAGTAAATATGGGAATTTTATTTTTTTTATTTTAGTTATTAAATTAGTAAAGCATGATTAAATGTTTGTTTTGTAACGCATAAATAAAAGGTATAGATTTTAACAGCAATGTGTTTTTTTATTTATGCTAATGGTTGCATCTAGCTTATTTGGGGCAGCTAAATTAAAAATTATTAATTAAATAATAACATTTAATTCAGTGATATTATGATAATTTTCAGAATTATAAAATTTGGTAATATTAGGATAATTTTTAAAATTATAAAATTTTAAATTTAAACTAAAATGAAATGAATTGTATCAACAAAATCATTAATCATAAATTAAATATTAATCAAATAATTCATACGCTTTTTTCGGTTTATTCCCGCATAAGAAGATCCCAACTTCCAAAAAGCGGTTATCCGCTCACAAGGGAACCCATGCTTTTGCAGAGAAGCTTTAGATTTTAAAATCCAACGGCTCTAAAAGCAGTAACGTCAATAGCTCCCGTGTATCTCAAATAGGAATGACAGCGAGACGGATTATATTTTATTTTTATTTTTATTTTTATTTAATTTATTAATATATAATATAAATTTATTTATTAAAAATAAAATATAATTAGAAATATAAATTTTATATATTATTTTAATAATATATTTATATAAAATAATATATTATTATGTAAGACGGGTTATGGGTTTCGAAATATGAAAAAAGTATTTCAATTTCTGTTCTACATAAATCGTAATCGAGATAAAATCAGAAAAAATTGATCAGGTTCGAATCGGGGTGGAACGGGTTTGGAAAGTTTTACTATCCCTAATTTAAAAAAAAAATGCCACAAATACTTTATTTTATTTTTCAATGAGAAATATTTATTAATATGCAAATTGCAGTGCAAGGAAGCAAAAATTATATTATATCTAGCTATTTTATATAGAATTAATACTTGAAATAACAAATTAATTATAATGTAATAATTATATAAAAAATAGTCATAATTTATGAAAATAAAAAAATTTTTAATGCATAAAAAATAATTTTTTTATAAAATTTATCACTGTTAATTCATTATTATAACATCAGTTTTTCATCTATGTGGGTTTGCCTACATATAGTATATAATTTTCACCCAAAAGAGACATTAGTAATCGCAACAGTTTCGAAGGCCCAAACCATTTAAAATCCAACATATAAATCCCAAGAAAAAAAAAATCTTAGGTGGCCAAGGCAAAACGGGTCTCCAATCCGTGGGTTTCAAAATGGGCATGCACCGCTCCTTTGAACAGCACACGAGCCGTTCGCACCTTATGTAACGTGGAAACGGAAATATGGACACGAGAAATGTGAAAATAGACATTAAAGAAACAATATTTCAAAAAATATAGGAAATAGAAATGTGAATATATATATATATATAATAAAAAATAAATTAATATTTAAATTTGAAATTTTTTAATTTTAAAAATAACTTTAAAATATATTTATATTTAACTTTAATTTTCCTTTAAACGTCACTACAAGAAATTAAAAAAATAACTACAAAAATTACCGACCAAATATACTGAAATTTCGTAGGTAATCAGTGATTACCGACAAATTATCGACGAAATTTTTTCGTCCACAAATACTAGGGTAGGTAATTTTTACTGACGAAAAAAATGTTGTCGCTAAATTTACCGACAAATTATTTAGTAGGTAAATTTAAATTTTTTTGTAGGTAATTTCGTAGGAGATTTTGCTCTTATAAATTACCGACAATTTACCAATAAAATTTTTCGTTGGTAATTACCGACGAAAACAAATTTTCGTAGCTAATTTTTATTTAATATTTTTAATTTAAATTTAATTTTTAATTAATTTTATTTAATTTAATTTTTTTTTTTTAAATTAACTTTTAAATTTAATTTAATTTAAAATGTAATTTAAATTTTAATTTAATTTAATTTAATTTAAAATTTTCAAATTAATTTTTTAATTTTTTAATTTTTAAATTAAATATTAATTATTAATTATTTTAATTTATAATTTTTTAAAATTTAATTGGCTTGAAAAAAATTACTAGTGGAGCCCAACATAGACCCCATATATGTGACTATGCCACAATTGCTCTATGTTGGAGGGTAGTTCTCCTTTTATAGACAAACTCACTACCCTCAAATCTATTCTCAAACGATGTGGGAATTTCACATTTTTTGTGATTTGATCAATTAATTACTAAATATATTTCGTAGGTATTTTTTTAAAATTTTATTTTCAATTTCTCCTTAATATTACCTACGAAAATCGTTTCGTTGGTAATTACCGACGAAAACAATTCGTAGCTAAAATTTTTTAAGTTTTTTAGAATTTTTTCCCTATTTTCTCCTTAATATTACCTACGAAAAGTATTTCGTTGGTAATTACCGACTAAATACTTTTCGTAGGTAAAATTTTTTTTGTTTTTTAGAATTTTTTTTCTCTATTTTCTCCTAAATATTACCTACGAAAAGCTTTTCGTTGGTAATTACCGACTAAAATTTTTTCGTAGGTAAAATTTTTTTAGTTTTTTAGAATTTTTTCCCTATTTTCTCCTTAATATTACCTACGAAAAGTATTTCGTTGGTAATTACCGACTAAATACCTTTCGTAGGTAAAATTTTTTTAGTTTTTTAGAATTTTTTTTTCTCTATTTTCTCCTAAATATTACCTACGAAAAGCTTTTCGTTGGTAATTACCGACTAAAATTTTTTCGTAGGTAATTTTTTTTTCCTATTTTCTCCTTAATATTACCTACGAAAAGCTTTTTGTTGGTAATTACCGACGAAAAATTTTTCGTAGGTATTTTTTTTAGTTTTTAAGAAATTTTCTTCTCTATTTTGTCTTAATATTACCTACGAAAATTTTTTCGTTGGTAATTACCGACGACAAATTTTTCGTAGGTATTTTTTTAAAAAAATTTATTTTCTATTTTCTCCTTAATATTACCTACGAAAAGCGTTTCGTTGGTAATTACCGACGAAAAAAATTCGTAGCTAAAATTTTTTCAAGCTTTTTAGATTTTTTCTTCTCTATTTTCTCCTTAATATTACCTACGAAAAATATTTCGTTGGTAATTACCGACAAAAAAAATTCGTAGGTAAAATTTTTTAGCTTTTTAAAAATTTTCTTCTCTATTTTGTTCTTAATATTACCTACGAAAAACTTTTCGTTGGTAATTACCGACGAAAAATTTTTCGTAGGTATTTTTTTTAAAATTTTATTTTCTATTTTTTTCTTACTATTACCTCATTTAAAAGCATTTCGTTTGTAATTACCGACGAAACATTTGGTCGTTATTTTTATTATTTGGTCGCTACTTTTGCCGCTAATGTTAGGCACCACTTTTACCTACGAAATTACATCGTCGGTAAACTTTTAATCGGTAATTAGTCGGTAATTTCATCGGTAAAAATTAATTTAAATTTTATTTCTCTTTTCATCGGTAAAGCGTCGGTAATTCGTCGGTAAATTACCCACGAAATTTTGTAGTCGGTAATTTTCGTAGTTATTTTTAACTTTTCTTGTAGTGCGATGATTGCAAGAATATGATAAATTTGAAAATTTTTAATGAATTTGAAAGAAATTTTTTATTTTTTTTTAAAGAAAATTTATTTGTGACAATTTTTTAAATTTAGTTTGAGAAAATTTTAATTATGGGATATACATTTAGATAACAATTAATATTAAATGCGATAAAATTGTGATTAATTCATGCAAATTTTTTGATAAATTTATTTTAGAGAGAAATTAAAAAAGAAAAATTTAAAAAAAGGAAAATAATGAATTAAATGATAAGGGAAAAAAAAGACAAGCAAATATATATATATAATTTTTCTCATATAAATCATAAACCAAACATCCAATCCAATCAAATTCAAAAACTCAAACCAATCAAAACCTATTCCACTATAAATAATCAAACAACCAAGAACAATTAGAGCATCACGATAGGAATGGAGAAAGTCAAAGGCCGCGAGACCACAAGAGGTAGAGAAGAGATCCCTCACCTGTGTCATCACTATCATTGTTGTTGTTGCCGTCTATCGCCACTGCATTGCATTGCTAGGTAAGTCCTCTAATCCACACACCCCCACACCCCCCTCCTCCTCCTCCTCCTCCTCCTCCTTATTCTTCTATGTCTTTTGTTATGTGTTGTGTGATGCGGTGCAATTGCAGTTTGCATTTTTAACCTAATAATTTTTTTTTTAAAAGAAACATGTGTCCATGACCGAAAATGCATCTCTAATTTGTAATATTTCTGGAAATGACCTAAAAACATCTCCGAACTATGTCATCTCATTTCCATATCGAAAACATTTCGAACACTGGAAATGTTACCCAATTCCATTTCTGTGCATCGTTGCACACACCATCAAGCTACTCCAACTTTTAGCGAGGCTACAACGATCAATCATGAAGAGTGAAGTGAGACAAGATGAGCAAGAAAGGCCCCTAGATTGATAAACATGCTTAACTAAGTGAAGCCCATTCACTCCCAAAAATGGAAGCCCTTCACTCCAAGCCAATATCAAAAAACCTTAAGAAAGTAGAACTCGAATATATTTTTAATGACTCCAAAAGAAGAAGCATGGCAAAACTCACGGCATTTCAGTCTCTTTTAGCCTTAGGCTGCTTGCCACTAAAACCATAATATAATTGATACAGTATCATCCTAAAATATCCGAGTCCTAATCTAATATAAATATTATCCAATAAGGATAATTAACCCACCTTATTAGAGATTATGAACCCCACTCTCATTATACTTTCTCCAAAATAGGAATCTTATCTCAAATTCTAAATCCGACTCCAAATAGGAGTCTTCCCGATGCTTATATAAGGAGCTCAAGCCTTCACATTTAAGAACGTTGTTCTCTTTAATCAATTTTATATTTTATTCAGTACCCATACTGACTTAAGCATTGAAAAGGTTGCCCAAGCCAACCCACTCGATGTTCTCTCTAGTCTTGCAGGTCCATACCCAAAGGAAAAATCCACGAATAGCATCAATGGCGCCATCTGTGGGAAACACGACACAATAAGCTGTCTATTTCTCATATTTTTCATATTAATCAAATAAGTGGACAGTTTGTGGTTTGCGATAATCCAACTAAAAAATTCATTATCTTGCTTGAATAATTTCTTAAAAGAGTTATGAGGTAATTAAATTCAAATATTTGTATTCTATATGCTTTTTTAACCTTTTGCATTAATCTTCCTCCACTAGCTTTGGCCCAAATGAGATTTAAAAAAAATTAGTTTTATCGAGTCCAATCTAGTTTTTGGTTTTATGGTTATGAATATGTATATATAACGGGAAAAAAATTATGATTTTTAAGGAAAACCATAGCATTGTCCTGAATTTAAGCCATAAAAGTATCAATTGACTGTTATTTGTTGAAGAATTGAGCTCATATATAACTGCCCAAAATAGTCCTATATTAGACAATGTTCCAATAGCAGCGGTACAGTTATGCTACCGAATTTTAATGATTCAAAGTGGCAATCCTTTTTTTTAGTGCCAACTTTTTTTTCTTGAAAGAGAGGGCTAATTTCCTCCCCCATTTTTACAATTATGCCACCATTAATTGGCTAGTAAGAGAAACCCCAATATTTTATTTAGAGTTACATCTATGCCACCACATATTGGTTGCCCATAATTTTGATCAGTTATACTTGAATATTAAGAAGTAACAAAGCTTTTATCCCCAAGCCAAGCTTTCAAAACTTTCATCCCCAAACCAAAAACCCTAAATCTCTTATACTTTTCAAGGTTAGCCTATATTTGCCCTTCCACCTTAGATAAGGCTCATTCAATTTTCGTCCAACCTAATCGATAAACAAAACACCAAATATTTCAAACTATGAAAATATTTAATTTTAATACCTAACATGCAGTATAGTAAGCTTGTAAAGTAATATCTACATGATAATTCGACTACATGAAAATATATTATATGACAATATTTTTAATAGCATAATAAGAAAACATTTGAGTCTTGAGCAACAATAGCTCATAGATATTAAAAAATTTATAGTATTTGATAAGTAAAAATAATGCATGAAACTTAAGTTTGAAAGAACTCACAAAAAACAAGCTTACTCTCGAACTGTCTGACAAGGTTGGCATAACTTGCTATTTAAACTTTTATAATTTATTATTATAAATTTTTAGTTTTATAGTATGATATATGCATAAAGTATATGTAGTATAAGAAAATGAAATATTCTATTACAAGAGACTTTATTTGACACATAGAATAATATAAAATAACTATTTTATGCCTCCTATAATTTCTTGTTAATAAAATTACCTTCGATATGCCACTATTTTTTCTCTTTTGATCTCTATGGTAGTTTCTTTATTTACAAGCATACTATCATCGTCCATGTACATATTTTTTAGATAATATCACAAGTATGCCACTGCATTCATGATTGGAAAAATGCTTTTGGTTTTGACAATTTACAAAAATATCATATTACTAAAATTGGCCTTTCGTTCAAAAAAGAGCTCCTATGTTCTAAAAATTATAAGGTGTTATGGTTCTCCTCTTTAATTATTTACGGATGCCATTGTAAGAATTAAATAAAGGTAATTGTACATATTTAATTGGATTAAATTACTTAGTTCAATAGTATAATCAATGACAATTAATTAGTTGTGGGGATATATACACTCATTTCAGAGTTTATTGCTCTAAATCTCTCTGTTTCAACATCACCATTGATCTTAAACAAAGATACAGGTTTTAATTGAAATTAAATAAATTCACATGCACATGCATGCATAAATATTTTAATACAAGTATAATATGTTACTTCCAAATATGAAGGCTTTTTATTATTGGTTAAAATCAATACTTAGACATACTTGAAATATGAAATACACACTTACTGTATTACATTTTTTATTATTTATAACAAAGTTTGTACAAACATTATTTTGTAGAAAAATCTCTAAGGGCCACAATGCCCACCAAAGAGCCAACAGCGATAAAAAATTGAAGCGTCTATCTGCTTGCAAAAAAACTTAAGGTGTTTATTTGCCTGTAAAGAAACTAAGGCACACGTCCGACCATGAGGCATCGATAAAGCTATCAAAGGTACATGTCCATCCATGAGGCATCGATAAGCCATCAAAGGCACACGTCCCTCCATGAGGAGTTGACAAGTTATCAAAGGCATATGTCTACCTATGAGGCATTGACAAGCCATCAAAGGTACATGTTCGCTCATGTGGCATTGACAAGCTATCAAAGGTACACATTTGCCCATGAGGTATCGACAAGCCATCAACGATACATGTCTGCCCATGAGGCATCGATAAAGCCATCAAAGGCATACATCTGCCCATGAGGCATTGACAAGCCATCAACGACACGCATCTACCCATAAGGCGTTAATAAGCCATCAAAAGCACACATCCGCCCATGAGGCGTTGGTAAGCCATCAACAGCATACATCCACCCATAAGGCATCGACAAAGCCATCAAAAGCACACATCCTCCCTTGAGGTGTTGGTAAGTCATCAACGACATATGTCCACCCATAAGGCATCAACAAAGCCATCAAAGACAAATCCGCCCACAAAGCATTGATAAGCCACTCAAAGGCATAAGTCCACTCAAAGGGGGTTGACAAAGCCATATACAGCATAAGTCCGCCAAGTGGCATTGATAGCCTACCTAAAGCATAAGTCCACCCAAGGAGCATAGATAAAGTTATCTAAGGCATAAGTTCGCCCAAGGGGTGTAGATAAAGCCATCTAAGGTATAAGTTCAGCAAGTGGTGTAGACAGCCTACCTAAAATACAAGTCCACCCAAAAAGATATTGACAAGCCATCTAAGGCATGAGTCCACCCAAAAAGGCATTATACAAGCCACTTAATAATGGCAAAAGTTTGCTATGTCAAGGCGGTAGAACGCCTTACCTTAAAAGCAATAGTCCACCATATTTTCAAGGGAATAATCTGCCACCCATTAAGGCGACAATTTGCCAATAAAAATATTTGAGGCATTAGTTTGCTCAATTTTAAAGTAATGGTTTTCCAAAAAATCCCAAAAGTCTTTATGACATGGTCAGAGCTCATCTAACACATTATTAGACAATGAACTTAAAGATTCATACTTGAAGGGGGACTAATGATACAGTATCACCCTAAAATATCCGAGTCCTAATCCAATATAAATATTATTCACTAAGGATAATTATCCCACTTTATTAGGAATTATGAATCTCACTCTCATTAAACTTCTTCTAAAATAATAATTCTATCTCAAATACTAAATTCTACTCTAAATAGGATCTTTCCGATGCCTATATAAGGAGCTCAATTCTCCACATTCAGGGACGCTGTTCTCTTTAATCAATTTTATAGTTTACTCAGTATCCATACTAACTTAAACATCGGAGAGGTTGCCCAAACTAACCCACCTGATGTTCTCTCTTGTCTTATAGGTCCATACCCGTAGGATGAGATACCACCTTTCTACAATTAGCCCAAAAGAGTCACCTCCCCCACAAAGCCAGACCTATACACCACAACACAAGTCTAACACACCACAACCCAAATTCACATCAATAAATCCCTCTTAGTTAGCAAGACGAATTTGCAAAAAAAACAAAAAAAGTATATACATCCCAATCTATAAATAGGAAGGGAGCAACCCACTTAGGGAAGAACCTTCTCCTATCCAAAAGGAACAAAAGAAAACCTATAAAAGGGAGCAAACTTAGCAAACCCAAAAACCAGTAACAAAAGAAAAATAAGAGCAAATTATTTCTCTAGAAACGAGAGAGAGAAAATGCATATGGTTAGAGTGCCACAAATACTTTATCACCTAGAATCCAACCAATCTAATCATGCCGAATCAACAATTAAAGTTAAAAATTTTTTGAAGACAACTATTATAAGTTCAATCTTACACGATAAAAAATGTAAAGTATATGATAAGACTTATTTATTAAATATATGGATTATAGATATTTATATTGTGTCCATGATAAACTGAGTCTATATAACTTGTTAAGGTATCTTCACCATTCTTCTTTCTAAACGATGTCAAATGTGTTACAATCTAAAGATACAAGTCTGTTAATTAGTTCTATTCTTTAATATTCTGATTCTTGGCAATAATATTATAAAATTACTGATTCATAATACCACTAACCTTTAACCTTTGCATGCTTATCAATAATGCAGATGGAAGTAAAAGCCTTATAAATAGCCTTCGTAATTTCCCAAACTCAAGCCTTACTAAGAGCACATAAAGAACCTGAAAATACACTCTTTAACATGGTGAAGCTTTCTACCTTCTGCTTCCTGCTTGTCCTCCTCATCTTTCCTCTGGTAAAAGTTTATGGCGGATTCTCTATTTTTATGTTAAGTAAGCTATTGTAGAGGATTAAATAACGGGGCCAACCTGCATAGGTTAAGCTAAAGGTAAATTTCAAAAATATAAGACATGGGAATTTTTATGTGGTGTTAAATTTACATATAATATGTAACGAACTAATATGGAATGAAATATATTAAAAATAATTTTTTTTCTTTTATAAAAATTAAATGAATTTGAGTTTAGATAAAATAATTTTCACAAATACCCTACTTATTATCATTTTTATACGAGATTTTATATTTTTATTTTACTAAAATTGAAATTGTGGTCTTTTCAGACAGCTTTAGGCAGAAAGCAATCACACAACATCGTTGGGAAGACGGAAATACATTTAACCCACATAAGTTGCATAAATTTCCTTCTAATACCTTATCATCGTATCCTTAAATTGGTTTCATTTCACGTACGCTTCTTGAAAGAAATAATATCGTGGGGTATTTAAGCAAAAAGAAAGGTATCCCACATCGGATAAAAGTGATGGTGGAGGAAAGACGCGCGAGTATAAAAGAGATGCGTATTTTAATGAAAAACACAGTTACCGAGAAGTCAATGGGTGATCGACCCGTGGCTTAGGCCGGTACCTCGATTACCTCCATCGCACTCAGGGTTGCTAGCCTAGGGTCTCCCCGCGTTGAGAGATTCTACGTCATAGTTTGAGGCGGTAGGGCCCTGAATAAACCTGCAATTAGCTTTTTTTCAAATTACGGGTATTCAGTGCAACTGAACAGATCCAGTATAATTCAAAGGTACTAGAAGTTTGCTTTATGGGCCGGGCTAATCTAATATCAAATCAAATCCAGACCAAGAGTGATCATATACCCGAACTTCCAAGTCTAGTGGAGATCTCAAGTCCAAACATGAAAAGTAGAACAAACCTAGATACTGGAGGTTTTGGATTCACATCATAACGTCCGCAAACTGCCAAAAAGTGAATTTGACAGCCACAAGAAAATGCGACTCAAACATAACTTAGAAAGTACATGCACTCCATTTTTTATGACAATTTCCCCTTTAATACAAAGCTTCATTCCTTGATACACATGTCCTTGATACCAAGCTGTACACAAAAAAGTGCTGCTAAATTTTTTGGGCAGCAGCAGCAGCATACATCCATTACTTACACAAACCAGTGCCTAGAAACTTTTCTTCTATTCTCTCCTCTTTGTTTTCCTTTTTCTAGAGTTCATATACTAGCCTCACCGAAGCCAAAATAAACAAGAATGTCTATTCACAATTGAGTAATTGAGACATTTCAAGGTGTAGAATTTACTGAGATCTCCTGCTGCAGAGGTGAGCTTGGTTGGTCCAGATGTGAAGGGATGACTAGCCGCTGCAAAGGCTTGAGAGCTACTGCAAGCTGGGCAAAGGATGGACGCAAATTTGGATCCCTGAGTAATAACCGTGCCAAGAACAGCAATCAGTAAAGTGAATTCATGTTAGTAAAGGAAGATTACCTAGGAACATATTTATGAATTCCATTTTTTAACTTACGTCTGCCAACATTCTGTAATTATCCTTGCAACTAATGGATCAACATCCTTGGGGATTTCAAGGCGCCCATTCTGGAAACCAACTGCACCAACAACTTGCATCGGGTTCATCCCACTCCATGGCAATCTTAGTGTTGCAAGCTCCCAAAGAATGACTCCAAAACTATATACATCACACCTGCTCATCCAGCACAAGCACAACTTATTTAGTATATTGGTCCTACCCATGAAATCGACTTAAGTTTCCAGCAGGCAATAACCGACATATATGTTCATTGCAAAGGCAATGGCTAATAGAACTGTACATTGCTTCTCAATTCATGAGTCATTCCAAAGCTATTTTCATTATAGAAAACCCCTTCTATAAGCTTCTGAGGAATAAGCCTCAAAAATACCCTTTTTTGAGGCACTGTAGCACTCAATTGTAGAGCTAAAGGACTACTGCCGTTTCAAAATGGATTCCAAATGATTTAATTATCTGCAATGGCTTCTATAGGATGATAAACAACTAAAAGTGGATCCATCTGGCTGCTTGCCAGGTAGAATGGGAAGTTATTTATTTTACTGCATTCTAATCAGCCGAAAAGAGCATTCAAGTACAGAGGAATTTTAACTTTGCACGAAGCTTATGCAAGAGCAAAATAACAAGTGAATTTGAAAAATGCAAAAACATAACATCAGCAACTCACTTCTCATTTGAAGGTTCATTACGGAGAACTTCTGGTGCCATCCACTCGGGCTTACATCGTAAAGGCATTCAATCAGAAAAGGCATCAAGGTAAGATCAATACACAAACTGTACACTGTCCATAAAAGATAAATATTGGATGAAGATATCAGATTATTACTGTTCCTGCAGTTGATTTGGATGACAAAAAGGTGTTATGCTTCAAGCGTGACAACCCAAAATCACAAACCTGCAAGTGAAATTGAATAGTCTTTCGTAAGGTGCTTGCTCAAAACAACAAATTGTAAAGGCAAATCATAATTTATATCCTCATCTTTTGAGCAAAATGTTATTGTACAATATGTTAGGAAGAGGAAAAAAAAAAGAAGAGTTCTTAAAGAGACGGACAAAACACACAAACAACTTCTTGCACCATTCTAACCAATAAGAAGATGCCGAAACTATAACTCCAATTCCAAACTAAACAAGCCAGCAGCATCTCAGCTTGGCCAATGCTAAAAGGCTGAAGCAAACACAAAATCCCTATTACCCATTTGTAGGGCACCATTTTGGTTAAAAGACCATTAAGTTGTGACCTCTTTTTCTATAGAAGTTTTAGAGAACAGATGACTAATACAACAACCTTTGAACAAGGCAGCAACAAAAGACCAGTTGGTGAATATAAAGACATCAATACTTGAACTGCAACTCATAAATCAGCACTAATCTCAAGGAAGTACACCTAATTCTAGAAACAACAAGAAAACAATAGTAGATAATTCAAAATGTTTCAGACATCAATGAAGATTATTCCACATTCACAAATATACATGCACATACGTCATTTTCTGTTATACTGATTATTTTGAGAAGAAATATGCCAATGAATCAACAAAGTAAAAGCAAAATATACTTTGACATTCCAGTTTTTATCAACCAAAAGATTTGGTGACTTCAAATCCCGGTGAACGATTGTTGGTATACTGGCATGCAAGCAATTCATACCCCTGGCCTGCAACAAGCAAAGACATTTGAATCAAACACAATGATGTTGAATGCAGATCAGAAAGAACAAAGATTTTAAAATTCTTGTACCACATCGAGAGCCATCTTTATTCTTCGCTTCTCATCAATTTGACAATGTGGACGATGAAGAATCCGGTATAAACTTCCTCTATTAAGGCAAACATCAATATAACAACTTTGTTAACAGAAAAAATTTGTAACTATGGAAGTAGAATAAGTATGAAACACTAGCAAAGTCATAGTGCTACTAGCAATTTCTGTTGCTCTGGCATAAAATAGAACTGACTAAGAAAATATGACCAACAAAATGAAGGCACAGAGTTATTACCTTGGAAGAAACTCTGTAATGATAGAGAGGTTTGGAGGGCGTGTTACAGCACCCATGAAGAGGACAACATTTGGATGGCGCAATCTCCGCATTATTCGCACCTTACACCAAATAGCAAATAGCATAGTTACAGGGTCAATAATTTTGGACTAAGAAACATAAATAGTCAATAGCAGAAAAAAAAATTATCAAGCATATCAAAGGCTAATTTATTGATTTATTGCTTACTTCTCTTTTGAATTCAGCTAAAGCAGCACCTGAGAAATCCTGGTCTAAGAATTTCTTCACGGCAACCTCCTGCAAGTTTAACAACAACAAACCACCCAAAAGTCAGAACTTGAAAATTTTTTTCCCCCAAAAATTTCTAAAATATTACTATAGTGCAAGGTAGAAAATTAGCAGTGTGAAGCCAGCGTCCAAGAAGTTCATGAAGACAAGAAAACAGCTGTTATAGAAAATAATGCAAAGGAGTCTTTTTCTAAGCACATATCCAAATTAACTAAAACGTATGTTCATTATTCAAAAAATGAGGTTTTTCCAAATCAAACAAACATTTCAAGTGCTAAATCTATCACCATTTATCTATTACTGCAAACTCGAAAAGTAATAATCTTCTATAATAAATATAAATGTGTCAAAAGGTTGGGGGGGGGGGGGGGGGGGGGAAGGGGGGAGGACATTGATATTATCCAAAATAACCTTCCTTATTTATATTATTTATAAAAATACCAATAAAAAAATCCATAGCAACAAATATATATATTTGTGGCTAATAACATAAATTAATAACAAAAATCCGTTGCTAATACTTTCAGTAATGAGAAATTATTATATATAAATTCATCACTAATACTTTTAGCAACGAGAAGCTATTCAATATAAAATCGTTGCTAATAATTTTTAGTGACAAATAATTTATAAATAATTTCAATTTTTAATATTATTAAATTCATATAAATTAAAATTTTAATATTATTTTAATAGTAATTCTACTTATATAAAAAATCCTATTATAATTCTATATTCTTAATTCTATACGTATTATTAACTCATTAAAAATTATTTACTTTATTACAATAAAATTATATACAACTTTAAACACCGAATCTTGCTTTCACTAATTTATTTTTTTAATTGTTCTAAATATTTCCAAACTTATTATATTAAATTATAAAATTACTATGAAAAATTAACTATTTAATTAACATAATTATAAAATCATTATTAAATATTAAATATTTAATTAAATAAAAATTTGCATTTATATCAATGCCAATGGACAAAATTATAATTCTATTCAATGACAAATATTTTATTTGATATAAATTTTTAGCTATTTAAAAAAAAATTAGTAACGAATAGTTTTACAATTAAATGCTCTATTTTCATGCATTAGGACTCGAGTTTAATTAACTTTGACATATAATGTGATTTGTTTTCTTTCTTCACTAATTTTGTGTATCTTTTTTTCTTCAACGGGCAAAATCTATTTATAAGCCTTTAATTTTTTTGAGTTTTTGTATGTCACAAGTATCATTCTTACAAGAGTAGTTGCACGTGAATATGATCATTAGGATTTTGTTGTTATAGCTAATATCAAATGAAACTAATATCCTTGCAAATTCAATAATATTTATATAGGCTAAGATAAATTCAATTTCCTATTTTTTTATATTTAATATTGATGTATCCAATAATATTTGAGATGATTACTATTATTGTTATATAAAAAAAGTACATTTTACATATGATTGTATGAGATTTTAATTTTTCTTGAGTCTACTTAGTTTAAATGTAGATTAATTATAATTTTTTAATATCCCTTTTGTGCATGAACATATTTTTTATTTTTTAATTTATTAGTCAAGCTTAGCTAGGTTGTTGATTTTGACCATAAGATTATAAGAAAGCTTAATTATATTTTTGTATATATTTATTTGAGAAGTTATGTTCCTCTCAATATTAATTTAAAGTTGTTATGCTTTAGATTTTCAAAATAATAAAAACGAGAAGAAGATACTAAAAGGAAAAGAAGAAAAAAAAAACAATAAAAAATAATTTAACTACTTGAGAGTATTAATTATATAATTACTATAATTAATTAAAAATGCATGATTAAATTTATATTTATTTTTAATCTATAATGTATTTATAACATATAAATCTATAATTTAAAAAAATAAAAATACTTATCAAATATACTAAATAATATATTAAATAAGTTTTAAAATTATTTGTATTAAACAACATGACAATTAAAATTTCAAGATATCAATATAATGAAAATAAAAATTTTATAATGATAATGCACTAAATATAAAATATATTTTAAAAATATCATATTTTCTAATTTTATAAATAATTTACTTTAACATTAATTTAGCTATGCAACCTCATTATGCAAGTTAACATTATTTCAAATTATAAAAATACAAAATAAAATATACACAAATCAAACTTATTTTTCACAAAAAGTAAAATAACAAAATTTGAACAAATTTGATTCAATAAGTTAACTTGCATTGATTATTTATTTAATTTAAAACATTTTCACCCATTTATATTTTGAGAACTTATTATTATATCATTTTTTATTATATTGCAGTTTATAATTAAGATATTATTATATATAACACATAACTTGCATAAAAATATGATCCAATAAAAAATATAATAATTCTTAAATTAATAAATATTTTTATTTATATAATTAATTAAAATAAAATTAAAATTAATATTTTAATTTAAATAATTAAATATAATATTTCTAATTCAGTGATAATATTATATCATGTATAAAAAAGTAACAAAAAATTATATATAAAAAAATAAATCACGAGTACATATAATATGCAATACACGTTGCAGAAAATAACAGTTGAAGTAAATGCAGGAAAAGTCAAGCTCACCGTGCCATTCCAATCAGCATGATAAACCTCTCCATATGAACCTACTCACAAGAAAAACGTGAGACAGACAAATATAAAGGTAGAGAAAGAGACAAGGTAACCAAAATACGTTGAGATGCAATGCAAATATTGAAATAATACCAATGCTCACCCTACTATAAATATATTACAGCTGTAGCTGCATTAGCATTAGAAGATACACTAGTTACATCTTTCCAAAGGAACTACCATTATACCTGCAAAATGGTCTCCAGCTCAAAAGAAATAAGGGCCTGAATTGGTTTTTCCATTTCAAAAGATGCTTTGCAGGGAACCAGATAAACAAATTTGCCAAGGAAATGATGAAAAAAAAATCTGAAAACAGATATTTGTTTATTACTACCAGAATAATTTTTGTGGCTTGAGAACTAAGAATAAAACAAGATCCAAACAGAGGCCTAATTTCACAAAAAAGATTACCATAAAAACTTGTAAGACTGATCATGTTTAGAGAATACTTCATATTGTATGTAAGCGCATGCATATTTCACATTCTTTGTTCCACTTTTATCATTTATAGTTGAATGCACATAAGCACATATTTGTTGCAAAACAGGCTTAGCAATGATGAAACCATGATTGGTAATCACCACACAAAAACCTCATCTGTCAAATGTATTACCTAGTCCAATCCTCTCACCAATAACCAAATCTTCCCAAGGAATTTCGCATTCACCAACATCTACATCATCAAAGATTTGATCAACCCTGTTCCTGGTGGAATCAACTGATGAGCTAGGACTTTCAGGTTCCTTTGGTTTCAGATTGGTTCCCAAAAATCTGTCCTGCATGCACTTTTTCCAATCATGGAAACAAATTTCATTATTTTCATTAGCTTTAATCATGACTTCTGCATCATTTGTGAAATTCTTCCCATCCCTAGGATTTTCTTCTTTAAAACTTGAGTGTACTTCCTCAACCAAAGGTGACTTGTAGCATTGATTGATGCCAGAAGCCAAAGCTGAAGAGGTACCACTTGAAGAATTCCCAGCATCACCATCTCTCCTGGATGTATTCAAATTATTGGATGACTTGAGGCCTTGAGAATAAACCTTCTCGGACATAGTAGAGCTGGTAGAAGCTAATGATGACTGATTATAATTATTTGGTTCACGATTAATTCTTGGAAAGAGACCCTCTATATAGTCATATTCTTTTTTCCTGGGAACTTCATTGTTTGCATATCGATTCTTCCACATCAATGGTATAGGGGGTCGACCAGGAACGGGATTATTTTTCTGCCCTTGAAAGTCCTCCACTTTCTTCTCAGCAGGTTTGAAACTTTTGCCAGTTCCTTTGATCTGGAATGGATTAAGATCTGAAAAAAGGAATTTTGAATCCTCTGAGCTATTTTGACCATATGGAACAACATTAACATTCATCCTCACAGCATCACCAATTCCATGGGCTCCACGACTACCCTTGTACAGAGACGATCCAACAACTGAGGAGGAAATATTATCATGTTGATTAGAAGGAGCTCCTCTACTAGATACACCAGAAGAACCAACACCAACATCACTATTTGCACCAGAGAATGAAGCCAAGGGCTCCACACTTTCACCACTCAATCTTCTATCCAAAGGCAAACTACCATCCACTGAAGAGTTCTGACTACTGCCTTCACCCAATAATGGCTTTGATCCATTATAAACAATTCCAGATTCACTAGAAGAATGAAGACCAGGGATTTTACCTATGGTTGGATTACATGATTTAAAGGTAGTGTCCCTCACACTTAGAACATCAGCCGGTATAAGTGTCCCTGGATCTGCCATGAGATCAACCAAAAACTCCCTGAAAGCAGAAATTTATATGTTAGAAGCAAAAACACCTAGAAATAGGTCTCTACCAGCCAAACTCAAACATAGGTAAAACATGAGAGACAAAATCAAATGGCTCCACAAAATCTGCAATTATGAGATCTCAACTCACTTGGCCATGAGATAGGTACTAAAAAGGGAACTGTACACTACGTAAATGGACTTGCTCCATAAAACACACAAACAGAATGAGGGAAAAGAAGGGTAGTTGCATAAGCCATGACCATAAGGATCCAATGTCGGCATAAATGAAGAAGATGTAATTCACTATGACCTTTAAAATAGGAAACCACACATTTTGTGTGAAGGCCAGACTAGGTGTCTAGGTCCATACTCCATACAACTAAATACCAAAGAGACCTGGTCCCTTGACCTTCTCCACAAGCATCTTATTTCTAAAATTTCATGCCTAAGCCTGAAAGCCTCCTTTCAGCTCAAGGCAACAGAATAATGTGCGCAGCAAACAAGAAATAATGGCTGCTCTGCACAAAAAATGATGAGAAATTTAGAAACAACTGCAGGAAAAGATTATCATTCCATGTCTACTCAGTTCTAAAGGAAATGATAAAGATGTTAAGAAAGTTGTCTAACTGAACTATAAATGTCTAACATGCGACCTAGGAAAACAGTGACAGGGAAGTTGTATTTTCTTCCACCATTTTGTTTGCCATCCCAATAACAATACCCTAAAATCAGTATGGGACATTGAGGTACTTGAGGGGGCCCACAACTACTGCATCCTTTCATATATCTCCGATGACTTGTTTCATAATATGTAGCTGTCGCCATTTGAAGTTTGTGTATGAATATTGAGTTTCGCAAGTCAACAATGGAAAATGTTCAAAAAGAAAATTTTCAATCATACCCTAAGCCATATAAAATTACGGCTAAGTTAAAGTATAGAAAGGCCACATAAACATATAGAAATGAGGGTAAAATCATTAATTCAAATTTACAGTCAGTCACAGAAAGTTCTACAATTAGTAAATAAAAACGTTCAACAATAACAAGAAACAACCTTTCATCTTCCAACTTTATTATGTTGATAGCATCATCCTCAATGCCAGTGTAATGACTACCCTTCACCAATCGACAGGGTAATCCCGTATTGTCCGCCAATACCTACGTACAAGGCAAGAAAGATAATGAACATAAAGCGTCCAGATATACAATAAGGTGCCTTGACAAAACCATGCAGGGACTAGTCACTGATGAAAATAATGCTGACCTTAAAAAGTAAAGCTCGATGCCGAGACAAACCAATATTAATGGACCCAATTGGCAACACACTCGTGTGAAGGGATGTCCTCAACTCTGTGCTTCTTTCCATCCACCTTGCCAACATTATGTTAGCATCCTTTACTGGCCCACCCATATGTCCTGTAACAAGTTCGGCTAGCCTCTGTACCAAAATACTGACATCTGTAGCAGGGCAATCTAGAGCAATACATTGGGAAACTTGCACCAACTCTTCCAATCCAGGATCAATTGCTTGGTTGACTATTACTGCTTCAAAACCAGAACTTCCACGGTTTGTTTCTAGATCTGTGAGAGATGGCATTTTTCCTTGGACTGCTGGACTTGTGGAGAGCACATCATAAAAACCATCCATTACTTTTTCCTCATAATCAAGCACATTATATTCCTGGTGAACCAATCCAACATAAGGCAAGGCAGATGGAAGTAAGATAACATTATAGGATAGCATCATATGTTAGCAATATAAAGTTGGGTATTGTCAGCATTTAGATGTGCCTTAAACAAAATTGGGGCAAATTACAGGCATGCCACATTTCCACAATTGTTATGCACATTCATATACTATTCATTACTTTCTCCTGAAAATCAAGCACATTAAATTGATAGTGAACCAATCCAACACAATTCAAGAAAATAGAGGGAGATAACATTATTCACTAGGATCACATGTGAGCAACACAAAATCAAGTATTGATGGCATTTAGACATACCTTAAACCAAATTGGGGCAAATTAGACGCATGCCACACATTTCTGTGATTACTACATATGCTTCCTCACTTGCACCATGTAAAATGAGATTATTATAACCAGTGGTACTGCTCAATCTATCAACCAGCAGTAATCCAATACCATACGCTACATGCATGCCATATAACCACCACAAACACAAAAACCAAACAGTAGACAACACAAAAGAGAAGCTGGAACTCAACTATAGTTCAATTGACCAGAGTTTCCCTGACATAACATCAAAATTCAAGCATTTGACCATCGAAGATAAACTTTCCTGCTTGAAATCCAAACCAGACACAGCCACACTCAGCAGCAACAAACAGAACTCCAGTAATGGCTAGGGATCCAAATTGCAGCTCCTTCCTAAAAATTCACTCCACATAAGACTGAATATAACCTGAATCTAGTTTCCAATAATTTAGGTAAATGCCAAACAATATTAACGATAATCAACACTAATCATATGTCAAGTGAATTAGAGAAGATGATATTGAGGGGGGAAAAGAAGAAAAAGGGATAAGATAAGAGAGAGGAGTAGAAGACGAGAGAGAAGAATTCTAGAAAGATAAGATAATTCTTGTATAATTATTTCACATTTGGTCAAATTGCGTACCCTAATAACAGCCTATATTTCTAAGTCCTAATCTTACCCTCCATTGAAAAGGGAGAGCTGAACTTGACAAGATTGCCACCAACAGAGTTCACAATGAAAGAGCAGTGTTGAGAATAAGCCTGCTACAATCCTGTCACTTTCACCTTGGGAATTTTCTCCAATTTCCCACAACACAGGCTGTAATACTGTCAAATTTTATTCAGTTCCTTAACAACTCTTCCACTTCTTCAATGCGCAGGCATAGGCCCTCTGCTGACAATGATTTAATTTTCTTAAATTGCTTTCTCCACATTCATCTTCTTTTAAGAATCATATAATTATTCAATTGCAAGTCAAAATCATGACAACAAACACCACAGCCACCATGATACTAATACACTGTTTGGATTGAGTGCAGTGTTGTTTATTAATATATGGCATCATATCATATTATATTGTTTGGTATGGTTTTTATTAACATGTTAAGTACAGGATGGTTTAATAACCTTTTTCTTTTCTTATTAGATGGTATGGTTAAAATACTATATATTGTTTTAAATATATAAATGGGTTACAGATATTTATTTAAATGAAATATTAATTTATAAATAATGTTATCAAAACAATAATTAAAGACACATTTTTTTTTAATTAATCACTAAACATGTCTTCTATTAATCCCTAATTAATCATTAAAGAATAAGATATAATTGGAATTTTATAAATTGCGCAAGGATAAAATGAGAATACATAAACTTTAAACTCTCTCAACCCACAGTTGAAAAGCTATTGTAAAATGAAGGTTCATTTCACAACCTAAAACCAACCTTTTTCAAGAACAATCTTTCAAAATAAGGAGAGAAACCATACCAGCCATTATAAAACAATGGCAAACCATGATTCAAACAATGTATAATTCCACAACTTTCCTCTTCCACATTGTTATACTTTTTCCTTATCAAGAATAATCCCCACAACAAAGAACAAATCTGGTTTAGAATTCCCTCCAATAAAACCAGATTTTAGTATCATAGCATCGCTATTATGAGAATTTTCCACAACTTTAGAAGCAGGAGTTTTGCCACTCACATCTTGAATTGAAGATTCAGAATTAAATTTGGTGTCTTCATCCTTTTTCCCCACCTTAAATTCTTCAAGCGGCTTAAAAACTGATTCTAACTTCTTCTCATTTTCTTTTTGAGCCTCTTTGTTCTTCAAAGCAAGACTAACAGTACTTGTATCTTGGATTGGTGTTTTCTCCCATGTTCCTTGCCATTGCTTTGATTGTAAATTGAGAATGTCAAGAATTTGGCCCATGGTTTTCTGGTTCTCTTGATGAAGAAGCCGCATTTCCGATTGCACTTCATCCATTCTTCGAGTATTTTCTGTTATGAAGCTTCTGAGTTGCTGCTCTAATGATATGACTTGATCCTCCAGGTTTTGAATCTTTTCCCTGACCATACTTGGCGATGAATGCTAGGCTCTGATTCTTGTTTTGTAGCAGGGAAAGGAAAGTGAGAAGAAATAGTAAAAAAGAGGAATAGGAAGGAATGAGAAACAAAGAGATAGACAGAATGGAGAAATCTAAAGTAAAGAAGATGTAGGGAAAAGAAGAGGAGAAGACAATAAAGCATACGAGGGAAAGAACGGAATGCAGACGTATAGGAAAAGAAGGAGAAGAAAAGAGAGAAAGCTCAAGGATTGAAATGATAACACCTTTATAGGACCTGCGATTGGAGAACGTGACTGATAGAGATAAGAGTGAATCGAGGAAAAAAAGGGAGAAGATAAGAGAGGGAAAAAAAATCTAAAGAGAGAAGATAATTCTTGTATATTATTTCAGTTACAACAGATTCTTTGGTAGTTATATTAACTATCTAATATTGGAATTCAACCGTAATTGGTTATCCTAATAACAGGCTAACAGCCTATATTTCTATGTCCTATATATCATCACAACCAAACGAAGCTGCAGCCATAATTCAAGACCATTAACAATAATTGACCCATGCAATATTCAACAATGGTTAATTTACCACATCTAAACAAGTCCACTGCCCATAGACATAATCATCATAAATCCAAAACCAGGATAACGTTTATTTTCTGAAGGCTCGTCATCCACCACTGGAAACAAAGTAAATTTTTTTTTTGGTGCATCAAAACAAAGTAAGATGAACCTTACCTCCAAGTTAATTCACTACAATTCACCGCATAGACTCAAGAAAAGTTTAATTGACCATATTTAAGCTCATTCGATAGCAAATTATATAAAACCTCAATCGGTAATAACCCTAATCAACTGCAATCCAATGTCAGAGACGAAATTACCTAGTATTGAGTATTGAATAACAAAAGACGAACTAAAGAACCCCAAAATTTCGGACCATTCATTACAATTCAATACATATTGCAGTTCAAGTACCAAATTCGACTTCAAGAAGAGTCCACAATACTCACCCAATACTGCCTTGACAAGGCCTCCGCGGCAGCCTCCCCCTTTTCCCGCCCTACATCGATCCGATGATGATTATGATGATGATTCCCTCCCAAGCTCAGCAGCGTCGCCGCTCGGATCTGATCCTTCTCGGGATCATCCTTAAAATCTGAATTGGACGCGCTGATCGCCAACGCCAGCTGCACCTGGAACTCCTCCTCTGACGAGAAGTAGTCCGTACGATTATTAGAATTATTCGCCGCAGGAGGAATCGTCGTAGCAGTAACGGTGGACACCGGTGACGAAGATGTTGAAGGAGGACTAGCCGGAGCGTTGCCCGGCGCAGTGCGGGGATCGGAGGTGTAGGGTGGCGAGGGAGGGGTCTCGTTTGATCGATGTGGCTCGTGGCTACTCCCTATGTGTAGCTTCTTGAAAATGTGCTTCATTTCCTCTTTTCTATCTCTCTTTTATCTGTCCGCTTTCCCTCGCTTTCTTTCCTTGGGCTTCTTCCTCTTCCTATTTCAGTCTCCTAATTATCAATTTTCTCGCTGTTCTTTCACTTTCCCTCACTTTCTCTCCGTATATCCTGTTTGGCTCTGAGGGTCAAGACCGATGAGCATCGAGAAAGGAAAGTGCTCTGTAATGGGAGGGAAAACTTAATGGAGTGGCATATATGTTGGCCGGTAACAAAAGGACTTGACCTTTAGTCTAATTACTAATGTGCCACTTCATGTGGAATACTCTGCGTTGACGGGGCCAAGTTTAAGGGGCCAATGAAAAGGGGACGTAGTTGCTCACAAGGTTGTGAGGCCCACCTGAAGATGACGCTTCGCTTTGCTAGCCTCGTGATAGGGCTAAATAATTATTTAATTTTATATTTTAAAAAATATATTATTTAATTTTTATATTTTATTTTAATTAAATTATTTAGTTCTTTTATTAATTTTTTATTAATAATTATATAGTCTCTTTATTTTAATAAAATTAATTAATTCTTATATTTTAAAAAAATATATTAATTAATTCATATAATTTAATTCTATTATCTATTTAGTTTCATAATTATATTTTATATTTAAATTACTCTAATTTTTTGTCCCTTATTTTTCTCTGTATAATTTTTTTCTCTATACTCATATTATTTTTCTCCTTATTTTTTTTTAATTTTTATTTATTAATAAAAATAGTACAAACTATTCACATAAAAATTTAATCAGTTTCTTAATTTTTTAAGTAATAAAAAATTATTTTTAGTAGAAAAAAAATAAAAATAATATCTAAAAAATTAAAAAAATATAAATTTAGATTTAGGATTAACATAACAAAATTTTTAGTTTTATCTAATAATATATTTTTTTAAAAATTATATTTTTCAAAATGCATAAATAAACTAATTAATTTTATTAAAATAAAAAAAAACTATATAATTAGTTTTTTTTAAAATACAGGATTAATGAATTAATTTTTTTAAAATAGATGAATTAAATACTAGATTAAATAATATGAATAATGAAAATTTTGATAGAAAAATTAAATAGTTTAACGAAAATAAAATATAAGGATTAAATATTATATTTTTTTAAATATATAAAATAAATAATTAATTTTATTAAAATATATAAACTAAATAATAATTCTTCCTATTATATATAATTTTTATAAAATAATAATCAAGTTAATTAAACTAAATAAATGTATTATAATTAGTTAAATTATTTTTAAAAAATTAAATAGTTAGTATTATATATATATTTATATATGAGCAGTCCTATGAGGAGAAAACGTGGGCGTTTCAAAATGGGCGGCTTTAATTTCACTCAATTATTGTCAACAAATCACTCGCTTTAAAGTTACTCATATTCAATATCAAGCTAAATGTTCATTTAACTTGAGGTGTGAATAAATTCATTTTAATTTGTTTTGAGCCAATATTTAAATTTAAAATTTTTATTTTAAATATTTTAACATTATATCAACAAATTATTCAGTTTTAAAAACTTAAGCTTATAAATGAAAAACATGAAAATAATTTTATATCTTTAAAATAATTGTCAATCAATAAGAAAAAATTAAGCTCTGTCGCATTATCGTTATTGAAAATTTAATTCCTATAGCTTCAAATGAAATATATTATTATGAGAAATTTTTATCTAAATTCAATATATCATATATAAATTTAAGATATAAACATACAGATCTCATCATATATCTTGTATTTTAAATCGATAATAAATTAAATTTAAATAAAAAAAAAATTCATATTATCGTCTGCAAAAACTACCATTGTTGAAAGTAATTGATGACTTTTGGATTTTTTCTTGTTAAAAAATATTTATTTTTCAACTCATTTGAAAATAATTTTACACACAAAAAGTAGATAATTACTTGCACTCATTCAATTAAATTAAATTAGATTAATTTAGATGGTAAGGAAAATTTGCCATTGATCGGATTCTAGCTAACTACAAAGTCCAAATATTAATAATTGTGCATTTACAGGAGTCCTAATCAATTTCAATATGTGAAAAGGGAATATAATGAAAAATAATGAAAGATAGCAAGTTTCTCTTCGATGTGACAATTTACCTTAAATAACATGGGAAGATTTTTGTTTACAAGAGAAGTAAAGATTGTTTTCGCTCATACAAGCCAAATTTCTAATACAATATTTTTAAAAATTCATATGGGGAAATTTTTCATAAAGCCTTATATCATATCATTGCAATAAATATTAAAATTAATAATAAAAATTTTATAATAATATTAATTTTATTGTCAAAACTAATATGTAACAATAACATAAATAATTAAATTTTATAACAATAATTATTGTCAGTAATAACTATTTTTTCTATGGTAATCATAATTTTATTATAAAATATTTATGACCATAATTTTATTATAATGATATGTAATAATTTATATATTACTATCATAAACTTGTGATAATTAATTTTATACATTTGACAGTAATCTAATATTTTTTGTAGTGTATTAGTAATTAATAATTAATTACAATATTAGCACTGGTGTTTTGTTAATTAAGTACATAATTGCAGGAAAGCAACCCTTTAGCAAAACCAAAACAATTAACCCTCCAAATCCCCACGCCTCCATCATCCAGTCTTCACCCATGCACCAGTACTAGGTATATCACCATGCAACACAAACAACAAATAGTATCCTGCTGGTGCAATCTCAGCTGTTGATGGTCCAACAGCACTCAAAGTATGCATATCAGACGACTCATGAGTGATAGAAATTATCCTCAGCACCACCATCCTCTGATTCATGGCAAATGAGTGAGTAGTGAAAGATGGTGCAACTATTCTTACTGATAGAACGCTGTCTGATAAATACTCGTCAACGTGGAAACTCACCGAGAATTTCTTCCCATATCCTAACGTCTGGTCTAGAGACAAAATTCTTGGCCTTATAGATGTGTACTCTTCTGATAAGTATGGAGGTGAAAAGGCCTCCAAGCTCAAGTCCGTTGGGAATACTACACCAGTGAAACTATAGGCAGGATGGGGGTTGCTACCACCCACAAGAACACGCCCATCAGTCAGTAAAATTGCGGATGAGTGGTACATTCTTGGTGTTGATGATGGTGACATCGTCGAGAAACGCCAGTCAGGGTGCTCAGATGGACGGTATATGACTGGAGTAGTTACAGGGTCTCTCCCAGAATCATACCCTGCAGTGCCTGATCTTCCACCATTGATGATAATGACATCGCCAGTGGGAAGTAGCAGCATATCGCTCATGACTCGTGAAGTTGGCATGGTTTCCATTACCCAACTAGGGTTTTGGTCAGTGATCACCAGCCGTCCACATGTAGAAGTTGCCGGAAGAAAGTGTCCTCTCGCGGCTCGTTGAAATGAGCCTCTTCGTGCACCCCCACAAATCAGAACTTCAGCTTCAATCCTGCCATTGTTTTCATCTAGTGGAAGTAGAACTGAGGATCCTGTGCTTGGATAATTACGAGGGACATCATCAGGGATCCGAGGAAACTCTCTGATCACACGATTTTGATTGTAATCTAACAATATCGACCGAGTGTTGGCAAAAATGAATAAGTTTCCATCTGGTAAGAGATGTAGAAATGGATACAAATTGTTCTCATCTCTATGATCGTAAGTCTCCCTTAAAAATTTAAGCTTGAAAGTACCAGAAAGAGAAGGATAAAACTCGTAGTTAAACTGTCTTCTACCACCAACAATGATGATTCTTCCATCCGGCAAGATATGATCACTTGCATACCATCTTCTTTGTGATAGATAGTTCTTGAACTCAGTCCAGTCACAAATTTCATTGAAACATGGAGTAAATGTACGTATTACATGGTCTCCATCATTGTATCCGCCAGTTTGAACTAAGGTTCCATTGGATACAACCGCACCAGAAGAGCACCAAGTGTCAGTTTGGACCATAAGGGCACGGTATGAGTTGGTGGCAATGTCGTAGAGGATGGAGTGTGCAGTGCAATCTACCCCAAGAGCCATGTCTTTGTTATCATTCCGGCAGCGGCCACCGGGAAGGGAGATGTTGGATTTGCCAAAATCTGTACGGTCAAAGATGACGACTTTGTCATCATGTAAAAGTTGCATATGCATTGCTGTTATGCCTATGTTTGATTGCAATAGACACCATTCGCCTTGGCGTCCAGCGTATGAAGGTGTGGTCCAAGATATTGCTGGAGAGTGAAGGGTGAAGAAGAAGGAAAGCAGGAGGAGTTCGGTTTTGTTAAATGTCATTGTGGTTAGGGAGATTTTGCTAGTATCATGGAACGTGAAAGAGGATAGGAAGCAGTGACGTTTATAAGCAAAATTGGGCTATATGTATATTACCTGTCGTGATGTAATGGATGGAAAGTAGGAAAATAATCTTGGAACGGCCGTTTGAGCTGCTGAGAAAAGGGTGTGTTTCTTGCGTGCATTGCAAAATAAAGATAATATGATAGGATGCATATGCTTGCAGCAAGCCAGGAAAATGAAGGATTTGAAGGGGTTTTCTAGACTTGGGACTTGCTTCGATATTCATTTACTTTGCTTTTCTTTTCTGGATCAACTGGGGGTTTGCACGATTCTCATTATGAAGTTCTCACAACAGCCAAAATGATACACTAGTAAACCACAACTTTGTTTAAACAAGAAAAAAAAAATAATTATGGCAAAAATATTAGGAAACCAAAAATGCCATAGGAACAGATAATATTATAAACAGGAGCATTAGCAGAAACAAGAGAAGAGCCAAAACAAGATGGTAAATTACAAAATGATTTAAGGATATTGAATCTAATTCCTTCCACCCCGGTTTTTCCTGGATTAGTTAAACGTCCACCCTCTTCTCCATGAGCCTTCTGGCCACTGGGATCATCAACCTGTATGTTCACTTGATTTGAGTTTGACTGAAATTTCACCACGATCTACGGTCGTGTTTAATCCGTCTCCAATGCTATCATCATTATCATCATCTGCAGCCCAGCAAACAGTAGAAGAGCAAAATTTAAGAGAAAAGCCAAGCTAATAATGGCATACTCCTTAACAAAAAAGAATTTCCAATCACAAATTCCTTTTATTAGTTTCTCCTTTGGAGACACAAGAAGATACAGCAGTCTATATGAAGTGTTAAGTTCCATGCAGGAAACTTCCATGACATTTACTGGACCTACGAACGAAAATCCTAGGTTCCAACTGTATTTTGCAAGAGATACATGCTCAACTATGGTGCTTTACATTTTCTGTCACATGAAAAAGCAGTCTATGAACAATTTCATGCTCTTAAGCTCAAGCTGAACCACAGGAGGGATATGATAATAAATTTTTTATCACCATAGGAGCAGCCCCAATGGTATCCTAATTGGATGAACATTACAAACTGTAATGTCAATGCTTATCCTCACAAATTTTTAACATCTATCTGGCACTGCATGTTGGATCGAAAATATTTCTCAAGGCAGATAAGACAACTCATGTACTTTCTAAAGAATTGAAACTACAATTACCAGTCTGACATGTTGATTATCTCCCATTGTAGGACCTGCTTTTTATCTTGTCGCTAAAACTTCGTTGCTACTTATTAGCGACGGATTAGTCGATGTATTAGTGAAAAATTTTTAATCCGTCGCTAATTTTTTTACTTGAAAAAAGTTTATTAAGTGGAAATTCTAATTTTCCTTGAAAAAAGTTTATTAAGTGGAAATTCTAATTAATAAAAAGGAAAGATTTTTATAGTTATTAATTAAACTAATTTTATTGATAAAAAATGATTTATGATAATTTTATTTTAATTTTTTTGTATATATATGTATATATTGAACTAATTAGCTTATAAATTTTACTCTAACTTAAATGATAAAAAAATATTATAATATTGAGTCTAAATTAAATCACTAAACTTTTTTTCTTTATTATTAGATTTTTGTAAAAATTAAACATTTTTTTAATTTCTAAATAATTAAAAAAAAAGTTTACATTATTATATATCTACTTACGCAAGTGAAATGAAGTTACATTGTAACACCCCTGATTTTTTATATATTATTATTGGGCTTCGTGTAGGTATCCTCAATTCGTGGAAATTCGACAGTTGTCCGGATCTGTGAATTTCCGGCCAGACAAACCAGCTACCGGAAAAGTCTCTGAATTGGATCGAGGTTTTGGCTACACCACCATTGTCAGGCATCCCGAGCGCGTTCCCGAAGTCGGAATCGGCAAAGGTAAACCCGAACCTTGCGTTTTCGTAATTTTCTTGTGCTTAAATAGGATTAAAAATCCATAAAATATTCGTGGTAGCTTAAAAAATTATGATTCTTTTTGCAATAGCTTAGTAATATTTCTAAGGACCGCGGGGCAGAGTTTTATAATTTTTAGAGCTTATTTGAGCAGTTTTTGCAAAAATGATCAATTATAAGGACTAAATTGAAATTTTACATATTGTGATGAATGATTGATTTGATGGGCCCAGGAGGGCTGTGTGATGTGATTGAGTTGTGGATATATGGATTGTGGATATAGAAGTGTGTTTTGAGCCCTTTTGCAGGTTGGGTAGGTCCTAGGTATAGGGGAGACTCTGCCGGATTTTCGGCACGACTTAGGACGTATTGGGTCTTTTCTTGATTTGTATTGAGTCATTTGTATTAAATAATTATAATATAATTGGCAGATGAGCCGGGACAGCCTTCTTCCTCCGCCCAGCCGCCACAGTGATTGCCGTCAAGTCTGTGAGTAAAATATTAATTTTAATTGTAATTTCGATATTATTATATGTTCAGCCTGCCCATGCATCACTTATATGCATATATTTATGTAGTTAAACTCTAGGCACGATTTACGTTGCATTGATAACTGTTAAAGTGCCATGAATGTTGTTGCGGTAATTTGGAGCAGCAGCGCGTGCGTGGCGTGCGTGTGATGTGGTGTGGACTATGGATAGGGCGGGTAGTCACGGCTTGAGTTCTTCTGGGACCCGATCCTTCGAGGGGTAGTCACGCTTGAGTTCTTCATTGGGACCCTCGATTTGGTTATTAAGTGGAAGTCCGAGTGAGTTCTTCACGGCACTGGTTGGATTTAAGAGAGCTGTATAGGGGATCAGCTCCCATATATTATGATTGATGTTACAGGGTGCGTGAGTGCTCCAAATTTACCTTTTTGATGTTATGATGTGAAAATGTTGTTGATGTTGCATTTCACTCTACAGGGTGCATTAGTTTTAGATAGTTATAGAGATTATGGTTAAAATTGATATTTTACTCTCTGAGTCGAACGCTCACTCCTGTTCAAAAATTTTTACAGGCCACAGGAGGATATTTTATTCTGGGTTAACCTGCTTTTCTACTTCGCAGGTTGTTTATCAATATTTGTGTAATTTTATTTACTCCTAGAATTTCCGCATGTGTTAGAAGTATTTATTGATTATGGTCTGTAATATTATTATCATGTTGGACCTGTAAACGTATAATGATATGCATGTTTGATGGATTGGATGAGGGAGCTGAGCTCCCATTTATTATTATGAGGATATGAGTATGTGGAGGGTGAGCTGAGCTCCCCAATTGAGTATTTATTGTGTTTACAGGTCTGGTGAGTCGAAAACTCCCCGTTGGAAAGTCCATTTTATGGCCGGACTCTGTCCGTTTGTTTTCTTGATACTGGGCTCAAATGGGCCTTAGAGTTGGGTTAATGAACAGTTAAGCTTACTACGGACCTCGGGGGCTTTAGGCTGGCCCAGGTCCTAGTGCCGATCCGGCCCATAGGTTGGGTCGTGACATACATCTAATGGCTTTCTTTCAAATATTTTATCCTGTGATTCTCTCCTCTTTCATTATTCTAAGTGAAAGGGAAAACTAAAGAAATTGAACAGAAAAACTGGGGAGGGAGTCAAACTAATATCAACCTTTAATCCATACATAGAAAGGCACAATGCTGCCAATGAAGACCTAGTCGCAATCTATATATATGTACGGTCACCGACTTTTGGTATCCAAAATATTGCATGGGAAGCATCAATTTGGAATTCACCTCTGCATCAGCCAAGTGTTTCTAGTTCCACAAATTTCGCTCTGTTATCCTCTCCACGTTTCTTTGCTTACCCAAACATGCCCTTATCTTCCTTGCTTCCATGCACGTATAAAAGCTGCCTCTCTAATATCATCGTTAATCTAACACAAATATCAAAACTAATTCAATTTTGTCTAAACAAATGAGCCAACAACAGCTACAAAGGTCTCAAGAACCCCTTGATGGACATGTCTTTTCCCAAGAAGATCTCACTGAGAAAACCATAGATACGACGGCTCCGTCAGAGAATGCAGTGGCGGGACAAATCCAGAAGAGAGGTGGGGAGTCGGGTGCTGGTAATCAGGGCTTGAGCATAGCAGTTGCAGGGACTGATACCCCTGGAATGCGTATGGTCAGAGTCAGAGAGTCAATTGCTGGACAGGTTCTGTTTTAAGCGGCTTATCAAGAGATTTGATGGGTTTTAATTAACTAATGTAGATGTTTAATTTGTTGTGGCGCAGATAGTTGGGCAAATATACCAAAGAGCGCCAATCCGTCCGATGACACCACCAGCCACATTTCAACAAAGTGATAATATTAGTGGTGGTGGGATCACCATAGGCGAAGCACTTGAAGCCACAGCTCTAACAGCCGGAGAGAAGCCTGTTGAATGGAGTGACGCGGCAGCAATTCAAGCAGCGGAAGTAAGAGCCACTGGTCGCAACAGCATTACCCCCGGTGGTGTCGCCGCAGCTGCCCAATCAGCAGCAACACTCAATGCTAGGACTCCAAGGGATGAGGACAAGACAAAACTAGCAGATATTCTTGCGGTAATTACACAATTAATTACCAAATGGGGTTAGCTAATTAATTAATATTATTATCAATCAGCTAAGATAAGATGATAATGAATGCAGGATGCGACTTCGAAGTTGCCGATGGATAGGCCGGCGACGAGGAAAGATGCGGAAGGGGTGACAGGTGCAGAAATGAGGAATAATCCATACCTCACTACACATCCTGCGGGCGTTTCTGCTTCGATAGCTGCTGCTGCCAGACTCAACCAGCAGAATTTTTCAAATAACTTAAATTAGATTGGTTTTTCCTTTTTTTTTTTTAAAGAAAAAATTTATTTTTACAATGGTTTAACAGTCAAATACCTTGTTTATGGTGATTAAATCAAGTATTTATATCGAAATATTCAGCCTCGCGGTCTCTTTGAAAACTGGTCAAAAGCATTGCCAATCAATCTGTACATCTATCAGGCTTTGGTGGATCTTGTAATATATTTTGTATTGTTAATAGTCGGCTGAAATATCAATTGCGCCCTGTATTTTTTTTAAGGGAAAGTTGAATTTAATAATTTTAACTTTTTATTTAAATTAATTTAAAAAATTTAATTTCAACTCAATTTAACCTAAAAATAAAGAAAATAAATTTTAAATTTTTTAGATTAAATAAAAAAATAAAAATTTTAGTTATAAAATTATAAAATTAAACTTTTTAATTTTTTATTTAAATCAAGAAATAAAAAATCTTAACTTATAAATTTAAACTAAATTAAACTTAAATTAAAAATTTTAAATTAATTTAAATAAAATATTAAAAATCAAATAAATTAAATTTTCTCCATAAATATAAAACTAAATTAAACATACATTTTGCTGTTAATAATCGGCTTCCCGTCTCACTATATCATTTTTTGTAATATATATTGGTTTGAATTCGTGTCTGTTGTAAATATACATATATGTCAGACACAGTAGCAGGACCAGATATTGATATTAAGGAAAATATCTTATATTTTTTTTCTTCTTTAAAATTGCATTCACTTTTAATTGGAGTTAAAAAAAATAGTTTTTGAATTTTAAAAACCAGTGCTTTCAGATGGTATGGAAGTCTTCAAAAGCACCATATGGAGATTCTTGCCCTTGCCCAGTCTACTATGTCCCTAACTACTATGTATCTAAGATACAAACAAGTAAAATACATCTCTGCAACTTAAATTTATAATAGACCAGATTTAAACAATAAAAAAACCCTGACTGAAATGTATCTACAGTCACATAATAAGCGAAAAGATCTTTAAAAAAAAAAAAAAAGATACACTTCTCATTTTCATTTCTGTCAGGGCTCTTCGTTTAACCAAATTTGGGGTCTGGTTTAGGGTTAACGATAACATAAAATCCACAGAATCATATTTGACCTCTTATGATCTTTGACATAACGAGTGAACTTTATTTCGCTTATAATTGTAGCATCATTTCAGTATCACACCATCACTCTCCACTAGAATATAACATCACGGCTACAAGGATCATGCCTACAATTCACACAAGCCGCCAGTGAAACCTTTTGTACCCTATAATTGTATACCTTGTTTTTATCATCCTGGCCCATGAAATGTTCACTCTAGTTCAGTGCCTCAAGTATAACAAAATCCCACAATGTACAAACCTATATCATACTAAACTAGACAGTGGAGGACAGCAAAACGAAAATCCTCACCTGTACTGTATCCATAAACAAGTAATGCCCCTAAAATTTAATTTTGCACTTGATCATTGTGAAAATGCATTCTTCCATTTATCAACTGGCAATACCAACCTTTTCAAGCACTAGTTCTTTAGCGACGAGCCTTGGCAACACTTGCACCAACTTTCTCACTCTTAACTTCCCTGCACAAGAAGGATGACATTCATGCGCACAAATGTAATCTCAATTTGTAAGTTAACTTGTATGCATGTGCATTTTGTCGTGCATACATGCAAGCACACGTTTCTGTTCATATGAATGTGTATTACTGCAATGTGCTTCACAACTAGTTGTGAGTTGTCACACTCATCATGGTGACATTAAATAAAAGCACAAATCCATTGTCAACCTATTCAATTACAACCTTCACAATTCACAAATTCTACAGCTTCTCATAGCTTTTTCCCCCTATTCTTTTGAAATTTCCAATTCTAGCATTGTTGTTAAATAACAGCCAAATCCTTCCCCAGCCTATTCAATTACAAACCTTCAAAGAGTCAAATCATACAGCCTCTAATAATTTTTTTCCTTGAATTATTTTGAACTTGCCAATTCTAGCATTGTATTGAACAACATTTTCAAAACCAGTTCAGTTATTGAACCAAAGAAGGCAGAGGGTCATGGTTTAGAAGGTCAACTGAAATAACACATTCAAACAGGAATTAAGTATATATTTACTATTGAGAACATATAATAATAAAGATTTTACAAATTAATCTCAAATAATATATATTTGAAGAAATTTTTGTCATACAAATAAAAGATGCTAAGATGATCATGATTACCTAGTGTCTTGGTGGCATTAACCTCTATTTTTTCAATCTGAATAGTGAGGTTGAACAATTGACCTCTAGCCATTTTCCAAATTTTCTATATTGAACCAATAACCAGTTGAACATGGGTCTATTTCCACTTACCTTCCCAAGTAGCTGGCCTAGCCACCCATTTGACTGGTTCATGACTGGGTTTAACTCAAATAGGGATTGAAGTGAGACCCATACCAGACTAGTGACTAGTTTCCGGTTAATGCGGTTCAACTAGCTGGTCCAGTCTGGGTTTCAAAACAATGGTATTCAATTTAGAATTCACATCCTACAACTCAACAATTTTTCATAGCCATTGCCTACATGCTTTTGAGCTTTCCGCTTTAAGTAGTTCATGAGAGTAAGCCATCAATGGTCTCACCACTAACAAACTGCTACTTCTAAGACTCCATGGATATCCATTCTTGTTTTATACTCACGTCTTTGGCTTTCAGATCCTCTTTTCCAAAACCCACATCCCTTTAGTGTTTTTGTAGGTCTGGTACCACAAAGATTTACCACTAACGTTTTCTCAACCAACAATCAACACATTACTCCATCCAACAGGCAACAAGATTATGTTTTAGTGTGAGCTCTTGCAAGAGTTACTAGCAATGTCTCCCCTACACTTTCCGTTAGTGTTACACTCTTTATATCTTTATATTATTATAGGTTTCTGCCGAACAAAATTTGCTCAAAAGATATTTCTCACCTTGTTATTATAAGATTGCAGAGGGTAGAAAATAGAACAAACAGATGCAGACATTTTTTGTGATCATCCTCATCTGCTAGGACACCTCCCAAATTGGGATGTAACGGAAGAACAGATACTGTTTCCGGATTTATTCTTAGATGAGCTGTTCTTGAAGGACATAGAAAATTTCTTCAAGCCTTGCTGATGGTAATGGTCTTTCGCCTGCTGGAACAGTAGCAAAGTTCAACAGGCATAACCAAGGTGAGAGGAATGTTTTTGCTAATAGATAAGTTACAGAATTTAAGCTACATACCTAGTTCCTTCTCATCCATCAGAAATCAGTTCAAGATATATTCACATCTAGTCGAAAGAACCCTCACTGAGATTTTGCTGACTTCAGAACTCATCAAGTTACAATCACCAGCTTCATTGTCATAACTGGAAACACATCATTCCTTTCATTACTTGACCCAAAACAATATTGGAGCTAAATTATTTGTTGATTTTATAATATTTATCAAACCATGAATTTGTAATTTGTTTAAATGGGAGACCTTCTAATAATTAAGCGGGCTGCAGGAGTACAATATATTCTATTTGACAGGAGTCATTTATTGCTTGAGATGTTTAATTTGTTCTAGGGACAACATTAGCATCAGATAAAGAGAGTTCATGTATTACCAGTTTTTGACAAAACAACAGCTTGGATATTCAGGTACCCATAAGCACATGGTCAAGAGACAGAAGAAAAGATAACTGGGGCAGCACATATTATCTTTATTCCATATTAGTACCTGGCTTCACTAAATAATGCTAATGATGTCTAAGAATGATGGATTTAATGTCTTTATTTGATATATTTAAGTTTATTATGTGGTTATGTATCTTAGTTTTAATTATATCTTTAAATATCTATCATTTCATGAACTTTTGAAAAATGTGCATAGCAATAGGCTGTTACCATTACATTACGGCTGTTAGAGGCCTACTTCTATTACTTGCGGTGATGCAGGGCATTTTTAGGTGAAGAAGCCAATCAAACAAAAATGGAAGCATGCTGATGTGAAAAGGTTTGGGGTGGGGGGAGAAAAGGGGGGGAAGAGGGGGGGCTGCAGGGGGGCGGGCTTAGGAGGATAGCAATTTCTAGCAAGTTTGGGCCAAGGTGATTTTTGGGACTGCATATCCCACGCCCGAATGTGAGATTTCCCATGCCCAGGTTTGAGACTCTCTGGACAGCAGGAGCAGCTACGTTTATTATTATTATTATTATTATTATTATTATTATTATTATTTTATCTCTAGCAGTCCTATTTTAATTAGGACTTCAAGGAAAGACTCCCAGTAGTTGTGAAAATTGAAGGGAATTAATTTAGGGAATCTCCAACTCTATTTAGGATCTAATTATATTTTTCTTATTCTATCTAGGATTGCCTTTACTCCTATTTTATCTAGGTTTTCTAAAGTATTTAGGTTTAGTTAAACTTCCTATTTAGTAGAGATCTTTTCCTATTGTATATAGGAGTTAAAAAACTCTATAAATACCCCTAATTTCTATGTATTTCTGTTAGAGATTTTAGTTAATAAAAATACTACAAAGAATTTTCTCTCTTTATTTTTCACTATTTGCGTAAGTGTGTGTTATCTTGTTAAGCTTCACGCTGCATCACGCGGCCACAACCACAACCTAAATCCATGCTTTGATAATTCCACACTTGTAGCCTATCCCTTCCCCTGCCACCCATATTTCTCTTCCTTTCTTAATTTCCTTATGAGAGTCCCTTTGTCACCTCTTCTTCCTCAAAAAGCTTTAATTAATTTTTTCAAAAATAGTATTAACAATAATGCAATAATTAAATGAAAGTATGTCTCTGGGTTGGCTGTATCATAACGAAGTTCCCATTTAGTGATAAAAGGCAAGGAAAGGAGAAACAGTACTAGATTCATGAACAAGGACCTAACAAAATGTGAAGTGTGATGTGTGAAGCTTAGTGATTACTATAACAAGCCTATGATACACGGATCACTTAGCAAGAAACCTGATACAAAGACTACGCATTCCTAAATCAGATGAACTCTAAAATAATATCATGATGTTTATTTGTGAACAATATTAGGATTTTCAGTAAAGCAATTGAAATTTGCTGTTTGATACCAGATGGAAGAGACTATTAAAATGCAAAAAATATAATAAAATATAATAAGAACAAGAACTAAACAAAATAATATAACAATAATAAAAATCTGTTTGCTTTTAGAAGTGCTTCATAAATACATCATTCAAGCCTAAAAAGTTAAGATTCATAGTTGAACACACCTCACACTCAGTAATAAGGGATGAACTGTATAGTCTGATAATATGAGCAACTGATCGCAAGACCAACCAACGAAAAGAAGGTTCTCCTGCTTCTCCATCGCTCTGATTCAAAGTTAAAAGGTAAAAGACGTGTACAATGAAACTCTTCATGAGATGGTCTATATCCCTATACAGGTCAAAGTTTTATTCCAATTATTTCAAAAAGAGAAGCTACCTTAGCATTGGTACGAAGTGAAGTCATCAAAAGTGAAAAAATCTGGTGACGCATAACCTATCAAGTTTCCATGCAAACTTTAAAACTTAAAAATTATGCTAGCATGATCAAGAAAAAGAACAACAATATGTATTCTTGGTAAAAATATTCATATGATTACCTGTTCATAAGGATCCATGGTCTTGAAAATAACAACATAATTGGACAGAATGAACCTGCAGAACGGAAGCATTCAGCAAAAGAAGGATAAAAAATATGTTGTATTGCAAAACATCATAGTTTTAGTTGAATAGCAGAATCCTTGATACAATTGTTTTCTTTGTAACGATATTAGATTTGCAACAGTAATACAGGTATACAAAATATTGCGGGCAAAGTAATATTTCCTACTCAAGTATACCAAGTGCAAATATCCATTGAAGAGAATTTACGTGTAACCAAATTGCCTGCAAGATGAAGAAAAGTTTTGTTAAAATTGAACCGCATAATTTGAGACTCAAGCAATTCCAAATATCCTATAATAATAAACACCAGATGAATAAGTTAGTTGATGGAACTCTCTAATAGTCTCAAATAGCACATACAGAGCCACCTGCAGCAAGAGCTGTCAGGTCTTCAAGTAAATGAAGCCCAGCTTTCCAGCATTTGTTAGGATCCCCCGAGTCAATGATTGCTGTCCAGAAATAGGTTCTTGCCCAAACAACATGTTCATTCTTGGGTTAGATTTATGGATATGCCAGAGATCATACCTGGAAATCTTACACCAGGAGTTTTTTTCCCTTATAGGACATAAGAACCAATTCTACCCCTCATCCCACAAAAAAAAGGACCACTCTGCAAATTCAAATTAAATTATTATTCGTTGAAAACATATACATACCATATACAGCAGCACACAAATCTATTGAGTGACACAGTATCAATGTATGTATATTACATTTGCAATTTATAAAACAGATAGGCATTAAGACACAAGGGTTATAATGTTTGATTCACAGATGATATTTATGATGGTTAACATACTCCGAATGATTGATACTGTGACTAACATAATCAGTAACTGAGCTGGATCGATAAATATGACCTCCAGAACCAAACTTTCCTACAGGAAGAGCCTCAGCATGAACCACAAGATCAAAAATTAAAGCTACTGCCTGTCTGAAGGTAGCAGCAGCAGTACTGGAAATAGTAACAGAAAATACAAGTAAGCAGAAGGCCTCTCATCAGTTAATACTGATTGCTAACAAATTAAAAATTTTAACGTACTTTCACACAATGTCAGAGGATCTGTTATTTTCAAGAAGCTGAAGACATATGTAAAGGGCTTGAGCCATATTCTCCTGACACAAATACAACAAATTAGGCACAGCACTTGTAACACCCCCATCCCAAGCCCAATCAAAATTAAAACTTGATAGAAAAGCAGATAACATTATTACACTAAATCTGTGCTTTAGCTATGATGGCTAGAAAATTTTTCACAGAAACCTTCTTCACATATCCTACATGCACAAAACTGCTCGCACCTAAGCCATAAAGTGTATTCCTGCTGAAGGTAACCTGCCTGTAGGAGCCAGGGCCAAGTTGGCCAACAGCACCCTGTGCATCTTGAACCTCAAGCACACCTCAGGCATGCCTTTACCAATTATGACCCTTAAAATGTAGCAGACACAAGACAAGAAGGCAAGATAAGGTGTGTTTCTACAGTTTTTCAACCAAATAAGCAACAAAACCCAAATCAGTATGTGCACTCATAGACATGGCAACATATATATAATTTACTTGTCAATCGTATTGGTGATAGACCTTAAAATGCTGAACTTTCCACAGATATCAGAATATATCACATCTGCCAATGTTTCTCCTAAATATTATCAACATATTTACCATAATCCAGTGCGTAAGACCCGCATTCATGTGTTTTCACTTCAATACCTAATCTGTAGAACATAGATACAGTAAAAGACAATATTTGGAACAGATTTTACATACATCATTTACAATACTTGATTATCACCTCATTCTCTAGATGTAACCGTGACTGAAGTATGATTAATATAGCCTGAAGGGTCTTGAGTTGAACACTCTCATCTGCCATTTCAGCATGCTGCATGGAAGAGAAAATAATACATTAAATTCTGTTGATGCATTGCTCAGCATTAAGAGAATAGAAAGACCGGACAAAATTGAACACAAATTTCTGCCAAAGCTAGTAGAAAGACTGGTTGAAATATGATTAATATAGTCTGAATGTTTGCTAGCAATAACTATTCAAACTCAATAGAAATTGTGGTAAATTTATGTCTCCATAGTCCATATGGTTTGTGAGTAGTGACATACAATTATTCTATCCCACTGTGTATTTGAAAACTAATTAGAATCATACAAACCATAAATTTTAAATTAAAGGAAAAAATAAGAGTTAGACATCACAACACACATAGTTCTTTGTATCATGTTGGGGAGTTGGGACTTCAGAGAGGAAAAGGCCAACTGAAAACACAAAAGAAGTTGTGCATCCTTCATTTTCACAATACTTATTTTTCTGTAAAATCTATCAGTATTAGGAATACAAGACAATTCTTTTTAATCATCAAGTCATAAAGAAAAAACGCATACGACAGCATTTGCATGCCAGGTTAGTATTTGCAAACCCCGCTGCACAAGCAACTCTAGAATTCATTTCCATAAAGTCATTCAAAGCATTTTCTAGAAACCAATTTGGAATAGAAGTAACCATATCTCACATCACATGCCAAATACAAATACAAAACTCACATCTTTCAGTGTGAAAAGTATCTCCTTCAAAGCTGATGGAGCAACTGAATCATGGGATATGAGCTTTTGTAGACATGAAAGTCCAATTACACTCAGCTTGACAGTTCTGACCATACTAGCCATCAAAAAAATCAGTAGAATGTACTCATTATGTGCAATTTCGCTAGGAATTACAATGAACGAAGCTGCAAAAACCATGCCAAAGAAGGCAAGAAATACATAATCATTAATTCAGCTACAAACCAATGGCCATGAACGATAATATTAGCTTGCAAAAGCCATGGCCCCCGTAGCATCACATCAAAATTGATTTTAAAAAAATTTGTAAGTAATAACTTACAGTTAAATATCGATGTGTGCAAAAATTTGGACAATAACAATACTAAATAATATTAGGGCAAAGTGCCTTTGGCCTTTTTAAGCATTGAGGGTATGTACTTAGGACAAGAACTTTAACTCCATTTGGACCACATCATACATGGCACTACTTCGGCATGCCCCATCAGGGCTATGTATATACGTCAGCATCATTTATGAAGCTAAATTTCCTGTCCATAATTACAACAAAACAAATAGCCTTAACACTCAACAGGCCAAAGTACAGATAATAAAGTGTACTTTGCCCATAATATTATCTTAAATACTTCTTGGCTTCCAGCAGCTCAAACTCCAATATACACACATAGACATACATATATACACATGCCAAACAGCATTTATCAAACAAACAAAGCGCAAAATTAGCACATCACATTAGAAACATGCAAGCACGAGTAACCACTACACATAAGTAAATAGAAATATACCTAGAATTCGAAATCTAACCTTTAATATGGCATGCTCTGCGCCGTCCTTAACAGCGGGGTACCGCCGTCGAGCTTCAGCAGACAAGGCGTGAAGATCCGACTCCAAAACCGCCATGAAAGCCGTGGCTGAAGCTTCCGTGGCTTGAGTTCAAAGATTGAACGATCAATTTCTAGGGTTCAGGTGAAGATAAAATTCCAATAGAAAATATCGACGACAATACTGTAGATAGAGCGAGGATATTGAGATCGATCAGCCTGACTGATGGAAAATGAACAAGCTAGCAGTGGATCTTGGAGTTTTTTTTTTTTTTTTTCCTGCGATTTTCTCATCGCACGTGCACGTGTGTGATGAGAAAAGGTGTAGTAGTTGGGCTAACTAAGTGAGCTGAATAAGTTAGGGCTCAGAAGGCCTAGGCCCATTATGATTTAAGAAACCAATTACTGTTGGATTTTTAAATGACAATTGTAGCCTCAAGGGATGTCTATTCAACTCTTCCCCGTCTCACTTCCACTGCCATCAAAATCAGCATTTCTTGTATCCAAAGTTATTATTAATTTAAGTAAAAAAATAAATATATCATTTATTTAATTAAAAAATTTTACCATTTGACGTATAAAGTTAATTAACATTACGATTTAATCTTTATATTTTAGAAATTGAGTAATTTAATATTTATATATTTTTTAATTAAAATTAATTATTATTCAATAAATTAATTCTTTATATTCTATAAAATAAATTCAATAAAAAATTTTAAATAGAGCAAAGTTAATAAGAAAAAATTCTAATAATTTTTATAATATCAGTCAAAACCTATAAATCAAATAGTAAATCTTTCTTAGTTGAATAAACCATATATTTATTTTTTTATTTAAATTAATGATAATATTTTGTGAAATTATCTTTAATTTTAATAAAAATATAAGTGAGAGGATAATTTTTTTAATATTTAAAATATAAAGGCCAAATCGTGACATCCATCAAAATTCAAAAGCTAAATACTAAATTATCCCTCTAAAAAATTAAGAATTGTTACACAAAGGGATATTACGAACGACAAGGAATCATTTCCTCTTCTTGGACGATAAGGAATTTTTTCACCCCTAGTGAAAACCAATGGAAAATTGGGCAAAGATTTGTTGTCATTACTCATGCAAGGATCTACCATTCTAGGAATGTATATATTTAATGTTGCTGTTGGAATTGCGGTAAGAAAAAAAAAAAAATTTAAATATATTAATTGTAACACCCCCGTTTGCATAACCTGGTAGATTTCACTGTTCCAGTGACTGGTGTCGGTCCGGACAATTAAGGAGATTAGAGCCACACTTAAGACAACTTGAGAAGCCATAAACACAAATAATTAGTAATATTTAATTAGTTAACTATAAATAAGAAAAACAGAACATAAGAGGTTAAATGAACCGAGAGTCACAGCGATGAGTGACCTCCTCGGGAACGACTGCGAAGTCATTTTAAACTCAAATTTCAAACCGTAAAAAGTGACACTGCGGTCCTTAGGACCCTTATAAACACAGTGGAAAAGAGAAAATCACGAAAAAGAACTGTTAAGCCAGTCAAATAATTAGGTCAGGGAGTCGGAAGAAATATTGGATTATTTGCAAACCGGGATGAACCGGCGAGAGGCAATTTGGTCAATTGACCCCGAGAGCTGACTCCTGACCTAACTGTCCAATAAAATCGGAGAAAAGAAAATTTCGGAATCGAGAATTAAATTAAAGAACTAATAGAAAAAAATAAATAAAAAAAAAAAAGAAAAGAAAGAAGTTAGAAAAGTCAAAGATGATGTCATAAAATAATTAATTAAATATTTATTAAATTAGATTTTTTTTTTATGGTCTTCCATAGAAAAATAAATAAAAGAAAACAAAAGAAAAAAAAATTAAAGTCATCTTCTTCAAAAAGAAAAACGTGACTCTCTCTTCCCTCTCCCATAAACCACCATTGTTACACTAGAGAAGCTTGAATCCAAGCTTTCTTTCAACCATTTAAGCCTATTTTGACCCCAACTTGACTTATTAGAACCTGATTTAGTTACTTGAGAAGAAGTTTGATCACAAAAGAAAGAAGAAAAGTAGAGAAAAATTGAAGAATTAGATAGACAAATTCTGCTCACTTAAGGTAAACTAATCCAACTTTTCTTTTTAGTTTATATGATTGATTTAGGGTAGAAATGAATGAGATTATATGAAGAAATTGAAAAATATTGCATGATTAGGAAGAGAGGGAATTTTCAGCTAGCCATGGATGTATGAGTGTGGATGTATTTTAAATGAATTAAAGGTATTAATAAACTTGCATGAGTATGGTAGTAAGATGAAAAGGCATAACTGTAAGTAATTGTAACAATTAAGTGAGATTAGGGTTTTGTATGCTAGGGTTTGTGAAGCAAATTTTGGAGAAATGCATAAATGATGACCTTGGTCTATTGTGAGATGAAAAATGGTCAATAATGACCAAAAGAAATGTGTGGGAATTGTTGGAATGAGAATCAAATTCGTAGGTCCAATGGTCATGCTGCTGGCAGCATGACCAAACCCACTTTGAAGGACCAAAACTCAAATTTTACAAGTCCAATTGATATGCCACCAATTGGGGATGAAAATAGACATAAAATAGCACAATTTTCATTAAGGAACCATGGCCAAAAACTGACCAAAACTTAGTAAAACAATTGACCAAAGTGAAATGAGAGCAGGCTGCCCCTGCACCAAATTAACTAAATGAACAGTAACTGTTCATTTGGTCATAACTCGAGTTAGGAAGGTCAAATTGATCTGAAATTTTACCAGCAATTAGATAAGACATAGATCTAAAACTGTCATGAAGAACACCACCCCAAATTATTCCATTAACCCATTCAAATTATTGAGCAAAGTTAAGTTACCAAACCTGCAACTCTGCAGAATTTCCATTGAGCAGTAATGTTTGAAGGGTTATAACTCTTTCTAGAAAACTCCGATTTAGGCGATTCTTAAACCGATGGAAACCTAAGACATAGTAGAATATTTCATGTGAAGAAAGTTAAGCCAAATTATGAACTTAACTTGACCAAATTACTGAACAAAATTAGATCAAAATCTGCCAGAACCCAAAATCTCAGCATGAATAGTGCACGTGAACAGTAATAGTATTTTGGCCATAACTTGAGCTACAAAACTCCGATTGAGGTGATCCAAAAATGAGAATACACTTAAGACAATAAGAAACATTTTCTATGAAGGAAGTTTTATCAAATTCGAACAGTAGATTGACCAATGGAACAGTGCAACTTCGGAGCACCAAAACCGAAAATTGGCAATTTTGCCAAAATGACCTAAGTTTTGAGAAAATGACCAAAACCAACAAGTTTAATGACCAAAATGTGGTATGTGGGTGAAGTTGGAGTTCCCATACCTATTAAGCCTTAGAAAGTCAATAATTTGACTTGAATAGTATAGTGAATAGTAACCCGAAACACAAAATTTCAAAAACGTTGAATTTAACACGTTAGAGCTAGGTAAATGTGAAGCTAAGTTTATTTTGAATTTATTTTAAGTTCTAGTACTGAAACATTGTAAAATTGCGTGTTTCAGTGGAAAAGAATACCGGGACAGAACCCGAGGAGTCGAGTCAAGGCCAACAGGCGACTCGTTTGAGGTTTGTGCACAACATCACTATGTTTTAAAATGTATTGATAAAGTGAATGAATTATGTATTTTACATCTGCTTTGAATTATTGAAAATTTATTTGTGACATTAGTGATGATGTTTTGACTTAAATTGTGAAAGTTATTGTGTATATTGAAATGACAATGTTTAGCAAATTGTTAAGATAAGTTTTGAAACCGCAGTGTCATGACCATATATTTGAACACCTCACTAGCACGACTAGTGGGGGTAATTAGTTTCGAATTTTGATTCCTTCTCTGAAGAAGTGTTGAGGTGTGCCAGTAGAAGAGGATGTGAATGAATATCCATATATTTGAGCTAGCTAGCCTTGTGATGTGATTTCTCTTTAGCCTCTGGTTATTGAGATTCATGTGATTTCTCTTTAGCCTCTGGCTATTGAGATTCTATTTGTTTCGACTGGCATGATCTAACTGTGGGTTTTATGAAATGTGTTTGATACTTTGAAATGAACTTGGTTCGTATTAAAATCTCATGATTTATGTTTTGTGTTTAATGCGCACGTTTAGCCAAAATTTTGAATAAATGTGATTGAAGTTTTGCATAAAGATTATTTTAGTATGTTGTGCACCACTGAGTCCTAGTACTCAGCGATAGCTTCTATTGCTGTCGCAGATACAGAGACTAGAGGAGCAGCAGACTGAGCTGCTGAGGATTGAGGATCGTTCTGCTTTGAAGCTATCGGGTATAATTTATATTCTGATCGTAAATATTATTTTGATGTATGTAATGCACAGAAATGTATGGACATGTGAAGATGGGTTTTGAGCAGCTTGTACAAAATCTGTATAAAATTTGTAATAAACTTTAGTTTGGATTTTCTTAATGTAAATTTTTGTATGATGAATACATAAATTGTTTATCTTTAAAAAAAAATATGAATGTATGAAATTGATTGACTATACATTGAGGACTATTGAATTTTGAACTTGAGAAATTTATTGAAATGATTGTGAAATTGATTGAGTTTGATTGTGAAACCGAAATAGTGGTTGAGAAAAACTTTTAGAAGTGCTTTTTACAGGTATTTGAAGAACGGTTTTCTCAAAATACAGAGGAAACTCTGTCAAAAGTTTTATAGAATTTACGGAAAACTAAAATGGACCAAAAATATTAACTAGTTTTAATTTTAACTAAATGTTTTAAATGCCTATTAGAAAATGCTCACCACTTAACAAAAGTAAGACAATTGATTTTAAATCCTTTGTAGGGTACTTAATGAGTTATCGGTAGGTGAAGTTCGGTAATTCATTAGGTATTCTACGGGATCATGTTATGCCTTACAGAGGGGTAAGGTGTGACATTAATTAAAAAATAATAAAAAATAATTTAAAATTAAAATTAATGAGTTTTAATTATAAAAAAAATTAAAATAATAAAACAGCTTTTTTATACTGTTTAGGGTAGGGAACATGCTTAGTCATATATGTATCCATTCATTATATTACCCTTTGTTGGTAATTTCTCATTTTATCTTCTTTGTTATATCCCCAGAGAAGAAAAGGCCGTAAGTTGTGGGATGATTTTCTTGAAAGAGGAAAAGGTGGGAGAATTATTTCTAAATATATATGAATGCTGGAGAATCACAATTTCTTGATCTTTAACAATTTTTTTTTTTTTTTTTTGGGTTTTCCAAATGTAGCATTGCTTCTCTAGTATAATAATCTCAAGGCCATTTTGGAGGATTGGTGCCCACTTAATTTATCACGTATCTTTCTTCTTGTTCCCAGGTAGGTTGGTGAAAAATTAACCAAAAACAAGAGAGATGGAGAAAAAAATGACTGCATGTTTCATTTTATTTGTTTTGATCATACAGACAGGTCAATTGCCCATCGTTGAGTCAGAATGTCTCTCTGATTGTAAAGAAAATTGTAATAGTTCATCAAAGTTCCCATTTGGATGCAAGATGCTTTGCCTGAAAAAATGTTCATCTCAAGTTGATGGTATGTTTTATTTTGTTTTTTTTTTCTAAATACATAAGTTTAATTTTATTAAAAAAACTCTATTCACATTCTAAATTTTTAAAATGTCTTATGATACGCCTTAATTCTTATAAACATATTATCACACATCTCAAATTTTAAAGATATTTTAATTAACATATCATTCAAATTTTAATTAGTAGATCGCCATATCAACGTAATTAAAGTTTATATTTAATTTTAAATATATTTTAATTTTATAATTAAAATATGTTGTTGGACGTTTTAAAAATTTAAAATAGCATGAAACTGTTTTAATAAAGTCTCAGTGTAAAATAGTATATATATATATATATATATATATATATATATATATTTTTTTTTTTTTTTCATATGATGCAATGTCTATGTGTATGTAATAATGGATAACATTTTTCATTGGAATATGTAAATTCAGGAGGGATAGAGAAATCGAGGGCGCACGGTGTCAGCATACCAGTGGACCCAAAGACCTAATGGAGAAGAGATACGCGCGACAACCTCTGACTTGTCACACATGTGGGGGCAAAAATGCAATATCTTCATATATATATATATATATATATATATATATATATATATATATTAATTTTTTATTTTATTTTTATTGCAAAAGGTGGGATATGAAAAAATTATAAAATATTTTTGATATATACAATATTAATTTTTTTATAATAAAAAAAATAAATTTTATATAATTATAAAAAATAATACATAAATACTGAATGTATCTAATAATTTTTTTATGAAATATGATCATGTAATGGCTATTTATGTATGGTGCTCAAGCAAACTTACTATATTGATTTTTTTTTTTTGGTTAAATTAGTGAGCACAAGGCTTGCTTTAAAAAAAAAAAAATAGAAATGAAGAATTAAACAAAAGTTTAATTTTATATAGAAAATTAACTTATAAACAAACTAGAAAATGGTGTTCAAACAAAAGTTTACCATATAGAAAGATCTCAAATCGATATAGTATTTTTCATATTCTAAATCTGTCAAATTATAAGCTTAAATTAATTTATAAATTGATTTTCTTAAGTTAAGTTAAATATTTTTTAAATTAGGGACTTAATTTTGTAAGTACTTTTTAAGCTTATAGTTTTTTTAGACTCTGTTACTTAATTTTATTAGGCATTTTTAAAATTTTAGCTTTCATATATTTATATATAGACAAGCATTGGGCCCAACCCTCTAATTAATGATTTTTTTTTTTAAATTATAGTTTTATTTGTTTTTGCATTTTGGGGATGTTTCACATTTTTAATATTAAAGAAAAAATTAAATATTTTTTTAAAAAAGTGAAAAACAAATATAGTGTCTGCTGCACATTGAACGAAGGGTTAAAGTTATTTTTTTATAAAAAAATATTATTTTAAATGTCATTTAAAAAATCGTATAAAAATTATTTTATTATTTTATAATGAAAATTTATTAAATTTAATTTTTAATTATTTTTTAATATTTTTTAATTAATATATTTAAAAAAATATTGCCACAATAACAACCTTAACGACAATATCAAGTAGCTTTATTAAAATGTAAATAAACTTATAATTTCCCGGTCACCTTTGAGGCTTTGACTACCAATAATTACCGAATATTGACAATCAATGGAGACAATCGAAAATTAATAATGCCCTCGGCAATTTACCATTTTATATATTTTCCTCTCATATTCAAAATAATTAATAAAAAATTAAAAATTAAAAGAAAATGAATATTTTTCAGTATATTCTTAATAAAATTTTCACTTTATTTTCAGTATTGCAATCCAACAATAAAAAAAATTATTTTACAAATTTATTGTGTATATAAAACTAATTATAAAAATAGTATTTTTTAAAATATATTTTTAGATTATGTCACAGTTAGATAATATAAAAATTATCAGAGAAAATTTAATTTAATATGATATTTTTTAAAGTGATATCACATCACGTCATAAAACATAAAAATGTCATTCGAAAATGTATTTTTTTTTTTAAATGGTATCACATCACGTGTACAAAATGCTTTAAAAAACGGCATTTCAATTGGTATTTTTTTAAGTAATTTTTGTATTATTTGATGTGATATAACACTACTTCAGAAAATGTGATTTTAAATTATATTTTATTAAGTAATTTTTGTATTATCTAATATGATATAATATCGTTTCATAAAATAATATCTTGACATGACGTGATATTACTTAAAAATATATTTTAAAATGACATCGTCTCAAGAATATGTTATTTTTACAAATAATTTTAGATCATATTAAATTTATAAATAATTTTTAAATCATATTATTTTAATAATTAATCCCTTAAAACCAAAGGAAGCATGAAATTTGAAATTTTTGAGAAAAGCTTAATTCAGCAATATCTTTCTTATGGGGTGTTTGGTTCACTTTTTGAGCATAGTTGATGGCTGAATTAGAGTGTTTGATAAATTTAAAAAAATAGAGCTAACAGTTGATGGGTAATTGATATGATATTCATCAGCTGCAGTTTATATAAGTTTTATTTTTAGAGTTATTTCTCATCAGCTGATAGTTGATTTAATTTTATTTTTTATTTAGACAATATTATTTTTTTTATGTAACTCAAAAATTAATATTATTATTATTTTTATTTTTTCATTTATAATTTTAACATCTTAATTAGTACAACTTTGTTAAAATATTTTTTTTATTAATAACATAAAATATAAAATACTTATTTATTATGAAAAAAATACATTTTTTACTTCTACAGACTTAAAATTACTTATAAAGTTTTTTTTATCAACAATAATAACTACTTATTATTTTATAATTCTAATTTTAAAGTTATTTAATTATTTTTTAAAAAATTTAATTATTTTCTTATTTCAATAATAAAATAAGTAATATAATATAATAAATCAATAATTATATATTTATTTTAATAATAAAATAAATAATATAATATATTAAATCAGTAATATTTTAATATCATAATAAATGATAATATATTAAATTAAAAATTATATATTTAATTTAATAATAAAATAAATAATATAATTTAATAAATTTATAATTTTATTTTTATTTTAATAATAAAATAAATTATATGATATATTTCCTTATTAACCATTTACACATCAATAGTAATAGCTAAATATAGTTTTATTAAATACTTAGCATAAATCAGCTATTATCTGCTATAAGCTATCAATTAATTACAATAACTATCAACTGACAGTTATAAGTTGTATCCAATAGTTAAACTAAACAGGTCCTTAATCTCACAATTGTTGTTGTGAAATTAAAAGTTTATTCTTAGAAAAAAAATAAATACTAAAAAAGTTAAATAAAATTTTGATAAAAATATAAAAGATTAAAATAAAAATATGAAATATTTAGAGATTAAAATAAAATAATATAAAAATATGAATAAAAAGTACATAAAAATATAAAATCAATGAAAAAATAAAAATATTAGAGAAAAACAATAATTTAAAAAAATAAAATTTATCAGTAAAATTTTAAATTTAAAAGTTTTAGGAGGATAAACAGTTTTTTTTTTTAAATGTATATTAAAATTTATGGGGCCAATTTCCCCTAGCCATAAGGTAATTCCGCCCTAACTGCAGTCACAACTTTAAAAACGCTGTGCCCGTCGAAACGGGGGAAGGGTGTATGAGCTAGGACCGTTTCCTCGTTTAGCATTAGCACTAACGGGATGCATGCTCGCATGGGGCATTGCATACTATGAAAATATATATCATTAAATAAATAATTTGTATTAATGAAATAATTAATTTGTATAAAAAAAGAATAATTTTATTGTTGCACTAAGGCTCACTCTCAAAGTTCCAACAGTCCAGTGAAGCCAACATGAACAGTCCTGAAGTACGTGGGATTTTTACAGGAGTTCCAATCCATATGAGAACACAGTACATCATCATCAACTAGGAGGATATCACAAACAATAAATTGAAACTTCACGTGTAATTAGTTCTCAATTAAAACAAACGACTAATACCTCAATCAATAGTCATGTTTTCCACCTCATGCCTCACCGAATCAAAAAGCTTTGTAGATAGGTAACGCTCTCCAAAACTTGGCAATATCACCTGCAAGGAAAAGCAGAAAAAATCACATAATTAATGGATTTGGATTGAAATCATGCAATGATGAATTTGACAGAATCCTCTTTAGGCACGGTATCAGACAAGCTAAAGCACAGGCTTCTTAACACATAAGAGGCTATGAAACTTACAGCAATGAGTTTCCCAGCATTTTCAGGCCTGTTTGCCAGCTTAATTGCAGCTGCTACTGCAGCACCAGAAGATATACCAACCTGTGAAGGAAAAAGGTGGGATAAGAGCACAGTCCCACAGTTTGGTCATAAGCGCTAAACAACAAGGGCTTCTGATAGAGATCTAGAAATCAAGCAGTAGCACAAACAGGGGAGCAACATTTCATACCAATAAACCTTCTTTGAGGGCAAGCAGCTGGGCAGTTTCAATAGCTTCCTCACTTGATACCTAAAAAGTTACATCACCATCAAAAGAAAAGAATTCATAATGCATGTTTGCTCCTTTTCCATTTCTTTCAGTAATGACCATAAAAAAAAAAAACTTGAGATATTTTTATTTGAAACATTTTCTAACGTAAATTTAAATGTCTGATATATCTACAGTTATCATTGAGAAAATTGAAAATGACTATCTTTGCAACTATATTGCAAGGTCTTCATAACTAAAATTTTACTAATGTTGTATTATTGTACTTGCATCTTTCACTTAAAATCGCTAATAGAACAGCAAATCTTCACAGATAAGTTGGTGTCAATTCGAAGAGTATAATGGGAAAAAAATGGCTTAGACTTACTTGAAGAACTTCATCCAGCAAGTCAATATCCAAAACACTAGGGATTACACCAGCACCAATTCCTTGGATCAGATGCGGACCTTTGGCAGTAGCAGAAAGCAAAGTTTCAATAGAGTAACAGTCAATATTACAATAATGCCCATATTAAAAGTGATTAGATGAAAAAAAAAATTTAGCAAACACAACGGTAAATCTTTTAAGCCTGCATTACATTTGCGGTCCAATATCAACCCCTCTATGAATTTTATTGTAGCATGTTAAGATCTCTCGCCCAAGATCTAGTCACATGCTTATTAATAATAAAATCTGATTCAAAAGCTAAAATTTTTACTTTACCTCGATTCTTTTCTCAACTTATTGTTGTTGAAAAGGTAAGCTCGTTAAAAGGGAGCTCTAACCTTAAACTTGTCGGAGAAGAGAGAGTCTAGATTTCAATTTAAATGAAAATAGTTCTGGTTAATTTATTAATACAAGTGACCCCTTTTATAAGAGAGGTTTATACAAGATTTATTAGAGTTCTACTAGAATTAAAAGTACTAATAATAATAGCAATCCTTGTATAAGAGAGATTGCAATTCTAAAAAAGAAATAACTCTTAATTAAAACAAGAATTAATATCTAATAATAATAGAAAATAAATCCTGAAAATTCAACCAACTTTGCCAAGGGGTCCACAATGCGTCTATAACATCACTCTCTCTTGGAGAAAGAGCTTATCCTCAAGCTCAACAGTAGGTTAAGACTATGAATCACCTATAGTTCTTTTGCTCTGTTGCTTCCTCTAAATCATCCATCCCCAACCAAAACAATTTCTTAAATTGATGCCTAGAGGAATATAGTTTGTCACAATTATAGCAATGCCCCTTTACTCTTTGCTCAACCATTTCTGGATGGCTCAATCTTTTAATAAAGGGAGACGAAACACTTATAAACTAGAATTATGTGATATGCTAATGGCCTGATTAGCAGTAGCCTTGGTTATAGGTAGAATTGATGAAGCAGCTGTTATCCAATTTTCTTCCAGTTATTGTTTTCTTTCAAAGGCTTTTGCCAAGTTCATAGTTGTCACAAAACTTGGGGGATTTTGCATCTCTATATCTATCTAGATTGAATTTATCAGGCTTGGAATAAACAAATCAACTTATTAATCTATCTGAACTGTTGTTGCACGAGCTATAAGGCTCTAGAACTAACGTTGGTTTTCTTCCACTGTCATTGCCTACTTCAGATTAGCCAATTAATCAAAGGATTGCTACTGAGTGGAGGCCAAAATCTCAAATTGCAATATTCTTTAAATGGGTTTCATGATAGTCAAGGTTCTTGTTCTAATCTGTAGAACTAGAGGTGTGCCTCTCCTGTTATATGGAATGTTGCGAGGTTCACCTTATTTGGTTCTGGTGTCTGTTGATTTGAAAAAAATTATTCACATCAGTGTAACCAAATCAGCAGATATTCAGATCCATTAAACGTTAGAAAATCCAACTTCGTACACTTTGGTACTATCCCTAGCCCGGGTTTCACTGTTTCACTCTATTGTTGTTGCCTTCATAGTTGTTATTGTGACCTAAGCCGCCCTCTATTTCCTTACCTCGGCTCTTGTAAGTTCCCTATATGAACTATCACACTTGATGGGATAAGTTTTGTAATTTGGATTCCAATGTAACACCCTGAATTTTTAAATAATTATTTTATATGTAAATTATAATATTTTATTTTATTAAATATTATGAAAATTAAATTTGAATTTTTTGAATTTTTAAAATTGGGTTTGATTTTTTTAAGGTAATAAATTTCATCTATTTTTAAAAATTAAATTAAAGATCACGTGGCAAATCAAAAATTATATTTGGACTCTATAAATTTTTTTTATTTTTCTATAATTTTTTTAGAATTTTTGGGCCTCATTTTGGGTCTCAGGGCAGAGTAAAAATTCAATTTTAAATATCCTAAATCGAACCAGTCAAATCAAACCAGATCGAATCGGATCAGTATTCTTTTTCCCTCCTCTCTCTTCTTCCTGTGTGCAAACCCTCTTCCCTTTCCTCTTTGATTTATCTCTCTTCGATTTCTCTCTTCGATTTCTCTCTCCTCTCTCCTTCCCACCGCTAACCACTGTCACCCCTCCCTTCCCAGCTTGTCGGCACACCACCAGGGTGCCTTCCCACTGTTGGCCGCCGCCCTAGGACGCCGAAAAACATGTTGAAACTCCATCCTAATACGCAGCACGACTTTTCATCTTCCTGGCCAAAATTTGGCCAATTCGGCCACCAATTAGATCGGGACCAATCCCAATCACCTTTTATACTTCAAGAGCTTTCCAAAGACACCAAGAACACGAATTTTGGTCGAGCGATTTTTTCGATTTAAGCTCAATAAATTTTAGCCATTTCGACTTTTGAGTTAAATTTCTCCCAAATTAGGAACCCCACGGAGATTCAGAGAATACTGGCGTGTTCTACTCGACAAGAGTTTCGCGGTAATATAAATTTTAAATTTTTTGAAACTAAAAATCAGGTGAGTCCCATGAACTTCATAATGATTTTTCGAGCTTTAAATGAGCTTTGCGTAGGTGCCTTCCTTTTGCGAAAATTTCACCGATGACCGGATCGTATTTTCGGACTGAGCAAATGAGCTACCGGAGTCACTTTGGAAACGGGTCAGAATTATAGTCCTCGCCACTACTTTCAGATGCTCCGGATGCGTTCCAAGCATCAAAATCGGCATAGGTAAACTCAAACTCTAAGTTTTCTTATTTAAAATTTGTAAAATATTCGTAGGTGTTTAGAAAATTATAATTTCTTTTGCAACAACCTTATAGCATTGTTAAAGACCATGGGATGAAATTTTAAAATTTTTAGAGTTAGTTTGGTTGGTTTTTGAAAAATATTAGTTTTAAAATTTATAGGTGAATTTTTTGATTTGCTTGAGTTTGCCTAGTTTAGCAGGCATAGGAGAGGCCATATGATATTGTTGAGAGGTGGATTTGAGATGTGTGATTTTAGAAGTGTTATTTGAACCACTTTGCAGGTTAGGTAGGTCTTAGGTACAGAGGAAACTCTGTCGGATTTTCGGCATAAATTAGGGTGTGTTTGACTCTTTAAAGTTTTGTTTTGAGTTGATTATGATAAATTTGTAATACAATTATTTAGGTGAGCCGGGTTAGCCTTCCTTATCCGGCTAGCTACTATAGTAGCTTCTAGTGTATTGTTAATAGGTATTGATTTTAACTATAATTTCAATATTATTTTATAATTCAAGACATGTCCATGCATCACTTATAAATATATGTATGTAGTTAAATATTAGACATTCCTTGTGTTACATTTTAATTGATGAAATTGTTGTGAATACTGCCTTAGGATAATTTGGAGCTTTCTGTGTGTGTCGACGTGCATGTGGTGTAATTGTATTGAATATGGGTAGGACGGGTAGATTGGCTTGAGCTAGTCTCGCTTGAGGCCCAGTCTTTTTTTTAGATAAGTTGGTGTGAATATGGCTTTCAGTTGATCTCACTGACCCTTGCATTTGAATTATTAAGAGAAAATCCGACTCGAGTTAATCTTGTTAGCAGACATTGGATTAAGAAAGCTGTATAGGGGATCAACTCCCATATGTATATATTTTGATGTGATATTTAGGTATGTGAGTACTCTAAATTATTATTTGTGCGATTATTGTTTGAGTTGGGTTGAATATGTTAATCTGTATTGTATTTCATCCTTAGGAATATATTAGTACTAGATAGCTATGAAAATTATACTTAAAATCAATATCTTACTCTATATGCTAAACACTCACTCCTGTTCACCATATTTTTCTACATACAGAAGAATTTTTTTCCTTGTGATTAACCTGTTTTCTTCCTCACAGGTCTATAGTTGTAGTATCCACATTTTATGTTATTAATTTGAAATCTAGAACTCTGTATGTATTAGGAGTATTTTATTTGACTTGGGACTGTAAAATATTATTTATTTTGAAATTGTAAATTTATTAATTATGCATATGTGAATGTGTAGGATGGATGTTTATTTTGGATGAAGGAGTTGATCTTCCATTTAATTAAATTGTTATATTGAGTATTATAAGGGTGAGCTGAGCTCCCCAAATGGATATATTTTGTGATTACAGGTCGAGAGAGTCGAGGACTCCCTATTGGATAGTCTAGGTTATGATTGGACTATATCTGATTGATTTCTTGAATTGGGACTTAGAGTATGAGCTTCATGGTTTGACTAGAACAGTTAGGCTTACTACAGGCTTTGGGAGTCTTATACTGACCCAAGTTCTGGTGCCGGTCTAGCCTATAATTTGGATCGTGACATCCAATTTCGACTTTAATTGCTTGATCCGATTTTCCATCTTTGATTCAACCCGTGCTGCTCTTGCTTCTGTCAATGCTTGTGCTTCTTGGAATAGCGGCCTTAATTATTCTCTCGGATTTGTATCATCCATGACAGGCTCTGATACCAATTTGTTAAGATCTCATGCTCAGGATCTAGCCACGAGCCCATTAATAGTGAAATCTAATTCAAAAACTAAAACCTTTACTTTATCTCGATTCTTTTCTCGACCTATTATTGCTGAAAACGTTAGTTCGTTAAAAGGGAGCTCTAACCTTAGATTCATTAGAAAAGAAAGAATCTAGATTTCAATTTAATTGTAAATAGTTTTACTTAATTTTAATAATTCAAGCAATCCCTTTTATAAGAGAGCTTTAAACCAGATTTATTAGAATTCTACTTAGAATTAGAAGTCCTAATAATAATATCAATCCCTTTATAAGAGGGATTACAATTCTAAAAACGAAATAACTCTTGATTAAAATAAAAGTTAATATCTAATAATAAGAGGAAGTAAATTCCGTAACATATCATCTCTTGTGTCTTGTCAATAGCTAGTTCAAGACTTCTTATTGTGCCTACTAATTTTCTGAATACAAGCCAACATGAAGAATGGTAACTTAAAAAAAAAAAAGAACAAAAAAGGGATGAAAACTAAAAGACAACCACTACTTGTAACCCATTATTGACACGACTAATTATTTAGCAATTGATTCCTAGTCCATTTGTCATAACCAGCGTCCAGACAACTGATTAACAAATGCAACTGATGACTTTGCTTATTATTATTTATTTTATTTGATTTCTGATGCTCTAACTTGAACTGGTTCATGACTCACCAGGATTTCTTCCATTCAATACTGCACTTTCAACTGGTTCTACGCCATAAACCTGTTCATAAACAAAAGGAAACACATCAGTAAGACAGTTAATGATAGTTCTCTCTCTCTCTCTCTCTCTCTATCTCTCTATCTCCCCCTCCCTACTGTTAACAAATTGACGAAAGAACAAACCTTAATCTCTGAGTTTTTCTCCTTGAGGAATTTCCCAGCTCCAGTCACAGTTCCACCAGTTCCAATCCCTGCAACCAGAGCATCAACTTTTCCCCCTGAGTCTCTCCATATTTCCGGGCCAGTGGTTTCATAATGAATCTACACAAAAACAACAAGCTGATCTATAAAACTTTTGACCACCAATCTATATTATAATAGACCAATAAAAGGATACCTTTGGATTGGCTGGATTGTCAAATTGCCGAAGCATATGCCCATTAGGTGTTTTACTTAGTAACTCGTCAGTCTTTTGAAGTACCCCATTAAAGCCCATGGCTGGATCAGTAAGGTGAACCTCCGCTCCGAGAGCCCGCAGCACAATTCTTCTCTCAAGACTCATTGAAGCAGGCATTGTGAGTATAAGCTTGTAGCCCTTCACTGCAGCAATTGAAGCCAATCCAATGCCCGTGTTACCACTGGTAGGTTCAATGAGGATGGTCTTAGCCATTATGTTTGAACATCCAGAAAAAGAGAACTCGTCAGTCTTTAACTTCCACGACAAAGACTTTTCAAATATTCATATTTCCTTCATTTAACAAGGATTTCTTTTCCTAAATCAACTTCCACAATACATGCCTTATGCTACAGAAAGGCAGTTGGTTTTCATTTTGGACTGGGATTAAATTTCTTTCGCTGAATGAAAAGCACTTATGGGATAAAGCGTGTCTAAGACTAACCTTCCCTGGAGTAATCAAGCCCTTATCTTCTGCATCTTTGATCATGCTGTATGCAATTCTGTAACCACAAAATGCAAATTCATTTTTTAATTCCAAAACAAAGATTTGTGCATTTACATAAAGAAAATGTACATAACGGGCAGAAAATTATGCCTGTCTTTAACACTAGAGGTAGGTTCCATCATTTCAAGCTTGGCAGCAATGCGAGCTAAGCAACCACCCACAATATTTTTGAGATACACCATGGGGGTATTACCTATTAACTGCATAAGCCCCAATGAAAATGGATAATGAAGAAGGAGAACCACATGCTATAATTAAAATTTTTGTTACATATGACCACAGTCAAAATGAAAGGAAAAAGGAAAATATACTTCAGTAACATCTTTCTTGATCTCACAATTGTCCGCCATATATTTCTGGCTATTCTGCAAGCAGGTAAAGAAGTAGGAAGAATTAGAGAGAGAGAGAGAGAGAGAGAGATTACAAACTTACGCAAATGAAAAGGGATTGAGACAGCCACGAATAGAAGTAAAATTTTGATTCCTATGGCAGATATCCAAGTAATGAAAGCATATTAAGGTTGCCCAGCAGAAATTAGAAGCAGAACAAGGTAGGATAATATATCTTTGACTTGACTCAATGTTAATCACATCTAAACCAGTACAAAATAAAATTAGCTGCTCTCTCAATTACTTTTTGACAAAAACCTGCAGCGAAACGCCAGAGGAGGAGAAAAACTATACCAAATCCCCAAAAATCAAAAGACACATTAAAATCCTCATTATCAAGAACCAAAACTAAGCACAAATATAGCATCAGCACACATACTATCACAGTACCCAATATCAGTAGCAGCTATTTAACAAGAGCATCAACAACAACAACAACAACAATTTATGCATATGTATCAAGTGCCTGCATTTAGATTAGAGAGAGAGAGAGAGACAGAGAGAGAGGGCTAGAGAATATGAACTACAAACCTAAGCAGATAAAATAATCTATCCGTTGCCTGCAAAGTCCATCCTCTCTTCCATTTCATTAATTTATATAAGAATAAGCATTTAATAAAATTTAAGTCATTTGTCAAGATCGAGACGGCGCCCTGTTTTTTGATTTTCTTCCCTCTCTCTCTCTCTCTCTCTCTCTCTCTCTCTCTCTCTCTCTTCCTGGTAAATTTCTTTGACATGGATGTTGAATTTGGAATTCCAACCCTGGCGGTTACGCTGTATGAAAATTGTTTGAAAGATTTACATTGGAGGAAAGACTTGTAATCACAAGAAAACTTCAAAAATAATAATCCTCACACAATATTTTTAACAAAAATTGTTTTCGTGAACATCAGGGCTTGAGCTTACAATCCATAAGCTCAACTTCCCAAACCAGAACTCGATTATTAAAAATGATATGTGGCATTCCAGTACAGTTAGATCATCAAATTCGGAAAACATTCCTTTTGGGGATACGTGCTGATAAGCCCCCTCCCTACAGGTCAGGCTCCTACGACTTAGCAATCACGTCTTATTGCCCTTTGTTTGTACTTAGCAATCACGTCTATTGCCTTTCGTTTGTCCTTGAAAGATGGAATCAACAATATGTTTGGACACAGACAAAATAATAAAGGAAAGAAAATTTGAGTGTAAAATAATTTTATTTTTTATTATTATTTTATGTTTGAATTGATAAATAAATAAAGAGAAAAGAAAAATTTGAGAGAAAAATAAAAAATTTTTGTTTAATTTTACTTTTTCTCTAAAATAAAGAGAAAATGAGAAAAAAATATAAAAAATTATAAATAAATCCTCCGATCTAAACATAATGTACAGAGGGAAAATTATTTTTTATTATTATTTATATATTTTATTTTATGAAAAAAATAAAAATTTTTCTCTTAATAAAATTATTTATCATAAATTGTAATTTTATTATTATATAATATTAAAGATATATAAATAATTTAATATAAATAAAATTTAATTTTTATATTTTATTTTAAATTAAAAAGAAATATTATTTTATTCTAAATTAAAAAGAAATATTTTATGTTAATAAAAAGAAATAAAAAATGTATATATTTTTTTATTTTTCACTTTTTCTCTCATTTATTTGCTATAAAAGAAAATCACACTCATCCTTGTTTTTCTTTCCATCTCCCCCAAAACAAACATTCCCTTCTTTTGCGTCTTTATCCATTAAATTATTATCATTGGGACCCATAAAATAAGTAAAATATTCCCTTCATCATTAATGTGAAGGATTAGATTTGTAAAAGGATTAGATTTTTAGACTCTCCGAGTACTTTTTTAGCTACTTCTCTAATTTTTGATGCCATCTGTATCCACATATCATTGGTCTCCATATCCAGCTTCCATGCTTCAGACTCGATAAGCTCATTTTTGAACTTTACTTGCTTTACTCGTTTGAACTCTCACCACTTTATTCGAGCTACACTATTTCTTCTAACCTTACTTGAATTGTTCCTAAACTTGACATCCAAGACCACTAATCGATGTTGACTTGTTAAAGCCTCTCTTGGAATGACCTTGCAATCTTTGCATAAAGCTCTATTTGTCTTCCTAGTTAAGAGGAAGTCGATTTGGCTTCTTTATTGCCCACTTTTGAAAGTCACTAAATGTGACTCTCTTTTTATAAAGTAGGTATTTGCTAGTATTAAGTCGTATGCCATAGCAAAATTCAGAATGTTTTTTCCCTCCTTATTTCGACTGCCAAAACCAAAACCTCCATGAACATTCTCATAACCTTGCCTATCACTTCCTACATGTCCATTCAGATCTCCATCAATGAAAACATTCTCTTCATTCAGTATGCTTTGTATTAAATTATCCATATATTCTCAAAACCTTTGTTTACTCTCACTATTTAGTCTTATTTATGGGGTATAAACACTAACTACATTTATTGTTTCTCCTTCTAGTACTAGCTTTACTAATATAATTATATCTCCTACTCTTTTCACAGCTATTATAGCGTCTTTCAATGTTCTGTCTATGATTATGCCCACTCCGTTCTTATTTCTCTCATTTCTGATAAACCGCAGTTTGTATCCTGAATTACCCACTTTCTTGCTTTTCTCTCCTACCCATTTAGTCTCCTGAATGCAAGCAATATTCACCCTTCTCCTTTCCAACGTATCCACAAGCTCCATTAATTTTCCTGTAAGTGATCCAACATTCCAAGTACCAACCCTGATTCTCCTCCTATCCTGTTTCTTACTAATTGGTCTCCTTCTATGATATCTTCTATTATTTTCTATGTCTATCTTGTGTTCTGTTCCACTATCTGTTCTACTATATGTCTTATAGACTAACTTCTTTACCCACACCCGTCTATGATGTGGAAACCCTTGCTCACTTAACACCATACCCGGGTGCCGGCATGGCGCGTCGTTTTTGGTGAACGCCCTATATCCTTGCATATTTCTCACTACACCCGGACTCCGATGTAGCGCGTCGTAAATAGAGGATGCCCCAACGTTTATATCATTTGAATCCATATAATAAGGTGTGACGAAATTTTTACGCTGGTTGTCACCTACCGCAACTCTCATCCTTTATCTGGGTTTGGAACCGGCTAAGTGCAAACTACTTAGGCGGATTTGCTCACTGCATCATTAATGTGAAAATGCCTGATGAATGGAGGAAGAGTATTTTAGTACCTATTTTTAAAAATAAGGGAGATATACAGAGTTTCTCAAACTATAGAGGAATTAAACTCATGAGTCATACTATGAAGTTGTGGGAGAGAGTTGTGGAGCATCGACTACGTCATGATACTTCTATCTCTCTCAATCAATTTGGCTTCATGCCTGGTCGTTCAACTATGGAAGCAATCTTTCTCATTAGAAGCTTGATGGAGAAATATAGAGATGCGAAAAAAGATCTTTACATGGTTTTTATTGATTTGGAGAAGGCTTATGATAGTGTTCCAAGAGATATCTTATGGAATGTGTTAGAACAAAAAAGGGTATATATTAGGTACATATAAGTGTTGAAAGATATGTATAAAGGAGCAACTACTATTGTGCGCACAGTGGGAGGGGACACAAAAGATTTTCTGATCTCAATTGGATTACACCAAGGATCAGCTATAAGCCCTTACCTTTTTACATTAGTTTTAGATGAATTGACAAAACATATACAAGAGATTATTCCTTGGTGCATGATGTTTGCGAATGATATTGTTCTGATAGATGAGACGTGAGAAGGAGTCAATAGAAAGCTAAAGCTTTGGAGAAGTACTCTAGAGTCAAAGGGCTTTAAGTTAAGTAGAACGAAGACAGAATATATGCATTGCAAATTCAATAAAGGCCAAACTGGTGATAGAGAAGGAGTTAGTTTGGATGGAGTGGTACTGTCCCAAAGTAATCACTTTAAATATATCAGCTCAATTCTTCAAGTAGATGGGGGATGTGAGGAGGATTTTAGTCATAGGATTAAAGCCGGATTGTAACACCCCCGTTTGCATAGCCTGGTAGATTTCACTGTTCCGGTGACCGGTGTCGGTTCGGACAATTAAGGAGATTAGAGCCACATTTAAGACAACAGGAGAAGCCATAAACACAAATAATTAGTAATGTTTAATTAGTTAACTACAAATAAGAAAAACAGAACATAAGAGGTTAAGCAGTAGAGAGTCACGATGAGTGACCTCCTCGAGAACAGCATGAAGTCGTTTTAAACTCAAATTTGAGCAGTAAAAAGTAGCTGCGGTCCTTAGGACCCTTATGGACACAGTGGAAAAGAGAAAATCACGAAAAAGAACTGTTAAGTCAGTCAAATAATTAGGTCAGGGAGCCGGAAGAAATATTGGATTATTTGCAAATCGGGATGAACTGACGAGGGGTAATTTGGTCAATTGACCCCGAGAGCTGACTCCTGACCTAACTGTCAAATAAAATCGGAGAAAAGAAAATTTCAGAATCGAGAATTAAATTAAAAAACTAATAGAAAAAAAAAAGAGAAAAAAAAAAGAAGAAGAAGATAGAAAAGTTAAAGATGATGACATCATGAATGATGTTAATAAGAAATTAATTAAGTTATTTCACATTAATGATGCAGTGAGCAAATCCGCCTAAGTAGTTTGCACTTAGCCGGTTCCAAACCCAGATAAAGGATGAGAGTTGCGGTAGGTGACAACCAGCGTAAAAATTTCGTCACACCTTATTATATGGATTCAAATGATATAAACGTTGGGGCATCCTCTATTTACGACGCGCTACATCGGAGTCCGGGTGTAGTGAGAAATATGCAAGGATATAGGGCGTTCACCAAAAACGACGCGCCATGCCGGCACCCGGGTATGGTGTTAAGTGAGCAAGGGTTTCCACATCATAGACGGGTGTGGGTAAAGAAGTTAGTCTATAAGACATATAGTAGAACAGATAGTGGAACAGAACACAAGATAGACATAGAAAATAATAGAAGATATCATAGAAGGAGACCAATTAGTAAGAAACAGGATAGGAGGAGAATCAGGGTTGGTACTTGGAATGTTGGATCACTTACTTAGGCGGATTTGCTCACTGCATCATTAAGATTTTTTAATTTATTCTTTAAATATATATACTCATTGCATATAAATATCTATAAATTTAATAAACATTTTATTTATTTTAGCAATAAATATACTTATAAATTATTTTTTATCAAACACATTAATTATTTATAAATTACTTATAAGTGTTTCGACTAAATATATAATTACTTAAAATTTTAAATATTTATAAATTTAAATTAACTTACAAATTGATTAATTCTCATAAATATGACCAAACATCTTCAAATTAAGTGCCTAAGTTTTGTAAGTATTTTTTAAGCTGATGCTACGTGAAGTTTTTTTAAACACTATTACTTAATTTTATTAGCTTTTTTTTTTTTTTTTTTAATTTTAGCTTTCATATGTATAATATAGATAAGCATTGCGCCCAACCCTCTAATTAATGATTTTTTTTTTTTTGTCATGGTTTTATTTGTTTTTGCAGTCTTGTGTTCGGGACGCTCCACATTTTTAAGGTTGAAGAGAAAATTAAATATTTTTTAAAAATGTAAAAGTAAATATAGTATTTGTTTAGCATTAAGATTAAAAAATAAAAATTATTTTTCATAAAAAAGTATAATTTAAATGTTATTAAAAAATTTATTTAAAAAAATTATTTTATTATTTTAATATTTTTATGATTAAAACATATAAAATTTAATTTTAAAGTATTTCTTTAATTATTTAATATTAAAAGCTATTTATGAATTTTAATTAAAATAAAATTTAGAAAATAAATTAAAAAACATGGTCAAGAAAATTTGTTTAATATTAAAATTATTATTGTTAATATTTTATTATTTAAAAAATTAAAAAATAATATTTTATTATTAAAAAATAATATTTTATTAAATATAAACTTATTTGATCTTAATTAAAAAAAATACTTTAATTTTAATTTTATTTAGCCCTTAATTGAAAGTACGAGAGCTTATTTAATTATTTTTTTTATCTTTAATTATAAGATTAAATCACAGGAGATTCTCGAAAACAATTTTTATTAAAAATATTGATTGTGGAGTATTATTTTTAAACTTTTCTTGGGCTTTCATTTAGAAATTTTATCTCCTATTATTGGTTGTTGTGGATAATAATTATAATTAAATTATTATATTGAGATTTTTTTTATAAAATAGTTTTTTAAAAGATTATTATAAAAAAAAATGAAGTTATCAATCGTTTAATTAAATATTATATATATTTTTATTAATTGTGGAAAAAAAAAGACAGCCTTTCGATGGAAGAGAGGGATTAACTTTGCAGGCAACAGTTAGATTATAACATCTGCTCACGTTTGTAGTTCATATTCTCTATCCCTCTCTCTCTCTCTCTCTCTCTCTCTCTCTACTCTAAATGCTGGCACTTGACACAGATACATAAATTGTTGTTGTTGCTCTTGTTAAATAGCTGCTACTGATATTGGGTACCGTGATAGTTTCTGTGCTGATGCTATACTTGTTCTTAGTTTTGGTTCTTGATAATGAGGCTTATAATGGGTCTTTTGAATTTTTGGGGATTTGGTACAGTTTTTCTCCTGCTCTAGTGTTTCGCTGCCCTTTTTTGTCAAAAAATAATTGAGAGAGTAGTCAATTTTCATTTTGTACTGGTTTAGATGTGATTAAGATTGAGTTGAGTTCAGTCAAAGATGTGTTATCCTAGTTCTGCTTCTAATTTGTGCTGGGTAACATGCTTTCATGACTTGGATATGTGCCATAGTGTCATAATGTTGACTGTGTGTGAATAGATTGATTGTATAAATCATGATATTGATTGTAGGATTGATCATAGGGATATTGATATTTTCAAAACCATATATTAAATCCATTGCTTGAGGGAATAATCAAGCAATTTATTCCCCAAATCTTCCCATTCTTTCTCTAAGTTTCAGCACATAGGAATCAAAATTTAACTTCTATTTGTGGCTGTCTCAATCCCTTAGCATTTGCGTCAGTTTGTAATCTCTCTCTAATTCTTCCTACTTCTTTGCCTGCTTGCAGAATTGCTAGAAATATATGGAGGACGATTGTGAGATCAAGAAAGATGTTACTGAAGTATATTTTTCTCTTGTCCTTTTAATTTTGACTCTGGTTATATGTAACAAAAATTTTCCTTATAGCATGAGGCCTTCTTCATTATCCATTTTCAATGGGGCTTATGCAGTTAATAGGTAATACCCCAATGGTGTATCTCAATAATATTGTGGGTGGTTGCGTAGCTCGCATTGCTGCCAAGCTTGAAATGATGGAACCTACATCTAGTGTTAAAGACAGGCAAAATTTTCCACTCGTTATGTATATTTTCTTTACGTCACTGCACGAATCTTTGTTTTGGAATTTAAACAATGGATTTTCATTTTGTGTTTGCAGAATTGCATACAGCATGATCAAAGATGCAGAAGATAAGGGCTTGATTACTCCAGGGAAGGTTAGTCTTAGACACGCTTTATCTCATAAGTGCTTTTCATTCAGTGAAAGAAATTTAATCCCCGTCCAAAATGAAAACAAGTGCCCTTCTGTAGCATGAGGCATGTGTTGTGGAAGTTGATTTAGAAAAAGAAATCCTTGTTAAATGAAGGAAATATGAATATTTGAAAAGTTTCTGTCATGGAAGGTAAAGACTAACAAGCTCCCTTTTTCTGGATGTTCAATCATAATGGCTAAGACAATCCTCATTGAACCTACCAGTGGTAACACGGGCATTGGATTGGCTTCAATTGCTGCAGTGAAGGGCTACAAGCTTATACTCACAATGCCTGCTTCAATGAGTCTTGAGAGAAGAATTGTGCTACGGGCTCTTGGAGCAGAGGTTCACCTTACTGATCCAGCAGAGGGCTTTAATGGTTTACTTCAAAAGACTGACGAGTTACTAAGTAAAACACCTAATGGGCATATGCTTCGGCAATTTGACAATCCTGCCAATCCAAAGGTATCATTTAGTTGGTCTATTATAATATAGATTGATGGTCAAAAGCTTTATAGATCAGTTTATTGTTTTTGTGTAGATTCATTATGAAACCACTGGCCCAGAAATATGGAGAGACTCAGGGGGAAAAGTTGATGCTCTGGTTGCAGGGATTGGAACTGGTGGAACTGTGACTGGAGCTGGGAAATTCCTCAAGGAGAAAAACTCAGAGATTAAGGTTTGTTCTTTCATCAATGTTTTAACACTGGGGAGGGGGAGATAGAGAGAGAGACAGACAGAACTATCGTTAATTGTCTTATTGATGTGTTTCCTTTTGTTAATGCACAGGTTTATGGCGTAGAACCAGTTGAAAGTGCAGTATTGAATGGAAAAAATCCTGGTGAGTAATGAACCAGTTCAAGTTACAGCATCAGAAATCTAGTAAAATAAATAATTTCAAGAAGCAAAGTCATCATTTGCATTTCTGAATCAGATTTCTGGTTATGACAAAGGGCGTAGGAATCAATTGCTAATTAAATAGTGTTGTCAATAATGGGTTACAAGTACTGGTTTTCTTTTAGTTTTCATCCTTTTTTTGTTCTGTTTTTTAAGTTACCATTCTTGTTGGTGGCTTCTATTCAGAAAATTAATAGGCACAATAAGATGTTATGAACTAGCTATTGGCAAGACACAAGAGATGCTACAATAAAATTCATAGAGGGGTTGATATTGGGCCACAAACATGATGCAGACCTGAATGATTTATTGTTGTGTTTGCTAATTGTTTCTCATCTAATCCCTTTTAATGTGGGTGTTATTGTAATATTGACTGTTACTGTCTTGAAACTTTTCTTGCTGCTACTGTCAAAGGTCCGCATCTGATCCAAGGAATTGGTGCTGGTGTAATCCCTAGTGTTTTGGATGTTGACTTGCTGGATGAAGTTCTTCAAGTAAAGTCTAAACCATTTTTTCCCCATTATGATCTTTGAATTGACATGAACTTATCTGTGAAGGTTTGCAGTTCTATTAGCACTTTTAAGTGAAAGATGCAAGTGCAATAATACCACACTAGTAAAATTTTAGTTATGAAGACCTTGCAATATAGTTACAAAGATAGACATTTTCAATTTTCTCAATGATAACTGGAGATATATAATATACAAGCAAATTCTAGCTCTCAAGTCTCAACAAGTCAACAGATTGCACTGAAATGGTTTAAGGGGTTCAGTCATTTAAATTTGCATTAAAAAATGTTTAAAATAACAATATCTCAAGTTTTTTTATGATCATTACTGACAGAAATGGAAAAGGAGCATTCATGCATCATCAACTCTTTTCTTTTGATGGTGATGTAACTTTTCAGGTATCAAGTGAGGAAGCTATTGAAACTGCTAAGCTGCTCGCTCTTAAAGAAGGTTTATTGGTATGAAATGTTGCTTTCCTCCTGTTTGTGCTACTGCTCGATTTCTAGATCTCTATCAGAAGCCCTTGTGTTTTAGCACTTATGACCAAAGTGTGGGACTCTGCTCTTTTCCCACCTTTTTCCTTCACAGGTTGGCATATCTTCTGGTGCTGCAGCAGCTGCTGCAATTAATCTAGCAAAGAGGCCTGAAAATGCTGGGAAACTCATTGCTGTAAGTTTCACGGCCTTGTATGTGTTAAGAAGCATGTGCTTTAGCTTGTTGGATACCATGCCTAAAGAGGATTCTGTCAGGTTCATCATTGTATAATTTCAATCCAAATCCATTAATTTTTTGATTTTTTCTGCTTTTCCTTGTAGGTGATATTGCCTAGTTTTGGAGAGCGTTACCTATCTACAAAGCTTTTTGATTCGGTGAGGCATGAGGTGGAAAACATGACTATTGATTGAGATATTAGTGGTTGGTTTTAATTGAGAACTAATTGCACGTGAAGTTTCAATTTGTTGTTTGTATATCCTTCTAGTTAATGATGATGTACTGTGTTCTCATATGGATTGGAACCCTGTAAAAATCCCATGTACTTCAGAACTGTTCATGTTGGCTTCACTGGACTGTTGGAACTTTGAGAGTGAGCCTTAGTGCAACAATAAAATTATTCTTTTTTTATACAAATTAATTATTTCATTAATACAAATTATTTATTTAATGATATATATTTTCATAGTATGCAATATCCCAAGTGAGCATGCATAATGTTAGTGGTAACGCTAAACGAGGAAATGTTCCTTGCTCACACGCCCTTCCTTCGTTTAGACACGCGGAGCTTTACTAAAGTTGTGACTACACTTAAGGGTGCAATTACCTTATGGCTTGGGGGAATTGGCCCCCCATGTTTATCCTCCTAAAACTTTTAAAATTAAAATTTTACCTATAATTTTTTTAATTATTGTTTATTTCTCAAATATTTTTTATTTTAATTTTGATCTCTATATTTTTATATAAATTTTATTCATATTTTTTATTATTTAATTTTAATTTTTAATAGTTTTACTTTTAATTTAATTAAAAAAATATCATTTCAAATAATATTTTTAAAAATGGTATCCATCAAGTTAGATAATACAGAAATGGCAGAAGAAAATATAATTCAAAATTACGTTTTGTTAAACTACATTATACGACGTTAAAGGGTGTAAAAATTATTAAAAAAATATCATTTAAAATGATTTTTTTAAAAATATTTTAGAATATGATGTGATATTATTTTAAAAAATATCATCTTAAATAATATTTTATTAAGTAATTTATGTAATATACAATATGATGTGATATTATTTTAAAAAATATCATGTGGCTTTTTTTAATAAATTTTATATTATTTAATATGAGTTGATATCATTTAAAAATATATTTTTAAATAATTTTTTATTAAATAAATGCTTTTTATAATTAATTTTATATTCATACTAAATTTGCAATATAATTTTTTGATAATGTTATTTTAATAATAATTAATTCGATTTTAAATAGCAATAATCCCACCACCGACAGCCCACTGCAGTTTCGTCTCGTTCCCTTTTTTATTAGGACAATCTTTGGATGAATCTACACTACTTATTATAATATTGGGTTTTTTTTTTTTCATTTCTCCAAATAATATTGGGGTTGATTTCGTCAGGTGGAGAGTTAGAATATTCTTCTCTTCTCGAACCTTTGCTAGATTTTGACCAAAATATGATTAGATTTTAATTTATGAAGTCGGACCAAATGTGCATTATTTTCGAGCAGGTGTGATGGCTAAAATTAACCATATTTTTAAGGCGAGAGCAAGAAAGTGATAAAGGTAATGAGTGGGAGAAATATTAAAAACAAAAAAAAAAAAACTTAAATATGGTTTAATTTATTTTATTTTAAATTTCATAAATTTATTACATACTAAAATGGATAACTTTTTAAAAGATCAATCATTTTAGGATTTATCTAAAATGAGCATGTTTAATCTATGTGTTCTTTTAACTCTTCATATTATTCAATCAAAAAATACTTCTTATAATTAATTTTTTCTATTTTAATATATGACTCAATTTATTTTTATCTCTCATTTAATTAAAATCTCAAATAATTTTTCGCTTCTAATTATAAATATTTTTTTATCAAACGAGATGTTACATTAATGATTTTATAAAATATTTAATATAAATTAATTATTATTAATTATTTATTGCATTTAATGATTAAATTAAACAGGACCCGCGTCTTTCAAATTATAATCGCTTGTTAAAGATCATACATGGCATTCCAGTACAATTAGATCATCAAATTAGGGACACATTCCTTTTTGGGGATATGTGCAGACAAGCCCCTGATCAGGCTCAATTGATCCCCTATTAAAGTTTTGGATGTAATTAAAACCTTTAACTCTTATGGCTTAGCAATTTCGTGTATTACCCTTTTGTTTGGACAATTGTGCAGAGAAAATGAGAAGAATTAAACAAAAAAAAAATGAATTAAAAAAATTATTATTTAGATATTTTATTAAAATAAAAGAAAAATTAAAAATTTTCTTATAATAAATTTACTTAATTGTCATAAATTGTGATTTTATTATTTTATGATATTAAAGATATAAAAAGTATTTTAATATAAATAATATCTAATTCTTTTTATTTTATTTTAAATTAAAACAAAATATTTTAAGTTAATAAAAAAATTAAAAAAATATAATTTTTTCTTCATTTTCCTTTACTATTTAGATAAAGTAAATTTAGAAAATCAAATTTATCTTTTATTTTCTCTACATTTCCCTTAAAACAAACAAAGGTTAGTGATTATTTGTGTCTTTATCCATTAAATCACTGATATTGTGATCCATAAAATGAATATGACATTCGCTTCTTTTTATGAAAAATTCGCACACATATATATCACAAATATATATATATATTAAAGCTAAACCTTAAAAAGTATTCATAAGAGTGTGGCATGTAGAGTAATAAGAATATTTAAAGCATTAGAATGTAGCATCTCTTTTTATTTTTATTTTTAAATTTAATTATATATAAAAATTAGGTTATCATATTAAATATTAATTTTTATTTAAATATTTTTAAATTTTAATTATTAAAATATTATCTCAATTATTAATATTTAAAATTCTTTTTAACAATTTTTTAAAAATTTTAAAATTTGTTAAATTCATAAATTCAATATTATAAAACTATATTCATCATGTTATAAATTCATAAAATTAATTACTTTATATATATATATATATATACTAAAAAAATATTTAGAAAAATTTAATATATATTTTAAAAATATTTCTTATATTTAAAATATAAGAATTTTAATAATAATTTTTTAAAAATCACCAAGTGACATATATTTTAAATATAAGAAACATTTTTAAAATATATATTAAATTTTTCTAAATATTTTTTTAGTATATATATATTCTATTTTAAACATCTTTTTAATAATATATGTCAAATAATTTAAAAAATAATAAAATATAATCTATTAATTAAATTATTTAAATTTAAAATAAAATTATAATTAGTTAAAATTTTATTATTATTAAAATTTTACCATATAGTTATGAAAATATAAAATATTATAAAATATATATTAAATTATATTTTTAAAATAACATAACGCATACACGAAATGACTAGTTAATGATGCATTGCGTAAATCAAGACAAGACCTAGAAACCTGCGTTTTACTTATTTCATAAGGATTTCTTTTATTTTTTTGAATTTTTTAATTTTTTTAAATAGATTTTATTTATATTTTTTTAAATATTTAAGAGTTTAAAATATTATTTCTATTTCATTTAAGTACTTAAATATTTTTTTATTTAACTTAGGACTTTTCAATTTATTTTTAATTAAATTAGGGTTAAAAACTTATTTACATCATAATTTAATTTTAATATTTTTTAATTTTAGTTAATTAATGAGTATAAAATATTAAATTAAGTTATCAATTTAATGTGATCAAGCTCATAATTCAAGCTTATAGAATATCAACAGTTATTGAATATTAATTATGTGAAGCCAGACTGATTAAATAATTATCAGTATAAGTGAGTATTATTTATTCAGTGTCTAAAAATATTTACTAAAGATAAATATAAGTGGAGTAGTGGATAAGTGGAGAATATGGTGTAGTGGGTAATTGTGGGAGATAGTGGGTGGTTACGAGAGTTGTTTGATGGTTTAGGAAGTTATGGAAGTGGAGTAGTGGTGAGCGAAATGTACTAGTAGTGGAGAGGTGTAACTACTTGACTAAGCCACCAAGCAAGATTTTTAAGTGTTAGGCAGAAGCAGAAAACACCTTGCCAATTAATCAACACATAATAGATACAATGTCTTAGCTTAAATTTTCTCTAGTTCAACAATCTTTACATTTTCAAGCAGTCTTTTATTTTTCAGCTAAGCAATGAGTGTTTTATTTTCAATTCAAGTAATCAATTTACATTTTCCTAGGACATCATTTTTTTTTTGTTAATGCAAATTACTGCTGTGATACCCCTTACCCGTCTACAGTGTAACCGAGTAAACCATGTCACACTCGGTGCCAGAGCACCCTATCTTATCTTACTTTATTCTTTTAATAATTTGTTCTCGTTATATTTTAATATCAATTATTTTTCTAACGAGAAACCAGCGGAGTTTCCCCTGTTTCTATTACCATTTGGTGTATTTCACTGTTCTACTGCTTGAAATTTTCAATAATATTTTACAATGAAAATATCATCCATACTCATCATAGTCATCTCACATTCAATTCTTGCAATTCACATACTCATTTGTACAAATCTATTCATTTCTATACATATTCATTAATGCACGATTTATATATAGAAATTCTCATATTTTCATTAATTTACATAATATATGAACGAATTATATAAGTTCATAAATTACATAATATACAAATTAATTTCAGATGAAAGAGCTAATATGTTAATTTACATCCCATACATATTAAATACAATTTTCTCGATTGTATTACAACATATGAACAAAATCCTAACTTCATGCCTCAAACCCTAATTCTCAAATGTCCATTTCATACAACCCATACAAAACTAGCATTCTAATCATATATACACACTAAACAACTCTAATAATCACAATTTATTTCATTCAAATTCATCAATTCCCTTAACTTAAAAGCTGGCCAAAATTTCTCTTGAATTAAACATGAATAGTTTCTCAATTTCTCTTGAATTTCTTTTCATTTTCCTACTCAATTTCAAGTTTAAAGAAGAGAAAGGGAAGAAGGTAGCACTAACCTTGAATTAGCCAATCCTCAAGACTTGATAACTTCTTGTTTTCTTCTCCTTCTTGCTGCCTAGAGGTGATTTAAGGTGTGAAGAGAAGTTTTTATGAAGCAAACTTAAAATTCTATGGTGATTTTTCAAGAAATTTTAGTGAGAAGTTTGGTTAACAACGGTGAGAGGAGTGAGAGAAGAAGGTTGGCTGAATGAGGAAGACAATGAGCAGAATTGGTTTTCTAATTTTACTCATTTTTATCTCTTTCAATTGAGTTTATAAGTATGTGTCACAATGTGATTGGGTGGAGGCATTTTAATGACATAATTTCAATTTTAATTCATTTTCTTTTCTTTTCTTTTCTACTTGTTTTCAATTAAATCTTTAGCATTATTTATTTATATTTATGTCATATAATTTATTTACTTAATTGGCCAAGTTGGTCAAAAATCATATCTGAAGATGAAATGACCAAAATGCCCTTCATTTTGCTTAACAGACTAAAATTATCTGTACCAATCTAAAAAATTTTCTAAGCATTTTCTTGGCATTCTAATGCCATCGAAACCTCAATGACTCTTCTCTGGAGTCCCAAAAATTATTTCACAGAATTTCCCTCTGGTTTAGGGCTACTAGCTGTAAAGACAGTAACTTCCCGTTAGGGTCACCCATCACCGGGACACCGGCTCATTTAACTTTGTTGGATTTCATTTCTCAAATTTTTCCTAAATTTTTCTTACTGTTATTTGAGTTATTTATGACTCCTCACTCTAGTTTAATTATAGTTTCAAACATTTCAATTGTCTGAACTGATATTAATCACCGGAATAGTCGAATGCACGAACTAGCTAAAGTAATGGCGTTACAACTGCTTTCCTGTCCATATTTTATTTCAAGCAATCAGCCCATTTAATTTTCAATGTCCAATTTACTTTCCAAGCAATGATTTAATTTTTTGCCAAGTAATCAATTTATGTTTTCAATGCACAAATTTACTTTTCCTAGTAAGCGATTTATTTACATTTTTAATGCATAGATTTAACTTTCATTTAAGCACTCAATTTACTTTTTCAACACAGCTTTATATTTTCTGCTATGATTAATTTACTTTTCAAGTACAAATTTACCTTTCAATGCACAAGCTCTCATTCAAGTTTTCTTAAGCATTCAAATAATTTTCCAATTTCACAAAAGTTGAACGAGCAGAGATCCTAACAAAGCGCGTCCTAGTGGAGTTGGGGAACATAAGGAAAGATTAGATTCTTTTTTTTCCTGTCGTTCTGTTCAAAAGTCAAATTGAAACATATTTATTTCACATTAAGATCATACACGTATCTGACATGCCCACAAATCGAGTTTACAAGTGAGTAAAGGCCATATGTGCTTTTGACACATGCAAATTGAATAAAATCAATTTTACAGGAAAACAAAACTCTATAAATATCTATTTTCATCATATGAAGCATTTCATAATTATTTAATAAAATTTTATTTTTCATAAAGCTGGTTTGCATTCTTGAACATTGGATTAAATCTTGTGTTATTTAAGATATTGGATTAGATTTTATTTATTTTCAAGAATTGATTGTGTGTTATTATTTTCCATGCTACACGTTGCATGAATTAAATAAACAGCATTAATTAAGCAAGGCAAGAGACTAATCTATGTTTTGTTCAGATCTTAAAAAAAAAAAAAAAAAATTAGAATTTAACTGCTCTGCCACCTATAGTATTATGGGGAAATTGCCAGAGAAATTCTAAAGTTTACATATTTTTACAATCGTATAAATTAACAGAAATACCACCTTAGTTGTGCCCCAATTTTTAAAAATTTACTAAAGTACCAATGTCAGATAATAGCTCGGATGACATTTTTGTTAATCTCTAACAATGTGATTAATGGTGTGGTATAATTACACTGTTGTCAATAGTTCAAGTGCAATTGTTAAAAAAAACAAAATTCAGGGTGCAATTGTAAAAATGAATAAAGTTTGAAACTTTTTGGGCCAAATATTATTTCAGTTGAGCTTTATATATTGAAGACAGCATCCCATCCGCTTGTACAAAGTACTTTGATTCACTATTTAAAACATTAACAAGTGACCAGCAACTAAACAAATTAGGATTGGAGCGTACCCTTTGCATTTCATATAAAAATGGAAAGCCTTAAGTGATACCAAGGTTCACCCTCAAAAACAAAGCTTCGGTATTTCAATAAAATGAGTCAAAAGAGTACTGGGAAGCCACAATTACACAAGATTTTTACAGAAGTCTTTTACACAGTCACTTGACTTGATTTCGTGGCTGAAAACATATCAGGCAGAATCAGTTTGGTTCGCTATTCCTCCAAACCCCCTATTCAAAGGGACAAAAAAAAGTCCTTTACACGATAACTTCTACATAAGTGTTTGGCACATCAGCAATTCCAAGGCTATTACATATAATAAGTTGAAAATATTCATGAACTTGTTCTTGATTAAAACCAACACCTAATAGGTCATGCTTTCCACCTCATTCCTGATAGAATCAAAAAGCTTGGAAGATAAGTAACGCTCTCCAGAACTAGGGTATATCACCTGCAAGTGAAAAAAGTTACATGATTAATGGAGTTTGATATCAAAGTTATACACACAACAACCATTCAATATATTGGTGCACAATCATGACAGAACTCCTTCACTTTAGTCAAACTAACAAGCAAATTCCAAAGCAGTTTGAATACCAATTAGAAGAAGGTAATGAAGCTTACAACAATGAGTTTCCCAGCATTTTCAGGCCTTTTTGCCAATTTGATTGCAACTGCTGCTGCAGCTCCAGAAGATATCCCAACCTGTGGAAAAAAAAGGGGGAAAAGACAAATCCTGTAGCTTGCATCATAGGTGCAAAGGAAAGAGGGCTTCTGGTAGAGATCTAGAAATTAAATAAATAATAACACTAACAGGAGAATAACATTTTCATACCAATAAACCTTCTTTCAGGGCAAGCAACTTAGTAGTTTCAATAGCTTCCTCACTTGATACCTAAAGGTAATACCACCATCAAAAGTAAAAAAATGATATTTTGTATGGCCATGCATCCATGTGTATGGGTGTGTAAAACCTATATAAACCCTTCTCTAATGAAAATTTAATTGACATTTAAAGCCATTTAATGGAGTTCGATTATCAATGTAGACGGTCAGAATTTGCTTGTCTATTATGTATCCTTTTGTGTCATTGAGAAGATTGAAAATAATGATATCAGTTCTTCATAATTAAATATTTCCCTAGTGCTGCAACTTTATAGTGGCAGCACCACATTTCTAAATGCTAAACAGGAGTTGAATCCAAGCAGATGATTTTCAGGTCAATTCAAAGAAAATGCCAGAAGAAATGATTTTAGACTTACTTGAAAAACTCCATCCAGCATGTTAACGTCCAAAACACTAGGGATGATACCAGCTCCAATTCCTTGGATCAGATGCGGGCCTTTGACAGAGATAGCAAGCAATATTCCCAGAGAGAGGAACAGTCAATAATCATAACACTGTCCATCTTAAAAGGAATTAGATAAAAAATGGTTTAGGTATAACACAATATTGTTCAAGTCTAGTGCATAATCATGGACTAAGAGCAGTATGAGAATTTAAAATTAGAAGCAGGTAAAACAGGAACTTGGACCATAAGAGATAATTTCTTATAGCATCTCTCAAAGTCTCTTCAATTGTTAACTTAGTTTAAGCCCTTATCTGCCTAAGAGTACCGGTACTTCACAAGCCATTACTGAAACCAGGAAACTTTTATCTGCTTCATCACTGGCAAATAATCCCAACTAATATATCATAAAAAAGACATCTATTCACTAGTATCATTTATGGTTTGATTCGTATAATATTGAATTCACTAAATTTCAGGTGCTGTGACATCTCCAAATGATGGAAAGCACTAGAATGAGTAGAACCTAAACACTGGTACTTATAAATCCCGTGTACTTCTGCAAGAATGTATCTGCCCCAAGAAAGAACAAGAAACCAATTAAAATTTACCACTCACCATGTTTTCCTCCACTCAAGACTGCACTTTCTACTGGTTCTATACCATACACCTAAAGCAAAAACAAAAGAAAGCACTCCATTAACTTATATAATCATAATTCTCTCTCCCTCTCAAAACAAAGACACACAAAAGAAACCTTAATCTCTTTGTTTTTCTCCTTGAGGAATCTTCCAGCTCCAGTTGCAGTACCACCTGTACCGATCCCTGCAACCAGGGCATCAACTTTCCCTCTTGAGTCTCTCCATATTTCTGGGCCAGTGGTTTCATAATGAATCTACACAAATAATAACAAACTAATATGTAAATCCTTTTGCCACCAACCCACACTGAAATAGAGGGACACAAAGAATACCTTTGGATTGGCAGGATTTTCAAATTGCTGAAGCATATACCCATCAGGTGTTTTACTTAATATCTCCTCTGCCTTCTTAAGTCCCCCCTGAAAGGCCTTGGCTGGGTCAGTAAGGTGAATCTCAGCTCCAAGAGCCCGAAGCACAATTCTTCTTTCGAGACTCATTGAAGCAGGCATGGTGAGTATAAGTCTGTAACCCTTCATTGCAGCAATTGCAGCCAATCCTATACCAGTATTACCACTTGTAGGTTCAATGAGGATGGTCTTTAGCCAGTATATTTGAACAACATCCAGAAATAAAAGTAAAATTGTTAGTCTTTACTTCCATAACATTGACTAGTCTCAGATAGACATATTCCCTTCATTAAAATGGACTTCTACTATGATGGGCTTTCCATATTATTGCATATACACAAAAATTAAGTCTGATTCCTAATGAGAGGTACTTCATGAAAGCATTGATTATGGTTAAATTTCTTGCATAGAATGAAGGACTGGTGAAATGGGAATGAATATGACCAACCTTCCCTGGCGTAATCAAGCCCTTATCTTCTGCATCTTTGATCATGCTGTACGCAATTCTGCTTGTGCAAAAATGAAAATCATTGTATTACCTCCACGGCAAAGATTTGTGCATAATGAAAATATACAAACAGATGGAAAATGCATGCCTATCTTTAACACTAGAGGTAGGTTCCATCATTTCGAGCTTGGCAGCAATTCGGGCTACGCAACCATCCACAATATTATTGAGATAAATCATAGGGGTGTTACCTATTAACTGCAAGGAGAAGAAGAAGATGCAGAGACACAGAACTACTGTTACTTAAAAGTCAAAACAGCAGATAACATGGAAAAATGAGGAGGATATACTTCAGTAACATCTTTCTTGATTTCACCATTGTTATCCATATCCTTCTAGTTATTCTGCAAGCACATAAAGAAATGAAATGATTTTAGATTTGAGACATGAAAAGGATAACAAGATTACAATCTAATGCAAACTAAAACATTAAGTACTGGGAGGAATCATTTGTAGTTTCTTTCTAGTTCCATTGATGGTAACATCAAAGAACATTGGAGTTATCCACAGTTTGCTTAATTTGAACCCTGAACTACCAATTCGAATTTACTGTCTTTCTCTCTCTCTCTGAGTTTTTTCCCCTTGAAAACAACAAAACAAAGCAATAACTAGAACTGCCAAAAAAAGACCACATCCCCAAAGTATCAAGACCCAGTAAAAATCTGACTATGAAGAACCAAAAACATTAAGCAAACTCAAACACAGCAGCAGTAGGGATCTCACCAATAGTATCCGATGTCAGCAATTTTTTCTTGTATCAATAATCACTTTTTTTTTTTTTGGGCAAAATCCTTGTCTGTACTGTAAATGCAATTCCAACATTAATCCCTTCCTTTTTCTTTTAGGAAATCGTCCAAGGTAGGCTAATTATTGCATATATTGTGAGAGCACTAAAAAAAAAAATACTACTTTATATATAAAAAATTATTATTTTTTTAATTTTTTAAAAATAAAATTTATACTTAAAAAAATATCCATATATAAGAGATACACCTAATAATCTTTTCTTATATAATAAATTATTATTTATTTGATAAATACCGTAATTATTTATAATATATTTTGTATATCTTAAAAACTAGAATAATTAGCTTGATATTTTGTTTAGTCAATAAAATAGGCATTTTTGTCTACTTTGATAGTTACAATTAATAATGTAATCTTTCTCTTATCTCTCCTTCTTGTTCACCTTTCATTTCTTTTTATTTATTTTTAGCTCTCCCTATTTTCTTTATTTTTCTTCTTCCATTTCTCTCCCTCCCTTCCTCCCTCTTTAGATTCCTTTTCTTTTGTCTCTTTCGATCACATGATTAATTAATATTCCCTCCGTCCCATTGTAATAAATAATTTAGAAATTTTTTTTTATTTCACATGATTTATCATTTCAAAAAAAAATGTTAATTTTTTTTAACTTTACCTTTATTTATTATTATTTTTAATATATTTATCTATTTTTAATACATTTTTACATTTCAATGAAATTAGCCAATTATTAGCCTTTTTTTTTTATAAAAATGATGTTATCTAATTATTTTTTTAATTTTTATGTAAAAATCTTATAAAATTATTGAAATGGGACAAAAAGAGTAATTTTTAAAATATATTAATTAACTTGTGAATAATTGTAATATTTAGAGAGTAAATAGTAATTTTTTTTTTGGAATACTAACAAAAAAATTATGAACTTTTTAAATGGTGTGACTAACTAATTGACATAATGAAATCTTAAAAATCAATTAATGTAATTTGTAAATACAAAAATAACTAATAAATAATAACAATGCCTAAACACTAATAGCTGGTTTGGGGGAAATTTTTGAAGGCAAAAGATCAATGTTTAAAGTGTCATACTTATTTAGGAGAAAGGTTTTTTTCAAAGAGGTAAAATTTTTTGAGATTTGAAAACTCCCAAAATCTTTACTTTTCAATCTACTAAATTAGTGGGGTTCGAGAGTTTTTACCGTTTTACCTTCTATTATCTTACCTTATTTTGGCCTTATTTGGTAATATTAATTATTCTTGTAACTGTTGACTATTTTAGTAACTATTCACTATTAAATATTAATTATTAGTGATTAATTATTTACATAATTGTTAAAGCAAAATGTTTAATAAAAAAACTGTTAAATTAACAGTTAAATATAAAAATAGTAATATAATTTTGTTAACGCTAGTCAAACACTTTCTCAACTTCTAAAAGCTAAGAGAGTAACTTTTATGATCCACTCTCTCAATCTCTGAACACTTAAAACTCACTCTTGGCTAGAGTTTCTTGACAACAGTCCAAGATTGAAAAGATAATAATTCAAAGGACCCAATTCTGGAGAACTTGTTTTCTTGGTTCAAAAAGTCAACTACATGATTTTACATGCTTACTTTTAAAATCCATACTTCAAAAACTTCATCCAAACTTTAGAACTCACCTTAGAAACGTTTCCTTGGGGTCAAATTTAACATAGGAATTTAATGGATGTTTCTAGCAAAATAGCTGTAATGGCAATTCAGAAAAAGGGTATTAGAAACTGTGAGGAAACTAACCACCATGTGATTTATGTGCATCTAATTCAAGCAGGAACGCAAACATCAGTTTCTTGATTATTCTGAAGATGATGATGCTGTTGTGGAAAAACAGATGCCATTAGTAGCATAAGGTTTGGCGAGATCCAGCATTTAGAGGAACCAAAAACAGGGATTAGCAATGAAAATGCTGTACAATACTCATAATTTCCCGGCCTTTTGTTTGTCAAACGTTTAACTTGCTATGATCTGCATGAAAAACTAATTAAAATATGTCATAAACATATCAAAATCCTACTTGGTGTTTATATACACATTCAGTTCAACAATGATATAGGCCAATCCCATATAATTAAGTTGCTTAAGAATCATCGAGGACAATTGATTACATTATATGTGAAGGATAAACTTGTTCATTTATTTTATATTAGGAGAATGAGTAACATAGAAGGTACATGGCCTTGAGGGTGGCCTTCATTTGCACATCGGAGGGGTAATTACTTCAACTCACAATTGCGGTGATGAAGGCCTGCATTAGTTCAGCCCTCGCCAAGACAAGTGCATAACTAAAAACAAATCATAAGTTCCAGAAATATTATAAGATACTGAAAACAGGGCCTATCAAGGCCTATGCTACCCTCATTGTGATCTTAATCAAAAGTCATTTTTTCAGCTTCGTGTCTAAGGGACTCAAACAACTTAGAGGACAGATAACGCTCCCCAGCACTGGCAAAAACTACCTGCACAGCAAACAAAACAAAATGACTTAGTACATGTACAGCATATTGGATGGCAATCACCTACAGATGCGAGAAGTTAATCCATTCGATGAGTTAGGCATGGTACTAGCATCCTTAGCAGACTATGCTTGCAGGGAGTGACAGGACCAATTTTTATGCTAATCAGACTTACTACAATGAGTTTCCCAGCATTTTCTGATCTCTTTGCCAGCTTCATAGCAGCAGCAGCTACAGCACCGGATGATATTCCCACCTGTGAGGAGAAAAAGAGATCCAACAATTTTTGTTACAGATGGGGGACACTGTAATCCATGAATACCATCTTAAGTAGCTTTAACATACCAGCAAACCTTCTTTCAAAGTAACTAGCTTGGCAGTTTCAATAGCTTCCTCACTTGGTACCTAAATTGTAACAGCACCAGAACGAAAGTTAAGAGAAATGTTCTAAAGAAAGCCATAAACTAATGACACTCTTAAACTTGTTGCATCAGACCCTCAATGTCTGCATTAGGAGTTTAGGACCCATAATTTGCTTGTCTATCTTGTGAAGACACAAACTTCTCAGATGCAAAAGCTTATTTACAATTTCTGATCATGCTGTAGGCCTCTTAGTGCATAGATCACTTCATGTTGCAATCAGAAAAACAATAAAAAGAATGGAAGCACAAGCAGATAATTTTAGAGTTAAATACAAGCAAATGACATGGTTTTAGACTTACCTGAATAACTTCATCAAGAATGCCAACATCCAGAACGGAAGGTACAATACCAGCACCTAGTCCATCGATTAGATGGTGACCTTTGACACACACAGAAAGTAAGGTATCCAATATACCAGAGAAGATAAAATCATAAGCACATTGCAAATCTTCAAATTACTTGCATGATAAGTGTGCTCAATGCTTAGGAGTGTTTGCTTTACAGAATCTTTAAAAGATCCAGTATCACTCTAAATTTCTTAGTACATACAAGTTTCAAGGATTGTTTTGCTTAAACAGAATCTCTAGATGCAGGAGTTTAGGACCTATCAGATATTGGCAAGACTTTTTTAGTTGTTAGAAAAATCAATTACTTTTCTAGATGGTTTCCTCCCCTTGATAGAATCTTCTATCAGTCTTCCATTATTCCTAGTTTCCAACTACATATACCTTAAATCTTTTTGTCTGAATTAGTCTGGTTGAGCTGTTGAGCAAAACTGTCAATATTTTGGTTCAGAGTTCCTACTGCTTAATGTTTCAAGTCTTTTCAGTGTCCTATCAACCTCTAAAGTAATGAATAACTGCAACACATGAACCATGAAATTTGACCCCAAGCCCCACAACTAGAAAATTTATGGGACCATGTAAAAAAGAACAAAGAATACAACCACGAAGTGATCCATGACTTACCAGGTTTTCCACCATTCAAGACAGCACTTTCTGCTGGTTCTACACCATAAACCTAGGTATGAACAAGAGAAAGTTATACAATAACATAAAATAATTAAAGCTGGAAAACAGCAGGCTGTTCGTGCACAGCAAATATAATATGAAGAATGCCTTAATCTCTGGATTTTTCTCCTTGAGAAATTTCCCCGCACCAGTTACTGTACCACCAGTTCCAATCCCTGCAACCAAGACATCAACTTTACCTCCGGAGTCTTTCCAAATCTCTGGGCCAGTGGTTTCATAGTGAATCTACATAAATGACAACAAACTGGCTTATTAATCCTTTTGAACCTTTTGACCGCTAATACACATCACAAATATTGATGAAAGTTTACCTTTGGATTGGCAGGATTTTCAAACTGATGAATCATATAACTATTAGGTGTATTTTTCTGTATCTCCTCTGCCTTCTTGAGAATCTCATAATAACCCTTGTTTGGATCTGTGAGGTACAACTCTGCTCCAAAAGCTCTTAGCACAATCCTTCTCTCAAGACTCTTTGAAGCTGGCATAATGGCAATAACTTTGTAACCCTTTGCCGCAGCAATGGATGCCAGTGCAATCCCAGTGTTACCACTGGTAAGTTCAATGAGGACAGTCTTCAGCCAATTTTAAACCAAAACATCCAGAACCCAGAAACAACAGAAATTTTTAATTAGAATAACCCATAAATTGAACCACTAATGTGGCTATTGCCCTCATCGGACCAAAAATGCTTTGGAATATTCACATTGCAAGATCCAAATGCTTGCAGGAATTAAAAACTTATATTGCATTCTTCACGCAAAGGTATGTATATAACTGGCTAAAACAACACATTTCTAGTAGTAGAGCAACACATTTCAGGGTTTTGTGGAATGGGATTCATTTCCCCCCCTTTTTTTATTTTTCACTAAAGAAGGGTTGCATATCAGTAATGATGAACAAATCAGGAACTTCTGCTACTGACCTTCCCTGGTATAATCAAACCCTTCTCTTCTGCATCTTTGATCATACTATGTGCTATCCTGTATGTCATACATGAAAACAAACAACAATAATTTCAAAACAAAAATTAGAAAACTGATAAAAGAAAATGAAACCAGTTTTATACCTATCTTTAACACTAAAGCAAGGTTCCATCATTTCAAGCTTGGCAGCAATTCGAGCTTCACAATCTTCCAAGATATTGTTGAGATATACCATAGGAGTGTTGCCTATTAACTGCAGAAGGCCAGCAAGAAGGAAGATACTCATCATAGAAAAGATTGTTGTTATTTAAGGCCATAGTTGAAATAAAATATTAGAGGTGACAATGAAGAGGGGAAAAATTACTTCAGTAACATCTTTCCTGATTGCACACTTGTCCTCCATTATTTTCTAGAAAATCTAGAAGAAAGAACAAATATGTGAAAAGAAGTGAAAATTCTTTAAAGAATATGGGATCTAACAATAAGAAAGCATTCCATAAACATAGGGACTTCCAATTTTTTCGAGTTCCATTGGTAAATGGATTATGCAGTTATGCTCTAGACACTACTGAATGCTGCTAGATAAGAAATTTAGCTAAATATCCTAACAGAAGAGCTCCGACAATTCAAATGTTAGATAAATGGAACAGAAACCCTTAAACATAAATTCATCAAATACAAAGGAAATGACCAACATGAGGAGCACAGAGCTGACAAGAAGAAATCACCAAACTTTCATAAACCAAAATTTTTAAAACTTATTGACTGAGTAGCAGCAAAAGTTGACAAACTCAATGTATTCAAATAAACTCAAATATATAGAATCTTGGAAAGGAAAACCAGCACAAACTAAAACAGAGATAACCAAGAAATATCGATTACCCAACAGTGGAGTAAGTAAAACATCAAGAAACCAACAATAGCAGAAGGGAAATTATTAACAACCCATGATTATTTGCAGCACAACAATACAAGAACTGGAAGATGAACAATCCATGGGCAAGATCCTAACCAGGGAGCTCTTGCTAGCTATAACGTAAGGTTAGTTGACGACTGCACTAGGGTATTTGTGGACTTTGGATTCTAAACTATCCGAATCTAATATTTTAGAAAATTTCTGATTTTTTTTTTAATTTACTTATAACTTTTTAGAACTCTTTCTTTGCAAATTATTTATTTCAAATGAAATGAAGCTTGGATTTTGATTATAAACCTCAATTAAAGTAAAAATTTTAGATACACGAAATTATAATAAAAGAGAAATAAAAAAATTTATATTAATTATGATTGAAAAATAAAATAAAATCTTAATTAAAGATGAAAAATATTTAAAAATAAAAATACCGCTTGTTCCAATCAGGAAAAAGTCTTCATTCCTCACGTCAGTCCCGAGTCCAGTAACGAATGCGCCCTCGGTGTATGTTAACGTTTCTGTTCAATATCAGATATAATTAATTATAATATTAAATTAATTTTAATTAAAAAATATGTTTTATCAACTAATTTTTTAAATATTTCGACGTTGGAAGATATAAAAAATATTTTTTTTAAAATATTTTTTTATAAAATAAATAGAGCTTAAATTATAATATTTTTATTTGATAATTTTTATAATTCATCCTTTAATTTTCTCTTATTCCATTTTTATCCTTAATTTTAATTTATTATTAAAAAATTCTTAAATTTTAATCTTTTAATCTAAAAATCTACCATAATAGGGGTATTTGTGAAATAAAATTAAAATTTAAAATTTTTTTAATAATAAATTAAAATTAAGGAAAAAAATGAAATAAGGGACCAAATTCAGGAATGAATCATAAAAGTTAAACCCTATTTTCTTACGAAGCTAGGAGCTCCTTTTCCTGCATTTTCAACATTGTAGAATATCACTAGAGGGAAAAATTACAATTTAATCCCAAAATATGAATTTAATCTCTTAATTTTTTAATGCAAACTAAGTTGATTTTTAAAATATATTTTTATTGATAAATAATTTTTCACTAAAATTTATCATTAATACCTAAATCTTAAGATTAAATTGTTATAAATATTAAAAATAAAGGAATTAAACTATTATAAAAGTAAAATGGACCTAATTTGGGGTTACAACAGCTCTAGAATTTCATGTGTTTAGATAAAAATGGCAATTATAAGAACATTAATTAGAATTCTCTATGTATCATGAATTATAATAGACGTAAAGAGCTTTCTTTATAAACTAAGGGTGAATGATATCCTAAAAATAAATAAAATAAAACTATGGGTAAATGAACTTTCCAAAAGGGCAAAAAATCTATGGGTGGATGAACTCTCTTTAAAAAGTGAAAGAAATACAATGGGCTTGTTGTAAGTAACAACCATAGATCAATGATATCCTAAAATAAAACTACAGGTGAATTATTCGAAAAGGAAAGAAAATCTATGGGTGAATCTATGTAACATTCCTTTGAGGAAAGATAATCACTTGTTTCTCAATGTTTTGGCCAAAAATTTATTATTCATCACAACAGTTGCAAGTCAACCCACAAGCTTTCCTTAATACGATACAAAGAGCAGAAAAGACCCCACATTGTTCTGATTAGGAAACTAGGAACAAGTAAATCATTGAAACCGTAGACAGTATTGCTCCTCTTAGCCCATCCTCTCTATACCTCAAGGCTCAAAAGTCATGTTCTCTGCTTCATGCTTCACAGATTCAAAAAGCACAGATGATAGGTAACGTTCTCCAAAGCTGGGGAAGACCACCTGTTTAACATTTAAAAATGGTAGGATGCACCCACATTAGACAACAAACAAGGTCAATTGCTACAGCTAGAAATGAACTCGAGTAACAAATGTCGAGAAAGAACAAATCAAACTTACAACAATGAGTTTTCCAGCATTTTCAGGCTTCTTTGCTATCCTAATTGCTGCAGCTGCAGCAGCACCAGAAGATATCCCTGCCTGCAATACATATGATCCCATTAAACAGATCTCAATACTGTTGCATGCTCCAAAATATTGAATAATTAAAAAGAAGGGTGCTAGCAAATGATGATTCATTGCTGGAACAAATACTAATTAATAGTGTGCTTACCAGCAACCCTTCTTTCAAGGCAAGAAGCTTAGCAGTTTCAATTGATTCTTCACTTGATATCTGCCAAGTCATATGATGTTTCATGTAAATAAAATTATTGCATCTCAGTAACAAAGATTAGTTTGTAGGTCTTAGAAATGAAGAGTATGGTTAAAAAAATACATGAATTGAAGCCAAAATATATATTTGCTTTTACAAGAATAAAAAGAACACACTATAAAAAGCAGACTTGAATAATCATTGCCCTTCATGTTTTGTAAAATCTTTAGCAATGATGGTAGGACATGCATAAGAAACACCCAAAATTGCTTTCTGAAAAATTTGAAGAACTGCTACAACATGCATAGCTGAACAATGCAAGTTCCCTTTGTTTACAAGTCCAGTATCTTGTATTCTCAACTCTCATTATATACTTCCATGCATAAAAATTAAAATGAAAGAGGAGAAAAAATTGTTGCCCAAACAACCTCAGATATTCACGTCTGAATAATCTAATTAAAATGACTGACACTTACTTGAACAACTTCATCAAGTATACCAACGTCCAAAACTCCAGGAATAAAGCCAGCACCAATTCCTTGGATCTTATGTGGGCCTTAGAAATTTAAACAGCACACAATCAGTCAGGTTAGCAAAGAAACCACATAACCATTTTCTTCAACTAGACAGGAATTCGAATAGGGATAATCCAAAATATGACAAATGGCATGCAAAATCTTGAATAATAATCTAAAGGAACAAACAGACAAGTAGTTTAGAAATACAACTATATTTCTAAAGGTTCAGATATTAACAGAAAATTTAAATTCTAAAATTTTTCTATGCTTATTTCACTAATTCAAAGAACAAAAATTGTATTATGTTTCAGCAGTTGATCAATTCAACTATTTTCTAAACCAAATATCCAACTTAACCTCCTCACCAACACCAAGGACAGTTTGCGTTCTGGAACAATTACTTCCTAAATTAAATTTGTTAAAATTATATATATATATATATAATAGGGGGAGAGAGAGAAATAGAGAGATCTTTTGGTTGCTACTCATATACAAAAATGTCATATCAATCAAAAAGACACCCAACAATCATACTTTTTAGGTATTATTTGAAAAGATTAATTGATTAAGAGAAAAACAACATGACAGGTTAAATGTCAAATTGTCAATAGAAGTAGATGACAGCTGAACTAAACTAACCCTGGGCGATGGAATCTTAAAAAAGTAAGGGAAAAAGCTGCAATGTAAATGTAGCCAATATTAGCTTGGTTAGTTTATTCATGATTACAGAACAATGGAATCATAGAAGGATAGAAAATAAAAAATACAAACACAAGACCAAGGAATCATGACACACCAGGTTTCCCTCCTGACAACACAGCACTTTCAACTGGCTCTACACCATAAAGCTGAACATCAAAAGAGAGAAAGAATGATTAGAAACCATTAAGCAAACAACTATCACCAAGACTCTGATCTTGTGAGTAAATCAAAAGAACACAAAGAGGTTAACCTTAATATCAGGGTTTTGCTCCTTAAGATACTGCCCTGCACCTGTCACTGTACCCCCAGTCCCAATCCCAGAAACAAGAGCATCAACTTTTCCACCTGAGCCTTTCCAGATCTCTGGTCCAGTGGTCTCATAGTGGATCTGCACAGAAAACATGAATCTGATTGTACTTTTCTTCAACCAACAAGCCAATGATATGAAAAAGGCTGACAAGATGATACCTTTGGGTTGGCAGGGTTTTCAAATTGCTGCAGGATATAAGCATTTGGTGTCTTAGCTAATATTTCCTCTGCCTTCTGAACAGCCCCTTTCATGCCCCTTGCTGGATCAGTAAGAACCAGCTCAGCTCCAAAAGCACGAAGAACCATTCTTCTTTCTAGACTCATAGAAGCAGGCATTGTAATTATGAGCTTGTACCCCTTAGCAGCTGCCATGAATGCCAGCCCTATGCCAGTATTGCCACTTGTGGGCTCAATGAGGACACTCTACAGCATTAAGGAAGAAAACTATGTCAATAACAAAGTTCCCTCTTCCAATTTATTTCTCCAAAATGAACAAAAGCTTTGTTAGAGCTATAAACAGATAGCGTAAACTAGTTATGAGTTCAGTTGACATTAACTAGGAAGTTGGATTATCATATAAAAGGGCTTAGCAACTGTTTACTCTTTGTCTGTGGTCCTGATGGTACTAACCTCACCCGGCTTGATGAGACCTTTCTCCTCTGCATCTGCAATCATGCTATATCCAATCCTACAAACAGTATAAGAATCAAAGAAAATTCCCATTATTCAGGATGTTTCAAGGGCCTCATTTTGTCACATGTAATGGAGATCCAATTCTAACAATGAAGCTCGAAATTTGCAAAACGTATACAACCAATAAACAACGTAAATTTCCACAGGAACAAAAATTTCAGATTTACAGAAAAATAATTTAACAAACCAACGAAATACAGTCTAATAGTCTAGTAATTCACTAAGAAAGCAATATATTATGAATTCTTCTATAAATAACAAGAGCAACGTAACTAGTACCTATCTTTAACACTTGAACAAGGTTCCATCAGCTCTAGCTTAGCAGCAATGCGAGCCACACAGCCATCCACAACATGGTTGAGATATACCAGTGGCGTTTTACCAATCAGCTATTCAAGTCAAAAGTAAATGGGTGAGTAAGCCATAGCTTAAATTTCATATTAAAACTCTGCCAAAAAAAATTTTGCAGTGAAGAGAACTTACCTCAGTAACATCGTTAGCAATAGCGATCTTCTCCTCAGCCATTTTCTTGTCAGATCACTGCATAAGCATCAGAAAAACGCTAGGTGATCAGCAAATGAAACTAAAATGAAACATCCCCCGACATTGGAAGCACTGAAAGAATTTACCAAAACCCATTTGATCAAATCTGGAAATGATTCCAAGAAACTCATAGGGTAATCCAACTAAAAAATATCACTATAGTCTAAGACAGATTAATAAAAGTTGAAAGTAAAAGAGAACACATAGATTAATCCAACTAATCCTAAACTAGTTAATGAATCAAAGTTTTCAACAAACAAGGACTAACCCACATTAAAGCAAAAGGAAAAAGTGATAAAAATCAACCAACCCTGAAATTCACGAAACAACGCAAGAAAAAGAGGAAAAAGAAAGAAGAAAATTGCTGATAAAAATATGATATATGACTGAGAGAACACCTACCAGAGACAACCTTGTCCTATAAGGAAAAGAGTAACGACGGCAGGCTCAGGCTGAAAGAGGAGTAATAGCTGATGTCCAAATAAATCTCTCCAGTTAGTTTACAAAATCAAGAAATTGAGAATCATCGGCCGGGTTAAAGAATTATGATTATTATTTTTTTATTTATTACAGGGTAAATGCGACAGTCTGTGATTGAGAAAGGTTATGGGTCCTTTTCTTGGGATGTTAATGTCAAAAGGCGGACATGTTATAAAGTGAAGCGGAGATATTATTTCGGTAACTTACATAAAATATTAGAGCAATAAAAAATAATAAATATATAAATATTATTATTAAAATTAAAAAATTAATTATATTTTTTGAATTTTACTTTATATAATATGTATTTATTTATTATTAATTTACCATTTCAAATATATTATTATATATTGAATAATTGATGTATAATGTAATTTCTCTAAAAGGTCAAAAATTTTGTTTTTATTTTTTTAAAATAAAAACAAAATAATTATAAAAAAATATTATATATATATATTAATAATTATTATTATTATTATTATGGTGGTGGTGGTATTTGGTTGAAGGTCAGTGCGACCTTTGGTGAGGTGGAAGAGTCCATGTAATTTTGTTCATGCATCATAATCCCATGACTTTTTACCAACCTCTACCTTTTGGAAGTTTTTACTATAATTTTTATTTTTTATAATATAAATTTCTTTTTTTTAGAATATAAATTTTATTTTATTAGTATGCACCATTACTTGTATATGCATAAAAAATATTTGAATTAATAGTAAAAAGAGAAATTTAATTAAAAATGCGATTAAAGATTATTCTATTTTTTTTTATTTGAAGGTTTAATTAGATTTATAAGTAACTTTTACAATTGATTATATACTAAATTTAAATAAATTGATTAAATTTAAAATAAATTCAGACAATATAGCACATAAATTGAATAAAATTAAAGTATATTAAATTTAAGTTAAAATTAATTCCTAATAATATTTAATTATATTAAAAAATTAATTTTTAAATAACAATTTTATTTTTTATGGCAAGGAATTTTAGGAAGCTTTCAATTTGGATATTCTGAGGGGCGCATGAGTCGTACACGAAATAAATAGATCTTTATCTAATAATATTTTAGGAATTTTTGGTTGAGGTGGCCTTCAGGGCTTTTGTGTTTGTTACGTGTACGAGATGATTTCAAATAATTATATTTGTCAAGATTTTTAAAAATCTTACCTCGTATTATCTATAATTTCAAAGTGATTTTCAAGCAATCAGGAATATTAAGGTGAGTTTATACAATGTTACTGGTTTGTAGAAGATAGGAAATTTCTGAACTAATCTACTCGATAATCACTACATTTTTTTCATTAGATTACAATATCCATTTATGCAAAGACAGATAAAATTTTTCTTTTAGAGTTTAAGATTTAGAATTTAAGGTTTTTTTAATTCTCATATACTTATAAGGGTATCATTTCTCTTTTTCAAGCTTTTTTATTTATGATTATTATGAGGCTAATTGGATAAAAAAAATTCAAAACATTAAGTATAATAGTAAGTATAGTCTAAATTTTTTATTTCATGTATTATAGGTGGACTATTGGCAGCGCCGCATAGGGATGATAGTGGGTTGAGTTTTTGTGGGTGCCCGATCCGATCGAAGTTAATAAGACGATTTTGAGTATTATATAATTGAATTCGAGCTGGGTTCGAGTTTGAAAAATAATATCCGTGTCGGGTTTTGAATCGGGTTCGAGTTTTATATGTTGAGTATTCGTTGCTCGAGCCCGTTTACCTAAATACTTAATTAAATATAAAATATATTTTTTTATAATAATATTTATAAATTTATATATTTTTTATTTTATATAAAATAGAATTTAAATATTTTATAAAATTATTAAAATTTTAAAATATAAATTATTAATTAAAATAATTTTTTATACAAAATATTAATTAAAAAATATAAAATTAAATAGGTTCCGATTTTTTCGGATATCAATAATCAAATTTTGGATGGATTCAGGTTTTAATAATATTAATCGAGTTTGGACTTGAATATGATAATTTTGATAGATACTATACTCGTTACTATCCTTAATGCCACATAGATTGTGGGCCGAGTGACCCACTATTTTTTTTTTCAGATATATTATACTTATTCACTTACAATTGCAATTCAAAATTTCAAAATATGTGTCCCCAAAAAGTTAAATGGGAAGAGAAATAAATTGTAGGGGTGTGCAAACGGTCGGTTCTGTTTTGAACCGAACCAATAAAACTGAAAATTGAAAATAAAAAATTTTAAAAATCGAATCAAATCGATTAATAAAAGAAGATCGAACCGAATCGATAATACCGGTTTGATTTTAAATCGATCAAACCGAAATTTATAAATTGAGCATTTGATTTTCAACTGGATTTGGTTCTATTTTAAACCGATCAAACTTAAATCTTAGGATTCGATTGGGTTTTCTTTAATTTCCTTGATATATATATATTGATAATTTCAGTTCGGTTCGATTTTTTTTATTTTTTTATGAAAATAATCGAACCAAACTGATTAATTAAAATTATTAAAATTATAAACCGAACCGAATCGATTGAATTTTAAAATCAAACTGATTGAACCAAATTAATTCAATTCGATTCGATTTTTTAATTTAAACCGAAAACTGCTCCCCCTAATAAATTGTGCCTATCCTGTCTCTCTATCCCCCTCTGTTTTGTTTCTTCTCTTAATTACTTGGTTATTGTCATTCCACCGTAAATTCAACACAACCCTAACAAGGTTGTTGGTTTTTCTACGAAAAATTGAGCAATAAAATATATTATTCTAATTTTATTAATTTCAATTTAAAATTACTTTATAATTTATGAATTAGATAAATTATTAAAGTTTTTTCTTCATTATATAGATATTATTCTGTTTCTTTGACTTAAAAAAATTAGTATAAATTTTAATAAATTAATCATACAGAATAATTTCAATCTATTTAGTTTGATGTCACCTAATATTTCAACCCATGTAATTTGATATTATTCTTATAAAGTTGCATTTATTTATTTATTTATGTAATAATTAAATTTAATTATAAAACATATTTTATATTTTAAATAATAAATAAATTTCATACAAAAAGAAAATAACGTATTTAATAGTATTAATAATAAAATAATTATTCAATGTTTTCCAAATATGAAAATTTGTTGAGTATAATTGTAATTCTTTCAAAAGGTTGTATATCTATTTATGTTTAAATGAAATTGACCCACTTGATAAAGTTTTTGGCTCCACAACCCAACCTTAATTAGTTATCTCAGTTACAAATAATAATATATTATCTAAAATTTTATTTAATTAATAAAATAATTTATTAATTTAATTTTTATATTTATTTTATAAAATACGTTTATAATATAAAATATAGTTTATATTTATTTTTAATTAAAAATTTATACTAAAATATATTTTAATTAATAACAAATTATACACTTAAAATATAAATTAAATTAAAAAGTTAAAGTTTTAATGTAAATAATATAATATTCTACTGTCATAATCTTCTTTCTTAGCCGCCTCTGAGAAAAAATCTACCAACTCTAACTACTTACTAAAAGTTATGTTATTATTATTTTTTTTAATCAATAGAGAGAATAATTGTAGATCTAAATTAAATCATTAATTTATTAAAATTATAAAAATTAAATATTTATATTTTTCAGATTAATGTATAATTAAATTAAAAAAATTACTTTAAATAATAAAAAGAATTTTTATTAAAATATAAAAATTAAATAATAATATTATGTAATTTTTTTAAGGACTTAAATGAAAAGTGTCAAAGAGGCCTTTTTTTGCCTTGAATTTTATTCAAACGCCCAAGTAAGCCCGAGAGCCACAAAGTATCCATAACAACCCGTAAATTCCACCGCCGCTCACCCACCAAAAGGGCATTCTTGTCCATATATATTTTTTTCACGTGCGGACTCCCCTTCACGCAGATCTCGAATCGTCTCTCAGCCGAAACCCCCTTCTCTTACCTGTTCCATCCCGTCTCCCTTTGACTTCTACAGTCGTTCTTGATCGAACCGGGGCTAGACCTGGACCGAGCCAGCATCAGCCATGGGGGTGCCAGCGTTCTACAGGTGGCTTGTAGACCGTTACCCACTAGCAATTGTGGATGTGATTGAAGAAGAACCTAAAGAGGACAGCAATGGCGTCCCAATCCCAGTTGACGTTTCAAAACCTAACCCTAACGGCATGGAGTTCGATAACTTGTACTTGGATATGAATGGTATAATTCACCCCTGTTTTCATCCAGAAGGGAAGGTACGCAGCTTAAATTTGGTGTATATTTATGTTTGTTAATTTGTGTTTAGCAGAAGGTTTTAATTTAATTCAATTTAGTTTGTAACCATGGTAAACATGCGTGTAAATGAGTTGCGAGGCTTTGCGAGGCTCGTGACCTATTTGAACTTGGCTTGTTAGAATTGAGTTAACCTTGAAATCACGTAGTGAGTTGAGCATCACAATGTTTGACTCGGGTGGCTCGCAATCTGTTTGGTTTTTTTTTTTTTATATAATTTAAAATATATTTATATTATGGTATTTTGATAATAATTTATGAATTTGAGCTTGAACTCCCGTGGGATAAAAACTTTAATTTGAGATTAGTAATTAAATTTTTAAACGGAATCAAGTATATTTTGAGTAATACATTGTAGTGACTTGACTTGGCTTGATTACACTTTAGAGAGGGTTTAATGAATTGATGTGTTTTAGAAGAGGGTAACAGTGATTAAGTTTTTAACTGATTTAGGTTATTGAGTTGGTACATTGTGACCTGCAAAACTTTTTAGTTATAATAATTCAACTGGCTGTACTTTAGGGATCATTGGAATGGCATAGATATGAGAAATTGATTATGGCTTGTGGTGTTGTCAACTCAAATTCATAGTAAAATTGCCTTTGGCTCAACTCATGTGATCATCCCTTAATTAGAAATTAATGATGGCGTGTTGTTGACCTCCCAGCGGTAAAAGGGAATTTGAAATTCAAATGTTTTTGCTTTTGCATTCTAACTGCAATGTTAATGAGTTCGAGTTTGTATGAAATGATGTACCTTTGTTGAAGCATCTTCTCCTGTGGTTGTCAATATGGGGAACTATATGTAAAAAAGCTGATTTTTGAAGAGTAATTTATAATTTGATTGTGAAGAAAACATGCACTTTTGTTATAATTATGGCCTTAAATGAACTTAGATTTGGCATTAACATGGTATCATGATCTAGTGCATTTACTAGAAGTATTTTTGTGCTCTTATTGGTGGTTAAATAGCTGAAATATTTAATCTGTAATCTGTAGTCAATCCATCTTTCCACATTATTATTTCACCGGAAGCAAAGATGATAGTATATTACTCTTTATTCTTACAGCCTGCACCTCCTACTTATGATGATGTTTTCAAATCGATATTTGATTACATTGACCATCTTTTCTTATTGGTTCGACCGAGGAAGCTTCTATATATGGCAATTGGTAAGCTTTGTAATGAATTTTTCTTCATTTTTATTTCCATTCCACTGGTAACAAAATCACATTTGAGTTCTGTAGATGGGGTTGCACCTAGAGCTAAAATGAATCAGCAACGGTCTCGGCGCTTTAGAGCTGCAAAAGATGCTGCTGAAGCTGTAAGACTTCTCTCTTGGTGTATTGAGTGGCTTCTTTTGTGAAAGCAGCAAACTTACTGTACTGACCCTTCACTTCTGATGTCTTAGGAAGCCGAGGAAGAAAGATTGAGAAAAGAATTTGAGGCTGAGGGGAAGCTTTTGTTTCCAAAAGAAAAGCCTGAAACATCCGACTCTAATGTCATCACTCCTGGGACCCAATTTATGGCTGTGCTTTCGATTGCACTTCAATATTATATACAGATGAGGTTGAATCAGAATCCAGGCTGGCGGTATACAAAGGTGTGATTTGTGTTGCCCTTTACCTGAGTCCCTTCTAAGATCGGACCATTCCTTGTGTCTGGAGTAATCCCTTCTGTATTTTTTATACGCATCTGGCTTTCAGGATACTTTGTGTAACTAAATTTATTTATGGCGCTGCATTGGGTGATTATTTGAAGGTTATTCTTTCTGATGCAAATGTCTCTGGTGAGGGAGAGCACAAAATCATGTCATACATAAGATTACAAAGAAACCTTCCTGGTTTCAATCCAAACACACGGCATTGTCTATATGGTCTGGTCAGTTTTTTGCCTTTGATGTTCCTGCTTGTTATTTAGGCTTTGTTTAAATTGATTGGTCCTAATTAAAATATTTGGTGTTTCATAATCAGGATGCAGACTTGATTATGCTGTCTTTAGCGACACATGAAATTCACTTTTCAATATTGAGAGAGGTTAATAGTTCTTGTCTTTATAAACGTTGTTCTTGGTTCCTACTCACTTATCCCTTTTGGTTGATCTAAAAAGTTTATTTTCCTCACTACACAGCTAGTCACACTTCCTGGGCAACAGGAAAAGTGTTTTATTTGTGGTCAGGCCGGCCATCTTGCAGCTGAGTGTCGTGGGAAGCCAGGAGATGATGCTTTAGATTGGGTTGTGGTAGATGATACTCCAATTCACAAGAAGAAATATCAGGTCAGAATAATGGATACCTGAGTTTCAATTTTTTTTCCATCTTTTACCTAATCTGATATCTTTAAACTGAATCATTGTTTGGACAGTTCCTCAACATCTGGGTGTTGCGAGAATATTTGCAGTATGAATTGGATATTCCAAACCCTCCATTTGAGATCAACTTTGAACGTATAGTGGATGATTTTGTATTTCTATGTTTCTTTGTTGGCAATGACTTTCTTCCACATATGCCAACATTGGAAATTAGGGAGGTACGTTAGCAGTCAGAAATTGTTACTCTATATTGATGAGTTTGGGCTTCTGAGCTACTCTCTAAAATCATGTTTATTTTTGTGGTACCATAACATTGCTTACCTTTTTTTTTTTGTGAGGTTTTTTCTTGTGCTTCCTAGATCATTTATTCCCACCTTTTCTTTTAGTCTGTTTACAGTGCTTACTGTAGAATACTCTTGTGCTTCAGGGTGCTATAAATTTATTGATGCATGTGTACAGAAAGGAGTTTGCTGTGATGAACGGTTATCTTACTGATGCGGGTGAGGTAATTTTTTTTTTATTTTTTATTATTATTTTTTTTTTGTGTATGAAACCTGTATATGCTGCATATGATTTCTGTGGAAACAGTTTCTGTTCTTTTTCTTCCATTGAAATTTGTTCAGAAGTAGGTACAATGTATTGAAGTTTATTTAGTTAATCCTCCTTTAATTCTTAATAATTTGTGCATAGTTTGAAGAGCATATTATTTTAGTTTATAACCAATAATTCAAATAGATATACTACAGCCAGTTACTTTGTACATACAGGTAAATCTTGACAGAGTAGAACATTTTATCCAGTCAGTTGCTGTTTATGAAGAGCAGATCTTTCAGAAAAGGACTCGTATACAGCAGGTGCTTTCATGTTTACATGTTTTGATTTTATTTACTTGTATGAAGAGCAATCACTGTCATCTGTGCTTGATAAATGGATGTTTAAGATGTATGTTAATTGTTTATACTTTCATCAAATTCCAAAGCTATTTCCCCCGCTTATTTCAAAGTAAATATTTCTTTTTTACTGTTTGTGCTGACTTTCATTTTCAGGCTTTGGAGAATAATGAAGAGATGAGACTCAAAGCAAGAAAAGAGTACTCTGAAGAGTCGCAGGCACTGGCTGTAGATAAGGTTTGTGGTAATTTTTATATTAGAAGATGCATGATTAAAATGTAGTGAACGGTTATATTCTGATTTCAAGCAGATTGTATTATTCAGGTTTCTATAACAAATAACCAGCAAACATGGTCAATACTCTTGTTTGACCTCTATCTCTGCACATAAGTTGGTTACGACCCTGGCACATTCTTCTCTCAATAGGTTAATGGTTATGAAAAAATAGATGAAGTTGATTTTCTCAAAGATCATCTTTCCAGTTTCATTCTTTTCGAGATTAAAGTTAATTGTTGGTGATCCAAATTAAAAACATCTTCTCTAGCAGCAGCTCCTTCTCTATACATACTAATTAGCATTTTTAATTTCTCATGGCTCTAAACAGTCTCTTCAAGTATTATTTTAAAAAATGAGTGAGGCCAGGTTGTATATTTCTCTGATTCCACTCTGTATAGTCATAAACTGACTGGCGGTTGAAAAATCTAATTTCGAGTCTTATAATTTTTTCTGGTCATAATCTAGTGACTTGGAAATTCTAGTTTTCTTCTTAAACTCATCAAATGCTTCATAAGCTTTACTATGCCCTTGTCTTTTGTTTGGTAATGTATCGAACATTTCTTGCAATAGAGGTAAATTTTATATATATTTAGCCTTGCAAATGATTTTGGTTCAATGGAAAACCTACGCTACTCCCTTTACACCATCCATGTGATGCATCTGAATGTGCTAATGTGGTTATTTTTGAGTTTTTTGGATTAGTTATAGTTCCCATATCGATATTTGCATTTATGCTCATATGAAAGGCCAGTCTTTCCTGGGGAGGTGTCATGTTTTCGTTTTTGCTGTCTTACTATTTTGAAAATTACTTCATTTATCTTTTTTCAGGTTAAATTGGGGGAGCCTGGTTACAAAGAAAGATATTACTCTGAGAAATTTGGTATATCAAATCCAGATGAAATCGACAAATTTAGAGAAGACGTAGTAAGTTAGATCTCTTCTCTAACATGACAAACCCCTTCCTCCCCCAAGTGCCCCCCACCCAAAAAAAAAGTTTGACTGATATGCCTAGGACATAAGTAAGGATATTATATGTTTAGGGAATAAATAATAATATTATCTGGCATGATAATATGCATGTAGAGGATTACGGTGCACACTGTCTAATGGTGGTTACTATAAATGAATTTTTTTTTTGTTTGGATATTATGTTGAATCAACACAATAAAAAGAAAAAAAGAAACTGAAAAGTCCGCGTCAGGATGGGCTTTGAGTGTGGCTAATGTTAGCGTGCTTCCACCTTGCAACTTGAAGTTTTGAAATATTCATCCCCAGTGTAGTAACTTTAGTTTTTGAAGCACAATTATTTTTGAATCCGACTAACTGTAATGATTTCAGCAGTTAAATGAAGAAAGTATGATTGCTTTATGAAATTTACTGGCATTGTAGGTGTTAAACTAGATGTTAGTTGGACCAAAACAAAAGTTTTTGTTTTATTTGTATCTAAATACAGACCTTCTCCCGTCCCCTTCCTTATTTATCACCACCATATAAAATTTTCTTATATGAATGCTATTATATTTTTTGAGGAAACCAAAATTTCCCATTCTACCCAACATTTACTCAACTCAACTCAACTCAACTCAACTAAGCCTTTATCCCAAAAATTTGGGGTCGGCTATATGGATTCGCTTTTTCCACTCTAAACAATACTCAACTAAGCCTTTATCCCAAAAATTTGGGGTCGGCTATATGGATTCGCTTTCTCCACTCTAAACAATTTTAGGTTAAATCCTCAGAAACTTGTAATGCTTCTAGGTCATGTTGTACTACTCTCCTTCAAGTCAATTTAGGTCTACCCCTTTTTTTCTTTCTATCATCTAACCTAATGTGCTCTACAAATTTCTACCCAACATTTAATGCATAAAATATTTTCAGTTTTTTTTTTCTTCATTTTAGCTTATGCTTTGCTGTATCCTAATTGATCCTTAGGGATTTTACATCTTTTTTGGGTGAATCCCAAAACAATGGTAAATGCTTTTTGGTGGATGTGACTGAATATGAATTTCTTGGTAGGGCCAAGGGTTTGTTTGGCACTTCTGTTGGAGTTACTATTGAGAAAATCACTTCTTTAAATATATTTTTTAGAGAGTATTAAAAGAAAATTTAAAACTAAATTTGATAAGTTTGTCATTAGAACACTAAAATAACAAAATAGCTTTTTTCAAATTGTTTTTATCAACATCTAAAATGTTACTTTTTTCCTGTAAAGCAGTTTTAGCCCTCAAAGCACAATGCTAAAAAAGCACTAACAAGATAGGAAATCAGAGGTAGACTAAAATCTTTGGATGGAGGATTGTGTCATTAGTGGTTTCTTGAATGCTAAATTTTTTGTTACATCACAAATGGTTCACTTGTTATTTCCTTTTTCTATTTGGCTTTTGTATGATGAATTAAGTGCCACTGCAGCATAACGAACAAATTTTCATTATTTATGCAGGTTTTGAAGTATGTGGAAGGTTTGTGTTGGGTCTGCCGATATTACTACCAAGGTGTTTGCTCTTGGCAATGGTCAGTTTGATTTTGGCTGAGATTAGAAGCTCCTCCTTTTCACCTGCTATTTCACATCTTGTTAAATAGGGTTCCTGTATTGAAGTCCAAGTAATTGCATGCGTGCATGCCTACACATGTGCATGCATAAGTTTTCATAGCCTAAGTTAGTACAAAAAGATGTTGGGGAATAGACATAAAACTACATTTTACTTTGAGGAGTCTAGTCTTGTTTTTTTATGTAGTTTTTGGCCTAAGATCTTAGGTGTGACTTTCTTGATTTGGGGTATGCACTCAAATGCAATGCATGAAGTTCCTGAATCAGATCTCAAACACTTTGTAGCTCATATGATACTATTTTAACCTAATTAAAGTTGTATTTATCTTCTATTTGTTTCAGGTTTTATCCATACCATTATGCTCCATTTGCCTCTGATCTCAAGGATCTTGCTGACTTAGAAATAACTTTCTTTTTGGGAGAGCCATTTAAACCCTTTGATCAGCTAATGGGAACCCTACCTGCTGCAAGGTCCCCCTTCCCCCTCCTTAATTATTGTCGCTATTTCAGTTTTTTTCTCCTAAATCTCATTAAAATGGATATTCTGTCTAGTTATTATTATTTTTGCTGACTGGCCATGTGGCAAATTGCAGTTCTAATGCGTTGCCTGAAGAATACAGGAAATTGATGACTGACCCATCATCACCAATATATAACTTCTTTCCCTCAGGTAAAATTGATGTACGGATATTATCTATTTAACTTTTGGATATCTTCATTACTTTTGCAAGATTAGTTGGGTCTCTTTTTGTGAGCAGATTTTGAGATTGACATGAATGGTAAACGCTTTGCCTGGCAGGTTAATTCTCCTGTACCTTCTCTTGGCCTTGCTATGAAAATTATTGTTATTTGTTGCCAACTAACAAATGTTGTCTTGCATTTCATTGTTGGAAGCCAGGGTATTGCCAAATTGCCATTCATTGATGAGAGGAAATTGCTTGCCCAAACAAAGAAACTTGAAAGCACTTTAACGGTCTGACTTTCATTGTTCAAAACTATTGTTTATTGGTTTTATTTGATCCTGCTCTTCTATGCTTTTACCTTGCAGTGTTTTTAGAAATTTAGTATACTATGATTTCATTGGCATACTAATTTGTCCTTTTAACATGGTAAAAGCTTAGTTTCAAATTTTCGTCTAAAAAATACGAAAATCCATCTGAGTCTTGCCTTACCTCACTTTAGTTAGAGGCATTTGGAGGAAAATGGCATTTATAAAGCTGACTGCTAAGTACAATTCTCAGCCAGATCAGATTGAGGCCGAGTTGAGGTAAGTGTTAATGAAATGTAGCCCTAGGCAGATTAGAATGGGGAAATGATCCATATAGCCAAACACAACTAAATTGAGATTGAGGCATGGATTTAAATGGTGGTTGCAGGTAACGGAAACAAACCTATAACGGCTATAATATAATGGTAACAGCCTATAGCTAAGTAAATTTTTTTGAAAAATTTGCAAAGTTCAATGAATAGATGCTTCATACTATAAATTAATTAAAAAAACCTAGATTTAAACGTAATTTTTTTCAAACAATTAAGCAAAAAGCACCAAAAACAAAAATAAATAACTCACCTTTTGCAAGATATAGATGTGTAGAACTAGAAAAGTAGTTAATGCTCGTAGCTCAGGAGAGAAGAAGTGAAAGGTCTGTAGAAAGATACAAAAGTTCAAATGGAAACTTGAGAAAGAAAGTGAGACATAGTAGCTTAAAACTCCGTGGACTAGGAAAGAGAATGAGAAAGACCTGCCGCCCCCATCTGGCTTAAAAAAAATGAGTGTACGGACCGTTACCGTTGCGTAATGGCAAATAACGTCCTTTACTGTTAGGTAATGGATACAATGACCGTTGCAGGAGCAATTTTTTTCCTTTAAATAACGGGTGTCATGGTAATAGGAGGGCAAAAAACGTGTAAATAACGGCCATTACATAATGTAATGGCCGTTATTTAAAACCATAGAGGTTAAGTTTAGGGCTGTCATAAAAATTACAGCACTAGGGAAGCTGTGAATTGTACTATTCTTTTTAATGAACTTTTCTATTGCTGAATATTGACTTGAGAGAGTGAACGATTTTGTGCTAAAATTAGGATAGTAGTATTCCTTTTGAATTCATAACTGAAGTGATGTGATGTAGCGATGTAGGAGTATCCCTTTTGCCTATAGTTTTTGGTTCAATGTTGATTTGTAAGCAGCATGGAATTCCAAGATGATGGCAACCATTTCATTATGATATGTTGTGGCCATCAGGTGCAGCAAAACCTAGTTGTCATAGTTCCCGATAGCACTAAAATTTTGTTTTGGTAAGTTGCAGGACAAAGAACGGTTCCGTAATAGTAAAATGCTAGATTTGCTGTATGTTCATCCTGCTCATCCTTTGGCAGCAGAAATCTTCTCATACCATGAAGTTACCCGTTTGTTACTTCCATTGCAAAGGTGTTGTTGGGAAATTGACACAAATGCCAGGTTAGTGGATCTCTGTAAGAATTGATTATTGAGTTAAAATGTTTAGAAATCACTTTCATGGTAAAAGTTTTCTGGTGTCATGATCTCATCACTTGCTGACATATTGCAGTGCTGGCATGAATGGCTATCTTTGGTTAACTGAGAGGAATGTCTGGAGAAGTATGGTCCCTTCACCTGTCAGTGGGTTGCCAGACATAGAGCCCAACCAAGTTTTGTAAGTTCCCCTTTGCTGTGCTGTTTTGTGAATCTGATGGATCCTTTTTGTCATGCTGGGAAATTTTTCTTTGCAGAAATATTACATATCTTAATCCTATAAATCATAGACACGTACCTGAACCTCCCACTGGTGTGGTCATGCCTGAAAAGGTTTGTCTCTGAATGCTTGTACTTAGTCATTATGTAGAGCAGAAAAGTTAAGGATATGAAGGTGCTTTCAATTGATAGTCTTGGAAGTGCTTGAAATTTCGTTGGAGCAGTAAACTGGGGACATTCTTTATTTTCATTCCTGAAGGATGACTCAACAATGTTCCATGTTAAAACAATCTTAACATGTCATTGTAAATAAGCATTGTGTTCAAGAGCTCTCCTTGCTTACTTCTCATGGGGCACAAGTACCATATGGAAGTGCAAGGATGTTCTTATGTTGTTTTCATAATGGGTCTTCTTGCATTTCTCAGTGAGTTTATTTAACATATGTTCATGTTTTTGTTTGTGATGTGTTATTAATATCGCAGATCTTAAAACCTATAGATATTAAACCATTCCCCACATTATGGCATGAAGATAATGGTCGACGCCAGCAAGGCAGAGAAAGGTGAGAATGCGTTACCTTATATTTTCAATGATAGATTTTGTATGGGCATTTACTGCCCTTCCTTTTTTATTTTCCCCTTTTATTTTTAAAAGAAAATCCCCTCATTGGAGGCATGAGTGGGGTTAGAGGTATACTAAAGTTGAATTGAGTCAATATCACTGACCGATGTTGACTTCTCTGAAAGCCCTATTTGAACTTGATCAAAATTTTATTTTTCATACTCAGACTTCACTTGATAGAATATTTGAACTCCTTGACCATTTTGAAGATTTTTTTTTTTGACAAATCTTGTATTAAAACTTCAATAAACTTTGAGCAGGTTCAAATTAGGGTTTTCAGATGACAGATCATAAATGAATATTTAAATGTTGTATAATATATTACGTTAAAAATTAGATATTTATAAATTAAAGGCTCAGAAGTTACTAAAGTATTGTGATATTACACAGCTCTACTTGATTAAAGCCAAGTTGAATGTAAAGAATTTGTGAGTGGAGTTCAAATGGTTCACAATTAGTTAACTTGATGAAATAAATTAATATTCAGTAGTTTAGCTTTTGCATCTTCATAAATTTATGTGTATTTTTCAGGCCACAAGTACCTAGAGGAATAGCTGGCCCTCTGTTGGGTGAAGCAGCTCACCGGCTTGTCAAGAACACGCTTAATATCAGACCAAATGGGTCATCTTCGAGATATTTTGAGCAACCGCCATATCGCAATATCCCAGGGAATCCTATGTTCAACAGACCTAGACCAGCTGGACCCTCTGGAAATGAAAGGAGCTACAATTATGACCCAAACTATTATTATGGGCATTACGGTAACCAACAAGGCCTAATGAGCAATCCTAGATTTTCTCCAATATCAAATGGCATGCCAGGCAATCGGCACAACTTTAAGACTCAGGACAGAGTACAATACCCTGAACAGTACCATGATATAAAGAGTGGGATATCTGCTTTGACTGTAGAAGAAAATGTCAGAAGCAGACCGCCTGTAGTAATATTGCAGCGCGTGCCAAATACAGGGAGTAATTCAAATATGCACCACCAGGTTGAGCAGAACATAGGTCCACTTCCATCACCTCCTACCAAGTGGATTTTTAGGCCAGCAGGAGATGCTGAGACTAACTTTAGACAAGAAAAGGGTGCAAGTGAGAAGCAGATGCGGTAGGTTTATCAGGTCAAGACACGGGCAGTTCAGGAAACATCAAATCCTGTTGCTCAGGAAATATCTGGCTTGAATCAGCAGTAACATTGTGGATATGGTTGAACCTCTAATGATTTTCCATTGGCATAGTTCCCATTCGGCAGTGAGAGAGATCTCTCCATTCGAGTGCAAGGCATGGTAAAACATGCCAACTGGAGGCACTAAATAGAAAAGCTATCCCTGCCATGCTTGTGGTATTCAGTGCCTTTCATCGTCATATTTTTATTTTGGCATGAGTATGTGCATGTCTGGTACAGGAACAACCCTTTGAGAAGAACTTTGGATTCTGAAGGAGAGCTAGCATACCAATTATGAGGGCTTCATTGCAGGTGTCGTCTTTTAGATTTTCTTGTATATCTGCTGGGTGGCTGGAGAAAAACTGTAAAATAAACACGCTTGGTTGTAATTGGGTTTTGATTCATAGGAAACTACCTCCAATGGGGTGTTATGTAGGGAGGAAATGACTTGATTAGCATCGAACTCGATGTATTTGTACTCAAGATTACTTTTCTAGGGATATGATTATTCTGTTTTTTAATGTAAGCATTGTGTTTCAGAAGAAACAGCCATGTGGAGAGTTGTAGCAACTTCTGTTTATCGTTTTTTCTAGTAACCAAGTATATAAACTAAGACCCTAATTTTTATTTTAATTTCAACAAAACTACGAAGATCAGATAGGAGGTATTAAAAAATACTAAAATTGCTGAGTACTTAATGCAAATTGCAAAAGAATGATGAAGTTTCAATTGTCAAAGGAGAAGAACTCTACACCAAGGGTAGGGGGGAATAATTGGCTGATTAGCTGAATTCGCTGAAGTATTCGTCCAACTTGCTCTGTCACATGGTTTACAAGCCATTACCAATATTGAAGAGATTTATTAACAAAATAGTATTCTATAACCCACACTAATGCACTTCTAAAAATATTAATCTATTTGCAAGTATCAATAAACTACACACGATACATAAAACCAAAATATCTTCTCCATTGCCATACATTATTGCAGAAAGTACCCTGACAAGAACAAAACAAAAAACAACAATAAGCTACCATATATCAAAATAGCCTTTTGCCCAGAAGTAAGCGAGTTGCCTCCAAGCCCATATTGCTGGTTTTGTGCAAAACCAGCGATCTCCACACTCTTACTTTCGAAGAAACTCTTTGCAGCCCCACAAGTACAACACCTCCAGTCCTCAGGCAACTTGTCAAACGGCAATCCTGGTGGAATTGGGTATGAGGGGTCGCCAACAGCCTCATCATATTTGTAACCACAAGACCTGCACTCATAGATCCCAGTATTCAACACTGCAAACTTCTCTTCTAACCTCCGCTGGTCAAATTTCGGTTCCAAATCTTGAGGGGGTGATTCTGCAGCAGAAGGTAATTCTGCTGCTGATGGTATTGGTGGATTACTTGGTTGGTTTGTAGCAGGTGGTTTGTCTTCTTTAGAGACATCAACTGAGCGAATAATAAAATGGGTCTTTAGAGGTTTATGGAGAGAGATGAACGATAGTTTGCAGAAATGGGCAGTGGGTTTTGGAGGAGGGACTTGGGAAATGTGGAAGGAGAAAGTTGGTCTTGTAGTTGCAGAAGCCATCAGTGGCGTTAGTATCTAAAGGCTCCTTTTAATGAGCTATACTAGGTAGCTATGGTAATGGTAGGTTGTGCTTGTGTTGATGAGTTTCTGGGTGGAGGAGAAATGACTGGGATCCATCATCCATGGAAGGGCATATGCTGTCTTTGAAAGGGAGATGGATAAGGTGGGGGAAGTGCCAAATAATGGGCTAATGGGCTAAGGGTGTGGTCTTGGAGTTGCGTTTTGTCAAGCTCTGAGCCTTTATATATATATATGCATTTCACATAATTCAGTCCAAGGGTTAATTTGTTCGCATTAAATCGGCTTATTAAAAGATAAATTAACTATTAAAGAAAAATATTTTTTCTATTTATAAAAATTAAATACTAAATATTTATTGGTATTTTAATTTAACCTTGAAAAGAATTATAAAATGGTGATTGAAGGTAAGAGTTTGTTTCACAGAATGACTTATAAGTAGAGGGTGAATAAAATAAATAAAAATAATTATAATCAAAAGGGCAAAGAAATGGATTATAATGGTTATGGTCAAATGGTAATAATTTTCTTTTGGTTAAGTCAACTTCTATTTGAGCAATTTGAGCATTTAACTTTTTTAATTTTTGATTCTATTTGCTCAAATTGATAATATCATAGATAAAATTTTTGTCAAAGAATGGGATATAAATAAAGTTTAATTTGAGATAAGTAATCAATTAATAATGAGTTGCACAGTACCAATACCATCTTCAAACATTATTATCAAGCTAGCTTCATCTTCTTCGTCCTTTTCCTTTGATCCAATTAATCTCATCTCTTTTCTATCTCTATTAGCTTCCTGTAGACAAACTTTAATCTCTAAAATAAATAATTTAGTTAAAATTTCACACATTTCTAATTACGCACAAGTTGAAAAATCCCTTTTTCCTCTAATAAGTTCATATAATATTTACAGGCACTCTGAATTTTTTACTAGAAGCATTAGAATTATCATTTTTTTTAGAAGAATAATTACCAAAGAATATGTTCAGACTTCACATCTAAATCAGTATACTCTTAAATCTATAATTACAGAATAATATGTAATTCTTGAAATTCTTCCAGCTTTTATCGATATATGAATATTCTCATATTTATTATGGAGTTGTTTGCTTTATTCTCAACAGACGAGGCAAATACTAATGAATGATCTCATAGCAGATAAGATCATAATAAAAAAACATCATAATAAAAAAATTGATCTTTTCTTTTTTTTTTTTTTCCTCTAAAAAATGATTATTACAATCATTTGTGGAGCAAACAAAAGTATCCAAGTCTAAAATAAATCCGTGGACGTTGGTTGTCGTATATTACAATGACAAGCAAACGACATGTAAATATGTAACCAATAATCCATGTTTTAAGCAAACGACAATGACTACTTGTTTTAAAAAATGGAAATTTACGTAACATATTATTAAAATGAAAGAATTATTATTTATGTTTTTATATTTTAATAAAATTAATTAATTAATTAATTTTTTTATTTTTAAAAATATGTGATTTAGTTTATTTATTTTTAGTTTGTGAATTGTTTAGCTTTTTATTAATTTCTATAATAGTTAATATTTGTCTTAATTTATAAATTGAGTAAATTATTTTATAAGCTCTAAGAATATGTCGACTTATTTATTTATAATAATTTTTAAATTTATAATTAAAAAAATAAATTAAAGATTCAATTTTTATTTTGATACTTATAAATTAGTTTAATTAAATATTTTATATTATTTTTATTTAATTTTTAAAATTTTATTTGATATATTTTTTATTTTTTTAATAATACATGTATTTATAAGTTATTTTTTATTAAATACATTAAATATTTATTAGTCACTGATAAATACTTTAATAGAATACGTAATTACTTAAAATTTTAAATGCTTATAAGTAATAAGTGTTTATAAGTTCAATTTAATTTATAAATATTAAATGTTTATAAGTTAATTTTTATAAATTAAAAGTGTATTTGTTTTAATTTATAAATTAATTAAAGTAGTTTACAATCTCTAAAAATAAATTAACATGTTCATTTATAATAATTTTAAGACTTATAAATTGAATTTATAAGTTAAAAAAAAAAAGCTGATGATCCAATTTTTTATTTTGATACTTATAAATTAGTTTGATTAATATTTTATTATTATGTTCATTTAATTTTTAAAATTTCATTACAAATCTAATTTAATATTTTTATTAGTTATTTTAATAGTAAATATACTTATAAATTATTTTTTATCAAACACATAACTATTTATCAGTCACTTATAAGTACTTTAATTAAATACATAATCACTTAAAATTTTAAATACTTATAAATTTAAATTAACTAATTTTCATAAATTAAATAAAATACTCTTTAAGCTAAATATTTTCTTAGTCAAAAGTGATAATAGTTATTGATAAAGATATTATTTAAATTATAGGGCTGAAAATTGAATTTAAAAAATTAATTTAAAATAATAAAATTAATTAAATAATTTATAAATTAAAATGATATATCTAATTTTATATGAAAATAAAATTAATAAATATTAAATTAAATATTTATATTAAAATTTTTATAAAATTAATTAAAAAATATATAATTAATATAATTTAATAATTATTAAATTTATTTTTATATCGTGCTCAGATTAAAAAATAAAATAATATATATTTTTTAAAGTATGGAAAACGTTAAGAATGTAAAAGATTAAATATATATATATATATTTTAAATTCACAAACGAAATGTGAAATTACTCTAATTTATTGGAAAAGGCAGAAGAAAGGGTTTGAAGACACGCGCTATGAAAAGAGCGTGGGTCGTCTATTCTCCTAGGAAACTCTTCACAACCAAACCCACCCAACACGCAAGAAGAAGAAACCAACGAATCCTCGTGAACCCCTAACGCACCCGCCCTACCTTAGCCTTTAGCCTCCCTCCCTCCCTCCCCCAAAAATTAACGCTTTTCTCCCCTCCTATTTCTCTCTCTTACATTTTTCATGGCCTCCGAGCAGGACGACACCGTTTTTGGCCACGACCTCGACGACGATGACGACGACGAAGAATCCTCCCAGTCTCAAGATGACGACGATGATCTTGAGAACGACGATGTCATAGTTGGAAACGACGACGTTCTTGCTGACGAGGAAGACGAAGTAGACCTCAACTCTGTTTCCCCTTCTACCTCCTCTCCTGCTACCGTCCCTGTTGCTGTCCCCTCCTCCTCTGTCGTCACCGTCGCTGTTCCCAACGGAGGTGATCCTCCCTCTGCTTCCGTGGAGTCCGCTCCTGACTCCAAGCGTCAACGCGTTGAAACTATGCGGGTTATCCACCAGCGAGAAGAGAAAAAACCGCAACCGCAGCCGCAACAAATGGATGAATCGAGGCGGCTTTTTCAACGATTATGGACGGATGAAGACGAAATAGTGGTCCTCCAAGGGTTTCTCGACTACACGACACAGCGTGGAAGCAGCCACTACGACACCGCTTTGTTCTACGACCAAATCAAATCGAAGCTTCAGCTCGATTTCAACAAGAACCAGCTGGTTGAGAAACTACGCCGTTTGAAGAAGAAGTACCGCAATGTCCTCAACAAAATCAGCTCAGGTAAGGACTTCTCTTTCAAGAGCCCTCATGATCAGGCTAGTTTCGAGATTTCGCGTAAGATTTGGAGCTCCACCGGTAAAATCGGTGTCGAAGATGGTAATTTGGATGATGAGGAAGGAAACCCTAACCCCCCTAATTTCAATGATGCTGAAGTTAAAATTGAGGATCACAAGTCCACGCCCAGGTCACGTAAACGGTCGCGATCACGGTCATGTGCTGCAGCTCCTTCCGGTGTTAAAGTTGACGATAAGCGTGTATCAAGCGAGGCTAATAATGACAGCAACAATACCAATAACGTCATTAATAATAATAATCAAAACGTTTCGGTTTTGATTGAGGAGACGGTAAGGAGTTGCTTGTCGCCCTTGTTTAAGGAGCTGTTGAGTAATTTTATGGCTGTAGGGCCTTGTACTGGGAGAGGAATTGGCGGGTTGGCGATGAATGCAATGCCTTTGAGTTTTGGAGGAGGAGAGTTGATGGTAGATGAGAAATGGAGGAAGCAGCAAATACTGGAGTTGGAGGTGTACTCCAAGAGGTTGGAGTTGGTTCAGGACCAGATTAAAGCACAATTAGAGGAGTTGCGGTCCATGGGTGGATAGCTGATGATGGATTTTTTGGAGTAAGTTTTCATCTCACAAACAATTTTCATCTCACAAACAAGATTTCTTCTTGGTCTCTTATGCTTATTTGGGGAGTAACTGCAATTTTTCTTTTCTTCTTTTTTTTTTTTGTTTTTTTTTTTTTTGGGGTGTTGTGGGTGTGGTTCCGGAGGGGGAACTTGGGTGTTATCTTTGTCTTTTTGTTTATTATATAACAGTTGTTGAATAATGATTTACTAATTTATTTAGCGGTGGATAGTTTGTTCTACCTGTAGATATGGCTTGATGCATAGATTGGAACGACTCTTAGAATAAAGACAGTTTTATCTCAATACAAGCATTTATTTGTTCTCAATATTATGTAATCTGGTTTTTGGGATTGATTCCTGATTCATTGTTCTGTTAAAAGTTTCAATCTTTAATTAAATTTATATTGGTTTGACTGTATTGTAGGGTTCACTGTTAGCTAGGTGAGTATTGACAATTTGTGGGGATTCCTCACTTCTGCTGTGATACATTTTTATGGTTGTATGGAACTCGGTGATGGTTAATTTAGGGATGAGGGGGTTTATTTTTTCCTTTTCTCACACAACTTCTAGGCTAATTTCCAAAACCTATTTGTTCTGTATGTGAGATTTTATTGTTACACTGGTGAAATGTGGTTGTAGACAGACATCCTTTGCCTGAAATGAAACTTGAAAAGAGAGGAGAGTGAGCAATTGGATTTTGGATATATGGATTGCTCTCTCCTTTATTTGTTGGTTTTGAGTGCTTGTTGTATCATGAGAAGAGCTGGTGGAGGTGGGGTTATGCAAATTGTACACCTAATTTCAACTCGTCTAAATCTTGAACTTGATGGACTTAGCTGCATCATTCCTTGTGTATTGTGTTGATTATTCCTAAGATTTTAATACCAAGGCCATGTTTTTTGTTTATTGTGCGTCACTAAAGAGCAGACCAGGTTTGTGCTGTGGATTCTTTCCTCTGGTATATCTTATGATTCAGTTTTGAATCTGAACCATATCTCCTTGTGACCTGTTCTGTTCTGAAGCTCAGGCCGGTACATCGTGTTGGATATTTTTCAGCTAGAATTTGAATTTCAATACTGGCCTGCGATCTGATGTCCAATTGTTATGCTTATCTTGTGCTTGGCGTAACATCTGATATCATTAATGTTTTCCTTTGTTTGGCAACGGACCCCACATTCTGCAATGATAATCATGCCATGTTTGTTGACTTCGCCTTGCTACTTGATATGGTAATTTTGTGATGTTTTTAAATAATCGATGCTTGCTGGAATTGATTTTTTCTTCTATATAAAAATGTATGTTCATCATTTAAGCTATCTTCTATATATCACTCCTGTTATTGAAGTTGAGGGAACCTACATTTGGAAGCAAAACTTGTAAAATAGTGGAAAGTGTTGCAAGTGTTACAAAATCAGCAGATACTTGGGATGAAACAAAGGTCCTCAGGAGAGTAACCCACGCTAATCAATGCTTAAAATTGACACCCTTTGTTTGCTAAACCGGAATTGGGGGATGCTAGATCTGACCGTTGGAAGAGGCGAAATCCTCTTTCACGGTCCTGAGGAATCATCATTGGGGTTTTAAATCAGATGGAGTTGCTTTTTCAATTGATTTTCTCATGTACGCACACATGGGGCTGGCTTCTTGGAAAGTTTTGTTTTGCCTTTTCAATGTGGAAACTTTATTGATAGGAAAAAATATTTATTAATATTTTAAAATTTATTATTATTGTTGATAACAAATTCAATCAGTACGCCCTGATGAAATTAAGCCTTTGAAAAGCTTAAACTATGAAATGGTATGCTATTAATATATGTCTCTAATTCAAAAAACATTAAATATTAAGGATATACTTACAATGAGAAAATAGATAGCAAGGGGAATATTATTTGACAACATATTCTCGATAATATATATATATATATATATATATATATATATATATATATATATATATATATATATTTCTTTTTGGATTGGTTTTAATTGTCATTCAGATTTACTATTTTATAATTTGAAAATTAAGGACTTATTTAATATTACTGTTAAAAGAAAATTATCTTTTTAAATATATTAGTAAGATAATATTAAAAATAATTTAAAATTAAATTTAATAAATTTTAATTATAAAAATATTAAAATAATAAAATAATTTTTTTTAATAATATTTAAAATAATATTTTTTATTTAAAAAAGCAATTTAAAATTTCTAAACTTAATGCGAAATCGGTACTAAATCTAAAAAAACAAATTTCTTTCCATATTTTTTACAAACGGTGTGAATTAGTAAATAACATTCAATCATTAATTGACTTGCAATTTTATAATTTTAGTGAAATTAACAGATATTAATATAATATTATAAAGGAAAAAATTTATTGCTGATATTTGACTAAAAAATTAAATAGATATTTTTAACTTTTATATTGTAAAAAAAATGCTAAAATATATATTACACTTTTATGATTAAATTATAATTTTCATCATTATATTTTATGTACAAATAAATATAATTAAAATATAACATTAAGATGAATTGAAAGTTGAAAACAATTAAGAATATTAAAATATAATTCCATTAATATCATATCAAATTTTTTTCAATAAAATAAAGAAGAAAATTGTTGCTGATTTGTCTGGAAATGCTGACTTGGCAAATTCTGAATGAAAAAGACAATACTAGGTTTCAGTATTCCACTGAAACTTGGACGCAAATGCATGGTTGAATTCTATATACAAATTTTGTTAAAAGGAGAAGAGAAGAAAGTTTTCACAATAACTGTCTTTCTTCTCTCTGTTAAAACATTAAAGGGCCCGCCCTTCTTCAGCTTCTCAAATATCTCTCTGTCTGAGCCCCACCTTGGATCTTCCTCTGATCCCAAAACCCTTATTTTTAATTCTCTCTCCAAAACCCATATCAAAATTCTCTTAGATCCATTCCCCTGGTCATTCACTCTCACAGATCCAGTCTTCTCGATCCCTTCTTCTTTCCTCTGTGCAGGTTTTTGGTTGATTGGTTCATCTATCTCGCAATTCGATTTGAATGTATGCATTTATATGAATTTTGGTTGAATTGCTTTCATTTTACAGGTATGTTTTATTCGTTGATGCATAGATTTAGAGTTGATCCTGTTCATCGGATATTTTTTGAGGAATAGATATTGTGGGCGTGATTGCTGGAGATTAAGTGAGTTGAGATTTTGGGTTTATTTTGGTTAATTGAGAATGGCAGCTCCTGTGCCTCCAGGGGCACCTAGGCAACAACCACCGCCACCTGATTATAACCCTAATTATCAGCAGAATCCCAATTCATTATCTGATAATTTGCAAAATCTGAGCCTTAATCGGCCCCCTTTGATGCCCAATTCAGCTCCCAGGCCATCACCATTTCTACCGCCTCCATTTCCTTCCTCAGCTCCTTCTCCACCATTGTCCCGCCCAGGCCCACCGCCTCCTGGTGCATTTCCTAGACCCTCCCTGCCTCCATCAGGGTCCCCACCACCTACATTGCCCCCAAATGGGGGTCCAGCTAGACCAACTGGCCCGCCTTTTAGTCAGCCTTCCCCTTTTGTGTCCAGACCACCTTCTGCAGGCAATGGTGTGGTTATGGGCCCTTCCTCTGGGGCACCATCTCATGGATCACTTGCACCACGGCTGGGTGCTCACCCAAGTCCTATTGCATCTTCCACTACACCTTCATCTGTACCCCCTTCAGTCTCAACGGGTGGTTTAGTCAGTAACGGGCCACCTGCACCACCTTTCCTTGGAGGGCCACGGTTTCCTCCATCTGGCAGTGCACCACAGCAACCACTGATGGGTCCTCTGACAATTGGGGGAGCTCGGGTACCTCCTCAAGCACCAAGCATGCGTCCCTTAATGGGGAGTTCTGGGATCAGTGCTCAACAACGGCCTCCATTTTCAGCAGCACATCAAGGGACACCATCATCTTCAGCACCACTGCAAGGAATGCCATCATTTTCTGCACCACCTCAAGCGATGTCACCACCTGTAGGTTTTCCTTTTGGACAACAGATGCAAAACCAGCCAGTAAGTCTAAGAAGATTACAATATGCATTGATTGGAATTTTGTCCTGTTTTAAGATAGTTCACCACTTTAGTGTTTTTCTACTTGCTTGAATGTTTGAATAAAAGGTTTCTTTTTTCAATTTAGGTAGATTGAAATCAAAGCATGGAATTAGAGTGTGATCTTTTATTTGAGATTATATTAATTCAGATGCAAACATAAGGCTGCTCTTTGCTTTGGATCAATAGTAGAAAAATTGTTAACCTCATTTGAATTTCTAAATAAATCTTGCACGATAACTCATATGTATTGCTTCTCTTTTCAAATGAAGATTCTGGATTCTAAATTTCGTGGATACGTTTAGGTGGCTCCAACTCCAATTCCTGGTTCTGCACAACCTCCCACAATGTTTGGAATGCCACCACCCCCACCATTACCAAATCAAACGACTGCTATATCTCCTGTTGTTGGACAAACAGGAGGTTCTTTGGCAGGATCATCAAAGATTGATCCCAATCAAATTCCACGACCTGTACCAGGTTCCTCTGTTATCCTGCATGATACTCGTCAGGGAAATCAAGCTAACCCCCCTCCGGTATTTAATCCTGCGTGATTTGTTGTTGTCTTTTCTCTTCTTTTCTTCCTCAAATTCACTTGCAGTTTTGTATATTGCTGCAAAGTTGTTTATTTGAATAATGATTTATCATTTCCTTTTCTAATTGTTTGTGTTATTGTAAAGCCTGCTACAAGTGATTATATTGTTAGAGACACTGGGAATTGCAGTCCACGCTACATGAGGTGCACAATCAATCAGGTTGCAGCCAACATTTAAATTGCCTTTGGCAGCAGTTTTTGTGGTTAATTATAAGCTATTAGATCATTTTACCCCCATAGGGATTTTTTTTTTAATTTTAATTATTGATCAATTTCTTAGCCGACTCCAGCCAGTTTAAGATTAAGGCTTAGTTTTTGTTGTTGTTGATCAATTTATTCACTGCATTTTCAGATCCCATGCACTGTTGATCTTCTGACAACATCCGGCATGCAGCTGGCTTTGTTGGTCCAACCTTTGGCCCTTCCTCATCCATCTGAAGAGCCTATCCAGGTAACTCAAGATTTCTTTCTTAACTAATCTCTGTGTGTGAGTGTGTGCCTCTGTCTCTTAATTTTTCTGTTTAGTTTCCCGAAGCAAGTATTTTGTTTGTTTCTTGGTGAAACATAAATTAAATTATTTTCCTTTTTTTCTGTTGGAAAAAGAAAGGAGTGGGGGGGGGAGGGTTCATTTATTTCTAATTGATCCATTGAAGCTTCATTTCTCCAAAAAATAATTAACTCTCTCATCTTTTCATAAATTTTTGATCACCCTTCCTATATTATAGTCAATTGCTAACTTTTCCATAGAGTTTTTGACCCTTTACTTAAGAAAAACCCAACTGTTGCATTTACTTTTTGACTGTTTTTCCGATTAAAAACTTCTGGGATTAATTTGTGGTTGTAGCTTGTGGATTTTGGAGAAAGTGGTCCTGTTCGCTGTTCTCGTTGCAAAGGCTACATAAATCCTTTCATGAAGTTCATTGATCAAGGAAGGCGGTTCATCTGTAATTTGTGCGGTCAGTATATTATAGTTTATTTATTGTGTTTATTTGGATTTCTCTTGTAGTTTTTGATAATTATGATTTGGATGGTATAAGGAGCAGTAAACTATTAGGATTAAATGTAGATGTCACCTTTATGGCCCTTTGCTTGATTACATGAAAATAATTGCATATTATATGGTTTACAGTTAGGTTTCGTAATTGTCAGAACTTTTGAAGAGTTCTATTGCATACTTCATTTATGATTGAAGTTTTAAGGTTTGACATAAACCTCCTGTTGTTTGTTTTTATTGGTGTTATAGATCTTCTGATGGCAGATGTTGCTTCTTGGAACATATGCAATTGAGCATTTTATTGATTTCCATAGGTTGCCAGTTTTTTGTATTACATTCCCTGAATATGTTGGCAAGACAGTGACGTAACAGCTTCTTCCCTTTCTTTTTTCCAGGTTTTACTGATGAGACTCCCCGTGATTATCACTGCAATCTGGGGCCAGATGGTAGGCGCAGGGATGCTGATGAAAGGCCCGAGCTATGCAGGGGAACTGTTGAATTTGTTGCCACGAAAGAGTATATGGTCTGTTACCGTATAAAATTTGCTGTGTTACAGAAGGGCATTTGTTTTCCCATTACTGTTTCTGTATCTTTCTATATCTTTATTGGATTCTTATGGGAAAATCCAGTTTATGCTGCTTATTTCTCACATTATTTTCTTGTATGGTTCACTGTATGTATCCCAGGTGCGTGATCCGATGCCAGCGGTGTATTTCTTCCTTATTGATGTATCCATGAATGCAATACAAACTGGCGCAACTGCTGCAGCTTGCAGTTCAATCAATCAAGTTATTGCTGATCTTCCAGTGAGTTTTATGTCCATTTTACTGGATTTTGTACCATGTAATCCACAACTGTTTATTGGACTGTTTTGAACTGCATCCTTCCCTGGCATTCTGTTTTTTGATGGACTCACTGGTTTCTTTTCTCCTCTCCCTATCATCCATGCTTTGTATTGAGAATTTAATTTTGCTCTTATTTCTGGGTGTACATTGATTTAGAAAACAGAAGACTGTTTTATTATATATTGATTATCATTTATCAATGAACTTGTGTTTGCAGGAAGGACCCAGGACAATGGTGGGAATTGCAACATTTGATTCTACAATTCATTTTTACAATTTGAAACGTGCATTACAGCAGGTTTTATTCCTTCTTCAGAATTTTATATCATTTGCTTGACCAGTGTCATTTTTCTTTTGTTATACGTATATGTGCATGTCTGTACAGTAATAATCAAAGAGAATAATGCAAGTCAATATCTGATATTCTGCTTTCTGCTGTGTTTACAAGTCCATTAGTAATTTGATAAGTATGCACTCTTCTCAAATGAGCAATAAGTTGCTCTGCTATCTGTTTGCTTCTCAGTATTGATCTCTGATTTGTAAGTTCTGGTTCTACTTTATACTGTTTTTTAATGAATTGTGATGCATCAAAAAAAAATTATAGATGTGTTTATCAAAATGTTCAAATTACCATCTAGGCTACGTGACAACTGATACATAAAATAGAAGTCATAATTACCATTAATACAGATATAGCTTTTCCATAGAGGCGAATGTTGCTAATTGTGCAACCATTATGCCTATATCTTAAATGTGAGTTGTTGACTTATTAGGGTGGGCTTCTAATGTGGTTGCACTTAGAATGCTTCTTTCTTGCTTGTTATTTATCTGTGCACACACACACACACACACACACACACACACACATGCACACATATGTATTTGCATAAATGCAAGAACTAAAAAAATTTCAGTGGATGAACTGGAAAAAATTTAGAAGCTCATTTGACTTTTGTCATATTTTTACAGCCATTGATGCTTATTGTTCCTGATATACTAGATGTCTATACTCCTCTGCAAACTGATGTTATTGTTCCGCTTTCTGAGGTTAGTTATCTCATTTTGGTGCCTTCTGCGGTTATAAAAAATCTTTCAATGTTGGTGAGACAGTATTAGAATAATTATTTATAAGTTATAGGTTAAACTATTTTGAGGAATTCACAATTTTTTTAAAAAATTATTTTTGTTTTATGTGGATATAGTGTCGTCAACATTTAGAGGTATTACTGGAAAGTATTCCAAGCATGTTTCAGAATAGTAGAACAGCTGAATCTGCATTTGGTGCTGCAATCAAGGTATGTTGTCTTGTATAAGATGTAAATGCTATACATGATGCATTTATTATTATAGTTAAAAGCCCATGGAATTTTGAAGTGGAGTGAGATATGACTGTTGAACCTCAGCATTGCATATATATCTTATGCTTAGCAGAAGCCCATCTCTTGTGGAGAGTTTGAAATTTTGTGTCTATACTGGACCTTTCATGTGAATTATGTGTAATGCATTAACAAAGAAAACATATGCATGCAGTCACATGGTGATGATGGAGAATATTTAATGTAGTTTTTGTGGTCTATTAGGTTTCTTGCTTTCTTTTGAATTTTTGGATTAGTCTAATAACTTATGGCTAATAAAGGGGAAAAAGTAGAAATCAAAAGCAAAATATAGATTTTTTTGCCAAAAAAAAGTTTTATTAATTGAAAATGAATTTTCAATCCAATAAATTCTAATACATCTTCCAATAAAGTATATATGAGATCTCGATTATTTGGTGGGCATATTTTCCGGTGCTCAACTTGGAATTTAATGCAAAGATTCTTGTAATTATTTACGTGTGGTATTCTTGTAATTATTTATGTGTGGTATTAATATGCTTGTGTTGGAAAGACTGAGCATGGATCTCTGTGTATTTTTTTCATTCTTAGAGCAGAGTATTAAAGGATAAGGAATCATTCTGATGTTCTTTGAGAATAGGCTGTTTTCATGCCATGCGTGTTTGCACACATATTCATGTAATTTATTTGTTGAGACATATTTGGATAGGTGAAATGGTAAACTGATAAATTGTTGAGATAAATTTGGCCACCAACAGTTCATGTTGTTGTATTGATGTATTTGAGGATGTGATTTTTGATGTGTTTCTGCTTTGGGAGCCAAAACATGAATGCATCAACGTAACGACTGAATAGAGTAGATGGCATTTTGCATACTATGTGTTTTATGATCTTTGGTGAAGAAAGGGCTTGGTAAATAGATACATTTTACCCTCTGTTCTTTTACTGCTGTTCTGGTGTATAGATGTTAGACTGGGAAATTCTAGTGTTGTACATTCACAATTTCATGTTCGTACTCTCCTTCATGGGCATAGATTTAAAAACTCAAAGTATCTGCTTTCAAAATCCTTTTTGCCCCTCTCAGGCAGTTTTTTTGGCAATGAAGAGCACTGGAGGGAAGCTTTTGGTATTTCAATCAGGTAAGCTCAAGAACTCATTTCTTTCTTTGGTGTTGGCATATTTAAATGTATGATTGTTGCTAGACTTGTTCATGTTGGAATGCGTATCAATGTATCAATCATATATCAATCCTTTGTACTTTTGTGGTAATCATGTATGTTACATATGTATTTTGTGCATATATGTGTATGTGCATGCTTACACACCAAATTTAAGAACAACAGTGCTTTTATACTTGATTTATGCTCCTTCTGATGCTTTTAGGTTTTGATTTTATACTTGTAAGTTTGGTTAGTTAGATGTATGAAAGAGATAATGGTATGTTATGTAAACATCAATGCTGAAATTTTGTTTGTGGCCTACAACCTCACTGTTGGTTGTTGGTTCTCTATACAACCCATAAGCAATGCTTAGGGTTAGGTCAAGGATATCAGGATGAAAGATGTGAAAGTAAAAAAGAAAAAAAGAAAGCAAAAGGGTTCAACTTGATTCGTGTCTGATAGTTAAAGTGTAGAAATAAGTTGAGAGACTGAATTTGGACTCAATCTAGCAAGAACAAGACCTTGGCCTCCCTAGTGGCTGCAGCTTGTGAAATTTCGAGCATTCATTTTGTGCATCTTTGTTCTGTATGAATTGTATGTATTGTTTTTCTAAACATTTCTTTCTTTTTGGTTACTTGGCCGGTGTAGCAATTTGGACATTTTGCTTGGTACTTCTGTTTTGTGGGTTCTTTAACTTTTTCTTGGAACCTACCTAAACTCTGGAAATGGAGTTAATCTGGCAGAGCATACTGATTAGTTTTCTTTCTCTTCAGTGTTGCCATCAGTTGGCATTGGAGCTCTTTCAGCTAGAGAGGCTGAGGGAAGAAGTAACATTTCTGCTGGGGAGAAGGTATGAAATGTCTTATATATATATTCTGCGATCTTCTCTTAGTTAACGAAAGATTTTGTGTTCTTATTGTCCAAGTTGAGATGCATTTATTTAAGATGAGAGCTAATTTGTATTATCTTCTGTGTGCATATGGAGGAGTTAGATAATAGTAGATTTGTCCAACTTACAGATTCCTGCCTTTGAATAACCTACTGTATCTGATTACTATGAATTGCCAAGTTCTTTAGGTTTATTTGTTATTTATATTCTACTAAAAGTGAACTGAATTACTGAAGAAGCAATCCCAATGCAAGACTAACCTTGTGGTATTGGTGTTAACTGTTTTGTTGTTTAGGAGGCCCACAAATTACTCCAACCAGCAGACAAAACTTTGAAGGAACTGGCAATTGAATTTGCTGAGTTTCAGGTGACCTCTTTAATTAATTTTATTCTCTTTTAAATGATCATAATCTAGATATCAGTTGAGATCTGGCTGGCAGTATAGCTTGCTTGTCTGATTTATTTGAGCCTTACTTTCTACTTCTTTGTGATATGTATTCCAGGTCTGTGTTGATGTATTTATCACTACCCAGACATATGTGGACATTGCGTCTATCTCTGTCATCCCAAAAACAACTGGAGGACAGGTAATTAAATATTTGATTTCTAAGTGGTGTTGGCTAGAAATGATGTCCACTGTTAGTCCTCCAAGTGCCAATCCCACATCTTAATAGTCCTTTGCAATGAAAATAACATGGGAATTAGAGTATTTTTTTACTATCCTCGTTAGAAGTGGCAAGCCTTTTGGAAATAAGTGCCAATTGTGCTGAATTGCTGCTGGATGTGTAAAGTTGAACTAACCTTTAGGATATTAAAAAACTTGCAAGTTATCAATCAATAGCGGCCAGGAACTTCAATACATTTTCTTTTTAAATTTTGCTACCTTGAGTGTGTGGTGCTTTAGTCATCTGAGTGATTTTCTAAGAACTTAATGAGTTTCAATGCAGATCCTTTTGCTAGTTTCTCAGGATACTAATGTATTCCTTGTTGCATATTATGAATAATTTTACTAGTTTATCTTTATCATTAATGTATATTTGCTTGAACTTATGTTTTCAATCTTACGTATATCATTGCATTTGCAATTAACATTGTGCCACTATCTAATGTAAAATATAATATAATGAATTTGGACCTAATGATTGTATCCAGTCAATGGGACATCTTTTTTCCATACTGGTTATAATTTTCTTCTTTGGGCAGTTGGTTTATTTGAAGTTTCGACTTTAAATGTCTTACACTCTCTTCCAGGTTTATTATTATTATCCCTTCTCGGCTCTTTCTGATCCTGCAAAGCTTTACAATGATCTTAGATGGAATGTCACAAGGCCTCAAGGTTTTGAGGCAGTGATGCGTGTGAGATGCAGCCAGGTAATCCCTTTTGTGTTCCATAATATTTGATTTCTTCTAGAAATTTTTGGGTTTATAATTGTAAAACTTGCAAAATACTCATAAGTTGATTAGGTTTCTTTCTTTTTAGGGTATTCAAGTTCAACAATACCATGGAAACTTTTGTAAACGCATTCCAACAGATGTTGATCTACCTGGGGTTTGTATTCCTTTTCGCAAAATAAATGTTTTTATTGTGTTAGTAATTGATGCTTAACTTGATTGTATTGAGTTGTAAAACTCTCTTATTCATCATCTTTGGATGATCTCATAATTGCTTTGTTCTTTAAATTTGGGAATCAAACTGCATTTAAAATCATATTCATAGTGCAAAGTGCTTGAACCTGAAAAGTGGCCAGAAACTTCTCCCATGTACAAGTTACTGGGTACATAGAAGAATAATAATTTGTACAAATTTTTTTTGCTGATCTCTTAGAAGCTGATTGATGGCATATAGTCTATTTTACTAAAGTTCTATTACTGTTGTTTTATTATTGTTGTTGTTTTTTCTCATGGTTTCTTTTAGCAAATTGATTACTTTCTAGTTTGTTCTGATAATCCTTTCTTTCTTTGCAGATTGACTGTGATAAAACTATAATGGTGACGTTGAAACATGATGACAAATTGCAGGATGGCACAGAGTGTGCCTTTCAGGTTTATCATATTTCTTGAATCTGATATGGTTTTTAATCCTTGTGTGGCCCATTTACTCATCGGTCCCTCTTTTGTGAAACTGGAACACTGATTCTCTAATTGCAGCACTTGCAATTTTATGTTCTTCTCATGACTTTTTGTCCCACTCAATTAAGCATCAATTGACAGTCAACCAAGATTGTAATGTAAATGCAAGTTTAAGTTTTTAATTGCTGCAATTAGAAAATCAAAGTTCTCTTGTTATAGTGGAGAAATTTGGAGAGTTTATGATGTGATTAGTCTTATAATATATTGTAGAGAAAATAATTCTTGCAACCTTATGTTTGTACTGTTTGTTTTCATTGCTCAGTGTGCCCTTCTTTACACCACGGTGTATGGCCAAAGAAGAATTCGTGTCACAACATTATCATTGCCATGCACAAATAATTTAAGTAATTTGTTCCGCATGGCTGATTTGGACACTCAATTTGTATGCTTCTTGAAGCAAGGTATATATCACTTGTTTTTATTTGTTGTCTTGGTTTTACTGCCAGTGGTTCTGTTTTGCTTATTTTCAATCTCTGAGTTTGACCAATCATTTATGTCATTCACATCTAAATGCTTATAAATGAGGATATGATATGCTTTCCAACACAGATTAGCTTTCTGTATTGTGTGCTATGACTATTTCATTATGGTTGTGATGTTCTTTTCTTGAAGCTTTTAGAGAATGTTATCATTATTTGTTTTTATTTAAAGAAGACTGACACTTTTCTTTAATGCAATTTATTTTGTAGCGGCAAATGAGATTCCTTCTACCCCACCATTGAATCTCCGGGAACAAGTTACAAATTTTTGTATAAACATTTTGCTTTCATATCGTAAATTTTGTGCGACAGTATCATCATCAGGACAACTTATTCTTCCAGAAGCACTTAAACTTCTACCTCTATACACCCTTGGTAAATACTTTCTGCATATTGATTTGTGCTTATTCATCAAATGTTTTATGCAGTAACTGCAGATATTTATTATGCACTTGCTCTTTCATGCTGTGCAAATGTTTCATTAGTATAATATGTTGTATGGGCCTTGTAGACCTGGGAATGCAGCAAATTTCTATACTTAAATATGCAAGTTTCAAATATCAAAGAGAAATCGTATGATTAAAAGTGGGGAAAGTTGGACAACTGATTGTGTTTGGTTAAATCAATACTTTTCTTAATTATATTTCTAGTTTTCAGTTAAGGCTGTTTTAATTAAATTTAGAAGATATTTTGTATTTTATCATTTTGGTGTGCGGGTATTTTTTGTTACTATTAAAACCATTTCCCTTTTTTGGTTCTTTTTTTTCTTTTCAGCATTGATTAAAAGCACAGGACTGCGAATTGATGGGAGAGTAGATGATCGGTCCTTTTGGATTACTTATGTTTCCTCAGTTTCTACCCCTTCTGCAATTCCACTAGTGCACCCAAGGATGATTGCTATCCATGACCTTGATACACAGGCATGATTTATCTCATTTTGCTTTGTAAATGATGCTACTTTAAATTTGGTCCTAAATCCTGTGGTGTCTTTCTACTGGTTGACAGGAAGGAAATGAATCTCTTATTCCCCATTCAATCCCTCTTTCTAGTGATCATGTGAGTGATGATGGAATTTTTCTCCTTGAGAATGGTCAAGAAGGTTTAATGTACATTGGGAGCTCAGTTGATTCAAACATCTTGCAACAGCTGTTTGGCATTTCCTCTGTTGATGAAATCAGGACCCAGGTAATCTAATTTCATCCTTTTTGAAGTTCTTATTGTTAGTTCTATGTTGAAAAATTCTGTATCCAAGCCTCATACATGATGCATAATAATACTTTAGGGATTTAGCTATATCATGTGCTACAAAATGGGCGTAGGTAGGTGATACTGCCAGATATGTTGACAACTGGATATAGTCTAGTATAATTTGTCATTTACAGAGCCCTATTAGTGTTTTTATTGAAGAGAGCTTCCATTCAAAAGTTCTTTTTTCCTTATTGTACAGCTAATATTTTTTTTCTCAGTTTTTCCTGCAGCAATATGACAATCCATTATCAAAGAAGTTAAATGATGTCACAAATGAGATACGGCGCCGAAGATGTTCTTACCTGCGGTATAACAGATTTTTCGTTAGCTATTTCCATTATGACAAATATTATCATGACATCTTTGATTAATGCTAGTTGGATGTATTATGCTTCATCTAATTTAATTATTCTCTTGCAGCTTAAAATTGTGCAAGAAAGGAGATCCATCAGGTCTGTTTCTTGGAACTTCCCTTGTATACATTAGGGAATGATTGTTATGCTAGACAATTGTCTCATGTTAGAATAAACCAAAACAGACCAGATCATTCCCCTTCACATAACTAACATAATCCTTTTTGTTCTTTCCCTCATTCACATAATTACGTCTTAAAGGAGGGCAAATATCTATTACATTAGATATTTGCCCTGTCAAAAAGTAACTGCACATCCATTTACTGAGGTTTGCCTTTCTCTGAAAATTGGACCTTCCACGCTATTATTTCAGATACAACTAGCTGTCTTTATGTATTTTTATATATATATTTATAAATGTTGTTTGAAATTGGACCATTGCATTTTAAACATTGATGATCCTTTTCTGTGACTATACATTAATAGTCTTGAATTGTAAGTTAGTTTCTTCTCCTTTTCTTCCAACTGCTGATGTTGGAATACCCGTGCACACTTGCAAATTAGAAAAATGATTCAGTGATGTGCCCACATCCACAGAGAGTCGCATGTGTTTTTACTGTGAAGGACAAACTAACGAGTGTTTATTTAGAGTTGCTTTAGTTTTCCTTTTATAAGTAGGAACAGGGGACATTCGCAATTACATTTATCCCCTTTGCTTAGAAGTGCCCCAGGAATGGAGGGTTTATAGGTGGTAACAGCTTTTACATTGTTTCTGTTAACCTGGCTTGTACTGTTAAACCTGAATAATTGGAGTCCAGTACAAACCAGAAAAAATACATCAGCTAAGAGGCTTGAGAAATTTCATCTGTGCTGCATCACAGTGTTTTTCATAGTATATACATCATTCTATTTTGAACACTAAGGGTGTGCATATAATGTGTTGATTGAATTGATAAAGTTTGACCATTACTTCCGTACTCAGGACTGTCATTTTTTTCGTGTTTGATCGAAGACAAAGTTCCAACTGGTGGTCTTTCTTATGTTGAGTTTCTGGTGCATGTCCATCGGCAAATTCAAATGAAAATGTCTTCATAATTTTGTGCTTCTTCAGTTGAGTCTACAAGATTTGACGCAGAACTGGATTTCAAAGAAAAGAACAAAGGGTTCTATGATTGAATATGATCTCTGGAGACAGCAACACCCTTTATTTATTTGTATAAAACAAATTTTGCCATTAGAGTTTGTTAGTATGGTTCTATATTCACAGCTGTGAATGGTGTAATAAGGTACAAAGCTTTCATTGTCCGTCCCTTCTCTGCTTTGTTGTTTTACTCCTTCCTCATCCTTCCTTGGTTCTTTTTCTTCTCTTGCTCCCATGACTACTGTAAGAATCTGTACACCTGTTGAACTTGTTTCCTAGTTGGCTATACTTGTTAGTATGGTTTCTATACGAGGGTTTTGAGGAGAAAAATCACTACAAGAATCCCCACAATGGAGGGGAATAAAGGTAAAACAATATTTGTATTTTTATACTCATTTTGTTGGATGTGTACATTTTACTGAGAACAGCCGCATGTTGTCCTAAATTATTAACCCACAGTTTCTACACTGTGTCAATTGATAACATGATTGAAGCTATTCTATGTTCTCCAGTTAGGTGAATATCCTTTTACGTGAATGCTTGCTACTTGCACGAGTACCAAGAGAAAACCCAAGATTTTCTCAAATGTTGATAGAAGGGGACTGTGATGCACACTTGTTTGGCATTTTATGATAAAGAAGATGACCAATTTTGGCGCATGCATCCATAAATTTCTATACGATCAACAATCAGTACATGGTAAACTTGGACTTTTGTCTTCTCAAATACTTGTTCTGCAATAACAGCACAACTTACGTCAGCTTTCTTTATCTCCAAATTAGCCTTCTGATAATACCCAGTTCCTCGTAAAGCATCTGCAATGAAATCATCAAACCCGATAGCTATAGCTGCTTCAGCTTTGGCTCCATAAACGAGCCTCTGTTGCAAAGTAGCAAAAACACAAAGATATCTGAAACCTAAAAGAAATCTGATTACATTAAAAATCCCATTACCTTGATTCTTGAAAGATGGATGGCACCAAAGCACATTGGACATGGCTCGCAAGAAGCATATATTTCACAATCTGAGAGCTCGATTCGTTTAAGCTTCTTGCATGCCTGGGAACAAGATACATTTTAAGATTAGAACCTATGGCAAGAACGAACTACTAAGCAATTGCACACCAACAGTTAGCAACCTAACCTCTCTAACTGCTGTAACTTCAGCATGAGCAGTAGGATCGGTGTTTTTAAGAACCATGTTGTGGCAACTTACACTATTTCATCACTGCGAACAACAACGGCACCGAATGGTCCTCCATGTCCACATTCAACACCCTTGTATTCTTCTTCAACTGCTTTTGTTAAGAATTTGTGGTCTCTGTCCTGAACAGCTGGTTGAACAATCACTAAACAGATTAGTTCAATAACTACTAAAATCCATAAACAGACCTAATTAATTGTACTTATTTAGAAAAAAAAATTAACAAAATTGGCATTACTTTCTTGATGACCAGCAAATGCAGATGCTATAGAGAGAGTCCCATCTGTACCTTCCACCACTATTGAACAAAGTTTTCATCAAAGGATAAAATTATTAGACCTATAATTGGTCACTTCCATAGCAATTAGCAGGTGATGGATTTGTAAATTAAGGGCTGTATGAAGAGTGGGTTTTCTTTATTTTTAGGCGAACAGAAACTGAAATAATCAAGAACAGAAAAATACACAAAACCATGTAATTATAATCTGAACCTGCACCTAACAATGACAAGAAACATATAAACACACTTAGGAGAGTGAATACAGAAGTCTTAATTACAGTACAAGAAATAATCAAGAAAATGATATATCAAAACTGAAAATTAAAATCATAAGGTGCCATCAATAGAGTACAATACAAAGCAAACACAACAGATAATAGGAAACTGACCCTTAGCATCCTCCGTGGTCAAAGAAGAGAAGTTCTCAAAGAAATAGGGTGGAAAGAGAAAAGATAAAGAGGAAACAAGAGGTGTGAACGTGGAGAAGTTGATGTAGACCACGAATTTACAATATTTATAGCAACGCAAGGGGTTGGAAAATGATAGATAAAGAAAAGAGAATGAAAATGAGAGAGCATGTGAAGTTCAAGTGGTGGGAGACACAAGGGAATCTTTTAGCTTTTGAAAGACTTGAAATTGATTCAGCCTTTGTTTCTTTGTGGGTTTCTTTTGAATTATTTTGGATTCAAGAGATATCTGTGAAAGCTAAAACCTTAAATCATTGGAGATGTATGAAGTATCCAAACTGTTGTTATTTTATATTTTCAATAAGGGATCCTCTGTTATAATTACAATTATAATTGTTATTGTTCTGTTGATTTATCATGAATTCAAGATATATCATATATGATAGAATTTATCTATTAAATATATATCCATATATTTATATATTGAATCCATAATAAACCAAGCATAGGGAATTTGAAAATGGTTGTTGGCTTGTCTTTACACACAGCTAATAAATGTTGTGTTATTGGTCCTTTGGCATTAGCTGTTTGATTGCTTCAAGTTAACAAGAACAAAAGTATCCACATTTTCAGATGCAAAGATGCTAAACCATTATGCTCATATCAACCAAATAAAGAAACTGGGATACAAATGATCCATCTACCAAGCATAATGGGTTGCGTGTACTCTTCTTATGGATTGGCTTTAGGTGAGATGAAAAGTGGAGGAGGAATGCAATTTCTGATTTCTTGAGAAAATGCTTCACCACTCAGTCTAATGCTAGACTCAAAATGGCTTCAAATCCTCAACAAAAACTATACAATAACAAATTGAGTTTTTAAGAGAAAATACAAAGGAAAAACAGTTACTATGTAATCAAAAGAAATTAAAAGAAAAAAAAATCTACATAAAAGAATTTAAATAAAAGAATTATTTTATAAATAAAATGAAATAAAACATGATAAATGAAATAAAAATAAATAAATACAATAAAAAAATTAAAGCTACATCTAAACTCTATTAAATAATATTAGTTATTCTAATATTTGTTGGCTGTTTTAATATATGATGATTTAAAAGAAATGTTCGATAAAAATAACTGTATGATTAGTTATTAAATATAAAAATAATAATATTATTTTATTAACTCTAATTAAAATATTCTCTCAACCTTTAGGAAATATCACTTTTCATGAATCACTCTCTCAACCTCTAAATAATAGAAATAATATTTTAATTATGATCAAAATACAAAATATTATCTTAAAAGCTATTATTGAATAGAACTCTAATATAAATATAATCTTATATGAAATCACGATTATACAAAATTAATAAAAATATATATATAATAAATTCATAAATTTAAATGTGAATATTTGATTTAAGAAGGTTACACTCAATTTTCACATGTAAAGTTGAGTTTATGATAACATCATTTAAAAAATTAAACATAAGGACATAGAAAGTAAAGTAAAAAAAAAATTATTTAATTAAAAAGAAAAATTTTAAATTCATCCTTTCACGTTTCAAACGGTATAATAAATGGGATAAAAAAATAAATATATTATTAATCTTAATATTTAGATTTTTTTTTTCATTTAAGTTATGATAGATATTTTCTATCATTCCTATATATTATAATATTTAACTTTAGTACTAAATTTAGAAATATTTTTATTAATTAAATTTATGTAAATATCACATATTTAGCTTTTTTTTTAAATCTATTTAATATTACATATAAAATATCTTTATTAAAAAGTAAACTTAATCCTAAAATCTCCATCTTTCTTTGTTTGAATTGAGAGAATGGAAAGAAGAAATGAAATTTGTCACGACCCAACTTATGGGCCGGACCGGCACTAGGACCTAGGCCAGCCTAAAGCCCCCGAGGCCTGTAGTAAGCCTAACTGTTCATTAACCCAACTCTAAGGCCCATTTGGGCCCAGTATCAAGAAAACAAACGGACAGAGTCCGGCCATAAAATGGACTTTCCAACGGGGAGTTTTCGACTCACCCGACCTGTAAACACAATAAATACTCAATTGGGGAGCTCAGCTCACCCTCCACATAATCCTCATAATAATAAATGGGAGCTCAGCTCCCTCATCCAATCCATTAAACATGCATATCATTATACGTTTACAGGTCCAACATGATAATAATGTGGTCCCATTTTGGGTTTTCCATCCTTGTCATTCTCCTTGCCAAGAATAACACTTAGCCTATCCTATATCTTAACTTTGTTCCTTTTATTATGCGCTCTTTAGGTTGTCCTTTCATTTATTTCCTTTGTCTTACCCAAAATAGAACTTGACTATTCTATCCCTGGTTCCATTCTTCTTCCTAACATAATAGCTGTACTTGCTAACTATATCTTTCAGAGTCTCTATCGCGTTATCATATGTCTGTGCTACTCAGATTTAGTCCTTTGACCACTCTAGCTAGTACTTCCACTAGCATTTAGATTATATTGCATCTGCAATCAATTGTCCAAACTTTCATTCTGCACTTTCTCTATCCATTGGTCTTCTATAATTTATCTTTGCTAATTTATTACTCTTGACACTATTATAATTAGATTATACTATTGTTTTGAACGATATGAAGTTAGAAAGGAACTCAGGAAATTGCAGTCATACCTTTATCGTATGATTTCTATTCTTATCCTTTAGTTTACATAATACCCTTACTACCTCGAGAACTGACTCTGCAGTAATTTTATTTATTTGTTATTATTATTATTATTATTATTATTATTATTATTATTATTTTTCATGTTTACTCAATTAGCCAAAACTTAAGATTTTGGGCATCCAAACCCGTCATCAAATTCAAAGGATTTACATCCATCGTGATCTGATTATATATTATTCCTATAATGAAACTTGTATCCTCTGCAGGATACCCGAGCCAACTACTCTCTACCACACTCTACAGTCCTATCTGGGGCACTATTTTATTGGTCACCATTATTAATAATAACTTTCGATCCCTTCTGAAAAGATAGGACTATACCCTAACTTGCTGCAACAAAGGCACTACATTTACCACCTTGCCCAAAACCCTGTCAAATTAATGTCTCCTTTATCATATCATAGCTCTGTAAATCATCAATTCATAGTTTCGACCTTCTCTAAGTAGTAGGGTTGTACTTTATTCCATACTGATACACACAAGGTATTCTATTCTCACTAAGTTCTAAGCAAAACGCGTCATCGCTCGCAAAAACCATCCAAAATTCCATACCGAAGACTAGATGGTCTCACTCTATAGGTATCAACTTTACTTTGCAACTAGTCCGAAACCTCTGGTCTGATGGCAACTCTTACTGTAACTCTAGCTCATGCTAGGGTAACTGAGTCACTGACTCTAGTTACCACCCAACTGTGACCTTTCGATATTCTAGCTCTAGACTCTTAACCAGGAGTTCCCAACTCCTTTGCAGATATAGAACTCTGTTCTGGTATTACTGTACCAAAATAGAGACTGCCTGCAACATCCTCATTATGGAGCACCACGGGGATGCACGCAGCTCTACACAATAATCTCATGTCGGTACTGTAATCTGCAGCTTACAGAGCAGACATCGAGAACATTGTATAGTTACTACGATACGTCCTGACAGACTAGGTCTCACAATTTCTTATCTCTCTTGAATCTTCTATTATCAAAAACTTATTCTTTGGGTCATCTATCGATGACCGCCAAGAGTGGTATCCTCATCCTTATCTAGGCAACTGCATTGTACTTTTAAGACTCACTTTTATGTACTCGTGTCTTACACGAAATGGGCACACCATTTAAACCCATACTGACAAAAATATAACATTTCTTGGAGTACGTATCCTCATGATAGATCTCACATGTCTACTAACTCTATTTCACATTTCTGTGTACTCCACGAAAATCAAGACACTAACTGAGGTAATCTTATATTTCCCGAGGTATAACGTAGAATCTAGAAACAAAGAATTACAGGAAAAGACGAAAATGTAATCCTATACTCCGCATGTGACTCCTAGTAGACTCTTCCCAACACTTAGATAATTTTTCCTATGAATGGAGCCTAAGCTCGATACCACATTTGTCACGACCCAACCTATGGGCCGGACCAAGACTAGGACACAGGCCACCTAAAGCCCCGAGGCCTGTAGTAAGCCTAACTGTTCATTAACCCAACTCTAAGGCCCATTTGGGCCCGAGATCAAGAAAACAAACGGACAGAGTCCGGCCATAAAATGGACTTTCCAACGGGGAGTTTTCGACTCACCCGACCTGTAAACACAATAAATACTCAATTGGGGAGCTCAGCTCACCCTCCACATAATCCTCATAATAATAAATGGGAGCTCAGCTCCCTCATCCAATCCATCAAACATGCATATCATTATACGTTTACAGGTCCAACATGATAATAATATTACAGACCATAATCAATAAATACTTCTAACACATGCGGAAATTCTAGGAGTAAATAAAATTACACAAATATTGATAAACAACCTGCGAAGTAGAAAAGCAGGTTAACCCAGAATAAAATATCCTCCTGTGGCCTGTAAAAATTTTTGAACAGGAGTGAGCGTTCGACTCAGAGAGTAAAATATCAATTTTAACTATAATCTCTATAACTATCTAAAACTAATGCACCCTGTAGAGTGAAATGCAACATCAACAACATTTTCACATCATAACATCAAAAAGGTAATTTGGAGCACTCACACACCCTGTAGTATCAATCATAACATATGGGAGCTGATCCCCTATACAGCTCTCTTTAATCCAACCTGGTGCCAGCGAATTACTCAAGCTCGGACTTCCACTTAATAACCAAATCGAGGGTCCCAGCGAATTACTCAAGCCGTGACTACCCCTCGAAGGATCGGGTCCCAGCGAATTACTCAAGCCGTGACTACCCCGTCCTATCCATAGTCCACACCACATCACACGCACGCCAACGCACGCACACTGCTCCAAATTACCACAACAACATCATGGCACTTTAACATTTATCAATGCATCATAAATCGTGCCTAGAGTTTAACTACATAAATATATGCATATAAGTGATGCATGGGCATGCTGAACATATAATAATATCGAAATTACAATTAAAATTAATATTTTACTCACAGACTTGACGGCAATCACTGTGGCGGCTGGGCGGAGGAAGAAGGCTGTCCCGGCTCACCTAACAATTATATTACAATTATTTAATACAAATTACTCAATACAAATCAAGAAAAGACCCAATACGTCCTAAGTCGTGCCAAAAATCCGGCAGAGTCTCCCCTATACCTAGGACCTACCCAACTTGCAAAAGGGCTCAAAACACACTTCTATATCCACAATCCATATATCCACAATCAATCACATCACACAGCCCCTCCTGGGCCCATCAAATCAATCATTCATCACAATATGTAAAATTTCAATTTAGTCCTTATAATTGATCATTTTTGCAAAAACTGCTCAAATAAGCTCTAAAAATTATAAAACTCTACCCCGCTGTCCTTAGAAATATTACTAAGCTATTGCAAAAAGAATCGTAATTTTCTAAGCTACCACGAATATTTTATGGATTTTCAATCCTATTTAAGCACTAGAAAATTACGAAAAAGCAAGGTTCGGGTTTACCTTTGCCGATTCCGACTTGAACGCTCGGGATGCCCGACAATGGTGGGGTAGCCAAAACCTCGATCCAATTCGGAGACTTTTCCGATGGTAGTGCATGCAGTAGGAAATTCCAGTCCAGGACAACCGCCGAATTCCGAATTGAGGATACCTACACGAAGCCCAATAATAATATATAAAAAAATCAGGAGTGTTACAAAATTATTTTTTAATTTTTCTTATTTTAACATTAAATAAATAAAAAAATTTTCATTTCTCAAAATTTATCATTAATTTAAAATATTTTTAAAATAAAATAATAAAATATAAAAATAAAAATATTATTTAAATTAGGATAATTAAACATAAAATACAAAATATTTTTGTGATTTCATAATTTTATTATAGAATTTAGGGTTGGTAGAAAATCTATATTTCCACCCCACAATATTGAGATTAGGGTGTGATCAGAGGTAAGAATGATAGCATATTAGATTTTTATGGGTATTCTATTCGATTAAATTTTAATAAAATAAATTTTAATAATATATAATCGAGTTTAAAATAAGTTTAAATTTAAAATTTAATACTTATAATGAACTTAAGTTGAGTTTGAATTTTATATGTTAGGTATTCATTATAAAAATTTATTTATATAAATATTTAGTTAAATATAAAATATATATTGTTTATAATAATATTTTTAAATTTTTATATATTTTATTTTATATAAAATAAAATTAAAATATTTTATAACATTATTAAATTTTAAAAATATAAATTATTAATGAATAATTTTTATATAGATTTTTAATTAAAATATATAAAATTAAATAAGTTAATTATTTTTTGAATAATAATAATTAAATTTTGAAATATATTTAAATAGTTAAAAATTAACCAGATTTGAAATGGATTAAAATTTTAAAAATAGTAATCAATTTAAAATTTCTGTTAGGTAATTTTTATATATACTTTATCCGTTGCCGCTCTAAGAGGAGGAAATTAACGGTTCGGGCGGGTCGGATGGACTCGGAACTTTTGACATTGATAATCATTTTCCTGCACGATCGAGGCGGCTCTGTTGCTCAAAGTCTCTCTCTGTCTCTTATCTTCATACTCTCTCTCTCTCTCTCTCTCTCTCTCTCCCTCTCTCTCCCTCGGCCTTGTGCCCTTGACGGCATCGTAACCTCCTTCAAGCCACTAACTCCATTCTTCTCGCCTCCGCCCCTCATTCTTGCCGCATGCCCAGCTGCTGCTTCGTCCGGAATAGCAGAATCGATTCTTGGTTGCTCCGTCCTGCTCCATCCTTTCTAGCTACTGCTGCTCCTCTCTACCATTCCCTTCAACGAAAATCCAACATTGCGGACTGAAACTGTGTACCAGGTTTGACCTGTGAGGTGAGTTTTTCATTTCTCAAATTCCTCCCTTTTAATGTCGATTTTGCTTGTTATATCGAGGGAATTGAAATTGTTAGTCAATGAAAATTGTAGCAAATGTTTGAATTTGTTGAATTTGTCGATTCTGCCTGTTAAATCCGTCCTCTTTACCATTCCAAATTGTTTGTTCTTGAATTTGTTGTCCGAAAGCAGCAGGAGAAGAGGCAGCATATTATGGTTAACATTATCAGTTCATTATTTTACGTTTCATTGAACAGGCAGCATATTAGATTTGGTTATCTTGTTTAAATTTTCTGTTCATATATTATAGTGTTTTGTGTCTTATATTTTTATGTTATCATAATTATGAAATGCTATTATTATTTATTATGGAAGACAGAATTTATTTATGTGTTATATGGATCATTTTCTTTGTTTTAATGTCTAGATAACCTGCATGTATTTCAAGTTTTGATTCACTTTTCCGGATCTGGGTTCATATATCTGACCTGTTTACACCCTTCTACTGAATTTTCAGCCAACAAAAATCAATGGGCTCGGATGTGTTTGGGTAATGTGAGGATAGTAGTAATTAGGTTTGGGACAAGTATGGATAGCAAAGGGTTAATCTTAATTAGGTTCGGCTTTGATACATCCAATTTTGCGGGTTTCCTACCCTTTTCCATCCTACTGTGTATTGCAATATTCTCTGATCCTTTTGTGCTCAACTGGAAATGGGTCCAGTGGATTCCAATCTAATGGCTTCTTCTCTAGGTTCTCTTGTTAGTAGTTGATATCTTATCTTTGAATCATACCCTTTATCATTTATTATAGCAGCACCTTATTGCCCATATGTTCAATATTAACTGGAATTTTCCTTGATGGTAATGAAATTGTACGCTCCTTGTCATTTAAAAGATGTATTGATTCTTTTCTGCCCTCTATGGTAAAGAAACCTTTGTGGGGGAGCTTTCTGGTTTATGGTAGTTGCTTTTGTTCAGAGTAGCCTCCTCAATCTGAAAGCATGGAGATTGTTTTCAACTATTGAATCCCAATCATGCATCATTGATATAAATATATTTGTAGAACAATGATTTTATCATAATTTAGTTAATTAGAATATAAATTATTTTCTTGCTTGTTTGGATCATGGTAGCAAGTGTTCTGCTTTCTTTCTGGTGGAATAGGTTTTTGCAGTGCTTCAAACTCTTAAGATTGCTGATACAAGATGGTCAATGCTACTAAAGGATTGTTCATATCCTGGTAAAAGAATATTCTGACCTTACTAAGCCTGATAAATTTCCTTGCTAGCAATTCATTCCCTAGTGAGTATCTAATTGTTGTTGATTCAATAGTTTGAGGGCAACAGTTGCTTGTGAACCAACAAACAAGTGGCTTCACTTCGTTACTGAAGGAACCTGTTTTTGTTTATATTGTAGTGACATACCCATGGCGCAATTCATTATCAATTTGAATGCTTCTTTACCTGCATTGCAGAAGTTCATTATTCATGTTATTGATAGCACTCATCTCTTTGTACAACCCCATGTTTCTGAAATGATACGAAGTGCTATTTCCGACTTCAGAGATCAGAATTCCTATGAGAAGCCGAATTGATTTAATTTTCTTTCCTTTGCTTTGTATCATGGAGGATTTATGTATATTTTTCATAAGCTCCTGTTTTAACTTGTATATTTAACAATTTCTTTGTTTTCATATGTCAGAGTACTTTTGCTGCTGTTCTCAATGCTTTTTTAAAGTAGAGCTCTTGAAATGGCCAGTTGAACTTCCGCATATCAGTTGGATTTGATGGTCTGATCTTTTTGCTATTTTACTTCGTGAATTTTTGTTATTTAGAATTTGGTTTAAATTATGAACTGCTTAAGGAATGAAGCATCATGCAAACATAAGATTGAGATTTGGACACCGTTGCTATGATATTGTTATTTTGCTTAATTATCATGACTCCTAAACTGTAGTATGCTGTGTAGTACTTGTGTAACATCTCAGGGCATTCTGCCTATAAGTGACATAATTGAACATAATTTCTAAACCCTACCATCTGTATGAAATCAACAACTTAACCCGAAGCAAGAGACGAGATTTGATGTTGGTCGAAATAGAGGCTAGCTTGGCTGGAGGATTTCAAAATAGCTCGATTGAGAAAGGGTTTTTCCTTTGGTCGTGAAAGGAATGAGAAGGAAGAGAGCTGTTGAGTGAGGGTATTGGTCTGTTTCAAGGGGAACTCCAAGAAATTGACAGTGATTATAGGTTACGGGTGCTATGGATTTGGCGTTGACTAGAGATGGGGAAGAAAGATGATGGAGTCAGTGGCTGAGAAGGGTTTTAAAAAAGGAAAAAAGAAAAAAAAAAGATGGTTGTAGGTGACAGGAGTAGGAGAGAATGATGCAGTGTCTTCCTTTCAGTGAAGAAGAAAAGAGCGTTCTCCTTAGAGAAAAATCAAAATCCTTTTTAGTGCAGTCGCTCACCATCGTAAAGGATGGTTAAGGGGAAGGATTGAGAGAGTGTGGATCGCTGTCCCCAAATGATCGAGGTCAGGGCTGAAATTTTTCCCCAGTATGGAGCGGGATTAGTTTTCCGGTTATGATTTTTTTTTTTTTTAATTTTCATTTATTATTATATAATATAAATTTGGTTTGGCTTTTTCTATTTTATTTCTATTATTATTATTATTATCGGCAATTGATTAAATTAAATGATAAGAAACATATGCGTAGATTTTTTTTCTTAAGTAATTAAAATTAAAATAGTAAAATTTCCAAATAAAAACTTCAAAAACTTGAACTAAAAATCATAAAATACGGATGAAAATTATTTATTAAATACTAAAAATGTAAGATTACTTTTTTCTTTATTCAAAAAAAAATCCCAATAAAATACGCGTACCATAAACATATTTTTTATGATTAAAGTTATTCGCATTATCATTATAAAATATAAAATTAATGTACACTTGTAAATATCATAACTTATATTTCAATTCAAGATTTGATTTTATGTGTTTTAATTTAACGAGCATCAGTCAGTGTTGATCTTGAACAGAGCAACCACTTTTTAAGTTTTTAAAATATAAAATACTAGAATGTATTGTTTTACTTTCCTAACCTCAGAAACCTAGTTGTAAAATACCACTGAATCACACGATGAAATGACGAACCAAAACCAAAAAACAACAAAAGAACCATTGCTACACAGGTTGGTGAAAGAAAATAACAGCAAATGTACAACTACTCAACATTTCAAAATTTGTCAAAATTTGTCCTCTTCAAAGTGTGCTCAAAATCATATAATGAAAAATTAAACATCCACAATGACAATAAAAGATTCCATTCAAAATTATCTAAATGCTTGAGAACTATTAAAGAAAATCCAATTAGCGGATATGGGCATATCCTTGAAAATTTATTTCTTCTTTCCTCCCTTGGCAGCATCACTAGCCTTTGTCTGCATAAGAAATATCAATGATCAGCAATGACTTGTATAACATTGGAAATTTTAAGAACTGGTAAGGCCAACCTCAAGAAACCATTACAAATGAATCTAATATCTTACCTTCTTTACTCCACGAATCTTCTTGGCCCTGTTCTTTCTCTCCTTCAATTGCTTCCTTGACTTCTCTACTTTAGTGTCAAGTCCATTCTGCACAAAAAGAAGAAACACTTGAAAGGCAAACAAAATAACATTCTAGAGACCAATCACAACCCAAGAAATATAAGAAAGCATGCATTCAATATGCATACGAGGAGCAGGCGAGGACAAGAACAATTACCAAGTCACTTTTAACCGTCAGATGAACAATGAATTAGATATATTGAAAAATTATAGAACTTAGAAACACAATTTTATTAAGAGACCAAATGTCAACAAAACAGTGTACACCCATCAAATGCACTAATAACCACAATCCAAATTAAATGATTATTTCTATTTTGAATGTTGTACACATTTACGTATAAGCTCTATTATCACCCAAAAATTAAATATTTTTATTAAAATAAAAAGGAAAAAGCAAATGACTGTGAATCAGATAATGTCAACCTCCATAATCTATAAAGCTTTCAGACAAAATAAGCTAGTTTAGCAGTGAGGTGAACAAAGGCCAAGGCACCAAAAATGTAGGTAGAAGTGAAATCTTGGTAATTTAGCTCTCACATAGTGCCACTTTGGACCCTTGGAGTTCTTGCCAATATTAATAAATTAGTCATCGATTGGGTTAGATAGCTTTTTCACACCTTGTGCCATTGTAAAATACAATAGCATAAAAAAGAAAGTTAACCAAACAAAATCTGAGACTAATAATGAAAGTTTCTATCCTGAAGAGAATTAAATATGAAAACCTACCCTGATGAGTCTGTACTTGGGCTCATACTTCTTTGCATTCTCAACTGAATCATAAATCAGCCCAAACCCAGTGGATTTCCCACCTCCAAAATGAGTCCTGAACTTAAACACAAAAATTGTGTTGGGATCCTTCACCTCATACAAGCTTGCTAGCTTCTCCTTCAGTTCCACCTTCATTACAGGAAGAATGTAAACAAAACAACAAAACCAGGTGAATAAACTATTGAACAGGTCAAAGTAAAAACACATGTCAATTAACAAATGGATGCTCTACTTAGAAATTTAAATCAGAAATAGCGATATAGTTCCCCATTCATGGGCATATAGCATAACTATCCGCCCAGTGATGGCTTAGTTGCTTTAACACTTCACTCTAGTTGGGAAAATCAAATTCCCAAAATACGAAATTCTAAATTGTTTCTAATGATTAATAACTATAACAAAATAAATGAAAAATGCAAAAGGAGAAGTCTGAATTATCAATATATACCTTGGAAACATTGGGCCTTCCAGGGTGAAGAACATCAATTATCTGCATTAATCAATAGAAAAAAAAAATTAAAATCTACATACACACCCAGGATGAAAGCAAAATGTGAACAAGAATATGACATCATCATAATCCTCTATCTGCAAAAGCTCATAAGCGTCAGAGTTCTCGTAAGCAACAGAGTTCTCATACGCTAAACTATCATCATCAGGAAAAATAAATACATAAATAAATAAACATAGCATTAGGTCACTAGCAGCCATCAAAGGTTCAATTGATCAAACGTCAAGAATGAAGAATTCCAAGAAGAAAAAGTTAAACGAGTCACTGATTAACAAATTGAGGAAGAATATAAAATATTGCCTCAGAGATCTTGGTGGATAGGAATCCTCAAGTGGGTTGTTTAAAACCCATCAAGAGTAGCAAATATTTTCTCACATCACTGGCCCTGCAGCAAATATTGGACCTAAACAATCCAATGCAAAACAAAGGGATACGAATAAAAAAATTAGACCTGAGCCCCATTAAAATACCAGTCTAGAACCCCGTGAATTATCAGATAAAATGATTTTAACACAATTACACATTATCATCATTTGAAATCCCACCTAAGACGTAACAATCATTTGAGCTTTAACATCAATAGCAATCTTTCTCTACCGAGTAAACTAAAAAATACAATAACAATGGCAAAATATGCAAGATAATTGATATTCATAAAAGACAAAATCTTAAAATCAATTTCTCCTTTCATTTTTAGTTTAGGACCTATAACCCAATAGAGCAATAAAACTGAGTAACTGTGCTAAAAGGACGCTAGGCCACTAAGAAAGTGAAGAAAATTGGCCTGAAAATTTGATGCGAGAAAGGAAAAAATAAGGCTTACAAATTGCTTCCTGGATAGGAGCCGGTTGGTCATGAACTTCCTGGTACGAATAGTAACCGCCTTGTCCGCCATGGTTTCAGCGAGAGAAGATAGCTAAAACCTAGAAGGTATTTCTCGAGGCAGAGAGGTCAAGTAACAGAGGCAGCAGCAAGCTCAACGAGAAAGTGATGGGGGGCAAGACCGCAAGACCCCAGCTTTTATAGCATTTAATTTAGGGTTTCACTCATCCTTTATTGGGCCTTGATGGGCTGTTTCAGCCCATAGATCCACGTCACGTGATGGTGGGATTCCGTCACGTGCCATCAAATAGGCCCAATTGCTTAATGTGAAAACCCGCGCTCATTGATCTGTTCACAAAAGCCGCATTTCATCATCATCTCCTTGTGTAATATATCGCAATTTCTGGATAATCGCACCAAAACTCCAGCTCAGATCGCTAACAAGGTCCCTGTATTCTGTCTTTAATTTCATGGCAACTGCTTCTTTGCTCGAATAGAGCCCATTGAAATGGCGGCAGAGCCTCCCTATCCAGTTATCCCCGCCTCGTCCTCTTCCGTCTATTCCTTATCCCCTCCCTCTCAGACCTACTGAATGCGGCGATAACTTGACAATTAAAGGGCTGAGCTTTGCTAAATTCAGCGTTGAATGCTCTTTCATGGATAAACTTTTAACGAACTCGGTTAATAATGATCCAAGTTCAAGTTCGAGTTCGAATTCCAATCCCAAATCCCCTGCTAGATCTGTAACAATCAACCCCTTTAAGATCATTTACAATATGATCATAAAATCTCTTGAAGCGCTTAAAAAACCTGCAATTGCAACTATTTTAGTGGGGCTTTTATTGATGTACAACCCTAATTCTGCATTTGCTGCCTCCGGTGGGAGAATGGGTGGGAGGTCTTTTTCCCAGTCATCTTCATTATCGTCTAGAAGCTATTCAGTTCCTCATACGTCCAGTTCAGGGTTTTCATACTCGGTGCCGTACTACGCGCCATCGCCGTTCGGTGGTGGTGGCGGCGGCGGCGGCATTTACGTTGGTCCTGCAGTCGGAGTCGGTGTGGGTGCTGGGTCTAGTTTATGTTTTATATTGGCCGGTTTCGCGGCGTTCATGTTGGTTTCAGGGTTCCTTTCCGATAGGAGTGAGGGTGGGGTGCTCACTGATACAGCTAGAACTAGTGTTCTTAAGCTTCAGGTAATGGCTGCTGCTTGAATTAATTTGTTTTCGTCGGTAAGGTTCCAATGATTATTAGTTTGGTTTATGTAGTGATTAAGTTATGCGTAGTGGTTGCTCTATGCTTAACGATGTGCTGAGGCACCTACAACTCAACTCAACTAAGCTTTTATCCTAAAAATTGTTCTACTTGTCTAACTGGAGTCTCCGTATGTCTACGCTTCACATGACCAAACCACCTCAATCTCCCTTCTCTCAACTTATCTTCAATTGGCACCACTCCTACCTTTTCTCTAATACTTTCATTACGAACTTTATCTAGTCTAGTATGGCCACTCATCCACCTTAACATTCTCATCTCTGCAACTCTTATCTTAGATGCATAGGACTCTTTCAGTGCCCAACACTCACTACCATATAGCATAGCCGGTCGTATGGCTGTACGGTAAAATTTTTCTTTTAATTTATTGGGAATCTTACGATCACATAAAACTCCCGTGGCACGTCTCCACTTCAACGATCCGGCTTTAATCCTATGACTAACATCCTCCTCACATCCCCCATCTACTTGAAGGACTGAGCCTAGATATTTAAAGTGATTACTTTGGGACAGTGCCACTCCATTCAAACTAACTCCTTCCCTATCACCAGTTTGGCCTTCACTGAACTTGCAATGCATGTATTCTGTCTTCGTTCTACTTAACTTAAAACCCTTTGACTCTAGAGTACTTCTCCAAAGTTCTAGCTTCCTATTGACTCCTTCTCGTGTCTCATCTATCAGAACAATATCATCCGCAAACATCATGCACCAAGGAATACTCTCTTGTATATGTTTCTCGGTTCATCTAAAACTAATGTAAAAGGTAAGGGCTTATGGTGATCCTTGGTGTAATCCAATTGAGATCGGAAAATCTCTTGTGTCCCCTCCCTTTGTGCGCAAAATAGTAGTTGCTCCTTCATACATATCTTTCAATACTTGTATATACCTAATAGATACCCTCTTTTGTTCTAACGTATTCCATAAGACCTCTCTTGGAACACTATCATAAGCCTTCTCCAAATCAATAAAAACCATGTGTAGATCTTTCTTCCCATCTCTATATTTCTCCATCAAGCTTCTAATGAGAAAGATCGCTTCCATAGTTGAACGACCAGCATGAAACCAAATTGATTGAGAGAGATAGAAGTATCATGACGTAGTCGATGCTCCACAACTCTCTCCCACAACTTCATAGTATGGCTCATAAGTTTAATTCCCTATAGTTTGAGCAACTCGTATGTCTCCTTATTTTAAAAATAGGTACTAAAATACTCTTCCTCCATTCATTAGGCATTTTCTTTGAGTTTAGAATCTTATTAAATAATTTAGTTAACCATGCCACTCCCATATCTCCCAAATACTTCCACACTTCAATTGGTATTTCATCGGGTCCACAGGCTTTACCTACTTTCATTCTCTTAAGTGCTTCCTTTACTTCTAAAGATCTAATCCTTCTAGTATAATTTACATTCTTTTCTATTGTTCTATAATCTATATTCACGCTATTTCCATTTTGACTATTATTAAAGAGATCATTAAAATAATTTCTCCATCTTTCTTTAATGTCCTCATCTTTCACCAACACTTTTCCTTCTTTATCCTTAATGCACCTAACTTGATTGAGATCTTGACATTTCCTTTCTCTACTCCTTGCTAATCTATAAATATCTTTCTCCCCTTCTTTAGTTCCAAGTTTCTCATATAACTTTTCAAAGGCCTGTGCTCTTGCTTGGCTAACTGCCTTTTTTGCCTCTTTCTTTTCTATCTTGTACTGTTCATATGCCTCATTATTATCACATTTAGGTAATTTCTTATACCATTCCCTTTTTCTCTTCACTGCCTTTTGTACTTCCTCATTCCACCACCATCTCTCTTTTGAGGGTGGTCCATGTCCTTTAGACTCCCCAAGTACTTTTCTAGCTACTTCTCTAATCTTTGATGCCATCTGTATCCACATATCATTGGCCTCCATATCTAGCTTCCATACTTCGGACTCAAGAAGCTCATTTTTTAACTTCACTTGCTTTACTCCTTTGAACTCCCACCACTTTGTTCGAGCTACACTATTTCTTCTGACCTTACTTGAATTGTTCCTAAACTTGACATCCAAGACCACCAACCTATGTTGACTTGTTAAAGCCTCTCCTGGAATGACCTTGCAATCCTTGCATAGAGCTCTATTTGTCTTCCTGGTTAAGAGGAAGTCGATTTGGCTTCAGCTGGTTCGTAAAAATAAAAATTTTTGGTTAAATTGGGTTTGGGATTGTTGCATCTTGCTTTTTCAGTAGTATATTGTAACTCAAATTCGTCTATGGCAAATTATGCACGGTTATTTTATTTGTGACTGGGTGAGGCAGTTCGTTCTTTAATGATTTTGAGGGTTAAGGTGCTAGTCTAATTGGGTTTATTTCATTATTTTGGTACAACTATTCTGATCATGATGACTACACTTGTACTAGGACCAATAATTCCTGCTTGGAATGAAGAATTGTGCAATCTAGGTAGGTCATTAATATATCATTAGCCCTAAGAAAAAGGCTTATTATCATTTGAGGTGAAAAACAAGATTCATTTTGCTCTAGATGCATACCTAATTGCGGTGGCTTGTTGATACAAAATGCGTTTTGTGATTGCAAGAAAGTTTATTTTCTATTATTTGTTGATTCTTGTTCATTTAAGGAAGGCTTCTTCTATAATAATATATTTCATTCCTATTTTCTTTTCTTAGGTTGGGTTGTTGGGCATGGGCAGGTCTCTTCAGAGAGATCTCAATCAAATTGCAGAAATTGCAGATACATCCTCGTCAGAGGGTCTGAGCTATGTATTGACAGGTATAGCTTCCTTTTTTTTTGATGTTGTCTTTTTCGATTTTAATTTGTTCTTATTTTCCTCTCTTCCATTTTGTTCTTTAGAAAGGTTGAAATTGAAACTTCCATTTTACCTTACTGTAAGATATGCAGCAGATATGGAATGTCTTTTGCATATGAATGGATTATAAGAATACAATGAAAGAATATTATATTTATACCCTTAGCACATGTATGCCTAGTTATTTTAATGTTGGTCTCTTATATGGTCTGATCCAAGTCCATTATTATAATGAGTATGTTAGCAACTTCCTATGAGGAAGGCATACGTCTTTAAACTTTTAAGGGAAACATATAGTAAGTTTGGAAAGAAACTTAGAAAGACAATGTGAAATATTAGAAGTGACTAAAATAGATTAATAATGCATTAAAAGCCTCTAAGGATACTATTTTATTTTTTGTATAGCATGCTTCTTTAACCATCATCAATCCTTTTTAAGTTGGAAAAACACCATATCAGCTCAACCTGGCTATTAGAAGTTCTTGGAGGCAATGTAGTAAAAATTATAGTCATTCAGGGTCCGTAATTTGGATCATAGTGAATTTTTGTTGACAAGTTGGTTCAGTGACACTAGGTTGTCTCTAAGAGGTGTTTGATGGTGATATAAACTTACTGCTGACAACTTGACAGGTGAGGAAGTAGTATCTCATTTCTTATATAATTAGGTGATTTAAGTTGGCTGGGTTTTTTTGTAATTTTAACATGAGAAATTCATTCAATGATAAAATTGGTGGGGAAGGGAAAGGGGGGGTGAGGGGGAGGTTGGCAGCGCTGGCTAGAAAAATAGTTTACAAAGACTAGAGTGCTATGCTTTTGATAGGTTAGAGGTATCTTAGTAGCAGATTAAATTAGATGACTTTGGAAATTTTTTACATCACATGTTAATCAATCAAAGTAAAACTCAATAGCTAAAAGAAAGACTGATTATATGGGGTCCTGTCAAATGGGATGAACAGCTACCATCAGACCTATTCCTCGAATGACTTTTTGGATATTCCTCTTTTATTGGACTTCTACAGTTCTTATTTGACTTGTAATTATTTTGGATCACGTTTCCTTTTGCTGCATAGTTGGTTGCTTGCATCTTCTTTTTTTTTTTTCTTTTAACAATATATTTAGAACAAGAGAGATTAAATTTGTGTTTGGAACTTTTCCCTGATGTTTGCTATAAGCATGCAGCTGGAGTTGTAGCCAGCATAATGGCCAATCCTTAAGGCTTCTCAAGCCTTTCCTGAGCCAAGGACAGTGTAATCTAAAGACTATAAGTTGGAAATTAGTATCTTGCTGAGTTGACTTCATTCTTTTCTTCCCCTCTCAGCAACCCAATTATAAGATTGCACTTAATGAACATTGTGTTAAAAGCAGCTGCCAAATTTTTTTTTTCAGATACTGCATGATTTTATTGTACCATACTACCATCATAGCAATTTTGCATAAAACATGATCGGCTAAAGTGTAATTCAATAGAGCATGATAGTAGTCATGTTATTAAAACCATATTTTTGCAGTGAAGAAAATCTCATACTGTTCCATCAAATATTAGTTCATATTGCATTTGTTTTGGTTGCAGAGACATTACTAGCTTTGCTTCGGCATCCTGATTATTGCATCTCTGGCTATTCATATGTAAGTCAACAGCTAGCTGCTGGAATACGTTTGTTCAAATTAGGACTTAAGTGCACCCTTTATATGCTTTATGCCTTTATGTATGTGATTGTATTTCAGGCGGATGTGAAGCAAAGCATTGAGGATGGTGAGAAACGTTTTAATCAACTATCTATTGAAGAAAGGGGGAAATTTGATGAAGAAACGCTTGTTAATGTGAACAACATAAAAAAGCAAGCCACAACAAGCCAAAGAGCTAATCGATTTAACAATGAGTATATAGTGGTAAGGTTTCATCTCTGAAGTTGCCATTGTTTTAGATTTGATATCAAATAATGGAGTTAAAGACTTTTTGTAGCTTAATGTTGTAGTTTATACATTTCATGCTTAAGCTTCAGGACTTGGATTTGTATGTTTTTGAGCTTTAAAAACCAATATATAATCTGATTGGCATGCAAAGGAGATATTGCTGTATTCGAGAACTTCTTTATTTTCTGATGGTTCAAGATGTTGCCATATTTGAAAATTTAGATTGGTTTCTTTTCTTAATTTTTTTGATTTCTAAATCCAAGGGGCAGCTAGATCCTTTGGGGAAAAAAGATCATTTGGCCTCAGATGCCTGTTATCCCTTGTGGTGAAACCTATTATTGTGTACTAAGAGTTTGCAACCTAACTCCATGCTAATGTTACAACTTGCAAATGATCATTCTCCACTTGAGTATGAGTAGATAAATGGAAAAGAGAGAATTAAATGAAATCAAGGAAATTATAGGATGTTCTTCCTGTAGGTTATAATGGAATCTGTTTGCACTATCTTCTGCTATTTTAGCAGATTAATGATGATGTGTGAACAATGAATGGAAAACTATCTGGCCTTTTTTATTAGATCTATTGGCAGTGCATCAACTGTGGAAAACCAACAATTTGTTATCAAGATTTAAGACTGCAATCAAGCTTTATATTTCAAAGCCAAGTTCCTCTTTGTCAAGAAATTTGGTGCTGTAAATTATCATGCTCCTCTAAGAGAATTTAATGCAGTTCTTGGATATCTGCAGCATCAGATGTGGAGGTTTATTAAGTCAGCCTTTGTTATGAATCTTATTTAAAGTGAAATTATTCATGTTTCATTCAGATAACTATCTTGGTGGCTGCCGAAGGAGCACATAAACTGCCGACCATCAATGGTAGCGGAGACCTAAAGGAAGCATTGCAAAAGCTAGGTTCCATTCCCACCAGCAAAATACTTGTAAGTACAGCAATATTATCTGAATGGTGACCCATAAATATATTGATCCAGTGACTTGAATCTATTTTGATTATCATGCAGGCAGTTGAGGTGTTATGGACCCCTCAAAATGAAAATGATACACTGACGGAGCCGGAGCTGCTGGAAGATTATCCACTTTTGAGGCCTCTGTAAAAATTGTATAGCATTAACTTGGATCTCCTGATTTTAAAAAGTTTAAGGGGCATTTGTATAGGATAAGTTTATGTATGGGATTGGAAGCATTCTCATCTCTTATTGAATAGATGGCTTTATGTTTTATTGAATTGTTAAACTTATAAAGAGAAATGTGTAATTTATACGGCAATACTTAGTCTTCTTGCTAGCAATTTATTGGTCTCTCTCTCTCTCTCTCTCTCTCTCTCTCTCTCTCTCTCTCTCTATATATATATATATATATATATATATATATTCTCATAGTTCGTTAGAATTTAGTCTCTAAAGTGTTGGTTTGAAATGTAATTATAAAACAATTGAGCTTGCCTCAGAAAAATTAGAACATTATGTTTGCTTTCTTCCTCAATGATATTTTGTTGTTATTGTAATATTGCTCTCTTCATTGTCCAGGTTTTGTTGCAGAACTTTAGACACCTAGATATTTTCTTCTTTCAGGAGACTATTGGAAGCAGAGATTAGAACTTATTTCATACTGGAATAGTGAATTGTGATCCTGTTTTTTTGAGTATGGGACTAAGATTACTATTTGGTTACCTCTTCTAAGTTCTAACATTTCCAATATTCTAGTTGACACTCATCTCTCTAGATTGTTCACAATCCTCATCCAAATCAAATTCGTTCACAGTATGCATTGAACTTTAATTGATTCTTCAAATTCATGTGCATGGTTCAAGAAATGATTACGTTCTTGTTTTTTTATTACGGACTTGGTATCTAAGCTATCTAGTTTTTCACTCCTAACGTTGTTAGGTTATCAATTTTTCATATTCTAGAAGATGCATAAAGCATTTTGGGACATTTATATTATACACTCCTGTGCTGAATTGTATAGGGCAGATTCTATCAGTTTGCCACTGGAGTGGCTTCGTGGATACATCCAGTTAGAAATATGACAAGAAAGTGATAAGGAGTTGACTTGAACTTTAAAAGTGTTGTCATTATCACCTAATAGTGGACTCAGGCCTAACATTGGCCACTTTCTTGGATGATGGCAACTTCCATTGCAATAAAGTAATATTGCTATCTTAATTTTATTTGATTCCGAGTGGAATGGCAATTTCCAAGAGTATGTTTTAAATATTTTGTTTGCATTAAGAGTTGCTTGGAAGCAGAAATAGGGATTTGAACTGTAAGATATGTGTATATTATAATTAAACGGCATGAGCTAAATGACATACTGTCATTGTTTCAGGTCTGATTTCTAAATAGTCATTGATGATGCTTTTCAACACGCTTAGGCCATCGATTTGGTTGTTACCTACTCCAAGCCAAGGCAAGTTTTTTGCATTCTTCCATTAACTAAGTACTCTTTCTTAAGAAGTTTTACCATGTAGATATTTTTGTATTTTTACAGTGTGTTTGGCCACACTGTTTACGTGTTTTAAAATCTAGAATACCTAACAAAGAACAGGCTGAAGTATCGATCTTTATCATCCAAACTGCAGACAACTTTCATGAAAGAACAAAATATAAACAAATTTAAGAAAATGGCAGGATGGGTTTACCCTAGGATATATAAATGTTAAAGAATGGTATTATCTGTGGCTATTTTCAGTGGAATTTTTTCTTTTATGCTTTTCAAAGCTTTTTCCAGTCTTGAATTTAACCAAGGAATGGTGATTTTTCAATCCATCCCTTTAGAAAAAGTTGTTGCTGCTGTGGAATATGCTTATCTAGGTGTACATAAAATCACCCCTTTAGTAAAGGGAAATCACCTTTCTAAGATCCATATGTTCCACTGATTGTACGTTGCATTGGTTGTAATCACAAAAATTATGACCAAAAAAAAAATTCTCAAATCCACATCATCATCACATTATTGATATGAGAAAGCAAAAAACAGGAAAAGCTTCTCAATCATTTAAAGTTTCTCTTTCTTTCTCTCTCTCTCTCTCTATCCAAACCAACTCCTCACCCACCCATTAGCCATTTAAGTGTATTCTATATCACACATAATTCATCAGAAGCCATTAACTTAATAGTAATGCATATATCTTGTGACTTAACTGGCGTCCACAGTCACCAATTTAATCATGAAGCAAGGAGCATGCTTGTGTTGTGGTGAATCTTTTGTTGTTTTTGTTTGTTTCTTGGTAGCTTATCCAAACATCCCCTTCCTGAATACGAGAGAGGGGGTAAGGGGAAATCGGCTCACATCATGGTTTCGTGTTAGCTTAAATTGTCAAGAATTTGCTTATTGCGCCAATTAGTTTAATTAAATTTTTGTGATTGGTTTTGACTTTTCAATCAAAAGCCTCCAAGCTTTTTTTTTTTTCTTTTAGTTGCTCCAAGATGTAACTCCGCCTCCATGAGGTTAGCAAGACAGCGGATTTTAAATTCGGATATAGGAGAAAGGTCGCAATAGGTTGACGGCCAACGTAAAATGTAATCATCTGACATGCTCATCTAGGCATGCTCTATTTGATGTGAATCTGATATCTAATAAAACTGAATGGTGAAAAAATGGATCTATCCTGATAATCTCAATTAATTAAAAATTAAAATTTAATTATTATTGTTATTGGATGTATATTATATTAAATTTAGATGAAACAAAAGTAAATCATTCGCATTAAAATCAAAAAATTCAAAAAAAAAAATTGTTCTGTGTTCCAATCTCAAGATTTAAACCTTAACAGCAATAACAATTAAATCTTAATTCTAAACTCATATATATATATATATATATATATATATATATCTTTTTCAAAGAAGGAAAAAAAAAATCCCTTTCTACCTGCAGATTAGGTATTTTAGTATGTTCAAATTTTGAAACGGCAACAGGTATGATTTCATTGTTTAATCTATCTTCTTCCGCATGATTTGCCAATGTTATTTATTTAAGCCACTTGTATAGCCAACTTGAAACCGGCACCTAATTTTTTTGGCAATTGAAGCTCACCTAAGCACACAAGTTTCTTCTTGTAGATTGACCGTTTAACCCACCCATGACTCATTATCAACTAGGAGTTTTGACCTTGCATACCTGATACTTAAAAGAGTACAATTTTTGTACCTTCAACTTTATAAGGTGAGGGTTTATGCGTGGATTGATTACTATTCTTCCAAGTCTACATCAAAAGCAGCCTCATTGAGGTCAGTTTGTGGACCATCCATTATTAAATGAACCATACTGGTCATGTGGGCAACAATCAGCTTGCATATAAGATAATGCTTTTGTGGGCCATATTCACTTGTTAGTATTCTTTGCAAGATTCTCTTTATGGCTGCCTTAATGTGTGGGCTCTACCAGAAATAGCAGAAGCCCTCAAGAAAACCTCTTATTGGTCAGCTGTAACTTGTATACCAAATGCATAGTCTTGTTTACTACAGTCTAACCTATTACTCATCAGCATTAGGTGTCAAGTCGGAAGCTCATTCCCTCAATCCCCCTATAAAATAAATTTGCTTACCAAATATAAAACAAATTATTCAACACGGAAATAGAGATTTAGCTATGCACTTCAAAAGAACAGTAAAAGAAAAGGCATTTAGTGCCTCTCTGCTCTTGACAGATTTAAGGTGAACAGAAATGCACATGGGACTCCAATTCAACTGAGTCATTACACCTGGAGGCCCTGCAAGCTTCAATGATTGAATCTCTCCTCATGATAGCTAATAATAATAACCACCCTGATGGTAGTTCAAATAAAAGCCAGTAGGTATTGCACATGGAGTCCTCAACCAATTCAATATATCTAAAGATCTCATAAAAGCCTCAAACCATCTTTCTTCTACACTCTCCAACTCCAACATCACATTGTGCACTATTTTACTTCTGGGGGACAAATGGATAAAAATACATCGAATAACATCCCCATTTGAGATTCTATAGGGTCAGAACTTTGCATCTCTCATCATAATTACATATGCCATAATAAGTGCAAGATAGGCTGGCAGCTGGCTAGTAGGACATGAGCACATTGAGGGTGGATTTTGTTCTCTCCCCATAAAGGTTGATTGTATAATAATAAAGCCTCTACAGTAAGGAACTCGTAAAAGAATGAAAAAAAGTGTCTTACATATGTTATACATCAACAGCATCAACTGGAAGGGATGTTGTCCTGTGAAGTGAATGTGGAAGCAATGACCTACTGTAGAAACTCTTGGCAGTGACCATGTCACTTGTTCTCGGGGATTCCTTCATCGCCACACAATTTCGGGCCCTTCTGGTATCCAAATTGGGGCGGCTATTATTGACATCATTATGCAAATTGGGACCATAAAGCTTCTCATGACCTAAAGATTTGAAGAGATCTCCATTGGTACTTCCTTGAAATGAATTCATTACTGCAGATGACAAAACCCCATTACTTGGTTTGCAGTTTCTATTGCTAGAAGTTGAAGATGTTGATACAATTCCTAATTGTTGATCTCTAAGTTTTCCCAATTCGATATGGTACTTCGCTTTAAGCCATCTCAATTCTTTCCGGATTTTGTTCTCATTACTGTCTGAGAGGTCATTGTACAATGAAGAAAGTCTGCAAAAAGAACCAGAACTTCTTAAGTGTAGAATTGACTTCCCTGCACCAGAATGAAATTCATTTTCCATCTTTACATTATTCTCATCCTTTGCTGTGATTGATTGATCAACTTTTTCATATTCTTCATCTGAATGGCTTCTTCCAGATCCCACTGGAATAAGATCGCGGCTTTCATGTTGACCCCAAATTTCCTGATAGCGTAAGCAGTCCGAATGGCTCAGTATGTTTGGAGCACCTTCTGTTGAATGAAGCTCAGGTTCATCAGCCTGGAATGTAATCTCTTCAAATCGGCCATGCATGGAAGCACATCCATTTCTACAACATGGATTATTTGATAGAAAATCTATAAGTGAACCATTAGAGGTTCGATTGGAAGCACAATTGTGACAGAAGGTTTGATTTGCAAAGCGAGGTGTTTCCTCTATGCCTGGCCCTGGCCTCCAATCTGGAACCAAGGAAGCAATCTCCCCATCAATTGTATCTGCAATTTTAGTCACATCTTGATCAGTAATATCAAGTTCTGCAACCATTTCAGTAGCAACACTCAATGCTGTATCAGTTTCAACATCAAATGGGAAATATATGTTTCGAATGCGACCTGCAAGGAGATAATAAAGTACCAGGTTAGACATTCACCAAAGTAGACGGGAAAGTTAACAATTTACAGAAATGCTAAGTAAGAGAAAAGAAGATAGGAGGCTTGCTAACCATCTTTATCTGTAATTCGAAGCCTTAAAAAGATTCCACCATCATCTCGCCTCTTCCCTTTTATACTTATGTCAACATTTGCATAATGTTCGTCATCATGATACTCAAAAAGTTCAATTCCACTTTGTTCGAACTCAACTGGATGATATTCCAATTCATTCTGAGCATCATAGCTATAGCCATTTGAGTATCCATCACTGCAGGGATAAGTATTGTCACGAAATTCAAGGTAAGGTTGCCTTATGAGAGGACCCATGCCATCAATTTCCGGCCCATAATCTAAAGGTCTAAAATTAGATTCACAATCATCAATTTGGAGAAATGGATCATTCAACAACTCTCTAGCTGAGAGCCTAAGTGATACAGTTGCCAAGCATTTCTCCACAAATTGTCTTACTTCTGGATCCTTCACTTTGTAGAGAGCATCAGGCTTTCTGCCCTAAAATGATAAAGTAGGTGAAATCTATCATTTTTCACAGAGAGAGAGAGAGAGAGAGAGAGAGAGAGTTCTTACAGAGATAACTTTCTTATAGATTTGAGCTGGATGGGTGCATTCGCTATACGGATATTCAAAAGTGACCATTTCCAAAATGCACATCCCAAAAGAGTAAATATCCACCAATTCATTGTATGCCTCTGCATACACTTCTGGGGCCATAAACTCTGGTGTCCCTGAAGAAAGAACAGGTCCATAGGAAAAAAAAAAAAAAAACACCACAACGTAAATATTACTTGAGAAATAGACGATCTCTTTGCTCAGCTCTAGTCAAGTGATGGATAAAGAGATTTCACAGGACTCGAATCAATTATGCATACCAACACAGTGAGCAGCATGCGATTTTCGAAGAATTGCAGCGAGGCCAAGATCTCCAATCTTCACTTCACCTTGGTTTCCATTGACAAAAATGTTATCGCATTTTAGATCTCTATGGATCACAGGAGGGTTATGGCTATGGAGATAGAGAAGTCCTCTCAAGATCTGCCTACACCAATTCTTCACTGCTCTAATGTTAACTCTCTTGTGCTTTAACCGGTACCTATGAAAGGCCAAAGGAAAAAAAAAAGGGCAAGAGGACCAACTTAAAAATGATAAATAATAGAGAAGACCCACAAACTAAAATGATTAGAAAAGCACCAAAAAAAAAAGGATCATGGAATCATTAGATTCTTGACAATTCTTACTGTCTTAAAGTCCCAGAGGTGAACATTTCAGTCACAAAGTTGATGTTCCTATTTGCAGTATCAACCCAAGAAGTATAAAATTTCATTATGTTCTTATGCTTCAATGTCTTAAGCAGATGAATCTCACAGTAGAGTCTTTCAAGATCTTCAGGGCTTTGCAGGAAATCATAGAGCTTGACCTGGTTCCAAGCAACTTCAATCCCTTCATACTCATCAAATGCTCTGTAACTGCATCAATTCAACATCCAATAACTCAAAAATCAATATCCAAACCATTTGCCAAAACTCACGTATAGATCCCAAGAAAAAGGCCAAATTTTGCAAAAATATGAAATGGGCATGCATCAAATTCAAACAAGAGAACCAATAAAGAAGAAGAGAAAAACAAAAATGAAGGACAAATCTGAAATGGGATCCAAGCAATTAAATGAAAGAGAAAATCTTGGATGCATACACTGTCTTTGAAGCTCCTCTGCCAAGAATTTCATTATACTGCAAAAAGAAAAAAATCATACTCCAAAATCAAACTCACAGCTCAAGAAAAGAGAAGCAAAGAGAGAGGTGTAAATATTATATACTCTTCCATATCTTCCAGTTGGATCAACTTCAACAAACTCAGAGTAATCTGGCTGAAGATGTGAGAGACCATTCATTTTCCAAAGCTTTTTTATGTATATTGGGTGGCAATTTCCTTCTTTTATTGCAAATTTAGGTTCCCCCTTGTTGTCTTTCTCTTATGAGTCAGAGTAAGAAATGCTAAAGAAAGATGATTTCTTTGTCACCAAAAAATATTACTTTTCTATGGCCTTTTTTTTTTCTGAAAGAAAGAGAAGAGGAAGAGAGAGATAGAGAGTGTGTGTTATAGGACAAAGTTTTGCATCTGTTTGCCACATTTTAAGAAAGAATACTTACAGAGCCACAGCCACCCACCCCATGAAGGGAACATCACAAATTCTGAGACAGAAATAGCCGGTGGTAAAAAGCCCTTGAAGGAGGCCTGCAATTTTCTTTAAAAAACAAATACTAATGCACAAAACAGGACCTTCCGAGCTTGACACTCGAATGGTATATGTGTATCATATTTACAAAATAATAATAATAATAATAATAACAATAATAGCAACAGTTCTTTTGTTAAATAAAAAAGTAGGTCAACTATAATAAATATGCTTGAATTTTATTATTTCGAAATTAACAATTTTACCCTTACACTACCATGAAAAATAGGGGAGTGTACCAAACGGTTTAAATTAAAAATTTAAATCGAATTGATTTAATTCGATTTTTTAGTATGGTTATTTAGTAAATTGGTTCAATTTTAATTCATATTTTTCAAAAATTTTTGTTATTCGGTTCATTTCGATTAATTTAGCCAAAAAATTGAACTAACTGAATAAATTGACATTTTATATAAATTTGATTTTCAATCTAATTCAATTAACATTTTAAATAAATTTGGTTCGATTCGATTAACATTTTATATAAATTCAATTTTATGGTTTTAGTTCAATTCGGATCGGAATCAACTGATTACAATAAAAAATAAAAAATTTTAAAGAATTAAAAAATATTATAGTATAATAATCTCAAAAATAAAGTCTAATTAAATTAGAAAAACTAAAACACTAAAATATGAACTAATTTAAAATGTCATATATTGAAATACATTAAAATTTTTATAATTTTATTGTAAAAATTAAAGGGTAGATTCAACAATAAATCATAAAGACAATAAAAAAAAAATATATATATATTAAAAATTTCAGATTTTTTTTAAATGTTAAATTAAAAATGTAATCAACATGAATCCCTAATATAATTATTGGGATTCCTAAAAAAATATATATTTAATTTTTTTTTTCTTAAACACTTGCTATGTATAAGATTTTTTAGGAAATAATTTGATGTTAGGTAAAACAAAATAGGAATCAGCTTGGTGTGAAAGCAAGGCCAAATTCATTCATTTTTATTCAAAAGGGGTTGGTGAATTCTCCATTTTAGAGATTAGTCAACTTAAAAAATAAAATAATCTTCAATTTTTTAATTCAAATTTTATTTTAAATACACTTTAACTAAATTAAAAATATAATATTAACCAATAGTTTACCCAAATGTTAAAGCCATTATCTCATCAAGCACAATAAATTAATGATATTTAAAATTTAATATGTAAAATACTATATAAATAATTTTATAAAATTATAAAAATAAAATGAGAATATTGTTGTTCCATTTATATATTGTTTTATTTTATAATAAATAAAGATGAGAATAGCAAGATATATATATATATATATGTGTGTTCCCAATTCATGGTGATTGATTTTTTTTAATTATTTAAATTAAAGAATCTAAATTTAATTAATGATTTGACAATTATTATTTAGTTCTTAAGAATAATATAATTAATTAAGAGACTTAGTTTAATTTATTGATAATTCCTTATATATAATATCATTTTTTTATTAGACTAAATAACTTGAAAATCAAGTTTAAATAAAATAATTCATGAAACCCCAAAAACTGATTGGTTTGGATCAAAACAAACTAAATTAGAGCGATTCGGTTCGATTTGATTTTTAAAATATGATAATTCGATTAACTCAATTTTAACGATTTGGTTCAGTTTGATTTGATTTAAATATAATACTTAGCCCTATTTGAAAGTAAGTGAAAACTAATCAGATTATCTCCTGATTGGTAAAATAAACTACTTAAAATTATTTAGTATTTTTATGTTAAATTTATTTCTTTAATTCAAATAGGGATGATTTATTTATACTATATTAAAAATATATATTATTTATATCAAGATTAACATTATTTATTAAAATTATTAAAATATAAATATATTTTATGATATGACTTTAAAAAAATTATAATTAATAATAGGATGTAGACTATATATTTAATAACTTTATTTTGGTATGGATCTCTCACTCCATTTCATTGAAGAGGAAATTTAGCTTAATCATAGGACATTGATTTTGAATCTTCTAATATGTTAAAACTCTTTTCATGTTCCATTGAACAAATGATGCCTTATAATGTGGAGTGCACAAAAAGTCATCTAAAAAATGAGTGATAGCATGAAAAGAAAAGCTGCTTAATTTTATCCATCTCTCCTCAATTTTGAAGTTATTTTATTACTATTATTTAATATAAATTTATATTATAAAAATATTCAAATTTCAATTTCTCTGTACTGTTGGATGATATAATCAGAAATTGATCTTAAATATATGTATAGCAAGGTAGATCAAGCACAGTAAAAAATTTTCTCTCATTGCCAAGCGAAAGAGAACATTCTCTATATGATTGTGGTTTATTTTCTCTAATTTTTCTTTATTTTTAAATTATTTTTTATCGTGCATATTTTAATTTATCTGGATATTAATTTATGATTGGAGTATCCAATAAAATTTAATTATAGTGATTTTGAGCGATATTAAATTAAAATTTAAGTATTTTTATGATACAAATTAAAATTTAAGAAATATAAAATTGAGATATGACGATGAAATTAAGCTAAAGTTATTCATCTTCTTGTGTAGTTTAAGCCAATCAAAGAGTCAAAAGTCTTGCCATTTCACTTTTTTGTCAACCCAAGTTATTCCCATGTTTCACACGAATGAGGTAGACTCATGGAGATATAAGCTCCATTTGAAATTATGATTGAAAAATAAAAAAAATTAAATTAAAATTACTTTTTTTTTAAATACTCTCAAAATAATTTGAAAAAAATATTTTAATGATTAAAATATGTTAATAATATTATTAAATAGATGTATATTTAAGCAAATTTTAAGTTGATGGAATCCTTACCCTCATTAGATTTTCTTACTTGCAAATCTTCAAAACATGTCTCTAGGAAATTAGGCATTTATTATATATATAATGTAAAAATCAAATGTTCTAGAATAGTATTGATAGTGAGTGAAAGAGTTTAGTGGGTCAACATTCTACCCACATCTTTTTGGCCTATAATATTTGGACTATTACATTGAGTTTAAGTTGTACCTCTATTAACAACTTGAACTTTTGGCACAAATCATACAACCCCATTTTTTTTTTATATTTAAAAAATATTAAATTTTAAAATTAGATAAGATGAATTCCATCATATAAGTAGAATATAATTGATAGAGACATGATAAATGAAAAAAAAAAAGTTTAGAGTTATGGAATTGGTCAAATTCAACCTTTTTCACACCATTGTTAGGATACATTTGATCTTTAGCTAAAAATGAAAATGCATTAGGCTGAGAATTATATAATTGAATACTTTGTAACCTAGTTTGATAAGTTAGTATCAAATCTCAATCAAACACTTAGATAACCATCTATTTAAAAATGAGGAAAATGCATATGGGAAAAAATAGTGTAATTTTATTTTTTAATTTTATCTCAAAATTAAAATTCAATCATCATTCTAGTGCTTGGGTAAGACTAGGATAGCAATTTTAGACACCAACTATGAATATAATATTATAAAAATAGTGAATTCGGTTTGGAGTTATTTGTGTTCATATTGATTCATTTATGACACATCAATAATTATGTCTTACCGTAAGTTAATTCGCTAATTTAATTTGACATATTTATGATACATTTTATTATTCATGTTATGTGTTAACCTGTAACTTGTTAATTTACTTATAATTAGTAAATATAAAACTAATTATTAATTATGTTAGATATTTATTATTTTATTATAATCAGTTTGCATTCCCTTCATTAGAACTCATTTAATTTGTAAATTTATGTATCAAGTTAAAAATTATATTGTTTTACAAATAATTAATTTTTTAAAGTTTTAATTAATTAAATGCTAAAATATTGCTTAATTGTTTAATGTTAGATTCCATATTGTATATTATTAAATTTATGCATGATTAAAATTAATGCATAAATTTTATATAATACATTATTTTATAAAGATTACAAGTGTTAAATGTGTCAAAATGTATTAAATATGTTGATTCCTATTAAATGAAATAATTTATACCAAATCATATTAAAAATATTATTTTATATTAAATTAATTTAATATAATTCTATATTAATTGTATCGCGTAATATGTATATATTATTATGCATATCAATTGATTCGCGAAATATGTATTGATTTTGTACTCGAGTCCCTGTAGAGCCAACAGAAACAACAATACAGTCCAGTAGCCACGTGTCAAGTATGGAGGTTAGGGCACAGTGATGACACCATAGACTCGAGCTCACATGCACAGATCTTAGGATTTTGTCTGGTCTTAATCTAAGAGCTCAACAGTTGGGACATTTTTCTTGCAGAGTTGTTTCTGTGGGTGTCTGCTGAAAATCTCTACTCATGATTTTGACATTAATTAAACCTAGCTAAGGCCTAGATCCTTTTTTCCCCATTTTCCCTTTTGTTTTGTTATTGAGATTTTTTTTTTAAATATTTCTATTAATTAATTGTTGGAATAAATTTGTGAAAAATTTTTATTTAAACTTATTGTTATAAATTTATGTAAAATTTTTACTTAAACTTATATTATTATGTATTTAAAATATAAATATATAAAATTTATATATTTAATAAATAAAATCACACTATATATTTTATATCTTAAATTCATAATAAATCATATGCATATAATAAATCTATTAATATATAATAACTTTCGCTTAACAGAAATTTGGAGCATATCAATTTTATTGAAAGGGAGAAAATAAATTAAATAATAATTTCTTGGATCAAATATTATGGGTATTGATTAATTTTATTTATAAAATCTAGATTAGACTGAAAAGATAAGTGTGTAATATATAGAAATGAATTCATAATTTTATATATATGAAGAAAAGTTTGTATGTAAATACCATGAATATTATGTATGAATTCATGATATATAGATTAGACTGAAAAGGTCTATCTATCAATATATAAAATTTTGAGATCTCATATCAATTATATATTATATATAAATTGATTTATATAAAAATAAAAATTTCATTAAAATTAATTTTAATTTTAATGATAATTTATTTTTATCATTAATTTATATATTTTATCTATATATATATAATTAAAATACTTCCTTAACTTTTTATTTTTTAAACGTATGATGATTTCATTGGGCTGGGAGTAGCATTTTTTAAAAAAAAAAAAAACATTATTACATATGGAAATCAAAGTTTTACTAATGATGGGCAGAACAGGAACAAAGGTGTCATTATCAAGAATCAATTTTCCACGTTTGACTAGTTGTCGTTGATTCTGTCGTAGCTTGGATTAAAGTCTGAAAAAAAAAAAGCATAAGTACTTCAAAAAGCACAATTTAATGACTTCCCATTCTCCTAAGTTGCTATTTCTTCCAGAATAAATAATAATTAATTATTATTATTAATCTTTGAGATTAAGACATGTATTATATTTAATGAAATTTAGATTATTTATTTATTTATGATTAATTATCTATAATTATAATTTTTGATAGCCTATTCGTATCAAAGATGTAGTAAATTCTAATGTCTAAAATAAAGGATAAAGTCTTAGCTCACTGATTTTAATTTTACTCACACTAAATAGACTCGTTATAAAGATAAAATATTTTAAATATAAATTTTTTCTATTCATAAGGGTTGGACATTTAATTTTACTTGTGAAATATAAATTTATTTATTACTAATGTCAAATCTATTGTACTTATATTATGATATTTATTAATGAATTGTCAAATTTTATATTTTTAAAAAGAAATTTGAAATCCATGCTCTATGTCTTTCATACTCCATATTTTAAAGAGTAACTGAAAATTTGAGAATGCAAGTTTATAAATTCTATAATTCACCAATTATTTGATACTAAAATCAAAATAATAATCAACTAGACTATGCTAAAATATACTTCAAACCCCGCAATTGTAGGGATTTTATGATGTAAGCTATAGATTTAAGCTTAAAGTATTGGACATTTGCCTTGATTAATTAACATCACTTAACTATTTACTTCATGTTCAATCTGTATAGTTTTTTTTTTTCCTTATTTTTTGTTGAATCATATGATTTCCCATTTTAGCCACCAAGTGATTGGGAATTTTGTTCGTATAATATATAGAAAAATGATATTGAATTATTGATAGTGGAATAATAAAATATTATATTTATGTTTTAATGTTGAATTCAATTCTAACATCATTACTTTGCGAAAATAAAACCCAAATTAACATGGAATGTTAAAATTCAATTGAGTTGGAATTTGTCTTATAATTTTTTTTTTAACATAGGACTGTAGAATTTTGAATGATATTGATGGATTTAGGAGAAATTGGATGAAATTGTAGTGTAGAATGGGCATGTGGACTGTTTGGGATTTAGGTTGAGGATTAACACATGGGTATAGTTGACCATGATGGATTATTCAGGATTCTCGAAGCACATATTTTTATAATATAAATATATAAATTTTATTTATAAATGAATAAAATTATAATTTTATATCTAAATAAATATTATTTTTTAGTATTTTTAACGTGTACTATTATCTATTCTCTTAACTTCTACAATTTTTGTTTTGTTTTCCTTTTCTAGATGTTATATATTAACAATCCATTTAGGGAGCATAGTGGATCAAGTTTTTATGGGTATCTGACCGAATATGAAGAATTTGAGTAATATATAATTCGATTCAATGTTTGAAAAATAGTACTCGTGAAGAGCTCGGGTCAAATTCAAATTTTATATGTTGAGTATTTATTACATAAATTCGTTTATATAAATACTCAATTATATATAAAATATATGATTTTTTTAATGATATTTATATATTTTATATTTATATTTTAAATAAAATAGAATTTAAATATTTTATAAAATTATTAATTTTTTTAAAATATAAATTATTGATAAATTTTTTTATATGTAAATTATTAATTAAAATATATAAAATTAAATGAGTTCGAGTATTATTCAAGTAATAATAATTGGATTTGAGAATGATTCGGATAGTTAATAATAAATTTTATTTGGATTTAAAACGGACTCAGATAATTAATAATAAATTTTAATCAAATTTAGATTCGTGTAAGATGATAATAAATTTCCATTTTAAGTATTCCATCTTAAAAACTAACTATAAACAGTGGCAATTATGGTATGAAGATTCAATTTTTTTATGTTTTCCATAAGTTTTCTTAATAAAGTAGCTGGTTTTTTAATGTATAATTAACTATTTAAAAAATAAAAAAAATTTTTATGAAAATTTAATTTCTTATTTTATTATATTTAACTCTATGTATTTCTTTACACATTACATTTTAATTTAATAATATTAAAATTATTTTAATTCTGCAAAATTTAAATTTGAGTGGTGGAAAGAAAAAAAAAAGCCTATATTATTTTTTGGGTTGAGGTATTTGTGGACCAAACTGGGCCTAAGAGAGGCCACATAGCTATTCACAGGTCTCATCCATCTAAAATAAAAACCTTATCAATGACTGGAAACTGACAACTGGCCCCTCGGTATGCATATTATTTAGAAAGTATTAAAAAATAATATAAAATTAAATTTAATAAATTTTATTTATAAATATTAAAATAATAAAATAATTTTTTATAATTTTTTTTAATAATATTTAAAATAATATTTTTATTTAAAAAAATAGTTTCAGAACTCTAAATACAATGTCAAATAGACTTTTAAAATAAAAAATTTTTAAAAATTTTAAAATTTTTAAAATCTTTAAAATCTTCGCTTTTCAACTACTAAATTTATAGGCGGTGAGATTTTAATACCTTATTTACCATTATTTTATTTTATTTTATAAAATCTTTTCTTATTTTGATGGTATTTGATTTATTTATTGGGTATAGTTGATAGCTGATATATACTCAAATAGACGTTTAACAAGCTTAAAAAATTAAAGCTAATAGCTGATGGATAACTGATATAGTATCCATCAGCTGCAGTTTGTATAACTCTATTTTTAGAGCCGTTTAACTGAATTAGTTTAATTTTTTATTTTGACTATATTTTTTTTCTTTAACTTAAAAAATAATATTATTGATATTTTTATCTTTTTTATTTATAATTTTAATGTTTTAATTAACATATTTTAATTTTATTAAATTTTTTTATTAATAGCACAAAATATAAAATATTTATTTATATTTAAAAACTTAAAATTAATTATAAGTTTAAACTTAAAAATAATAATTACTTTACTATTTTATCTATATTTTTAAAGTTATTTAATTATTTTTTTAAAAAATCAATTATTTTCTTATTTCAATAATAAAATAAATAATATAATATAATATATTAATAATTATATATTTATTTTAATAATATAATAAATGATATAATATATTAATTTAATAATTATATATTTAATTTAATAATAAAATAAATAATATAATATAATTAATTTATAATTTTATATTTATTTAAATAATAAAATAAATTATATGATATGTATACTCTTGTTAGTCATTTCATATGTCAATAGTAATAATTAAATATAATTTTATTAAACACTTAATATAAATCAGCCATCATCAACTATCAACTATTATCAATTAATAGCTATCAACTAACAGCTATTAACAGATATCAATTATTAATAAAGTTTATCAGCTAATAGTTATCCTCCGTGTAGGGGAGAGCAGTTTTCGGTTTAAATCGAAAAATCGAACCGAACTGATTAAATTTGGTTCAATCGATTGGGTTTTAAAATTCATTCGGTTCGATTCGATTTATAATTTTAATAATTTCAGTTAATCGGTTCAGTTCGGTTATTTTCATAAAAAAAAATCAAAAAAACCGAACCAAACCGAAATTATTAATATATATAGGAAATAAAAAATCAAACCGAATTGAATCGAACCGAATCAAACTGAACCAAAATAAAAAAAACCGAACCGAACCTTAAGATTTTTAAGTTTTGATTTCTATTTTTTTTTGTTTTTATATTTTTATTATTTAGATTTAATGTTAAAAATATGAAATTTTATAAATTTCGATTTGATCGGTTTAAAATTCAACCGAACCGATATTTATCGATTCGATTCGGTTCAATTTTCTCTTATCAATCGATTTGATTTAGTTTTTAAAATTTTTAATTTTTAATTTTATCAGTTTGATTCGATTCGAAATCGAACCGACCGTTTGCACGCCCTTACCACTGTGTATCAAACAGACCATCTAATCACATTGTCACCTAATTACATTGTTAGGGTTAACGGAAGGAAAGGGTATACGCCACTTTTGGGTCTGATGGGCCCATAATTTCAATTCGGCAAGCTTTGATTCAGAGGCCTTGTCATCCCTTAAAACCCTGTCTGCAACAGTCTTGTTTTGCGAAGTGAAGCGCCATGGTATTACTGTACATATATTAAAGTATACTTTATCCTCATATTTTATTTCAGTTAATTATTATTTTTTTGGATGAATATGGCCCGATGTCGATCTACTTTCTAGAATTTAATGATTTAATTTCAGATAATTGGTGTCCCGTACTCCATCACTCCCTGTTACGACCTCTACACCGCCGCTGCCAACAGCACAAATGGCTGAATCTACCGTCGCCGCTACTCCCCAGCCTCTCAAAATCATAACCGGAGCGGATTCCTTCGGCTGCAACCTCAAGGACGCTCTTGTCTCGCATCTCCGCTCTCTTAAGATAGACGTTGAAGACCTCGGTACTTCCTCCTACTACTCGATCGCCGCTGAGGTTGGCCGCCGCGTCTCCGCTGCTAACGCCACATCTCCATCCTCTCTTTGCCCTGAAATCCGTGGCCTTGTAGCTTGCGGAACCGGCGTCGGTGTCTCCATATTTGCCAACAAGTTCCCTGGCGTCTTCGCTTCCACCTGCCTTTCAACAGCCGAAGCTATCAACACCCGCTCCATTAACAACTGCAATGTTCTTGCGGTCTCTGGCATGTCCACATCTCCAGAATCTGCCATAGAAATCCTCGACACCTGGCTCAATACACCTTTCAAAGCCCCTTGTCCTGCTTCTAATTTCGCTCCGTGGAGCGAAGAAATATCTTCTTTCCTGGAAAATTCCCTTGCTGAAATGCCAAAAATTGGACAAGAGGAAAAATCCAATGAAAATAAAGAAGAAACTCTAACTCCGTGTGCTCTATGTTGCTTAGTGAAGAACAGGAAGCTGGATCCGATTGATATTATCCCAGGAGGTTCAATGAAGATAGTAAGGGAGAGCCCAACATCAGCTATAGTGAGCTTCAAGGCAGGGAGTGTTGAGCCGGCCCATCACCATACATTTGGGCATGATTTGGTGGTGATGAAGGGGAGCAAGAGGGTGTGGAATTTGAGCAAGAAGACAAAGTATGATCTGGGTGTTGGAGATTATCTGTTTACTCCTGCTGGGGATGTGCACAGAGTGAAGTATTTTGAGGATACAGAGTTTTTCATCAAGTGGGAGGGCCAGTGGGATATTTTCTTCGATGAGGATCTGGAGGTTGCAAAGAGTGCCATTGAGAAAGAAGCAGAGGATGGATTTGAGTGGATAAAGTAAGGTGTGGATGTGAAATGAGCTTCCTTTTTCTATAATGCCGGATATGTGTTGCATGGTAACTCTTTGTTGTGTAATGAAAGTTAATATCATCATTGTCATAGAGTGAAATATATTGAGGATATGGAGTTGTGATCATTACCATTTGCTGTTAGTCCTGAACTTGAGCCTTATTTTGATACATAAATAAGTTATCTTTGAAGTAACTTAGTTGCTCATTGTGTTTGATAGCTGATCATGATTTTGTGCTATTCCTAGTTGCATTCCATATCTTGCTGCTTTCACTGTAATGGCAGAAAATATGTTAAAAATGATCTCCAACATCTGTCCCTGGTGTTTATATTTTGGCCTTCTGGCTGAAAATAGAAAACTTTATGCAATTGAGGTCGACAAAAATGCTTTCGGCTGTAAGAGACCGCCTGGTTTGAAATGAAAGATCTATATCTTCAAACCAGCCCTCTTCTGAATGCTTATATTGATATGATCAATGGCGCATTGACAAACTAAAAATTACACAATTGAGGAATAAAATCAACAAAAATGCCTAACAAGACCTTGTCATGCGCATTGAAGCTGTGGCAGCATGTTTTTTATAAGCCATTCTGATAAATATTTATTTGCTTGATGTGTAAAATGTGCTACATCCCAAAACACATATTCTGCAGGATTCGAGCAAACTGGCACACCAGCTTGTCCACAACCTTGAGCACGGTCATGACTGTAATTATATTTTCCTCCAATCCCGCAACAAGCTTGTGTTAATGATTTAAATCCTGTACATAATAAGAGGTTAAAACAATATGCATTATTTTTACCTCTATTGAATGCTTGATGGGTTTCTAGATTCATTTACCAAGTTTTGAAAAATTATCCAGAATCGATTGTAATGCATTGTAAATATCGCCATATATGATATGTGTGTTAGGGTATTCCTTTCTCAATCCCTCAAGAGCTACTTGGAGATGGCTATTGTGATACATAAAGAAGTCATTGTAATCCTTTAGACAACCATGTGCATCGTAAGCAGCAGATGTGTTTGTTGAAAACATTGTAAGCAAGCCTGGCGTGCAACCCATTTGAAAGGTTCCGGTGACGACCACTTGAGTTGCGCCGAAACTGATAATTTTCTGTGAACAATTAAGGTGAGAGTGAAGAACTGGATAACGGTAATTGAAAGTTGCACGCACAGACGCACACAACACTAACTTTGACTGAATCTATTATGGTTTGCACCACTCCAGGCACCATGATGTTCTTTATCTCTTCAAGGGTTTTGTTTTGACCAAATGCAAGATTATAATCATTGAATCCAATTGTTCCAATCATGAACAGGGATGATTTAAGCTTCTCTTGACAATCTATTGACATAAACAAATTTATAGAATTAGTATGCATTAATTACATATATTGAAGTTAAAAATGATCTTGTTTTTGTATGATTTGAATGAGGAAGAATTGTATTAAGTTAGTAACCTGCAACATTAGTGCAAAAGGTTGGTAAATACTTGTTGAACCAGTCAACTTGAACCATAAGAGAATTGTTGGTGACAAAAGGTGGGATATCCCACTTGATTAGAGTATCCACAGATACAGCAGTAACACCAGCAACTGAAAAATCCACTCCCTGTGTAAAATTTGAATTTGGATTTTCATATGGTTCAAGTAATGGAAGACCTGCTGATTGTGCTGCAAAATTTAAATATATAATCATCTTAAATATTTGCTCAAACATAGTTTCAAGGGAAGGAAGAAAACAAAAAATAATAAATAATAATTAATAATTCATCATTTTAACTAATAAAATTAATAAATAGGATAGTTTATATGAATATCCATTTGTCAAAGAACATGAAGGCAACTGGCAGATCTAATGTGTAGTCTCACCAATATAATCAATCATTAGCCAGCCATCTGAAGGTCTACCAGTTGCTTCTTTAACTGACATGCCATAGGGAAACCTGCCATATGGAAGTATAGGAAATTCTATAATCGCATTGCCCGTTTCTGATATTGAATCACCAAATTGATATATCGTATTGAATTTGCATGCCTTTAAATCTTGTGCGTCACTTGAATTAAGATGAACAAGAATGAGAAGAAGATAGGAAAAAATTAAGAAACAAGGACATTGCACTTTGGCATATGCCATGGCTAATGGCTTTGAGATTCAGAGACAGCACTCTGTGTGCGTAGAGTTTGTTGCCTAATTCAAAAATTTTTCAACCAGTATTTGTATAGACAGACCACAATTATCTCTTTACCATTAAAAGAATGATTAGACAACATCAAAGCTCCAAAATTTACTTAAAAAAATGATTAGACAACATCAAAGCTCCAAAATTTACTTAAAAGAATGATCAGAAAACCACAAAGCTCCAAAATTTACGGAAGTAAAAAATGTAACTCGTTAAATTTGGACCTTTTTATCCTGTTATCGTAATAGGATTTTGCACACAAAGCCGAACAACAGGCTCATTAAGTGTTGGCAAATTTGGTGGTAATTAATTGAAGTATGACTTAAACATATTAGATCTTTGTATTTAATAGGTAAATTCTATTATATATATTGTATTTTAAATTTATGGTGAATTAGATCTAGCTAAGAAAAATTTATCTTAGGAGAAATTTTTACCTAGACCCGATCTTCTATGTATTTAATAGGTATATCCCACCAAATAATTCTATATCTTAAATTCATAGTAAATCGAATTCAGACAAGAAAAATCTCCGTTCTTAGAAACTAATTTTTAAACATATAATGAAACAATATATAGTTTTACTTTTCATGCATTAATTTCAAATTAGGTGAAATCAATTATATGAATATTTTTTCACCATTCAACTCTATTTAAAATTGATTTCAATTTTAATTGAGAAAATTCGATTCTAACTTGAGAGCTCTTAATAAAGAATCTGAGTCTTTACTGCTAAATATTCCTTTGGGGCCTATAATAAAATATTAGTTAGTAAGGTAATTCAACACATTACTATCTTGCCATGAGAACAACTCCAACCAGACACTATATAAAATGAAGGCATTATCACTCAGTGAACAATAATAAATGCATGGACTGCCTAATAAACTGAAATTAAACTTTTATATTGGCAATATAATTTCATTTGAGTTACATAAATAAGAAAAAGGACTCCACTACCATCTATATATCAGACAAGACTTAGCTCATCAGTAATTGGAGAAGACTGTGTGCTTTCTGGAGATTCTGTGGTAGCGAGCTTCTTCCTCAATGCTACTAACTCTTCACCAGCATCACATATATATGCTGAAGCCTGTCTGCCAGATAAAGTTGCTCCTTCCATACTGTCTATGTAATCCTGTTCAACATAGAACCATATGTCCTTATTCCTTGTTACAGCAGTAAAAGAACAGGTTCTTGTTTTGCTGAAAAAGAGCATTTAAAGATTTTGAAGGAAGAAAGATTCAAGTTTTGTCCATTATGTTCCAAAGTGAAGCAGACATCTATAAAATGTATAAATATAAGACCAATTATACACCTTATGCCAATTACCCTAGTTTTGTTTTTCACTCTCTCTATCTTGGGGTAGGTGGGGTAATGCAGTATAGAGAGAAAGAATTTAGATATTATTCTCATTGTAAAATTAGGAAATTTAAAAGTTTTATTATTTAGGAATTTTATTCTTATTAGGTTTAGGAATTTTATTATTTCCTAGTTTATTTAGGATTAATTTAACTCCGCCTAAGTAGTTTGCGCTTAGCCGGTCCCAAGCCCGGATAAAGGAGGAGGGTTGCGGTAGGTGACAACCAGCGTAAAAATTTCGTCACACCCTATGATATGGATTCAAATGATATAAACGTTGGGGCGTCCTCTACTAACGATGCGCTACATCGGAGCCCGGGTGTAGTGATAAATATGCAAGGGTGTAGGGCGTTCACCGAAAGCGACGCGCCATGCCGGCGCCATGCCGGCGCCCGGGTGTGGTGTTAAGTGAGCAAGGGTTCCCACATCATGGACGGGTGTGGGTAAAGAAGTTAGTCCATAGGACAGATAATAGAACAAATAGTGGAACAGAACACAAGATAGACATAGAAAATAATAGAAGATATCATAGAAGGAGACCAATTAGGAAGGAGCAGGATAGGAGGAGGATCAGGGTTGGTACTTGGAATGTTGGATCACTTACAGGAAAATTAATGGAGCTTGTGGATACCTTGGAAAGGAGAAGGGTGAATATTGCTTGCATTCAGGAGACTAAATGGGTAGGAGAGAAAAGTAAGGAAGTGGGTAATTCATGGTACAAATTGTGGTTTACCGGAAAGGAGAGAAACAAGAACGGAGTGGGTATAATCATAGACAGGACATTGAAAGACGCAGTAGTAGCTGTGAAAAGAGTAGGAGATAGAATTATACTAGTAAAGCTAGTAATAGACGGAGAAACAATAAATATAGTTAGTGCTTATGCCCCACAAATAGGACTAGACAGTGAGAGTAAACAAAGGTTTTGGGAAGATATGGATGATTTAATGCAAAGCATACCGAATGAAGAGAATGTTTTCATTGGTGGAGATTTGAATGGACATGTAGGAAGTATCATAGAAGGAGACCAATTAGGAAGGAGCAGGATAGGAGGAGGATCAGGGTTGGTACTTGGAATGTTGGATCACTTACAGGAAAATTAATGGAGCTTGTGGATACCTTGGAAAGGAGAAGGGTGAATATTGCTTGCATTCAGGAGACTAAATGGGTAGGAGAGAAAAGTAAGGAAGTGGGTAATTCATGGTACAAATTGTGGTTTACCGGAAAGGAGAGAAACAAGAACGGAGTGGGTATAATCATAGACAGGACATTGAAAGACGCAGAGTAATGTGAAAAGAGTAGGAGATAGAATTATACTAGTAAAGCTAGTAATAGACGGAGAAACAATAAATATAGTTAGTGCTTATGCCCCACAAATAGGACTAGACAGTGAGAGTAAACAAAGGTTTTGGGAAGATATGGATGATTTAATGCAAAGCATACCGAATGAAGAGAATGTTTTCATTGGTGGAGATTTGAATGGACATGTAGGAAGTGATAGGCAAGGTTATGAGAATGTTCATGGAGGTTTTGGTTTTGGCAGTCGAAATGAGGAGGGAAAAAGCATCCTGGATTTTGCTATGGCACACGACCTAATACTAGCAAATACCTACTTTATAAAAAGAGAGTCACATTTAGTGACTTTCAAAAGTGGACAACATAGAAGTCAAATCGACTTCCTCTTAACCAGGAAGACAAATAGAGCTCTATGCAAGGATTGCAAGGTCATTCCAGGAGAGGCTTTAACAAGTCAACATAGGTTGGTGGTCTTGGATGTCAAGTTTAGGAACAATTCAAGTAAGGTCAGAAGAAATAGTGTAGCTCGAACAAAGTGATGGGAGTTCAAAGGAGTAAAGCAAGTGAAGTTCAAAAATGAGCTTCTTGAGTCTGAAGTATGGAAGCTAGATATGGAGGCCAATGATATGTGGATACAGATGGCATCAAAGATTAGAGAAGTAGCTAGAAAAGTACTTGGGGAGTCTAAAGGACATGGACCACCCTCAAAAGAGAGATGGTGGTGGAATGAGGAAGTACAAAAGGCAGTGAAGAGAAAAAGGGAATGGTATAAGAAATTACCTAAATGTGATAATAATGAGGCATATGAACAGTATAAGATAGCAAAGAAAGAGGCAAAAAAGGCAGTTAGCCAAGCAAGAGCACAGGCCTTTGAAAAGTTATATGAGAAACTTGGAACTAAAGAAGGGGAGAAAGATATTTATAGATTAGCAAGGAGTAGAGAAAGGAAATGTCAAGATCTCAATCAAGTTAGGTGCATTAAGGATAAAGAAGGAAAAGAGTTGGTGAAAGATGAGGACATTAAAGAAAGATGGAGAAATTATTTTAATGATCTCTTTAATAATAGTCAAAATGGAAATAGCGTGAATATAGATTATAGAACAATAGAAAATAATGTAAATTATACTAGAAGGATTAGATCTTTAGAAGTAAAGGAAGCACTTAAGAGAATGAAAGTAGGTAAAGCCTGTGGACCCGATGAAATACCAATTGAAGTGTGGAAGTATTTGGGAGATATGGGAGTGGCATGGTTAACTAAATTATTTAATAAGATTCTAAACTCAAAGAAAATGCCTGATGAATGGAGGAAGAGTATTTTAGTACCTATTTTTAAAAATAAGGGAGACATACAGAGTTGCTCAAACTATAGGGGAATTAAACTCATGAGCCATACTATGAAGTTGTGGGAGAGAGTTGTGGAGCATCGACTACGTCATGATACTTCTATCTCTCTCAATCAATTTGGTTTTATGCTTGGTCGTTCAACTATGGAAGCGATCTTTCTCATTAGAAGCTTGATGGAGAAATATAGAGATGGGAAGAAAGATCTACACATGGTTTTTATTGATTTGGAGAAGGCTTATGATAGTGTTCCAAGAGAGGTCTTATGGAATGCGTTAGAACAAAAGAGGGTATCTATTAGGTACATACAAGTATTGAAAGATATGTATGAAGGAGCAACTACTATTGTGCGCAAAGGGGAGGGGACACAAGAGATTTTCCGATCTCAATTGGATTACACCAAGGATCAGCCATAAGCCCTTACCTTTTACATTAGTTTTAGATGAACTGATAAACATATACAAGAGAGTATTCCTTGGTGCATGATGTTTGCGGATGATATTGTTCTGATAGATGAGACACGAGAAGGAGTCAATAGGAAGCTAGAACTTTGGAGAAGTACTCTAGAGTCAAAGGGTTTTAAGTTAAGTAGAACGAAGACAGAATACATGCATTGCAAGTTCAGTGAAGGCCAAGCGGTGATAGGGAAGGAGTTAGTTTGAATGGAGTGGCACTGTCCCAAAGTAATCACTTTAAATATCTAGGCTCGATCCTTCAAGTAGATGGGGATGTGAGGAGGATGTTAGTCATAGGATTAAAGCGGGATGGTTGAAGTGGAGACGTGCCACGGAGTTTTATGTGATCGTAAGATTCCCAATAAATTAAAAGGAAAATTTTACCGCATACCATACGACCGGCTATGCTATATGGTAGTGAGTGTTGGGCCTTTGAAAGAGTCGTATGCATCTAAGATAAGAGTTGCAGAGATGAGAATGTTAAGGTGGATGAGTGGTCATACTAGACTAGATAAAGTCCGTAATGAAAGTATTAGAGAAAAGGTAGGAGTGGTGCCAATTGAAGATAAGTTGAGAGAATGGAGATTGAGGTGGTTTGGTCATGTGAAGCGTAGACATACGGAGGCTCCAGTTAGACAAGTAGAGCACATTAGGCTAGAGGATAGAAAGAAAAAAAGGAGTAGACCTAAATTGACTTGGAGGAGAGTAGTACAGCATGACTTAGAAGCATTACACATTTCTGAGGATTTAACCCAAAATCGTTTAGAGTGGAAAAAGCAAATCCATATAGCCGACCCCAAATTTTTGGGATAAAGGCTTAGTTGAGTTGAGTTGAGTTGAGTTTATTTAGGATTAATTTAGTATTCCTAAGTAGGATTGAATTAGGGTTCTAAAATTCTAATATGATTGGAATTCCTAATTTTATAAATAAGACTTAGGGTTTTGATTGTCAGGGGAAGCTTTGTTATGCCATTTATTTGAGATTAATATGATTTCTAAGAATTAGCTCTCTTTCTCAAAGATTGGTCCTTATTCTTCATTTGTTCTACATTAGTGGGGCTTTCCCAAAAATTTTGATGGCAAACATACAACCATTTTGGAAAATGTAAAATTACCTGTTTTGTGTAAGAGCCAGCAAGGAAGAAATTTTTCACAGGTGTCTTTTGATCTGGTCTGAAGGGATCTTTGCCAGGTCCCTCACGGTATAAGGATTGCCCGATTTTTACTACCGATGACCAGATAACTTCTAAGCCTTGGGATGATGGAAATAAAGTCAAAACCTGATTTGTCAGGAAAAAATGATCATGAGAATAATGCAGAATCATGATTGGCCAACAACACTATATGATTTGATACGCATATTAGAAACTAAGCAATCATCATCACTATCAAAAGCTAATAAAAAGGAAATTTCTTAACCATCCTTTACAATGAATTCACTATAAATCAACTTTAGAGCTTACATAGACCCTCAGCTCCAACTTGGTTTTGAAATTTGGACTATCAAGTACCAAGAGCTCACATCATGCAAAAGGGCAATTACAGGTTGGCATTATAGATTAAAGATCAAGGCAACGACTGCTGCAACTTGCACCAAAAACTGTTTCTGAATTCTGGGAAACCAGCTGATCTCAATTTCACAAGATTAAAAACTGAGATTTGTTTTCTCACAAAATTAAGTAGAAATTGCTTCTACCATGTCAAACATAAAAATAGCAGATTTATAGTACACAGTTTCTGCCATCTGAAGTCAAGTTTATGCTGTGCAAGCACCATAGAATATTTAAGATGAATTCTCAAAGAACCAAATGGATTCTAAGGGATAAGAATTTTATCAAGCTAATGATTTGGAATAAGATGCAAGATATTAAAGCATGCATAAATTGAATTCTAAGACTATCCATAGCCGGTAAGCTCTTATACAACTTTCTAGCGTGTAATGGATCTTAGACCAAAAAAAACTGATCTACAGTGTCATGCTGTGTTTTAGAAGCTACCAACCTGCTTTGAGACTCTCTTTATGATTTCATCATTTGGCAAGGGCATGTATGGATCACCTGGTGTAAGAACACACCTGGAAAAATTACAGTTTTAGTAAATAGGACTGAATAATATGATATTTAAGTATAAAGAAAGAATAAAGGAATGTTTACATGAGAATACAAAAATGAGCCTAGACGTGAATATAAAACATGAAAGATAATATTCATTTTGCTAATGTAATTTGCATAACCTTGTAGTCCATACGTAAACAATGCTAGGAAAAGAAAAGTTGGACCCCCTCAATATATAATGTACAAGGCATATAGTTGATACATGGCTCATCACAAAATTACAAGGTCCTCATTATTATTTCAATTCTAAATGGTAGAACAGTAACTTGGTGATTTCATACAACAAAATATCAACTGCATCAATTAGATGAATATCAGCACATGGCACACAACCCAACAACCAAATGATTGGGCTTGAAGCATAGTTGTGTACTGTATTACATACTAATTTATTTCTTCAATGTATGGATATTTCTTTTTTATTTTTTTGAACTCTATTTCCAACCCTTGCTTATTTTGATTGTAAAGGCAAACTTGATTTATCTGAAGCAACTAAGCGAGTGTTACAGGTTCCTTCACATCTATGTGTATATCTTAGCTTCTAATGAATAGAATCTCCAGTGCCATAGAAAAGCTACGTTCACAGTAGGATAAGAAGTTAAGAACTAAAAATGGACAAGCATACAGTATTGAATCATTCACAAACAGAATCCTGCAGCAGTGACCATGAACCATTCAACTGTTCAGCCACTGGTGACATATGAAATAGATTCTTTGCCTGAGGGTAAAAGCTGAAAGTAATTATTGACAACAGTAATATTTTTTCCCTTACTGGAGCAATGACCCTTGTCCTTCAATATAGTAATCTTCAGGAGAACTGAGTGCAAGGTCCGCAAAACAAGAAAAATCAGCATCTGGTGTGTACAGAAGGTTATCTAAACCAATAGCTTGCCTCAATTGCCTACCAATCAAAAGAAATAGGGGCTCATGAAGGAATTCGAGAACCATTTATCCAAGAATCTCAAGAAGTAAAACAAAAGCAGATAGTATACATGGTCCTTAAAAGCCTTTCACATAATAGGAACATCAATGTAAAAGAGAGATTCACCTTGATCTTTCTAGATCCTGTAACTCTGTGACCCAACCATTATATCTAAGTTGCACGGTTACAACAGGTACTCCAACTAGCTCATAAATATTATCAAAAAATTGTGATTCCCTCCACGGTGATGGAAGTAATCTTTTAATTCCAGGAACATCACATGCTGCCATCAAATGGAACAGTAAAATGAGTACAAAGTATCACACTAAAATGGAAAGAGAGCATGTTCATATCATAAAAGAAAAAAGGATGGGGGGTATTTGAATACAACCTGCTACATAAGCATCTGCTTTCACAACTTTCTTGTTAGTAGACTGCAATAAAATGAAACTTTTCACCATTAAATACTTGTATAAACATCTGTAAAAAAGAATATAGACCACAGAACCTCCCCAGACATAACACTGGCACACAATTAATTCATTTTCAAATCAGAGCAATCTGAGTGCTTGTGGAATAGAAGAACTTCAAACAAGTGATACACTTAACTAAATAAGCACTTAATCAATTTCACGTAGGATCTTGTAAAGAGAAGTAACATGAAAAGAAACTTACTCTTGACATGGCAAGTCCTGTGACATATGTTTCTCCATCAGCAGACCTATCATACATTATCTGTCTGCATCCCCACCTTAAATGAAACCTGCCCAAGAAGATAAACAAATTTCATAGGAATATTTAAAAAAAAAGAAAAAAGAATCACAATCCAACAGGTACTACTTTTCTAACCTATATCTTTGTCTTACAACCATACCTGCCTCCTTTATCTTCAATATACTTTCTAATGGGACCACTCAAGTAAACATCTGGAGAACCCTTGAGCATGCGAAGTAGGGAAGCCTCTGTCTTAGTGGCAAACAATGAGAATATAGTGAGCATACAACGGGCACTGATGTTATCACAGTCAATAAACCCAAGGGCATAGGCAACAGGATCCCACATTCTTTGGATGCTCATGCGTGTGCCTCCTTTGGACAAAAACCAATCAGAGAAGCTGATCTGGAAGAAGGAAATGCACTCTCAAGTAAAAGACATTGTGAAGAAATAACTAATTAAAACTTGAATAGAAAATTATACCATTGCTTACACTATCTAAATTTCTTATGTCCTTCATTGCTCCATCTGGATCAACAAGGGCCCTCACAACTGGACTTAAGGCAAGAGCCACAGCATTTCTTGCTTTATCATATGTCTGCAATTGAACAGCATTAGGAGAAAATGCATCATGAGAAATACCATGGAGCAAGAAATGAGGCACTAGTTGAAACCCTATAATTAGAAGACAAATAAAACTCCTTAAGTTCTCTTCTGCACTTTCCCATATCGACGCAAAGTTGAATGCCAAAACTATGATTTGTAGGCTGCAATGCCTTGTGTGAGCATATCACTGAAAATTGGAAAGCTATAGAGGCATGGTTGATAATGGTAGTAAAGAAGCAACATAAAATGTGGTGAAATTAATTTAAGCAGTAAATTTGTATAAACAATTCTGTCAATGGAGCTGTCACTATGCTGCCATTGGTCAAGAAGGTGACGTTTATGCCCATGTGATATAAGTTGGTGACTTTATTTAGTAATATCTGAGCTGAAGTCTAGTGCCATGCGGCATTAAATAGAACATTGCTACAACCACTCTAAGAAATGGATACTCAATGACTCAGCACCAATCCAACCCAGTTGGTGTCACGCTAAGAAATAGACATACAGTTAAAATTCAGAATGGACCTAATACTAGTAAGTATTACCTTAAGTTGATTTGTCGACAAAAAAGCACGAATCCCATGTAAGGGAGCTCCAATTGGAAACCGAAAATCAAGCTCTGCAATCCAAGTCAAACTTATCAAGGGATATAATGATACTATACACAAGACTGAATATGACACCAAAAAAAAAAAAAAGCTTCAACCATTAAGGATCCGGTAAAGCTGTAAAGATAACGTCTATGACGCATAACTATTCTAATTCACATCTGATCTTAGAAGAATGAGCATTAAACCATACCACCAATGTCACCCCCCTTGTTAACAAATGTGTGAGTATGATCCTTCACAAGTAGATTCTTATCTGCACCCACCTACGTCCAAACAGAGAGTTGAGGAAAACTAATAGAGATCATTGACATTGTAGTACTTTAAGAAAATATGATGAGGCGATGACAGAGCTCTACCCTGATTCAGCATATCAATCACTTATAGACAGAAATAAGTACTTTGTGACCAGAGAAGAATAAACAGACCATTTGCCAACAAGAAATTTAACAGAATTAATAAATTAAGGTTGACTATTTTATGACCATAGTTATTATGTTATCTTTGGAACATTATCATTCACACAATATAGCACAAGAATGACAATGCCCATTAAGGATTATTAGATACACGTTTCATACAGCAACAAGTTATCATATTACACATTATTAGTGATATTTGATACACAAGGGACCATAAGTACTTCAGAAGAGGTTAATGAGCACAGTTGGGAATCTAAAAACTGCCTTTATTTCTAATCTTAGCCAGCCAATGGAGATGATAAAGCCATGGAATTCTTAACTTTATTCTAATTACTTATAAAGAATTGACTTTGCATCATGATAAAAGGGCACTAACATCAATTATCATCGTTAGAAACAAAAGGATGCAAAGTCAATAAGCATAGGCTTTCAGGTTTAACTTTGTTGGGTAGTATGGACAAGAGAACTTCATTTACAACATGTCATGTTGCAATCAAACATTCCTCACCTTTTTCATCAAACGAAAAAGATTGTTGTAGCAGCCAAAGAAAACATGAAGTCCCATTTCAATGTGATTTCCACGTCTATCAACAAATGAGCCCACTTTACCACCAATGAAAGTTCTTGATTCATATATATCCACCTGAAAAATCAAATAAAATAAAAAATTCATGATCAATCACTGAAATGGGCCAACTTCCAAATGAAATGAACTTATAGAAATAGACAACAATGCTTGCTCTTAAGAAATGAGAAATGCTAAAAGATGTATATGGTATGTAGTATGATAGATTTGTGGTTTAGACCCACATTTCTTTTGGATATAAATAATAGATAAAAAATATGGGATCATTAGACAGAAAAAATGTTGCAGAAAACAAATATATAAGAGATCACTGATAGCATCAGAATGCCCCTAAGAGTAAAAGGAGCAACACCTCATGACCTTGATCCAATAGCTCTACTGCAGTTGACATCCCTGCAAGCCCAGCCCCAATAATAGCCACCTTCAGCTTCGGTCCTCTATAATGTTCAGGTTCTGGTGGAAACAACCCCTTTGGAGCTGGCATGTATACCATTTAGTGTATGGTGAGAAGGAAGAATAATCCAAAACTAGCACACCTACTATATAATTGGAAAACATTAAAAAATCTTATTGATATTCTCATATCAATTTCAAAACTATGAAATTGGAGCTCAAACGATAGAAATGATATTCAGGGATCACATCAACTAAATTTGATTAATAATTGAATTTTATGAATTGCCATGCTACAAGAATCCATTTATAGCGATTCCTTTCTGCTTGTTTCACAGGGAAATTAATGCCAATGACTAACTTGTTAAAGTACATTTTCTGGTTATATCCAGCAAAAATTAATAGCAAATATACACAGCTTCTCCCCACCAACTCCTTCTCAATATCCAGAATAAATTCAACACCAAACTCACAGTGAATGCCCCAAATTCACTACAATTAATATTTAACAATAAAAAATATGTAGAAACAGCTCTATTTCCACTCCAAGAACAAAAATAAAAACACCCAGAAATCAGATAGGCACAAAAATCAGGCTCGGTAGAAGAAAGAACACGATTAATGCAAATAAAAGACAAGTGAATTACCATTAACACTCATATCAGACACGTTTGTCTCCAAAAAGTCCAAAGAAGACCGAACATAGAAAAACCTTGGAATCCTCACCACCTGAGCCGCCGACCGATGACCACCAGAGAGCATGAATCCAGGAGTCTTGCTTCTGATTCCAGTAACAGAATTTGCCGGAAAAAGAATGGAAGAAGCCATAAGTTTAAAACTAAAATCAACAGAGTTTTCAGTTCCCTCTTCCCTTCTCCTCCGTCTCTAGCGCTCTGCGTGTAACAGTTGTACCAAAGATACCTCCAACAAAGGAAGAGATGGGAAGTAGAAAACAAGAAAATCGAACCCCTCTCTGCCTTATATCAATGAAGTGTCAATTTCAACACGACCAACTTTAGCAAGAAGTTTAGGCACATGACAGACAAAGACTCATAGAGAGATAAGAAGGGGTATCTTGAGAAAACGAGCAGAAAAGAAGGGGGTATCAAGAATTTGCCAGCTAATTAAGACTGGTTGTTTTGGTATTCAAATAGATTCTCTGGGTCGTGTTTTTTGGATGTTATTGCGGTTGGCAAGGAGTTTCACTTTGGGTTGGTGGCTATGCCACTAACAACGATAATGGACCACGAGAATTAAAGAAAACAGAGAAGTTAGTTTATTTTCGACCTTTTTCTGATGTCGTTTGATGGAAATGGGGTGTCGTCACTTCCACGCTGTGTGCTCGTGTTTAACAAAAAATGTAACTTGTCTTTTCCGTTCTCTCTCCACGGGAAGGAAATGGACCACGTTCACTTCCTTTTCATGAACAAAGTGCTTGGCATCTTCGATTTATTTCTTAGACCCAGCCAAAAATCATTATTTACTGCGTATTAATAAGACTCAATTTCAACAAGCTAGCTCGTACCGTGAAATTTTCATTTGGTAATGGAAGGGGTTCCATTGCAAACCCTGTTTCACTTCCCCCCAGTTCTCCAATCTCCCAGGTAAAATGTCCTCAAGATTTAGTGCAGTCATTATTTTTTTTATAGTTATTTGTTTAATATATTTTAATGGCAAAAGTTACTAATATTTCCTGGTCATTCAACTTTTGCACAGGTCAGCAATAAGAGATGGAAAGATGCTAGACTACGGACTTTTATGGCCAATTTGCTTTACTAGCAGCGAAAAGATTGGCAAGAAGAGGGCTTTTGAAGGCTATTGGATTCAATACCATCCTATTATGTGCTTGTCCTGTTTTTGCTGCATCAATGCTACAACAGAATGAACCCCAATTTATTCGGTAAAATGTTGTATGTGTTGGCTCTATTTCCTTTCTTTGTTACCTTTTTGTTCTTTTATAAGTTCAGAAGATGGTTCTTTTTCATAAATAAACTATGCTAGAACTCATATGAGATTTTGCGACTATGAATGTATAAGTTCAAGATACTGAAGCTTGATAGTGGAGTTACAAGGGAGGGAACAAAATACGAATTGGATACTTAAACAATGTGCTATGGTCTTGGCCATGACCTGATACATCTTCACATTCCCCGGCAGCCTGAACCACCTCAGAAATTGCTTGCTGCTACACTCAGACTATGCCATCTGCCATTCTCCTCCTCTTACTCAACTTTCTTCCCGCCACAGATGTGAAGTACTAAGCTGTTTTGCATTAAGTTCTTGAAATAGCAACACAAGAATCCAATAGCAATAACAAGCAAAACTACATTCTTAATCTTCTCATCTTTTTTTTCACGCCTGAGAGATTTCAGTTTCAATCTCTTCAAACAATTGAATAGTGTTGGAGCTAGATTAACAAATTTGCAGTTTCAGGAATCAGAAATACAAGAAGCACAGATTGATGATCTTTGATCAAAGCTTGAATTAAGACTGGAATGATCAAGCAAAAGCAATGCAAACTTCACAAGACTGGTCCTGAAAAAGCTTCACAGCAGTGAAGTAAAGAAGAAAAAAATTAAAATGTTTTGAATTCTAAGGCACCAGCAGTTATAGAGGAAATGTATTTCTTGGTTGAAAAATTGATACTTTTATTTCATTCAAAATGAAGTACATTTACAAAATTTCTCAACTACCAGAAAAAAATACAACCTTTACAACTGAATTCAAATTTTTAAAAATAACAGCTAACACCAACTTATTCCAAGATTTTCTGTTGCTATTCATACTTAAAAAAATCCTTTGATGTTGGAGCTAAAATGCCAATACTTCAACAAATAGGAAACAGAAGTCCAGTCCTTGATTTGAATCCACAACTTGAAAGAAGACAATCGATTGAAGATTTTTGGAAATAATTGCCATCATTTCTTTTCTTTCCATTGGAAGGATTTTGGAATCAGTGTCAACAAATTTGTAACGAACCAGTAAAACTTTAGCTACTTTTCTGAGGAAACAGGAAGAACACACCTCTGAACTCGTGAAGAAGCGATCCTAATATCACACCACTAGGAAGATCTAGGTAGACTATACACTATTATATAGCTGCGCAGAAGATAACCAGCAAGAAAAGAAGTGCAGCTGCTTCAATAATCAAACAGATGATCCAACACACCTTCCTGAGTATACTCATTGGAATACAAGACCAAGATTGCTTCATCTACTTATCAACAAAAATATAGAGCAGTTAAATTGGAAAATAAAAGAGAAGTAAACAAGTTATTTTAAACAAAATAAAATATAAGATAAGAAAGAATGTACCTGCATTCGACTTTGCGTTGCATCTTCTGACTGCATGAAGAAGCAGAAACTATAGTCAGTCAGTAGTGTGCAGAAAATTAAGAGCAACTAAACTATGTATGAATAATGATATGTACAATAAGAGGTTTGAGCATCTCTGGATTATCTTCGGACAAGAGGGGCATCATTTGATCTGCATCATGATATGAAGAAGAATTAACCAGGAGTGTGGACCATATCTTGAAACATTGAGTTCAGACCTTCCAAGTACCAGAATATTGCCAATTTCATGTGTTTTAGTGACAATACTTTAAAAGGTTGAATGTTGGTGACGAAGAGAAAAGTACAGATTTATTTACTTCGAAAAGATTTGCCCCATTGGCCATTAGTTTATGTTAATTGCCTTATCATGATTTTGCATGGTATATCAAATCCAAGGATTTGCCTTATCAGAGACTGCTTAAATGTATACTCAACTCAACTCAACTCAACTAAGCCTTTATCTCAAAAATTTGGGGTCGGCTATATGGATTCGCTTTTTCCACTCTGAACGATATTGGGTTAAATCCTCAGAAATGTGTAATGCTTCTAAGTCATGTTGTACTACTCTCCTCCAAGTCAATTTAGGTCTACCCCTTTTTTTCTTTCTATCCTCTAACCTAATGTGCTCTACTTGTCCAACTGAAGCCTCCGTATGTCTACGCTTCACATGACCAAACCACCTCAATCTCCCTTCTCTCAACTTATCTTCAATTGGCACCACTCCTACCTTTTCTCTAATACTCTCATTACGGACTTTATCTAGTCTAGTATGGCCACTCATCCACCTTAACATTCTCATCTCTGCAACTCTTATCTTAGATGCATACGACTCTTTCAGTGCCCAACACTCACTACCATATAACATAGCCGGTCGTATGGCTGTACGGTAAAATTTTCCTTTCAATTTATTAGGAATCTTACGATCACATAAAACTCCCGTGGCACGTCTCCACTTCAACCATCTGGCTTTAATTCTATGACTAACATCCTCCTCATATCCCCCATCTACTTGAAGGACTGAGCCTAGATATTTAAAGTGATTACTTTGTAACAGTACCACTCCATTCAAACTAACTCCTTCCCTATCACCAGTTTGGCCTTCACTGAACTTGCAATGCATGTATTCTGTCTTCGTTCTACTTAACTTAAAACCCTTTGACTCTAGAGTACTTCTCCAAAGTTCTAACTTTCTATTAACTCCTTCTCGTGTCTCATCTATCAGAACAATATCATTCGCAAACATCATGCACCAAGAAATACTCTCTTGTATATGTTTCGTCAGTTCATCTAAAACTAATGTAAAAAGGTAAGGGCTTGTGGCTGATCCTTGATGTAATCCAATAGAGATCGGAAAATCTCTTGTGTCCCCTCCCACTGTGCGCACAATAGTAGTTGCTCCTTCATACATATCTTTCAATACTTGTATGTACCTAATAGATACCCTCTTTTGTTCTAACACATTCCATAAGACATCTCTTGGAACACTATCATAAGCCTTCTCCAAATCAATAAAAACCATGTGTAGATCTTTCTTCACATCTCTATATTTTTTCCATCAAGCTTCTAATGAGAAAGATCGCTTCCATAGTTGAACGACCAGGCATGAAACCAAATTGATTGAGAGAGATAGAAGTATCATGACGTAGTCGATGCTCCACAACTCTCTCCCACAACTTCATAGTATGGCTCATGAGTTTAATTCCCCTATAGTTTGAGCAACTCTGTATGTCTCCCTTATTTTTAAAAATAGGTACTAAAATACTCTTTCTCCTTTCATCAGGCATTTTCTTTGAGTTTAGAATCTTATTAAATAATTTAGTTAACCATGCCACTCCCATATTTCCCAAATACTTCCACACTTCAATTGGTATTTCATCGGGTCCACAGACTTTACCCACTTTCATTCTCTTAAGTGCTTCATTTACTTCTAAAGATCGAATCCTTCTAGTATAATTTACATTCTTTTCTATTGTTCTATAATCTATATTCACGTTATTACCATTTTGACTATTATTAAAGAGATCATTAAAATAATTTCTCCATCTTTCTTTAATGTCCTCATCTTTCACCAACACTTTTCCTTCTTTATCCTTAATGCACCTAACTTGATTGAGATCTTGACATTTCCTTTCTCTACTCCTTGCTAATCTATAAATATCTTTCTCCCCTTCTTTAGTTCCAAGTTTCTCATATAACTTTTCAAAGGCCTGTGCTCTTGCTTGACTAGCTGCCTTTTTTCCTCTTTCTTTGCTATCTTGTACTGTTCATATGCCTCATTATTATCACATTTAGGTAATTTCTTATACCATTCCCTTTTTCTCTTCACTGCCTTTTGTACTTCCTCATTCCACCACCATCTCTCTTTTGAGGGTGGTCCATATCCTTTAGACTCTCCAAGTACTTTTCTAGCTACTTCTCTAATCTTTGATGCCATCTGTATCCACATATCATTGGCCTCCATATCTAGCTTCCATACTTCGGACTTGAGAAGCTCATTTTTGAACTTCACTTGCTTTACTCCTTTGAACTCCCACCACTTTGTTCGAGCTACACTATTTCTTCTGACCTTACTTGAATTGTTCCTAAACTTGACATCCAAGACCACCAACCTATGTTGACTTGTTAAAGCCTCTCCTGGAATGACCTTGCAATCCTTGCATAGAGCTCTATTTGTCTTCCTGGTTAAGAGGAAGTCAATTTGGCTTCTATGTTGCCCACTTTTGAAAGTCACTAAATATGACTCTCTTTTTATAAAGTAGGTATTTGCTAGTATTAGGTCGTATGCCATAGCAAAATCCATGATGCTTTTTTCCTCCTCATTTCGACTGCCAAAACCAAAACCTCCATGAACATTCTCATAACCTTGTCTATCACTTCCTACATGTCCATTCAAATCTCCACCAATGAAAACATTCTCTTCATTCGGTATGCTTTACATTAAATCATCCATATCTTCCCAAAACCTTTGTTTACTCTCACTGTCTAGTCTTATTTGTGGGGCATAAGCACTAACTATATTTATTGTTTCTCCTTCTAGTACTAGCTTTACTAGTATAATTCTATCTCCTACTCTTTTCACAGCTACTACTGCGTCTTTCAATGTTCTATCTATGATTATACCCACTCCATTCTTGTTTCTCTCCTTTCCGGTAAAACACAGTTTGTACCCTGAATTACCCACTTCCTTACTTTTCTCTCCTACCCATTTAGTCTCCTGAATGCAAGCAATATTCACCCTTCTCCTTTCCAAGGTATCCACAAGCTCCATTAATTTTCCTGAAAGTGATCCAACATTCCAAGTACCAACCATGATCCTCCTCCTATCCTGCTCCTTCCTAATTGGTCTCCTTCTATGATATCTTCTATTGTTTTCTATGTCTATCTTGTGTTCTGTTCCACTATTTGTTCTACTATCTGTCCTATGGACTAATTTCTTTACCCACACCCGTCCATGATGTGGGAACCCTTGCTCACTTAACACCACACCCGGGCGCCAGCATGGCGCGTCGCTTTCGGTGAACGCCCTACACCCTTGCACATTTATCACTACATCCGGGCTCCGATGTAGCGCGTCGTTAGTAGAGGACGCCCCAACGTTTATATCATTTGAATCCATATCATAGGGTGTGACGAAATTTTTTCGCTGGTTGTCACCTACCACAACCCTCCTCCTTTATCCGGGCTTGGGACCGGCTAAGCGTAAACTACTTAGGCGGAGTTAGACTGCTTAAATGTATGCAGGAGTAAATTTAAAGGGGTCTTAATAGCCATTTGATGGGTGACCTCCAGCACAAGGAGTTGCCACAGTAATTCATTTCAGCTTTATATTATACCAATCAACTATTCTCTCTGTTAAAGTAAATAAAGTGAAGAGGTTGGCCAATCGCTACAATGAGCCAGTGATCATGTGCATAGTACTTACTAACAGTGTAATGAATTTATCTAAACCTTAGTTTTTTGTGATATTGTTCTTACTAAGGTAGCAACATTGACAGGTAGGGTATTGTGTGCTAAACCTACATGTGTAGAGTTGTACCTAGATCTTCACTTTCAGTGGGTTTACTGATTCCTTTCGCATTTGAAACAGGCAAACTTCCTGCCGTGTAGAGGAGTTAGAGATGCAAACATAATAGTGGTACCAACTAAAAGATCATCCAATCAAACATAATCAAGAATTAAACCAAATTGTATTTGCAAGAATTATTAGTAAAAGTCTATTTCTGGTAGTGCAACCCTTTTGTAATTATGATCTTCAGAATTACATTTCTAACCACAAAATCCAAGTGCATTAGAGCAAGCCTACTTTTCGAATTCCACCACACTTACTTAGAGTTGAAAATGTGATGGTTCAGCTATATTTCAACAGTAATAAGGACATAAGAACAGCTATACCTCTTTGAAGATGGTGACGCATAAAGACTGATGGCCAGCACTCTTGTTCTTAGGCGGAAATCTGATAGCATTTCCCATCGGAATTTCATATCTTCTTTGGTTCTGCAAATTTACTGCAGCTAAATATTACTTAAACAAGGTAATTGAGTTCTCTCATTCACCCTTGTAAACTCTTGACATTTCAGGGCATAACAAATTATGCAGGGAAAAATTTCTAACAGCTAATCTACAAGTGATTTGCTAATCTCCTTTTTCTTTATTTTGATTTCATTCGGGAAGTCTTTAACTTTTGCCTGCATGAACATAACATTGTTCATGTACCAACCCATCTTGAAAGATGTTGGGATGCCAATATAAAGTTGAAAATTTACCATCTAATTGAAGTAAAATGCATCATCTACTCTTCAAATAAAACAATTCATTGCATGCGGAGAATAAGGGAAAGAAAGGAAAGAGACACAGAGGAGAAAAAAAAAGAACAAACAGACAAATCAGAACCCAAAATGAGACAAAATTAAACAAACTACTTCCTCTCCCACCACACATTTGAATCTAACTGCAAAGTAAAAACCAGAAGAGCAGGAAGCGAGAGAAGGAACATACAAGATGGGTTTTGAAGGAGGGTTATGGAGGAGTGATTCAAGGCGATCAAGCTTAACTCCGACTTCCAAAAGCTTGGATTGAGCATTGTCTTTAAGCCTGTGCTCTTGTGCAAGGCCCTTGTTCTTGATCCTGCTTTCTATGTTCCCCATCAACCTGGACACTTCTTGTGCTTCTCTTATCCATGCATCTACGGCTAGTGAGTGTTCAGTCATCTCTTTGAGTTCAATCAACAGAGAACACTCACTTCCAAGTTCCACCTCGCTCTCTTAGGTTTCATTGGCCATTTGCTAATCAGATAAGGACAAAGAATGGAGTTTGAGCCCATATGATTATCCAGCTAAGATGGTATACTAATTAATGATAATTATCCTCGTCTCAAGACACAAATGGCAAGTAGGATTTCTTTAATTTGCATCAGTGATGAGCCTAAAATTTATGTTACTGCCTAATGTGGCAATTAATTGACTAATCACATAATGCAATAATCTTTGACAGGACAGATCACAGTCACGATAATCAGCACATAATTATTTGTTGATTTTGATAAGTGGGTCATTAGCTTCAAAACAGGACAAATTTTGAGGCTATTCTGCTACAAAACCAGACTTCAAGAATCAAACAATTCAAGAAACGCAGATAAACAAAAAATAATGAACTAATTAGTAAAAAAATAAACAAGAATTTCTTGATTACTACATTATCAGGAAGCAGCAGTTATGTTGCTATAAGTAATTTCTTGATTGGGCCAACATGCTTAAGGCTACCATTTAAATTCAAGCAATTTGACAGGGCGGATACAGAATAGGCATTACAATTTACAGCCCAACCTTGGTGCATAAATGAATTGGGCTTTGTTTGGTAAGTCCCAACCTAGAGGACAATCAAGAAAGACTCAAAAAGTATATTAAGAGTGTGTTTGTCTTAAATTTTAAAAGTAGCTTGGCTTAGTTATTTATAATAATTTTTAAATTTATAAATCCTATTTAATAATATTAATTATTTTAGTAGTTACTTTAGTAGCTGTTAATTATTGAGTATTAATCGTTAATAGTTAACTGTTTATATAACTGTTAAAATAGAACTGTTCGGTAAAAATAGGTGTTGAATTAGCTATTAAATATAAAAACAGTAATAAAATTTTATTGAATTTAGTTAAAACACTCGATCAATCTCTAAAAGCTACGAGATATAGCTTTTTATAAACTATTCATTCAACCTCTAAAAACTAGTATAAATACTATGTTACTGAATAAAATAAATAAGAAAAGTAAGGTTAAGACACTAAATGTCACCTTAAAAGATATTGCCAAACAGGGCTATAAACCAAAAAAAAAAAAAAAAAGTTAGGAGACACAATTTTTTATTTTGGTACTCATAAACTAATTTGATCAAGTATTTTATTATATTATCATTATTTAATTTTTAAAAAGTATCATAAATCTCATTTATTTTTTTTATTATTTTAATAATAAATGTGCCTATAAACTATTTTTTATCAAACATATAACTCGTTTATCAGTTACCTATAAATACTTTAACCAAATATATAACTGCTTAAAAATTTTAAATGCTTATAAGTTGATTTTCATAGCCTCTATATTTATTCCAGGATTGTTATGTTTAGATAATTATACTACTTAAAGGTAGCTAGTTCAGTTAACAAATATGTAAATTTTTTTTTATCAATTAAGGTTAAATTTTATTGGAGAGAATTTTAAAATTATTTGTATTTAATACACTAAATTTATGTGAAAAATGTGACATTAAAATTGCCTGATGTTCAATGAATGAATTTAATTTCAATACATAAAACTAACTCAATAATATCCCTTCCCATAAATAAAGTAGGTGTTGATTAATACTACAACAATCATTTTAAATTAATTATATAATTTTTGAATGAAATAACTTGAAAATGGATTTAATATAAACAGATGGAGTTGTCAATTATACCACTTATGATTAAAATTTTATAAATACAAAAAATATGATAAACAATATTATTAATATAAGAATAATTTTTAAAATTAATTAAAAATGAATAAGGTGCAATCCTATTAATAAATTGACTAAGTTGGTTAATTAAAGACAAAAAAAAATCAAAGTTGACTATTTGGCATATTGTTTTGATTTATTTATTTTTTTTTTTTAAATCACTGAAAAAGTAAAAGGAAAAAAGAAAAACAATATTGTTGGAGGTCAAAAGCTACAAATAGTAAAAATGGCATCCAAATGTGCAAGTGTACATGATTGCAACTTCTGCAGGAAATGGAACAAAAAGACCAAAGAAATGATAAGCACTCATAACAGATACCAAAGCAAAATCACCCACCACCCAAAAACAAAAGTTAAGCAAAGTTGATTCCTTCACTCCACCTTTTCCTTCTTGAAAAAATGACTGTCACTCAATTTGGAGTATTATTTCACTATTTAAATTTTAAATTAATATCACCCAAAATCTTCTATCAGACCAGTTTCTGATTAGATTATTCAATAAAATCTGTGCAAAAAGACTTTAAATGATATTAAATTGAAAATTAAAATTTTTTAATATAAATTAATGTTGAGGGATAATGTTAAAACAACACAATAAGATTAATGAAATTAAGCCTAAAAGTATCTATGCCATATACCTTCATCCCTTTAAACCCTTAAATGAATAAAAATAATTAAATTTAAATTGATAATATTATATTATCATAATATTTATATATATATATATATATATATATATATAAAACCTTATTTCTCCCACTCTCACATTTGCAAGATTACCTTCTTTTGTGATGTAATAATTTTTTGCCTTGTCTGCCAACTAGAAAAATCAATCAATGTTCTCAATATACAATAAAGTTGTTTAACATCAATTGCTATTAAAGCTAATTGAAAATCAATTTATCAATTTATTTTAAATTTTAATATTTTATTATATTTAAAATTGAATTATCAAAATTTTAAAAATAAATTTTAATTTATTGACTTTTTTATTTTATTATTTTATACATGTAATTATGTAAAACATCACTGTTTTGGATTTCATATCTAAGTTATGGTAAGGAAAATGAAGAAGAGGTTAAATGATTTTAATAATTAGCAGTACTAGTGCAGAGCAAATGATAGATTGGAATTGGAAGTAGCTTTAGGGCAAAGCATGTTAGATTGGATAATACCAAAGAGACAACAACAACAAGTAAGGAATTAGAATAAGATGCATCATTCATTTAATAATGCAAAAGTTAACCCTTTTCCCATTAAAAGTTGGTCCTATGATTGCGCCTTTGTCTCTCCAATTATGCCATCTACCCTGTGCTTATTGGGTATCCTATTTCCAAATATTACCTCACAAGCTACCATTAAAATATTTTTAGAGTGTTTAGTTTAACTTATAGATCGATCAAACTTATTTATAAATAGAAAGTCATTAATAAATTAATATTTAATTCGATTTATAAATTAAAAAAAATTATATAAAATAAGTTAAAATTTATAAATAAATTTATTTTATTTATAACTCATTTACTTATTTTAAATTATTTTTTAATCGAGTAAAAGACTATATTATTATAATAATTTTAAAAAAATATAAAGACTATTCTCATTTTAACAACCACACCGGTTATTGATATATTTTTTTTTGATATTTTTAATAATTTTAGTTCTTTATAATATCTTTTAACTAAATATTTCAATTATCTAAAAGTTAATTTTAAATAATTTTATAAAATAGTTAACTGTTTATTTTTAAATTAATTTATAAATGAAAAAATATATTTAAGTTGAAAGAAAAATTATAAAATATATCAGAATTAATTTTTATACAAATAAAATAATTATTAATTAAAATCTCTCGAATTATACTATGAATTGAATTCGTAACAATACGTAAATATCTTTATTATTAGAATAAGCAAAATAATTCTAGTTAAATTATTTAAAAATTTATTAATATAGATAAAAATAAAATTTTTTTCATATAATTTATAATTTATTTTTTTATATATTTTAAAATTATAATAAAATTAATTACATGTGTATGTATAATTAAATAGTAAGAAAATATATTATATAATATATTTATAAAATAATAATATAAATAAAATTCAATATAACCGACCGCGGACATGTGCACGTGAACTCGACGTCTTTATCTTCTATAAAGAAGTGATTAGCGCTAATGTAATTCGACATGTCCTTGAACGGAACTTTAATCACTTGACGCGCTATAAATCGGTGTGAGATTTTCATTCCCAATTGGAAAATTTATACTAAAAACATGACCAATTATATGAAAACGTGTTAAACACGCGAACACAACTGTTTCTTTGACAATATTTATAAATGTATATATTTTTTAAATAGGTACATGAAGATGGAGAGGGCATCGAATTGGGGACGTTACCTCAAATTTATGGTGCCTTGCCACTGAACCAAAATCATAAGGGCACAATATTTATATTAGAAATATGTAGTCTACCAAAGAAATATTTATCCCACTGAGCGTTTCTTTTTTCTTTTTAATGAAAATCATTTTTTTTTATGGAAAATCATTTTTAGGTGATATTATGATAAATTTTTGCATATAATCTTATAGTCTATTAATTAATATTAGTTATTTTAATAATTATCAATGAAAATAAAAAAAAGAAAGATTTAAAGGTGGCTTTGGCTCCCACACTTCATATTTTTTTTTTAGTATATATATATACATAATATTTAATTAAAAAAGTAAATAAGGGGAAATAAGGATAATTTTGTCCCCTTAATTATTTAAAAATTTTTTTAATAAATATATTAAAATTTAATTTTTTTTCAATTAATTGATTTCTCAAATTTTTTTATTAGTCTCTCTATATATTTATATAAAAAAAACTTAAATATGTGCAATAAATTTTATTTTTCATCAATGGCCCCTTTAAATTTTCTATTGCACCTAATAATTTATAATTTATATATTATGATTTAAATTACTTATTTTATTGTTTTATTAATATTTAATTTTTTAAGTCTCTTTAATTTTAATGATTATTATATTTTTTTTAATTATATAGCTATTTATATGGGATTTATGTTTTTTTTTTGGTATTACATAAATTATATGTTTGAGATGATTGGTTCTCAAAAAAAAAAAAAAATTACTGCTTCCGTCCTTGGCTGTCAACTATTTTACTAATTATTAATTATTAGATATTAATTATTAGTAATTAATTATTTATGTGGTAATTTAATATATAAATATTTAATAAAAAAATAACTATTAAATTAACTGTTAAATATAAAATTAATAGTATCATGTTATTAATTTTAGTTAAAATGTGTAAGGTTTCGGTTGGAGCGGTCCTTTGGGAGGGTAAGCCTCGCTGGTGCCCTTGTCCAAATGAGAAATAAAAATGAATTGAATTATACATTGAAATGGGATAAATTAATCACTAGAGCCGTATTTTGGTGGAATGACTTAGAGAGTTAGAAAAACTCTAGGGTTAAGTATCTTATGAGACAAAACCGTAAGATTTAAAATGGGGTGAATCAAAGCAAACAATTCTTCTAGTGGTTATAATTAGAGCGTTATAAAATACTCTCTACCCTTAAAAGTTATGAAAATAATTTTTATAAATAAAATATAAGAAAAGAGAAGAGATAATGTTTTAATAATGATAAAAAAACTAAATTATTATCTTAAAAAACTATTATCACAGGACTTTACATATATTTATTTTGTTAAATATTAATATATTATAATATATGATTTTTTTTTTAAAATTAATGTAATATGTAATTATTAAAAAAAAAAGGCAAAAGACAGACCCCTTTACTCGTTGTGTGATTGGTATGTTAAACAACAACAGCTTGAAAGCCGCCCATGTGGACGATATTATGTTTGTTTTTAACATATTTCTTTCAAAAAATTATAAATGATCTAAATTTCTATATAATATATTTCACTTTATTATAAACAAAATTTAATAATTATTTTTTATTAATATTTATATTTTAAATTATTATATATAAATAATTAATTATTAATGATTAATATTTAACTGTTAATAATTATTACAATTGAGCTTAGTAAGAGCATATTTCATAAAAATAAAAATGCAATTAAATTATGGCATTAACTGTGTTTGAATTGGACCTCAAACCGATCCATCTTCCATAACCATCACCATCATCATCTTCTTCTTCTTCTTGTTTAATCCTTTAGACACAGGCAGGAATTTAGTGTAAATACATTGAACATACGTCTTTACCATGTTTATTTTGCTCCATGAAAAGGAGAGGTTTCAAGGGAGGTGCTTTCTGTCTCTCTCTCTGACTGCTGTAAACGTTTGTGTGTCTATTTACTTTGAACACGTGTCACTCAAAAGAAGGTCCTGAGAGAGAGAGAGAGAGAGAGTTTGAGAATTACCTACAGAGAGAAAGAGATGCCCTTTTTTTCCTTTCTCAGTGTGGAGTAATCTTCAAAACCCAGCCTTTCCAGCAATACCCAGTTGCTATAGCATACTTTCCGTTTCTTGTTACCCTCTCCATTTAACCTGTCATTTTCTTGAGGTATAGAATACATCATACTAGTACATTTTTCTTTCCTTTTTTCTTTTATTATGACTGATGAGTTTGTCTAAATTAGAAATTTTTTCACTTATTTATTTATTATTTTATTGTTGGGGATGGTATTGACAGTGAAACGAGTATGCTTTTTGTCTGCTTCTCTCATCAGTTACTTTGCCACCTGCATTCTCTATTTTTGTCTGCAATTTAGTTTTTCCTTCTCGCTCCTTCTATAAGCTATTGATTGATGGTTTCTTTTGTAGAAATTTATCTGTGTAGACCATACCCGGATAAAATCAAGACTTGAATTGCAGATTTTGAAGCGTTTCTGAGATGGGTTTTTCAGGTAAGAACTATTTCTTCGCTTATTTAACTTTTTGTTCTTACACTGTTTATAACTTCATTTCTGTGTCATTTTTATTCTGTTACTTTTAGATGCAAAATTGGGCTCAAGTGTTTGTTGAAAGACCGAGGTGAGAGTTTGACTGTAGTGAATTGGAGTTCTTTGTAATAAAAATGAGAGATTTTCCGTCTTGCTTTGGTGAAAATGGGGTGCAAGTAGCTGATTCTTCATCTTCAAATACTAGTAAAAATGCGCAGAATTTGGTTACTTGCGTGTATCAATGTCGAATTCGAGGTCGCTTTTGCTTGATCACTATTACGTGGAGTAGGAATTTGATGGGTCAAGGCCTAAGTGTTGGAATGGATGATTCCGCTAATCACTGTTTATGCAAGGTTGATATTAAACCCTGGTTGTTCTCGAAAAGAAAAGGGTCCAAGAGTTTAGAAGCATATTCTTGTAAAATTGATATATATTGGGACCTTTCATCGGCTAAATTTGGATCTGGGCCTGAACCGTTAGAAGGATTTTATGTGGGTGTTGTTGTTGACAGGCAAATGGTTCTCCTTCTAGGGGATATGAGAAAAGAAGCTTTCAAAAAAACTAGTGCTACTCTCACTCCTTCTAATGCTGTTTTTGTTTCCAAGAGAGAACACGTGTTTGGCAAGAAGGTGTTTAGCACCAAGGCTCAGTTTTGCGACAATGGTCAAATTCATGATCTTGTGATTGAATGTGACACAATCGGTATCAGTGATCCTTGCCTTGTGGTTCGGGTGGATTGCAAGACTGTGATGCAAGTGAAACGGTTGCTGTGGAAGTTCCGAGGGAATCATACCATATTGGTTGATGGGTTGGCAGTAGAAGTTCTTTGGGATGTTCATAATTGGCTTTTTGGCACATCTGTTGGAAATGCTGTTTTTATGTTCAAGACATGCCTCTCAGCTGAGAAGTTATGGTCAAGCCAAGCACTTACAGATCCCAATGTGTTGCCATGGTCCTTCTCACAGAGATTTCTGGATTCCAAATCGCAAAATCTTGGTTTTTCACTGATTTTGTATGCTTGGAAGAATGAGTAGAGTCAGAAAATTTTCTTTGAGTGCTAACAGAAAAATTAGGAGTTGTGATTTTTATCGGTTATGTGATTGATTACACTTAGTTTGATTCAACAGTTTTTCCCCCTTCTTTTTGGTCCTGTTGAGTTACTTGAGTAATTAAATTGATACAATTTCATGTTTCAGTTGGCTGTATGTCCTTTCCAAAATGTTCCTTTATTTTTTTTTTCTATTTCTTCTTCTATTAAAATCCACTGTCAACAGAATAATTAAATTCATGGTTGAACCTTCTTTTTTTTTTTTTTTAATTTGAGGTTTGAGTTTGTTTGTGTGAAGTGCAGCATTTAGGACACCCTGGGTCATTGGCTTTTGAGTTGAATTCTCCCTTACGATCAATCTTTGCATGCTTTGTCTTAGTCACAACTCACAAGTATGTGCTGCTTTTCCTAGAGATATTTCAATTAATGCCAACGTTGCTTCTTGTTGATTTACCATTTGTTGGGAATTTTGATTCATGCCTTTGTGTTGCAGGTGCCCATTTATTGCATCTTGTTGAGGAAGAAAATTTCAAGATCACAGCATGCTTCCAGACATCCAGTTCATATGAGATAAATGATCTTATCTTACTATAATGTTGCATGGGCACTTAAAAATATGTGAATGATCCAATATGGTCATGTAAATTCTGCCATTGATGGATATTGGTATGAAATTCTGACCTCATTATTATTATTATTATTATTATTATTATTATTATTATTATTATTATTATTATCATCATCACATTGCTGAGTAGTATCCATGAAACTATCATGGATATGTTATATACTATACTCAATTAGCCATCTCTTATAGACAGCCTAGCCTGATTCTGGGCTTATGCGTCTCCTAATACTAGAATGTTCTACTCAAAGATGAATATCCATGACAACATAGTTTACTATATGCTGATATGTCCGCCTGATTCGTTGTCTAGGATCTGATGTAGCTTTTGACTCTGTATTAGTTCTGCAGTGGATGTAAGTGTGTTCTCTTACTACTTTAGCCTTTGCAGTTATATTAATTTTCCCTAGTTTATTTTCTTCATCCACGCAAATAATATTTCATTGCTGGTTTATTGAATTTGCCAGTCTTATATCAAGTTTTGTGGCTACCTTCTAATTATCAGACCATTTATGTTTTAAGGATGATATTTATGTTAAACAAATGCACATATAATGTGTGTGTGTGTTTCTGCTTAGGTTTATCATCTTCTGAAACGGTCCCCACGATAGTTGTATGTGAGGCTTATCAAGCCTCATTGTCCAATAACTTGGAGTTTCAAAATTGAACACCCTAACAAGGTGTTAGATTTTGCTATATTTCTAAGCCCATTTATAGTCACTGTTGTCCTGTCTATTGTGTTCATTTAAGTTGTGAAATCTTTTACGCAGAATTTAAAACTCTGTTATCTATCAGAATTGGTTCTAGTACAGTAAAGGACAATATGTTGGAATCTCAGTTGGCAGCTTGCCGTCAAGTGATTGCAGTTGTGGTTGATACACGTATGCTTAGATCTTGCTGTTCTGAGCCTCATAAATTCTTAGATAATGCCAAAGATGATATACAGGAATCTCAGCTAATAGCTTGCTGTCAAGGACAGGTGATAATGTTTGTTGTTGAATGTTGAGTCATATATACGTTCGCTTGTTTAGATACTGATTTGAGTATCTAATTCTAAATTTGACTTTCTACCTGACAATCTTTGACATTGTAATTTATGAATTATGAAGTTAAATTTGTGACCTCATGCATATATTTTCTTAATGCATAGATGATATGTCTGGCAGTGCCATGCTGCATAGCAGGTTATAAGTTGAAAAGCTCGGAGCAGGGATTGGGATGTTTTAACTATTGCTGGCCTCTGAAATTCTTTGCTTTGAGCCAACCAGCTAATATATTGTGCAGATGTAATCCTGTTTGGAGAACTTAAAAATACAAACATTTTATATGGCATTTGTTGGAATTTCTGGATTGGATTTAAGTTCATTTAAGAGCCGCAACCCCTTGTTCTTGTTGGCCAAGTGATAAGAAAACCAGGTATGACAGTGGTTGACGGTGGAAATGGCTCCTTCATCCTTGCCCGGCAGATGATCATTATTGGGGCGGGAACTTCTTTGTCGGGCAACAGTCCGGTGAAGAAAGGGGATATTTTTTTTTTTTTATAATTTCAATTTATTATTATATGATATAAATTTATTTTAAAAAATAAATTATAAGTTGAAAGTACAAGTTTTATGCATAATTTTAAAAATGTATATTTTAAAATCACAATATTTAAGTATTTAAATATATGAAAATAATTTTTTTTAATAAAAATTAATAATATATTATTATCGGGTTGAGGGACCTTGAATCAGCTCAATGCAAAAATTTATTTGTCTTTTTTTCTTATCTAACATTTATATTAGTTTTTTTTAAAATTTTTTTTTTACGTTAAAAATCAAATGAATGATATTTAAAAATTTATTATAATTTAATAATACTGAAGGTTGAATAAAATTTGGGTCAAACCTATGGTTTCGTCTAAAAACCGAATCAAAATCGGTCCATGGCCATGTGCATTTCCTGTTCCCATCTAGCGTGATATTGGGTGCGGGACAGGTTCATGGAAAATTAGTCGAGTATGACATTGGCTCAATCCTTTGTTTGTTCAGTGAGGTCAAGAAGAATAAAGAAATGGCATTGGCAGTTAGGTGCCACCATTTTCATTTGCCTGCGCTGAAAGGTGCAGTTTGTTGGCGCCATCTATACTATATTAAATCCCACCGAATCACTATCCCCTTCCCAAATCCCAAGCCATGTACATTTATTGCCCTCTCCCCCCCAGCCGAGTGGTCACCCACCAATTTTTTTTACTGTTCCTACTAAAATAATATTATTTTTATTTTTTAAAAAAATTTATCATTCATCAAATAATAATATTTCAAGCAAGATGAATTCAAATTCGAGCAGCAAATAATGGAAATTCAAATAAATTAAAATATACTCGAGTAATGTGTGGACAAAAAACTATAATAGAAAAAGCAGTAGCAGTAATCTACTTATGTGCAGACAAAATTCCTCGAGCATGTTCCGACAATGTCTGTACGTTTATTTATTTTTATAAATTTAGAGCAGTGCCCCGTGATTCCCGTTTCAAAACGCGTTTTTTTTTTTTAATTTTTATCCAATAGTAAAATAGTAATTTTATTTTTCATAATTTATTAAAAATTTTTATTTTGTAATTTTGGAATTAGAAAATTTAAGATTTTATTATTTACCATAATAATAATAATAATAATAATAATAATAATAATAATAATAATGTAATTATCATAAATTTAATTTTATATGAAAATAATTAATTTTAAAAATTATTATTATTATTTTTTTATAAAGTCGATACATTTAATAATAAATAAACTAATTGAAGAGTGACAGAACTAGAGAGGATGGGTGGTAATGAGCTGGCGCACTAGGATGGATTAACTCACTGGATCATGCTCTTTTGCGGCTTCCAGGTGGCATACAGCTGTCTGATACTTCTAATGCAAGTCCTTATTCGCTTTCCCCAGAAAACGATGCCGCTTTAGTCCCCCAACCTTCTCTTGCACATTTTCAGTATTTCCCATTGACAATATTACCCTCACTGACCGTTTCACGTAGACCTGCTAAAGGCCCATTTTGAATCAAAATTGTCTGTTTAAATGGTCCTATAAATCAAATAGGTTCCGATTCAATATAATACTGATTTGATCTGTGATATTATGAAATTATAATAATTTGTAGACATTATTTATTTGGTTTTTAATTAAAAAAAATAAATTGAATAAAAATAATTTAAATTCAAGAAAAGGAAAAATAACTTTTTTGAATCGAGCCGGTTTCGGCCTTGTATTTCCGTTCTCTCTCTTGGGTGGTTTGGTCATTTGGCGAAGTTACGCGCAGCAGAAAGTAGAAAGGTAAGAAGGCGCATATAAACCGGGGAGCTGCTATTTGTGCCATTTTGTGCATTGGGAGTGTGAAAGAGCTGAGCCATGGGCGAGTCAAGCGAGTCAGTTTCTATAGATATTGACATGCTTTCTTTGGAAGGGAAGGTAATTAACGAACTAAACAAGCATACCGAGAAATAACAGTCAGCCGTTTCTTCTTCTTTTTCATTTTTTGTTTTCAATTTATTGTTTGCTTTTTCTGGGTTTTTATTTGTAAGTTTTTGTGTTTTGCAGGAATATGTGGTGAAAACGAGCAGAGGTTCAATCTCAGTGTACGTCTGTGGTGATCAAGGGAAGCCTGCCTTGATAACATATCCAGATGTTGCTCTCAATTGTATGTAATCTTTGAAATTAGCTCTAATGGAAACTTGTAGTTTGCTCTAAACGTGTTTGTAAAGATTAAGTCTTTTAATTTTTATTAGGCTAGTAGCTTTAGTTGCTTCTGGATACTTGTGGTTCAAGAATTTTGAATTTTAACATGTTTGTGACTTGTTTGAGTTTTTGGCTTTCTCGATTTTCAGACATGTCTTGTTTCCAAGGCCTCTTCGTTTGCCCAGAGGCAGCTTCTTTGTTGCTTCATAACTTCTGCATTTACCATATTGATGCCCCCGGGCACGAGGTCAGTTTGTATCTTCGGCTTTAGCTGTGTTGTTTGCTTAATTGTTTGATTTTGTTTCTGTTGGAGGGGTCTTTCTTTCACTTCTTCACCTCTGAACTAAACTAATAAAGTCTCTATCGACCCTTTGTTCAAGAGTTCTTGCAGTTGGGAGCTGATGTCATTTCTTCAGACGTTCCATTACTCAGTGTGGATGACTTGGCAGACCAGGTTGCTGAAGTGCTTGATTTCTTCAGGTATGTATGTAGCTTCTGGTGGTAATAATATTGCTTCCCTCTGCTATAGAAAACTTGTTATATCAGATTGTTCTAATTCATGTCACATAAAATTATGTGATGTTATGATCATGTACCGCAACCATAACATTTTGATGATTTGCAAGCTCTGGTGCTGAGTTCAGTCCATTGCCTGACTTGTTACTCGTTTCCACAAATAAAATTTGCCAGTTTTGGCATACATCATTCTTTTATCTAAATAAAACTTTACTTTTACAAAATCCAAAATGTGCCTCTGATATCAAATCTTTCCTGCTTCCAACATGGATCTATATCATACTTTGTCACATCTTCTTCTTCTTCTTCTTCTCTTTTTTCTTTGCATTGAACTTCTAGAGGGATTTCAATTGTAATAGATTGAGTTAGATCTATTTTCTGATGAATGTTAGTTGCATTCTATTTAAGGTTTAACTGATTTTCTAAATCAGGCTGAAAGAAGTCCTGTGCTTAGGTGTGACAGCTGGTGCTTACGTCCTGACACTTTTTGCTGTAAGTTGGCAAAATCTAGCTATCCAATCAGTTGATTTTTTTTTTTGTTATTCTGATTTTTAAATGGTTGGTTGTTTATTTTTCTTCTGTTGCAGATGAAATATAAAGAACGGGTGCTTGGGTTAATTCTTGTTTCCCCTATCTGCAAAGCTCCCTCATGGACTGAATGGCTTTACGATAAGGTTCTATTCTCCATATTCAAGCCAGCACTACTTGTAAATTACAAAAATAAAACATGAAAAAGAAAAACGGGAAGGGGGGAACAACTCAACTTTGATACATTGTCAAATATTGGATTAGGACCAATATTGCTAAAAGCACTTTTAGGATCTATAACTGCTACTTATCTGGCAAACCCAAAAAAACCAAATTGCTATGTGGTTCATCATTGATTTGTGCACCCAAATTGAAATGGATGGTCACCTTAAAAAAATGCGTAGACGTAATTAATGAATATACAAACATGAATCAGTATCCCAGATGGGCACTGAAACTCGGAAAAACTGAGGCTCAATTAGGCATGTTTGCTAAAGTTACTTTTTCACAATTGTTGTATTTTTATACCAATTGCAAAAGGCCAAAAAATAAGCCTTAGCAAGTTAACCAAATGAAGCCTAAAATATAGTCAGATTGTACAGCATTAGTGCGAGTAACTGACAAACCAAATGAAAATAGCAGTAGCATTATAGGGACTAGTACCTAGTTGGTGGTACTCATTGTTTCAGATCAATTTTTTAAACATTAAGAAATATAAAATATTTCTAGTTTCCATGGTCATTCCTTCTTCATGCAGAGTTGCAGTCATTGATTTTAATTTCTTTACCAGCATGTTTATAACGGAAGCTATTTTTGTGTCATCCAGCTGAATTTGAAGAATTTAATTAAAAAAATATATCTTATCCAGATATATTTATGTGTGCATTTCCATTATAATTATCACTCATTAACCTACCTTTGAATGACCTCAAACCAGAGCTTCTTCATCCATGCTGAGTTGTGCTGACATGTATAATATTTCTCTCGTAAAAGTAGAGATTAACAAAATCTGAATAAATAGAAGATACACATGGTTATGTCAAATTGAGCATTTGCTTAGGGATTTTTTGAATTTTCCAGGTATTATTAAATTTGTTATACATATATGGTATGTGTGGTGTATTGAAGGAGTGCCTTATCCAGCGATACTTCAGTAAGGTACTAGCTAATAGTGACCAAGTTTTCAGTTATTATTATTATTATTATTATTATTATTATTATTATTATTATTGTTATTATCTCAGTTTGTGTTAATGACTCTCAAATTCCTGGTGTAGGAAATTAGGTGTGGTGTGCATGGTGCAGAATCAGACATCATTCAAGGATGTAGAAGGGTAAGGAAATCTCTGTTATGACTTATGACAGCTTATTTCCTTTCGTAAATTTTCACCGGGGTAAGCAGGGAAGGCTGAAAACCACCACTCAATTGTTCAGAGCAATCTGTTTGTGGAACTATTAATAATGTCTGGTAGGGGATGAGATGTATTAATGCCTGTAGTGAACTGATGTCAGTCACTTTTGACGTGTGGCCACAGTTGCTTGATGAGAGGCAAAGTTTGAATGTCATGCGCTTTCTTCAAGCAATTAATAAGTGAGTTATTTCCACTTCTTAAAAGTTTACAGTATCTATATCTTTTCTCTCTCCTTTATGTTTCTGCTGACTCTTCCTCCCATTGCAATACCAAGGCTCAAGAGCCTCTTGTAATTACATTTCTTTCTTCTGGTTGCACTTGTTTTGGTTATACGAGAATGAGTGTGAATTGCAACCTAGCCACCCACTACTTGCAAAATCTCCTAAGATTATATCAGAAAGATTCACCTGAAAGTACTGTTCTCCTTGAAGCAATTATGTAGTCACGTTATAATTTTTGGATCTTATAAATAATGCCATCATCAACTAACTATTGAGTTTATTAAGCAGGAGGCATGACCTTACAGACGGCTTGAAGGAGTTGCAGTGCAAGACACTTATTTTTGTAGGTGAAAGTAGTCAGTTTCACGATGAATCTGTGTATATGAGTGCCAAAATGGGAAAGAAAAGCTGTGCCCTTGTTGAGGTAGGATGATCTTCATCTGTTGCTTCTCCTTTCGTGCTATTTTTGCTGTAGTTCATGCACCAGTTAGTAACCGTTACCGAATTAATTGTTGAAGTGGTTCATGATATATACTTTGAATATATTTGCCCTGCATTAAATGATTAGACATTGACCACTTGGTTTCCCAATTATTTTATTTATTTATTTTTAGAAGTATAGAAATGCTCTTTTTTTGCTTGCAGACACATGCATACAACTATAATGGCTCGTGTTTTGTGTGCACATACATAGCAACATAGATACATTGGCATTGTGACTGAAGCATCCGAATCACACTTTTTGTTGACAGGTTCAGGCATGTGGCTCACTAGTGACAGAAGAGCACCCCTATGCCATGATAATCCCTATGGAATTCTTTCTAATGGGATTTGGCTACCACAGACCTCATTTTTCTTCCTCATCAAGTAACGGTTCCAACCCAGCCAGTCCCTCGAGCCATTCTTGTATAGCACCAGAACTACTCTCTCCTGAGAGTTTGGGGATCAAGCTCAAACCTATCAAAACACGAGTCAACATTGAAGTTTGATGAGTTTAAATGATTTCTTGGACTCACGAGATTACAAACTTAGCAATCCAGGAAATGCGGCAGGATTTCAGCTTTGCACATATAATCATGATAGTTGTACAATATCTATGATAGCATATTCACATTCTTTGATTGTGTTGACGGGGAAGAATTTTGGAGTGTAGAAAGAATAGTTAGATATTTCAGAGATTCTTAAATAACGCTGTTTTTAATGAAGTAAAACTCTACCATCAGATTGTGGCATTATTCTTTGGGTAAAATAATATTTAATCCCTAGAATTTGTTAATGTTCATAACTCAGCCTTCTGAGTGTCATACTGAACAGGTATTGTATTTGTGTGAAAAAAGAGAACGGTGGCATGGGCTCTCTTGGGATCGTATGTCACCTTAAAAAATGCAACATAAATCAATTCGTTGCATCATTAGGAGAGTTTGCATTGAACAAGGATTGTAGCAGTGCCAATCAAAAAGGTGGTTTACTATAAAAAATACATAATCGTGAATTTATATCTGTTTCCTCGTGCACAAACGCAAAAAATCATTTTCCTCATTAAAGATTTTGGGCAGTCAATTTTCTTATTGATAACAAACAATAAAAAGTTGCACGAAGATGAGCAAGTGCAGCTATAGAAAGCACGAGACTGATCAAATATTTGCATTTAGATTTGTGTATACATTATTTACACTTTAATTTCTTCTGCACAAATTTTAATATGATTATAAAACTTATTCTCATATGAAAACGAACTTATATTAAATGCACCTAAGTTGCGCTTCCAAATCCAATGAAGTCTACAAGACCATCTACAGTACATGCACGTTTGAAAAAGGACTATTCACTATCTGGTACCATGTTAACCATCCAACCAATAAATCCAAAATTATAATGAAGTATAGAATTGAAAATTGCAAACATGACATGAATGGAAACAGTTCAATAGACTTCGACATCTAACAAAACGCTCATCTAGTTATAGGTCATGTATGTAGACCATACTAGTTCAGCATCTCAATCTGAATCTGAGTATTTCTATTACTGATTGCTCAAAGCCATTCCACAAGGACGAAAATTGAAAGGATTATCAGAACGTAAAATAAAACTCTCCTTAGGCTGCACCAATGACCTCAGTCTCTCCCTCTGCCATGGTTTCATCAGCAGGCCTGTCCAACTTCACACCAATGTCATCTGCTGAATAGTCACCATGAACCTAAAGATGAAAAGCAGATCAACGAGTCAACACACCCATAAAATGATACTCATAGTTAATGAAAATGCCAGGATGGTTCTCATGTCAAAATGTGCAATGCTCAGTAGCATGCTCTTTACTCATGATTAAAGTTTTTGAGATGTGTAGCAAGTAGTAAACCATGAAACCAAGGGAACAGTGCCTGAAAAATACCTCCATCAACTTGCCTAGGTCAAATTTGGGAGCCTTCAGGATCTTGACTTTTCGAATGAAGACATTCTGCAGGGGATATATGCTGGATGTTGCCTTCTCAATCTCTCTGCCAATCATCTCAGGGATGAATTTTGCCACCAGTTCTTTCAAATCACATGATGCGGCCTGATTAACCATGATTTCCCTCATCTTCCGGCGAATCTGACATCAAGCACAAGGCAGATCCTAGAGTTAATATGTACAACAGATCATTATAAACAACAAGAACTCCAGGTGACGTATAAACCTGACGGATCTGACTGGACTGAGCATAACATGTCCGCTTGACCTGGTTTGCACGTCTCTTAGTGAAAGCAATGCAAAACAGCCTTAAGGTGTAATTATCAGTAGTCTTCACATCAACATGGGCTTCAATCAGTGTCTGCCATTTCCGCACAAGTGACCTCAGCTTGTCTGTAGTGAAGTCCATTCCCTGAAATTTGTGGTATTTTGTATGAATCAAAGAATATGATACTAAAAGAAAAATAAACAGCCTTTCAACTTAAGTCAAAATTGCCCATGATATTACTTACCCAGAAGTTTGTCAGAACATTCCTCCCTTGCACATCCTCTGCTCTAAGGCGGATCTTTCTGTAGGCATGATCCTCATCCTTTTGAAGGTCAGCCAAAGATACTTCAAAAACTCGATGTTTCAATCCTTCAGAAGCAATCTATTAACACAAACAAGCTCCTAGGTGAAAATGAGACTTGAATACATGGAAGAGATTCCAAATAAAGACAACTAAAAATTTATGTGCTGCATTGAAGGCACTGTAAGTCACATGCAGCGAATAAAGGTCCAAACACAAAAGCAAATGGATTTACACGACTCAAAAATATCCCACTTTCCAACAAGAAACAAGTATGACCTTCCTATGCAATTAGCCTTCTTTTACTCTTTCGTGGGGTTGTTCTTCTGCTCCAACATTACTCTGTCATAAAAATCATTTGAAACTCGGAAAGCAATTCATGACACTAAAATTCGTCCAACAAGTAATGGATTATGAGCAAAATAATAAACATACAATTGTAATATGATTGCTGGACAAAAATTGTCATGCCTATCAAATTTCCATCAGGAACTCGGACATGTTCTTATATGGGACAACTACATCCAAAAACATGTCATGGACCAAATCTCACTTTCAGGAACTACATAAGTTTTTAAGAACAGAAAATGTCAGATAAACCCCCACATGCATAACAAGAACAGTATAATCATGGATGAGTATATGTACGCATATATGAGAGTGGAAAAAAAATAGAGGAAGAACCTTTGTTCCCTGGGTTCTGGTGACAAGGGTCTTTCCTATATTTCTGACATTGAAGACAGAAGGTGCCTTGATGTCGTACCAGTCCTTCTTTGCAAACGGATCAACTCTGTTTCATTTATTCACACAAACCACCAATTCCCCAAAATTAAAACAACCCAATTAAAAAAAATATATACACATTATCAATTGATGATGTGTATGTGTTAATAATGTGTATATATATAGCGAACGAACACATACATATCTTCAATTGATAATGTGTATACATATAGCGAACGAACACATACACATCTTCAATTGATAATGTGTATAGCTTTCTAATCTATATATCCAAAAACAGAAAAGTGTCCAATCACCAATAAGTATGCACTTAACTATACAAATTCTATACCAAATCAATAGAATCAAAATTCTCACTTTCTGTTCAGGTCATTAAAAGATAACTGAGGGAAAAAAAATGCTAGGGTTAGTAAGAACTACTCACGCCTTCTTCTTGCCTCCCTTCTTTCCCTTTGATATCCGCTTGTTCTTCCTGAGAGAAAAAGTAACCTAATCATTTCAAAGCTCATACAATATAGACAGATAGAAAGAGCGAGAGATCATTGAGACGATAAAGACACAGTAATACCCGACGGCCATGTTTCCCGAGCAGCTGCGACAAGGGCTTGGCTGATTCAAGCAAGCAGAAGTAAATACAAAACCCTACTAGGGTTAGCTCTTATATTAAGAGCTGTAACTTATAAATGCCACCGCTTTGCTGATCAATTTACCAAAAGGCCTACAATTTTTTTTTTAAGATCAGCCTCCAATTTTTTATTTAATTGCACCAAAAATCCTCGATTTTTACCAACCTTCGCTTTTTAGACCTTATTGTTTGTTTATATCTATCCATCTCTAATTAATTAATTAATTAATTATCAATTTAATTTTTTAATTAATTAATCATTTTATTTTATATATTATTATATATAAAAATATAAATAAAGGATAAACTTTTAAACGAATAAAAATAATTTTAATTTTTTATAATATTTAAATTTTAATATTATAATTATTAAAATAAATTTTTTAAAATAGTTTTATTCTAATTTGACAAGTAATCCCACATTAAATGCAATTCTATTTATTAAAAAAATTATAATTTTGTTAAGTAATCCTTAATTAAATAAAATTCTATTTATTTTAAAAAAAAGTATTCGGCAAACTTTACTTTTGGATTTTGTTTCAAATTATTGATCATATGCATTTTTATATTATGTTTTTAAGAGAACAAAAAAGTTAAAAGGTCAAATTTTCAATAAGAAATTTAATAGAAAATAAAAAATAATAAAATAATCATAAATTGTAATTCTTCAACTTCAAATTAATTATTATCTTAAAAAAATAAAAATAATTATTATTTATGGATATTTTTTATTTTTACTTAGGTATCAAGTAGCTAAAAATATATACATGCATTAAGATAAATAATATAAAATTAATTGGATAAATATATATAATTTAAATTAATATTTAAAAAATTTAAATTTATATTAAAATAACGTTTTCTATTATAAAAGTTATTTGTTCAATGGCATATCAACTAAATAATACGATTTATTCATTCAATAAATTATTATAAAAATCCTTTATTATTATTATCTCTAATTTTATGAATAATATTTATTGTGACCTATTCAATATAGTCTTAGCACACTTAGAAATCAACATTAACATCAAATTATCAAGAAAATATTAAAATATAGACATTTTAAACTTATTTTCTTCAAAGCAAAATAAATAGACGTAACATCCCTAATTTTTAAATTTATTATTTTGAGGGTAAATATTAATATTTTATTTAAATTTTAGGAAATTATTTAAAATTTTTCAGATTTTAGAAATCGAGTTCGATTTTTTAAAAATATAAAACATTGATGATTTTTAAAAATTAATTTAAAGACCACGTGATAAAATTAAAAATATATTTGGACTCTACGAATTTTTCTAAATTTTCTAAATTTTTTTCGAAATTTTTGTGTCTCGTTTTTTGTCACAAGGCATAATAAAAATTTAAAATTTTGTATCATGAATCGGACCAATCGAATCGAACCGGACCGGATCGGACCGATCGAATCAGACCGGCCTTTTCTTTTTCTTCTTCCTTCTCTCTCACGCGCGCCCGACGTCTCCTCTCTCTCTCCCGTTTTTCTCTTTCCTCCCACCTCCCCTCTCTGCTCTGTCGCCACCCAGCCCTCCCCATTCGCAGGCACGCCGCCCCAGTGCCTCCCCACGGCCGCCCGACGGTTCAGGCGGTCGGAAAAAGCGCCCGAAGTTCTCCCTGCGCGCGCGCGCCATTTTGACTTCCCGGTCAAAATTCGGCTAATCCAGCCACCGATCGGTACCGGATCTTGTGTCAAAACTCTTTTATACCTCGAGAGCTTTCCATAGACACCAAGAACACCAAAATCCATCGAGCGGTTTGGCCAATTTTTGTCCAGGAAGTTTTATCCCATTTCGACTTTTGGATTAGATTTCTGGCAAACCGTGAACCCCACGAGAAAACCGAGAGTACTAGAGCGTTCCACTCGTCTAGAGCTTTGCGGCAATATAAATTTCAAAATTTTTCGACACCGTTTTTCGGTGGATCCCATGAAACTTCATAGTGTTTTTCCAAGCACTAAATGAGCTTATAAAATTTCGTAAAAATTATATACTAACCCCGTATTGTGGGCTTCGTGTAGATACCTTCAATTCGTGGAAATTCAACGATTGCTCGGGTCTGTAAATATCGGGCTAGACAGATAGGTTACTGAAAAAGTCTTGGAATTGGGTCGAGATTTTAGCTACCCCACCATTGTCAGACATCCCGAGTGCGTCCCCGGGGTCGAAATCAGCATAGGTAAACCCGAACCTTACTTTTTTTTAATTGTCTAGTGCTTGAATTGGATTAAAAATTCATAAAATATTTGTGATAGCTCAGAAAATTATGATTCTTTTTGCATTAGCTTAATAATATTACTAAGGACCGCGAGGCAAAGTTTTAGAATTTTTAGAGCTTATTTGGGTAGTTTTTGCAAAAGTGTCAATTATAAGGACTAAGCAGTAATTTTACATTTTGTGATTGATGACTGTTTGGATGGGCCCAGGAGGGGCTGTGTGATGTGATTGAGTTGTGAGTGTATAGTTTGTGGATATAGAAGTGTGTTTTAAGCTCTTTTGCAGGTTGGGTAGGTCTTAGGTATAGGGGAGACTCTGCTGGATTTTCGGCACGACTTAAGACATCTTTGGTCTTTTCTCAGTTTGTACTAAGTAAAATGTATTAAATAATTTTAATAAAATTGTCAGGTGAGCCGGGACAGCCTTCCTCCTCTGCCCAGTCGCCACAGTGACTGCGGTTAAGCCTGTGAGTAAAATATTAATTTTAATTGTAATTTCAATATTACTATATGTTCAAGTATGCTCACGCATCATTTATAAATATGTATTTATGTAGTTAAACATTAGGCACGTGTTATGTTGCATTCATAATTGTTGAAGTGCCATGGGTGTTGTTTGTGGTAATTTGGAGCAATGTGCGTGTGTTGGCATACGTGTGGTATAGTGTTGGATATGGATAGGACGGGTAGACACGGCTTGAGGGATACTCGCTGGGACCCGATCCTTCGGGGTAGACAAGGCTTGAGATCTTCGCTGGGACCCCGTATTTGGTTTATTAAGCGAAAGTCCGGCTTGAGATCTTTGTTGGCAGAGGTTGGATTAAGAGGGCTGTATAGGGGATCAGCTCTCGTATATGTATTGTTCGACATTATCAGGTGTGTGAATGCTCTAAATTGCCTTTTTGATGTGATTTGTATGAAATTTATGACTGTCACGACCCAACCTATGGGCCGGACCGGCACTAGGACCTGGGCCAGCCAAAAAGCCCCCGAGGCCCGTAGTAAGCCTAACTATTCATTAACCCAACTCTAAGGCCCATTTGGGCCCAATTTCAAGAAAACAACCAGACAGAGTCCGGCCATAAAATGGACCTTCCAACGGGGAGTTTTTGACTCACCCGACCTGTAAACAAAATAAATACTCAATTGGGGAGCTCAGCTCACTCTCCACATACTCATATCAATATAAAAATAAATGGGAGCTCAGCTCCCTCATTCAATCCATCAAACATGCATATAATAATTTTACAGGTCCACATGACAATTTATATTACAGACCCGAATCATTTAAATATCTCTAACACATGCGGAAATTCTAGGAGTAAATAAAATTACACAAATATTGATAAAACAACCTGCAAAGGAGAAAAGCAGGTTAACCACAATAAAATCCTCCTGTAGCCTAAAAAAATGTTGAACAAGAGTGAGCGTTCGACTCAGAAAGTAAAATATCAATTTTAACCATAATCTCTATAACTATCTAAAACTAATGCACCCTGTAGAGTGAGATGCAACATCAATAATATTTTCACATCATAACATTAAAAAAAAAGTAATTTGGAGCACTCACACACCCAGTAATATCAATCATACTATATAGGAGCTGATCCCCTATACAGCTCTCTTAAATCCAACCTGGTGCCAGCGAAGAACTCAAGCCGGACTTTCGCTTAATAAACCAAATCGGGGCTCCCAGCGAAGAACTCAAGCCGTGACTACCCCGAAGGATCGGGTCCCAGCGAAGAACTCAAGCCGTGACTACCCGTCCTATCCATAGTCCACACCACATCACACGCACGCCAACGCACGCACACTGCTCCAAATTACCACAATAACATCCATGGCACGTTAACAGTTATGAATGAAACATAAATCGTGCCTAGAGTTTAACTACATAAATATATGCATATAAGTGATGCATGGGCATGCTTGAACATATAATAATATCGAAATTACAATTAAAATTAATATTTTACTCACAGACTTGTGGTGGTCACCGGTAGTGGCGGAGGAAGAAGGCTGTCCCGGCTCACCTGACAATTTTATTATAATCATTTAATAAATTTGACTCAATACAAACAAAGAAAAAGACCAAATACATCCTAAGTCGTGCCAAAAATCCGGCAGAGTCTCCCCTATACCTAGGACCTACCCAACCTACAAAAGGGCTCAAAACACACTTCTATATCCACAATCCATATATCCACAACTCAATCACATCACACAGCCCCTCCTGGGCCCATCAAATCAATCATCCATCACAATATGTAAAATTTCAATTTAGTCCTTATAATTGATTATTTTTGCAAAAACTGCCCAAACAAGCTCTAAAAATTCTAAAAATTTGCCCTGCGGTCCCTAGCAATATTAATAGGCTATTGCAAAAAGAATCATAATTTTCTGAGCTACCACGAATATTTTATGGATTTTTAATCCTATTTAAACACTAGAAAATTATGAAAAAGCAAGGTTCGGGTTTACCTTTGCCGATTCCGACTTCGGGAACGCGCTCGGGATGTCTGACAATGGTGGGGTAGCCAAAACCTCGATCCAATTCGAAGACTTTTCCGGTAACGGGTCTGTCTGGCTAAGATAGTAACGCACAAAATTCCCTTAATTCCAGGAACGATTCCGGTGAAGCAGAAACTAAGGAGAATGAATCCCGACACACTGCTCAAGGTTCGGGACGAAGTCAAGAAACAGTATGACGCCGGGTTCTTGGAAGTGGTCAAATATCCCCAATGGGTGACTAACGTCGTCCCGGTAATGAAGAAAGACGGGAGAGTCAGAGTGTGCGTTGACTACAGGGACCTTAATAAAGCTAGCTTGAAAGATGATTTCCCTCTCCCCCACATTGATGTGTTAGTTGACAATGCTGCGGGATTGGGCAGGTGTTCGTGTATTGATGGGGCATCAGGGTACAATCAGATCCCAATGGACGAAGAAGACAAGGATAAAACTGCTTTCATCACTCAATGGGGAGTATTCTGCTATCGGGTCATGCCCTTCGGGTTGAAAAATGCCGGGGCTACTTACCAGCGCACAATGGTCACATTATTCCATGACATGATACATAAAGAAGTGGAGGTGTACGTGGATGATATGATCATTAAATCCAGGGGAGAAGAGAGCCATGTTCAGGTGATGAGGAGGGTATTCGAAAGGCTCAGGAAATACCACTTGAAGCTGAACCCTGGTAAATGCATATTCGGAGCTAAATCGGGAAAGTTGTTGGGATTCATAGTAAGCGAGAAAGGGATAGAAGTAGATCGGACAAAGTTCGAGCTATTCAAGAAATGCCATCCCCAAAAGCGAGAAAGGGAGGTGCTTGATTTTTGGGAAAAGTGAACTACATTTCGAGGTTTATTTCTAATCTTCTTGCCAAAGTGAGCCTATTTTGATTACTCGGAAAAACAACTCTACTCAATGGGATTCAGTTTGTCAAGAGGCTTTTGAGAAAATCAAGCAGTATCTATCAAATCCACCAGTATTGGTTCCACTGTGGCGAGCGGGCCTTTGATCTTGTACATGGCGATCCAGTGAGAACTCGATGGGATGTGTTTTGGGACAACATGATGATACCGGCCGAAAAGAGAGGGCCATTTATTACCTGAGCAAGAAGTTCAATGATTGTGAGTCAAGGTACTCTTCCTTAGAAAAGACTTGCTGCGCATTAGCCTGGACAGCAAATCGCCTCAAGCACTACATGTTGAATCACAAGACATGGCTCATCTCCAGGATGGATCCTATCAGATATGTATTCGAGAGCCCATTCGTGCGGGAAGGATAGCCAAGTGGCGAGTTATACTCTCGATGCGACATAGTCTACATGACCGGAAGCGGTGAAAGCGGCGTAATTCTCGACCTCCTAGCAGAAAATCCTATCCAGGATTATGAAGCTCTGGATTTTGAGTTCCCTGATGAGCATATTAATGAAGTAGACTGCGAAGAGGAGGGGCCCGCCGACGTATGGGAAATGTATTTTGATGGAGCAGTCAATTTATCCGGAAACGGAATCGAGGCATCTTGGTATCCCGGACGGAAAACACTTCCCGATAGTTGTCAAGTTGAGGTTTGGTATTACCAACAATGTCGCAGTATGAAGCTTGTGTGATGGGTCTACAAGTCGCTATCGAAATGAAAATCGAGAAAGTTGGAGTGTCTGAGACTCGGCTCGATAATCTATCAAGTCAAGGGAGAATGGCAAACTAAGGATCCCAAGTTGATCCCATATCAGAAGTACTTACTGGAGCTGATTAAGGAATTTGAAGAAATCTCTTTCACTCATCTTAGCAGGGACAAGAATCAATTTGCTGATGCTTTAGCTACTCTGGCCGTTATGGCTCAAATGGAAGAAGGGCAGACGACTCAAGCATTGAGGGTCAAAGCAAGGGATGAGCCAGCTTATTGCTTCACGATTGAAGAAGAGCAGATGAAAAGCCTTGGTATCATGACATCACAGTCTCATGTAGAACTGAGAATTCCTCGAGGGCAACCAAAAATGAAAAGAAGATGATTCGGAGATTAGCATTGGGATACTTCCCCAGTGGAGAAACCCTATACAAGAGGAGCTCCAACGACGAATTACTGAGATGCGTAGATGCAAAAGAAGCAAAGAGAATCCTCTTTGAGACACATGAGGGAAATTGTGCGACCCATGCCAATGGACACATGATGGCTAAGCAAATCATGCGACGTGGGTATTTTTGGACCACAATGGAGAAGGATAGCATCGAGTATTTCCGGAAGTGCCATAAGTGTCAGATCTATGCCGATCCGATAAACGTCCCACCTCATAAACTGTTCAACCTCGTCTCACCATGGCCTTTCGCAATGTGGGGCATCGATGTGATTGGTCCTATCAATCCTAAGGCATCCAATGGGCACAGATTCATCCTAGTGGCCATCGACTATTTCTCCAAATGGGTCGAAGCAACGTCGTATGCTCACATCACGCAGAACACGTTCCTTAAATTCTTCAAAAGCAACATCATCTGCCGGCATGGTCTCCCGAATGAAATTGTCACTGATAATGCCAAGAACTTGAATGGTCCGAAGATTCAGGAATTATGTGATCAATACAAAATCCGGCATCTCAATTCCTCCCCGTACCGTCCCCAGATGAATGGAGCGGTAGAAGCCGCAAACAAGAACCTCAAGAGGATAATCCGGAAAATGACGGTCACATATAAGGATTGGCATGATATGCTTCCCTATGCTCTTCACGCATACCGGACTTCCGTAAGAACCTCAACCGGGGCAACTCCATACTCACTGGTCTACGGGATGGAAGCAGTATTACCTATTGAGGTCGAAATTCCTTCCTTTAGGATTCTGAAGGAATCAGGGATTGATGAATCAGAATGGATCCAGTCAAGGTTGGATCAGTTAAATTTGCTGGACGAAAAAAGGTTAACAGCAGCATGTCATGGGCAATTATACCAGAGGAGAATGGCTAGGGCATTTGATAAAGGTGTTCGCCTACGTGAATTCCAACCCGGGGACCTAGTGTTGAAGAAAGTGCTGTCGAACCAAAACGATCCCCGGGGCAAATGGTCACCAACTTATGAGGGACCCTATGTGGTTAAAAAGGCATTTTCCGGAGGAGCCTTAATCTTGACCCATATGGACGGTGAAGAATTCCCAAGACCCGTGAATGCCGACACTGTCAAGAGGTACTATGCATAAAAAAAAAAAAAAACTTGGAGTGAAAACCCGAAAGGGCGCCCCAAGAACCAAAGTGGAGAAATAAGGAAGAGGGTATGAAACCAAGGATGGAGAAGAGACCATTATGGCATGAGGCTGCAGAGAACTTGAAATAATGGCAGTTAAAAGACTTCAAAACCAACTAAAAGGAATATGTGAGATCTATCTTTGTACCTTTTTCTTCTCCTTTGAAAGTCTATTTTTCCTAATAAAGTTATACTTTATTCCTTCTGTTTTTGTTTTCCCGTTTACCCACTTTTTAATACTGTCCTTTCTCTTTGTTTAACGCGCTATTGATTAGTTAAAATTTTTGCCATAAGATTTGAATTCGAAAATTGATAACCTCACGTACTTTATTATGAGATTTGCAGGAAGTGGCCTACAAAAAAAAAAAAAAAAAAAAAAAAAAAAAAAAAAAATAGAGGTGAAAACCCTAAAGGGCACTTCTGGTTAAATGGACGGAAAGAAAGTGAAAACCCGCAAGGGCGCTTTCCATAAAATAAGAAGAAAAATCGGGAACAGAAGAGGGGCATTTGAAGCCTTGATGGTCATGGGCCAAGTCTTGCAACTCCTTTTCCATTAATCATCGGCCTTCGGTATCTTGTTAAGTACACTTCATCAGGGAAGAACTTCATGTGTCAGGGTTAGACTTGCTTTGTAAGTTGATTTTAATTTCCAGCAATTTAAATTTCCTGTCATCAACCTCTGGTTCCTTGATCTAAGTTGATTTTAATTTCCAGCAATTTAAATTTCTTGCTATCAACCTCTGGTTCCTTGATCTAAGTTGATTTTAATTTCCTGCATTTACATTTCTTGCTATCAACCTCTGGTTCCTTGATCTAAGTTGATTTTAATTTCCAGCAATTTAAATTTCCTGTCATCAACCTCTGGTTCCTTGATCTAAGTTGATTTTAATTTCCAGCAATTTAAATTTCCTGTCATCAACCTCTGGTTCCTTGATCTAAGTTGATTTTAATTTCATGCATTTACATTTCTTGCTATCAACCTCTGGTTCCTTGATCTAAGTTGATTTTAATTTCCAGCAATTTAAATTTCCTGTCATCAACCTCTGGTTCCTTGATCTAAGTTGATTTTAATTTCCTGCATTTACATTTCTTGCTATCAACCTCTGGTTCCTTGATCTAAGTTGATTTTAATTTCCAGCAATTTAAATTTCCTGTCATCAACCTCTGGTTCCTTGATCTAAGTTGATTTTAATTTCCATCAATTTAAATTTCCTGTCATCAACCTCTGGTTCCTTGATCTAAGTTGATTTTAATTTCCTGCATTTACATTTCTTGCTATCAACCTTTGGTTCCTTGATCTAAGTTGATTTTAATTTCCAGCAATTTAAATTTCCTGTCATCAACCTCTGGTTCCTTGATCTAAGTTGATTTTAATTTCCTGCATTTACATTTCTTGCTATCAACCTCTGGTTCCTTGATCTAAGTTGATTTTAATTTCATGCAATTTACATTTCCTGCTATCAACCTCTGGTTCCTTGATCTAAGTTGATTTTAATGCAATTTACATTTCCTGCTATCAACCTCTGGTTCATTGATCTAAGTTGATTTTAATTTCATGCAATTTACATTTTTTGCTATCAACCTCTGGTTCCTTGATCTAAGTTGATTTTAATTTCATGCAATTTAGGTTTCCTATTATCAACCTCTGGTTCCTTGATCTAAGTTGATTTTAATTTTCTGGTACGTCGACTTCTGTTAACAATTTCTAGGTCATTAGTTCCCTAATTTCAAACACTTAATCGTCCAAAATATGAGTCTGAATCTTTACATAATTCCCACACGGAAATTTCTTTCCTTTAATAGAAATTATGTAAAGAGGGGCAGCTGTCGACACCATATTTTGGCCGATCCCCAAAATCAATAAAACTTTGAAACCGATCCCCGGTACTAAGTCTCCTTCGGACAGCTAATCACATTTCCGATCCCTCTTTGATAGGCTGTCACAATTCCGATCTCTCCCCGCAAAGAATTAAATCAAGTTGTTACGTTCTCGCATCAGTCAAAGCTTTACCAGTCTGTCGCTCACCGATCTCTCAAAGCTATTGTCGAATTTCCGGACCCGTCGGGTATATCCCTGATCTCTGTTGATAAATGAAGTGAACTAGCATTAGATTTTTTTTTTTTTTTACCAGTTTTATTGCCGATCTCTCGGAAGATTAAGAGCTAAGGTTTTGGTTCGGTTTAACGAGGGTTCCGATCTTAAGTTTTCAAGTTAAATTTTCAATTTTAATCAAGTCCACCGATCTCATGCTTATGGTGCTTTCCGATCTCTTATACTTAGATTAATAATTGCATTTAAGTTTTTGTCTTGCTGTGCTCACACAATCAAATACTCAGACAAACAATGGTTTAAAATTTTCCGATCACAACCATTCATTGAACAAAGAGGCATTCCATTTCATTTCATAATTTGTACAAGTTATTCGGCTGGGGGATCACCCCCAGCCTGATTTACATTCTGCTCACTCTCTCTCTCACCCTCGGCTTCCTCCTCACTGTCCTCATCGCCGCCTCAGAGCCAGTCGGCCATCCAGAGAAGTCCTCTTGAGGTAGCACTCGAGTTCGGCCAAGAGGTCCTTGTGAGCATTCACATAGGCTCCGGCTATCCCTGTCACCATCTCCTCGTCTTTCTCCTTAAGCTCCTCATCCTTCGCCTTAAGCTCCTCTTCTTTCTCCTTAAGCTCCTCGATGAATTGGGTGACCTGAGCAGCTTCGTTGGCCTGAAGCGCCTGGACTTCTCCGAGAGCCCGATCCCTTTCAGCCAGGACACGAGTCTGTTCGGCCAGCCTGTCTTCATAGTACTTTGCCCGTCCCTCAACTTGAGATATATAATCCCGAGCGGATGAGAGTTGGGATCGGAGGGAAGCCAATTCTTGATTTTTCTTCCCGATCTCCTTACCTGCACGCTGGACCTTTTCCCAAACCATGGTCCGATTCACGGGCACTCCACATTGGACTCATGGAGTGAGTCAAGATATCATCAAGGTCGCTCGAGGATAGCTGTCCCGATCCTCCCAAAGAAAGATGGAAGACCCCAAGACTTGGGCAAAACCGGGTTCTCCCGACAGTCCAGTTATTCTTCAGAGACTCCATTAACTTTTGGGCGCCACGAGGAGGTCCTCCCGAGAAGATTAAGAAGGCCCCTTTCCGTGCTTGGAACAATCGAAGAGTCGAGGCGGCTCTTCCGATCTAGGAGGGGATCGGACAGCTTCAGCGGTCGGCAGATCCGAAGGTGGAGGCGGGTCTCCTTGTACTTCCCCAGGTTCACGACCAAGTGTTCGAAGCATTTCCGAACGCTTCATCTCCTTTACTTTTCGGGAGATCTCTTTGTCCTTCTTCCGCTTCCTAGAACCATCACCACCCGCCATACCTGCACAAAGAAAAGGTCAGTGAGACCGCGAAGGTCCTGAGATCTGAGATATAGAAAAAACCAATGCCGAGGTCGAGAGCGGAAGTTCGCGATCTTGGCGGTGATCACCGCATGGTCCAATGGTGCACGGCGGTCACCGCGTTTGGACAGGAATACTTTAGAGTGGCGGCCTGACTCTTCAGATCCATCACTATTAAGCTTTCCTCTTCACTCAGGGTAAGGCGATTCGGAAGCAAGGGCCCCTGGTACCACCAGCTGCGGGGGAAGTCCTCAAAGCGGCTCGGATCTTTGCTCCTCAGGATGAAGAAACGGTTCTTCCAATTCTTGAGAGACGAGGGCAGATCGGAAAAGAGCCCGCAATGAGGCTTCGCCTGAAAGAACCAGTGGTCATCGTCCTTTCGGCGAGTTAGCCTGTGCAACTCGGCGAACACCTTAGCCGTAGGTCTGATTCCCTTAGCTCGGCATAGACCTCGGAAGGCTACCAAGATCCGCCATGAGTTGGGGTGAATTTGAGCAATGCACGCTCGGTGAAGTTTTAGGACCTCCTTATAGAAGTCATCTAGAGGGAACCTCAGACCGGCCTTTAACTGTTCCTCGTACACCATAACCATGTCATTCTCTTCAAAGGAGTGATCGACACGAAGATCGCCGTGGCACTTGATTAGCTCGTACGAATCAGGCCGAATGTTATATTCTTGGCTAAACGATTGCAGATCGGATTCTCGAAGAACCGACGGTAGCTCGTCTATAGGGAGAGTCTCTCTCCCTGAAGAAGGTGCGAGCCTTGATGGTATGACCCGCCCCCGAGTTGGAGCGGAGGCCCTGGGAGGTTCTTGTTGAACGCTTTCGATCGCCTCTTCTTCATCAGACGATGACCACGAGAACTGAATGGAAGGAGGGCTCGCCACTCTCTGACCTTCGGCACCGCTCATTTTCAAAAGAAATAAAGAATTTAAACTAAAAGAGGATCAAAGCCCTTACCGGAGTCTGATCGGCGTCGGAAGAACTTGAGAAAACGAGAGAACTTCGAAGTTGTGAGCAGGGGATTGAAAATGGAATGAGAGAACAACTGGCTAACCCTCCCACCCCTATTTATACTAGTCCGAGCATTTAATGCTCGCGAGGTTCTAGGCAGCGCATCGATTGGTGGGACTCGACAGCTGTTCTGACACTTCTCTCAAATATCCGAATGTTCAGAGATCGGTTAATTGGAGATCGGCATAATAAGTTAAATATTTTGAATAAAGGATCAGTTAAGTGTCATTCAGGTAAAGAACCAGATCGGATAACCACATTAGAGATCGGAAAATAATCAATGCAAAAATAATAAGATGATAACCGACAAAATAAAGTCTTTATTTCAAAAGATCGGATTACATCATTTGGGCGATCTCTAGGGATCGGATTACACTAAAATTGGATCACATCATTTCTGTGATCTCTAGAGATCGGATTGCATTGAAAATAAAATACATTATTTGGGCGATCTCTAGGGATCGGACTACAATAAAGGTCTAACTACATCATTTGGGCGATCTCTAGAGATCTGATTACATTTTAGGATTACATCATTTGGGCGATCTCTAGAGACCGGTGGAACATCCTATCTAAAAGGCCTATGTCAAAGCCTAGTCTCGTGGCTGAATCAAAAGACGTGTTTGACCAGGAGACCGGCTGTTGACATCGGATAGATGTGCGCTGAGATGGGGTGACTATGACTCCCATGAAGATGAGAGACATCGCCACCGATGTTACACCCAAACCGACCATTGTCGAACACCCAATGTGGAGGAAAACCGCTGTCGGAACACTCAATGTGATGAGAAACCGAATGAACTCAGTTGAGCGACTCGAGATCGGTACAACCAAGGTCCGCGATACAGATCGGTCAAATCCAGTCCTCTCACCATCGTCAGTCAAGGTCATTCGATCACCGGGATCGTAAATTTTCAGTCGGTGAGTAAAGAAGTCCATCGGAAAAGATCAAAGCCACGATTATAGCCGAACTTCCACCGAGCGGCTAGAACAGTGGAAAGTAAGAAAGGAAGAGAGGAAAATCGATGAAAGAAATGTCTCTGCCGAGGAGTATATATAGGGGAAAATCGGCATTTATTCTCGAGCGTAAACGGCTTAACGCCGAATCGAGTGACAATTAATACTTTTACAAGACCGGAACTGAATAAGGGAAAAGATCGAAATAGTAGATCGGAAGGTGGGAGACCAGCATGAAATGTCGGAAAGAACATGTGAAAGAGATCAGAAAGAGGAGTGATCGGTAGGCAAAAAGAATAAGACAAATTCCAATAATCGCCGCCGTAATCGTGAGCCGAGGTAGTTAAGGCGTTGCGCAAGATCTCCACCGCACGCCTAAGAATCGCCCGCACGTCGACAAGTGCCGTGGTATGTCATGACACCCTGTACATCCCAATCTCCACCGTTGATCCCGCTTGTAAGGACAAACCGGAACCCTTAGATCAAGAGAGAAGACGACAATACAGCGTCTTTTCGCTCTTAGCCCTGGATCGTTCGGACAAGGAAATTTAGGACCGTCAGATGGAAAGAAGAAAAGGACAAATATTATGAAGAGTGATCTCAACCATTCATTTTGATTCTCTTTAATTCCTGAACCTCCGATCATGTCCTTTGAAATCTCGACCCTCCATCTCCCTCAAATAAATCCTGACCCTTCACGAAGAGCACCCGATTCCTATAAATACCTGCATAAAAACTGTTCAAGGGAGGGGCAAAAAATAGACAAGAGGTCATTATTATAGGAGGAACTCAAATTTCATTTAGTTTGCTACTCTGCTACTTAGAAGTGTCGATCAAAAAGACTTTTGAAACTAGTTTTCTGAAGTGTTTTTCTTGAAAAGATTCTGAATACTGGAACTCTACATTTCCAGTTTGTTCATTATCTGGTCACACTCTCACTTTCTGCCTTTTATCATCTCTGTTTTCATTGTCCAAGCTCAACTTCATTCCACTCGGTTCTTTTCATCTTGATCTGATCGCATTTTAGCTAAGCACCCTCCAGTTCACGAGGAACACCACCCCTCAGGCCAATCAATCCGTTGCCTTATCACTATTTGACACCCCATAGTTATTTTAGTAGATTTGGCTCTCATGTAAGAGCTCATACTACTGTTTTATTAAGTGCTTACATTTACTTTCCGCATTTTCTTTGTTCTTCTCACATCTGTGACTTTCTACTTTTGCACAAACGATCCCCAAAGAATGTTACTGTAAGAGCTCATACCACTGTTTTATCGAGTGTCTGCATTTACTTTCCTCATTTTCCTGTGTTCTTACATCTGCAACTTTCTTCAAGACTATTTTTGCACAAACGATCCCCAAAGAATGACACTCCCAAATCATCTATTTAGTGATCAGTTCATTTTTATTAATCTTCATCTTTTTTGAAAGCAAGTTTTCTAACTCCTAGTAGTATGTAAGTGGTTGGGTAAACGTAGGTAACTGCAACTTAGGGGTCTCTTTTAAAAGAGAGAACATGAATAACACGTTAGGAAGATAGCCAAACTATTAGGCCGACGTAAACAGCAACTCGACAAAGATGTCATAAAGTGGAATAAGACCAAAGTAAACGAAACAGAGTAGATCGGTCATTAATAGATATTGGTAAAATGAACGCATGGAAGGTCGGTAAATCAAGTCTAGTTTTCCCTATCTAGTCAAAAGGTATCGAGAAGCCTTATCCCCAGCATCTTAGAATGCCAGAATCCTTAGCTTTAGGCTCTTATGTCATGTAGTTGAAATTAAAAATCCGGGAGATCGGAGAAATCCCTTCCAGGCTCCTGTTAATCTGAAAGAGATCGGAAGAGAGTTCTTATCCGGTCTCAATCCAAAATTTTAATAAACGTTAAAAGAGATCGGAGGAGAGTTCTTATCCGGTCTCCCTTCAAAATTTTAATAAACATTAAATAGGGATCGGAGGAGAGTTCTTATCCGGTCTCAACTCAAAACATTAATAAATAACTCTAAAGGAGATCGGAGGAGGGTTCTTATCCGGTCTCCCCTCAAAATTTTAATAAATAACTTAAAAGAGATCGGAGGAGGGTTCTTATCCGGTCTCCCCTCAAAATTTTAATAAACAACTTAAAAGAGATCGGAGGAGAGTTCTTATCCGATTCTCACACCCGTTCACTAAGGTTGTCTCATTTACTTATGTATCTGGGTGATCCAAATTTAGTGAAAAATCAAATATTCCTTTTACCAAAAGGATTAACATTGCCGTCCAAGCCCTCCTAACTATTTTATAAAGGACTTGCATTAAATCTACTTACCCTTATTAAGGGACGAGGTGGGGTGCCTAACACCTTCCCCACCCGTTTACGGACCCCGAACCTAGAATCTCTGTTTTGAAGTGGTTTCATTTTTAATTTAACTTCTCAAATGGTTTTCTTTAGTTTCCCTCAAAACTAAGGTGGCGACTCCTCACTTTTTCCCACTTCGGTGAGTGATCGTCCAGGTGACCGCAAAATCTATTGCGACACATAGGGATCTGTTTTGATCTTAGTTGTCTCACTTGGTAGTCCACTATGGCGACAGGTTGCTCCTCAAATGTCAAGTTCTCCTTTAGTTCTATTACATCCGGCTGTAGTACATGAGAAGGATCTGTAATGTATTTCCTGAGCATGGAGATGTGAAACACGGGATGAACGTGAGAAAGGTTGGGTGGTAGCTCCAACCGATAGGCAACTGCTCCAACTCTATCAGTAACCTCAAAAGGTCCAATATACCGAGGTGCCAACTTGCCCTTCTTCCCAAATCTCATGACTCCCTTTATTGGAGAAACCTTCAGGAATACATAGTCGCCTACTGCAAACTCCACATCCCTCCGTCTGGGGTCTGCATAACTCTTCTGTCTACTAAAAGCTGTTTTCAATTGTTCCCTGATTAAAGGAACTATCTCTGAAGTGTACTGCACTAGGTCTACATCATGCACCTTCGCTTCCCCCATTTCTGTCCAACACAGAGGAGACCTACACTTTCTTCCATATAGTGCCTCATAGGGTGCCATCCCTATGCTGAAATGGTAACTGTTGTTGTAGGCAAACTCTACCAAAGCTAGCTGATCATCCCATTGACCTCCAAAATCCAAGACACTCATGTGAAGCATGTCTTCCAGTGTTTGGATTGTCCTTTCGGACTGTCCGTCTGTCTGAGGGTGGAAAGCAGTACTAAAGTTCAACTGTGTGCCAAGTGCCTCTTGCAACTTTCTCCAAAACCGAGAAGTGAACTGGGGCCCTCTGTCAGATATTATGGAAGCTGGAACTCCATGCAATCTGACTATGTCTCGAATATAGAGTCGGGCATACTGTGCAACAGAATATGTAGTCTTCACGGGCAAGAAGTGAGCTGATTTGGTTAGACGGTCTACAATTACCCATATCGAATCATATCCTCGCGTGGTACGAGGCAACCCAGTCACAAAATCCATAGTAATCATTTCCCACTTCCATTCTGGGATAGGGAGCTCTTGCAGCTTCCCTGACGGTCTCTGGTGTTCAAACTTCACCTTCTGACAAGTCAAGCACTTGGACACAAAATCTGCTATGTCTCTCTTCATGCCATTCCACCAATAGCTATCTTTCACATCATGGTACATCTTGGTGGAGCCTGGGTGGACATTGTACAGTGTATAGTGTGCCTCCCGCATGATTTCATCTCTGAGATTGTCCACATCGGGCACACATATCCTAGAACCTTGCACTAGGGCGCCATCATTGGCAAATCCAAACTCACTACCTTCACCTTGCTGTACTCTTTCTACGATCTTCATCAATTGTTGGTCTCTATGCTGGGAAACTCTAACTCTGTCTCTCAAGTCTGGCCTCACTGAAAAATGAGCCAATAATACCCCCTCATCTGACAGATCTAGGATTAAACCTTGATCTATCAACTTATGTACTTCCTGAATCAACGGTCTCTTCTCTACTGAAATGTGCGCCAAACTGCCAGAAGATTTTCTGCTCAAAGCATCTGCTACTACATTGGCCTTCCCAGGGTGGTACTGGATGGTGCAATCATAGTCTTTCAGAAGCTCCATCCATCTCCTCTGTCTCAAGTTTAAATCCCTATGTTGGAAGATGTACTTCAAACTCTTATGGTCGGTGTATATCTCGCACACTTCACCATACAGGTAGTGTCTCCAGATTTTTAATGCAAAGACTACAGCCGCCATTTCCAAATCATGGGTGGGGTAGTTCTGCTCATGCCTCTTCAGCTGTCTTGAAGCATAAGCCACTACATTTCCATTCTGCATCAAAACACACCCTAAGCCAACCCTGGAAGCGTCGCAATACACGGCGTATCCTTCACCGCTCATAGGTAGTGTCAACACAGGGGCAGTGGTTAGACACTCCTTAAGCTTCTGGAAACTCTCCTCAGAATCATCTGTCCAAATGAATGGAACATTCTTCCTGGTCAACTTAGATAGGGGAGTCGCTATCCTGGAGAAATCTTGCACAAAATGCCTATAGTAGCCAGCTAGACCCAGAAAACTTCGCACCTCAGTGATTATTGTAGGCCTAAGCCAATCTGTTACAGCTTCAATTTTCTTGGGATCCACTTGAATGCCGTCACTAGAAACCACGTGTCCCAAGAATGAGATGCTTTCTAGCCAAAATTCACATTTTGAAAATTTGGCATATAGCTGGTGCTCCCTTAAAGTCTGCAACACCATTCTCAAGTGCCATACGTGTTCTTCCTCGATCTGAGAGTATATCAAAATGTCATCTATGAATACGATGACAAAACGGTCCAAAAATGGCTTGAACACCCGGTTCATCAAGTCCATGAAGGCTGCTGGTGCATTAGTGAGTCCAAAAGACATCACCAAGAACTCATAATGACCATATCTTGTCCTAAATGCCGTTTTGGACACGTCCTCATTCCTGATTCTCAACTGATGGTAGCCTGATCGCAGGTCTATCTTGGAAAAGAATCTAGCCCCTTGGAGCTGATCAAACAGATCGTCAATCCGAGGAAGTGGATACTTGTTTTTCACAGTCACCTTGTTCAGCTGTCTGTAGTCAATACACAACCTCAATGACCCATCTTTCTTTCTCACAAATAGAACAGGAGCACCCCAGGGTGAAGTGCTCGGACGTATGAAACCCTTGTCCAAAAGCTCCTGTAGTTGCTCCTTTAACTCTTTCAATTCTGCTGGTGCCATCCTGTAAGGCGGCATTGATATGGGGTTTGTACCCGGCACAACATCAATGCAAAACTCTATTTCCCTTCCTGGTGGCAACCCTGGAAGCTCCTCTGGGAAGACATCCATAAATTCTCTGACAACAGGAACATTTTCCATGCTGACACCTTCTACAGATGTATCTCTCACCAATGCCAAATACCCTTGACATCCACGTCTCAACATTTTTCTAGCACTAATTGCTGACACCAAATTATATGGAGCCACACTCCTGTCACCATCAAAATTAAACTCTTCCACACCAGGTATGTGGAAATACACCTTTTTGTTCCTGCAGTCTAAAGTGGCATAATGAGTTGCCAACCAATCCATCCCCAAGATTACATCGAAATCTATCACTAGTAGAGGAACCAAGTCTGCTGGGAGGATCTTTCCATCCACTACTACTGGGCTACCCGGAAAAACCATATCTACATCTATGTTATCACTAAGCGGGGTAGCTACCGACAAAGGACATTCTAAGGTTGTAGGGTTTCTACCCAATCTCATGGCAAACACAGGGAAGACAAATGAGTGCGTAACACCCGGATCTATTAAAACACGAGCCTCATAGGAACAGACCAGAAGAATACCTGCCACAACTGCATTCGAAGCCTGAGCATCCTGATGGGTCAGGGTGAAAACCCGAGCTTGACCCTACCCCGAGTGGCGTAACCACATCGACTTCTACCTCCTGATCTGTCTCCAAATCCACGTCCCCCTTGTCCTCGGCCCTGTTGGCCACTGAACTGACTGTCTGCCATGCTGGAAGCACCAGGATACAACTGACGAGGAACATTTGCAACATAACCTTGTGACCCCATCTGTGGCTCGCTGAACACGGGGCATTCCCTAGCAAAGTGACCTAGTTGGCCACACCTGAAGCATATTCCTGAACCCATCAAACAAGGTCCTGAATGTCCTCTTCCACACTGTGCACAAGGTGCCAAGGAGGATCTGAACTGCACCAGAATGCTGCACTGAATCGTGACCACCGCTTGGATCCGCACTCAGTCCGAACCCTCGAGGTTTGTGTCTAAAACCACTCTTCTTGTTCCTACTCTTTCCTCTGTAATTACTCTGGCCACCACTATCCAGAGTACCCATTTGGGGAACACCGGTAGAACCCTCTGCTCTATTTTTCTTTGCTCTTCCGCTGTCATCCACAGCATGGCTAATCTCAATCTGTCTGGCTCGATCAACCACCACATCAAAAGACTGATCAGACATTATGGCCAGGTTCACATACCTCCTGTCAAGCCCCTTTAGGAATCTCTTCACCTTCATAGTTTCTGTAGCTACTGCTGTAGGGGCATATCTGCTCAATTCCAGAAATTCTGTAGCATATTCATCTACAGACCTGCCATTCTGTCTTAAGGCCTCAAAGGCCCACTGCTTTTGATCTCTGAAGCTTTCTGGCACAAACCGATTGATAAAAAGTTCCACAAACTGAGTCCACGACAAACCCTCCATCCGAGGTAACACGTAGTCATTCATCCATTGTCTAGGCATAGGCCACATGACATGCTGTATACACTCTATTAGTCTTTTATCACCAATCAGACTGCTCTCGCTGTCATAGAATCCAAAACCGATATGCATCGTCGACACATCATAAGTACTGTGCACCAACTTCTTAAAATTGATTATCTGCTTGTAAGATTCCTCTTGGTGCGGTGGATCGCTTCTTTGTGGAGGGTGGACCATATACTGCGCCATCATATCGATGGTTCTCTGCAACCCAGCTAGAGTAGCTGCCATTGGGTCCATGGGAACCTGTGCCATAAAAGACCGATCTCAGATCGGTGGCATTGCTCTTCTACTTGAGCAGCTCTAGGCCTCCTACCCCGCCTCCTGGCGGCGCCTCATCTGTGGCCGATACCTGTCAGCACATCCAGTTCTGGTGCAGTGGCAGCTCTCCTGCTTCTATGCATTTTCCTGAAATTCAGCAGCATTAGCCCACAAAATTCAAAACTGCACATTACACAGCTCTATAGACTCATATTTATACACAATATATGGAGCAGAAACTAGAAGCAAAGATGACAATGCAAGACGAATGTGAACCCTATTTTCCGCATGTGACTCCTAGTAGACTCTTCCCAACACTTTAGACAATTATTCCCTATGAATCTGGAGCCTAAGCTCTGATACCACATTTGTCACGACCCAACCTATGGGCCGGACCGGCACTAGGACCTGGGCCAGCCTAAAGCCCCCGAGGCTCGTAGTAAGCCTAACTATTCCTTAACCCAACTCTAAGGCTCATTTGGGCCCAATTTCAAGAAAACAACCGGACAGAGTCCAGCCATAAAATGGACCTTCCAACGGGGAGTTTTTGACTCACCCGACCTGTAAACAAAATAAATACTCAATTGGGGAGCTCAGCTCACCCTCCACATACTCATATCAGCATAAAAATAAATGGGAGCTCAGCTCCCTCATCCAATCCATCAAACATGCATATAATAATTTTACAGGTCCACATGAAAATTTATATTACAGACCCGAATCATTTAAATATCTCTAACACATGCGGAAATTCTAGGAGTAAATAAAATTACACAAATATTGATAAAACAACCTGCGAAGGAGAAAAGCAGGTTAACCACAATAAAATCCTCCTGTAGCCTGAAAAAATGTTGAACAGGAGTGAGCGTTCGACTCAGAGAGTAAAATATCAATTTTAACCATAATCTCTATAACTATCTAAAACTAATGCACCATGTAGAGTGAGATGCAACATCAACAATATTTTCACATCATAACATCAAAAAAAAGTAATTTGAAGCACTCACACACCCAATAATATCAATCATACTATATGGGAGCTGATCCCCTATACAGCTCTCTTAAATCCAACCTGGTGCCAGCGAAGAACTCAAGTCGGACTTTCGCTTAATAAACCAAATCGGGGCTCCCAGTGAAGAACTCAAGCCGTGACTACCCCGAAGGATCGGGTTCCAGCGAAGAACTCAAGCCGTGACTACCCGTCCTATCCATAGTCCACACCACATCACACGCACGCCAACGCACACACACTGCTCCAAATTACCACAACAACATCTATGGCACGTTAACAATTATGAATGCAACATAAATCGTGCCTAGAGTTTAACTACATAAATATATGCATATAAGTGATGCATGGGCATGCTTGAATATATAATAATATCGAAATTACAATTAAAATTAATATTTTACTCACAGACTTGACGGTAGTCACTGAGGCGGCTGGGCGGAGGAAGAAGGCTGTCCCGGCTCACCTGACAATTTTATTACAATCATTTAATAAATTTGACTCAATACAAACAAAGAAAAAGACCAAATACGTCCTAAGTCATGCCGAAAATCCGGCAGAGTTTCTCCTATACCTAGGACTTACCCAACCTGCAAAAGGGCTCAAAACACACTTCTATATCCACAATCCATATATCCACAACTCAATCACATCACACAGCCCCTCCTGGGCCCGTCAAATCAATCATCCATCACAATATGTAAAATTTCAATTTAGTCCTTATAATTGATCATTTTTGCAAAAACTGCCCAAACAAGCTCTAAAAATTCTAAAAATTTGCCCTGCGGTCCCTAGCAATATTACTAGGCTATTGCAAAAAGAATCATAATTTTCTGAACTACCACGAATATTTTATGGATTTTTAATCCTATTTAAACACTAGAAAATTACGAAAAAGCAAGGTTCGGGTTTACCTTTGCCGATTCCGACTTCGGGAACGCGCTCGGGATGTCTGACAATGGTGGGGTAGCTAAAACCTCGATCCAATTCGGAGACTTTTCCGGTAACGGGTCTGTCTGGCCGGAAATTCACAGACCCGGACAACTATCGAATTTCCGTGAATTGAGGATACCTACACGAAGCCCACAACACGGGGGTTAGTATTAAATTTTTACAGAATTTTCTAAGCTCATTTAATGCTCGGAAAAATACTGCGAAGTTCCGTGGGACCCATCGAAAAACGATGTCGGAAAAATTCGAAATTTATGTCGCCGCGAAGCTCTCGGCGAGTGGAGCGCTCTGGTACTCTCGGTTTTCTCGTAGGGTTCACGGTTTGCGAGAAATCTAGCCCAAAAATCAAAATGGGCTAAAACTTCCCGGGCAATAATTAGACAAACCGCTCGATGGATTTCGGTGTTCTTAGTGTCTATGGAAAGCTCTCGATGAGTAGATGAGTTTAGACACAAGACCCGATCCGATTGGTGGCCGGATCGACCGGATTTTGGCCGGGAAGTTGAAGATTCGCGCGCGCGCTACGCGTCGCTTCTGGAGCCGTTTTCCGGCGTTATAGGCGGTAGCCGGCCGTGGGGGAGGGGTGAGGCGGCGCGCCGGCGAGCTGGGGTGGCAGGGGAGGTGGCGGTGCGGCAAGGGGAGGAGGGAGGAGAGAGAAAAAGAGAGAAGAAGGGAGAGGGGTTGGACGCGCGCGGGGAGGAGGAAGAAAAAGAAGAAGACCGGTTCGATTCGGAATACAAAATTTTGAATTCTTACTCTGCCTCGGGACCGAAAACGAGGTCCAAAAATTTCGAAAAAATTTCAGAAAACTCAGAAAAATTCATAGACTCCAAATATATTTTTAGTTTTGCCACGTGGTCTTTAAATTAATTTTTAAAAATCATCAAAGTTTATATTTTCGGAAAATCGAACCCGATTTTTAAAATCCGAAAAATCTCAAATAATTTCTTAAAATTTAAATAAAATTAAAATACCAATAATGCTCATAAAATAATAAAATTTAAAATTTTGGGGTGTTACAATGATGATGTTGCATTTCACTCCATAGGGTGTATTAGCTTTAGATAGCTACAGAGATTATGGTTAAAATTGATATTTTACTCTCTGAGTCGAACGCTCACTCCTGTTCATTTATTTTTTCAGGCTACAGGAGGATTATTGTTGTGGTTAACCTACTTTTCTTCTTCGCAGGTCGTCTATTAATGTCTATAATATTTGTATAATTCAGTTAACCCCTAGAATTCCGCATGTGTTAGAAATATTTATTTGATTTGGGTATGTAATATAATTGCCATATTGGACTTGTAAACTTATTAAAAGCATGTATGTTGGCTAGATGAGGGAGCCGAGCTCCCATTTATTTTGATGGCATCATGATTATATAGAGGGTGAGCTGAGCTCCCCAGATGATTATATATTGTGTTTATAGGTCGGGTGAGTAAAAAACTCCCCGTTAAATGATCCATTTTATGATCGGACTCTATTCGGTTGAATTCTTGAAATTGGGTCCAAATGGGCCTTAGAATTGGGTTGAGAAATAATTAGCTTACTACGGGCCTCGAGGGCTTTAGACTGGCCCAGATCCTAGTGCAGGTCAAGCCCATAGGTTGGGTCGTGACAATAGAGTTATTGAAAAGCTTACTACCATTAGCCAATTTCATAAAATATAAACTTACTAATTTTATTTTTTAAACTTTTTTTCCCATTTATACTTTTATTAATCATATGTTTTTTTTTTAATATTATTGCATTTAACTGAAAATTAAGTTAAAATTATGCATAAATGACTTTGATATTTGAAGTTGTCATTTAAAAAAAAAAAAAAAAGCTCTCTTTTCAATAGAGTAAGAGGGGTATATCTTACACCATAAATTGAAATATAATTGGGGTAACAAAATTAGTAATTTAAAGTAATGAATTGAAATAAAAAAAAAAATAGCGAGATAAATCCACCGAGGTAGAAAATATAAGCAGGAGATTGGAAGTGAATTAAATCTGAAACCATGCAATGGGAGAAAAATATCTCTCTCACGATGTTCCTTGCCTGCTCAATGAAGCATTCTAAAATAATACATCATGTCCTCCTGTAAGAACTTCAATGAGGGAGAAAAAAGAGCACAAAGAAAAATCCATGCAAGGAAAACAAAACAAAAAAAACTAAACACTCTTTTAAATTATAAATCTGCAGATTTCTAGCCTTCCATTTAGGCTATGATGAAGATCCTGGAACATGGTCAAGGATAGAAAGCTTCCTTCAATTGCAAAGAAGTTACGAAACTTTCAAGCTTTTTAATGCAGAAGCAAGCACAGGAACCTTTCCAGAAGCCCTATGCTTGTATTCTTTCTCCAAGGCTGCAGTTGCAAGAGATTGCAGGTCTGGGCTATCCTTGTCTTCCTTGTTTCGCCCTTTTGTAAGTTGTGCGATGGCAGATGTACACTGAACATAAGAGGGATCGTAACATTCTTTCAGTCATGCAGATTAGGAAAAACAAATGATGAAATTGCATGCCAACATTATTAAAATAAATGTATCTTCGAATGTAAGCGTGACTTCTTGCTTGTCTGAAGAGAGAAAGAGAGAGAGAGAGAGAGAGAGAGAGAGAGAGAGAGAGAGAAGGGAAGGAGCTCACCAAACAAATACCAAAAAGCGCTCTGGTGTTCTTGCCCCCAGTCAAGTCTATTGTGGATGAATAATATTTCTTTGCTGCCTGAAGGTTTTCTAGTCCACCAAGTGTGTAAAGCACCTGTTAAACCAAGAAAAGCATATGTTAGGAATCAGTCAGTCACCTGTGTTCTTGTCCCCTTCATACAACAGATTAACATTCTGTTCAAGGTCCTGATCAGAATATGATGCAAAATCAATAATTCTGAATTTGATGATCTAGTAATCTACAATATACTTTCAAATATTATGGAGGAAATTTTTGTCATTGCAAGTTTCTCTCCTGCTACTAAAGGAAAACTCTAGTATCTCTATAAATAGGCTCTAGTAATCTATCAAATGCTTTTAGTTGACAAATTTGAATGACTTTAGTTCAATCAATGCTTTGAAAATTTGAAAACAGCACAAGGCATATTGCAATATCAATCCATTAGCTTTGTCTTAAAGTTGATGTTTCTGGGGTTCCGGGGAAATTATAGCAAGCATTTCATTTCCCTCTGCATGGTTTGATGAGTATTAAGTACTTACAGAAATGAGATTTTTTGTCAGTTTAGCATTTATAGAAAGAAAGAATAAATTTGTTATATTTTAAAATCAGAAGAAGGCAAATCAAAGTTGCAGTTGACTTCCTACATTAGTTACAAACAAGACCCATTCTACTCTTTATAGTTGCATCAATTTCTTAAGCCATGAAAACCAAGAGGGAAAAAAAAAAGATTAATATTTCACTACAACAAAAAGATTAGTAACCAGAATGGAGAAGTCTCTTACATCAGCATAGGCTAAATGATATAGTGGGACTGTAGGCTGAGATAGTATTAACTCCTCATAGCAGAAAGCTGCTTGCTTGTACCTAAATTATCAATGCAGAGACATAGATTAAGCTGCTGAAAAAAGTGTTCAGTGGCAATACAACTTAGGAATTTGTTTCTTAAAATAAAATTTAGAAAGGAAAACTCACATCTGTAAGGAAATATATATCTCAGCAAGTTCTCTCCAGGCATCAGAATCTGCCATAAATCTACCAAAGTTGGACGAGGGATAGACAACAAAAGAACAAAACTCAGCTGTGCGTTACACTAAAACATTATCTGAACAAAACAATATAGGGTTTTGAGATCTGCCTCACATTTCTAGATATTTGTTGAGAAATTCAATAGCTTCTGACACTTTGCCTTGTGCCTTTGCCAAAGCAACCCTCCTTTTATGTATTACCTGCTTGAGAAAACCAACATTAGTTATATATTTAGTTCTTACTAATAAAGTAAATTACTGATGTTTCCCAATTTAAGAGGATGAAGCAGTTGTCATTAAGAAATGAAAGTTTTATTTTACAAGAAATTGACCACCGCATTTACCTGATCCAATGGATTATCCTCTAGCAAGCTTAAGTAAGCCTTTTCTGCCTCTGTCCAACATCCCTTTGCTTCGAGTAACATCCCCTCCAGCCCGCCTGCGATTTATACCAAAACAACATTACCATGCCATCACATGTCAAGAGTTGGATAAATTTATTTCTTCCTTAGTCAATTTATTTGGCACCTTTAAAAGATCAAAGTCTCAAACTACAGCCAAACAAGTATATATTGTTTATATTTTCTATATATAAACCAGCTGTGCATGAATAAGCCCAACCATGTTCAGAATATCCAGCAATCTTGCAATTTGCATATATATAAAGCCTCTTGAACCAAAAAATAGCCAATTAGATATATCATTCTTACCAACAATGTAGTTCTTTTATTTTATTCACTGTAGTTCCAAGCAAGGAAAATATGCTGTCCAATTGAGCACAAGTCACAGAGGAAGTCCTCCTCTTGCCTATTTGAATGGAGAAAGTCTAATGAAGAGTTATATAATTTAAACCAAAAGAAATATTGATATTGGAATTGGATTCCCAATCAAGAATTTTAGGATTACTTATTTGAAGAGAAAATTTTAAACTTAACTATTTAGAGTGCATTATGTTTTCTTATTATATTAGCTGATAAGATTAATCTATGTCAGGGTTTATTTCCTTCTTCTTCTTAGGTTTCAATTGCAATAACTTTTTGGTGCTACATATAAGCACCCTAGTTAACTCTAGCATTGTGGTGAAATGATGAAGAACTTGCAAGCATATCTTTATTTTTCTTCATTGTTGGTTTTGGATGGGCCCAAATGGAGAAAAGTACAGTGATAAGAATGTTAACATCTGCATACTTATCTTTCAAGGTGTATGGCTTAGTTACCCACAATTTGCTAGAAAGAAAACCTAAAACTTCCCTAACCCTATGAGAATAATAAATAGAAAAACTACGCTCTTGGAATTTCTTAATGCTGTGACTGATCCATAAGTAGGAAAATTGACCAAGCAGGCAAGTCCCCACACAAAATCAGAATGAAGTACACAGATATAGTTGGTAATAGGTTATTTCAACTTACCAACTCTTTTGCTCTCTGGAAATCTTTTCTGCAACACATTAATGCAATCCTACAAAAGGTTCCAGAATATAATTGCATCAACTCCAAGATACTGAATCTCATATCACCATCTATTTCAATACTAAACAAGTTTCTTTGAAATGAATTGCTTATCAAAATACAATAAAGAAAATCATTGGATTGACTTGCTCCACATTCAAAGATTATGCTATACTTAGCATGGAAGAACAAAGGAGGGTCAGCCATGGTTATGAGTTTGGTATTTGCAATTAGGGATAGTCAAGGGCCAGTTAAGGTTCAAGGTTTAGGAGGATCGGAACTGGAACCCAGGGTCCCCCAGTTTTGGTTTTAATCAAATCCAACGGTTGAACTTTTTCCATTTTAATTTTTTTTTAAAGAAAAAATCTCACTTGTTCAAAGCCGGTTCTGGTTCTGAACCAGCCCCTAGTCGAGTCTACTTGCAATTAATGACAACTCAAGCCATGAGGACCTATCCCATACATGGCAATCAGTGTTGTCATTAGGAATCTAGGATGAGTGACCAGGTGAAACAATCAATTGTATTAGTAAGCAAATGAATAAGGCAACCATAAGATTTGCAAAATCCATGTTGATACTTTATCATCTCATCTGTGCAATATATCACCTAATGAAGTAACTTGAATATGAATATTTGCCAGGATATCTATATGCAAAAAAAGGCCAAAGGTATAGAGTATATAAGGACCAAAAGAAAAGAAAGCAATACCTTAGCAACATCAAGAGATTGGCAGTCCATAGCCGCAATTGCCACCTGTTCGTATAGAGTCCATTCTACATCAAGAAATGAACACCTACCGGTTAGAAGTACCATCCAGTAATTGTAGAGCTATACCTCTCTAAAAAGGGGAGGAAAGCAGTGAAGAAAACCGTAAATTACGGAGAAAACCAGAGGTCTTTCAATTTTCGGGTACGCGATCACACTTTCTTTTCACAGCAGTGCCAGTCTACAAGACTAACATAAAACAGGCTCCAATCCAACCCAATCAGAAACAATCTTAAACCTCCAAATATAACAATGAGAAAAAAACCTCCAAATCCAAAATTTCATGCCCGCAAACTTAGAACTCATCAAAATATTGGAAAAACTGAAAATTCACCACAATTATGGAAAACCCAATAGAGCAAATCGAAAGAGAAAGGAACCCAGAAATACAGAGAAAGGAACCCAGAAATACTCACCATCATGACCGAGACTAGATCTCTTCTTGGGGTCATTCAAGATGGATAAACCATGCTTCAAGACCTTTTCAGAACGCCTAACCTTGAGCTTCCTGACCAAACAGAGATACTCCCAAGCGCCACCTCCTCCATGCTCCAACTGACTCTCAAGCCTATTCAACTGTGTCTCCTCTGTTTTGGTCACCATAGTGGACTCAAAATTCTGTCACTCCGCCTTCTTTGTTTCTGTCAGCGTTCCCTGGCCGGTTTTAGGACCTGTCGTAGTTAATGTTCGGACGAGTGTGAACTGAGTCCGAAGTGTCCCAGTTTTGTACGTTTGAGGGTTGATCCAAGGGCATGGATCCCTCTTGTTTCTGTTCTGCTAGGGTCCACCACCACACTCATACCTTTTTGTTCTAATACCAGGTTTGAGCAAAATCGGCTAACCGGAAAATGAACCGAACCGTTGAGTTGTACACTCTTATCTAATACTCATTTTCAATATACTTTCTTATTAATAATCTGATTCATATTAGTTAGTTTTTTAATTTAATTTCATCATATTTTTTATTATTCTATAATAAATAATTTCATTGTTAAATTTTTATTATTATAAAATTTTCCCTATTTTTTTATTATTAAAATTTTTTCCTCTTAACGGATGGATGAAATATTTTTAAAAAATATTAATAGTTTATTCTTATTTTTCAGTATAATATGCTTTTTTAAATAATATTAATACATGTAAAATTATTACATTAAGTAATAAATTAAAATTTTAAAAAAATAAAAAAATTAAGTTTTTATTATAAAAAAGTTTTAGATAAATGTTAGCAGTTTCAAAAACCACTGGACCTCAAAGGGAATTTATAAGATGCTCCGTCCATCCTATACTCACAATTCTTTTACAGTTATTACAGTTATTTCATGTGCTATGAGAAGCGGGTTCATCTGAATGTGTGAGAGAGCCTGTGAAGTCCAGAACGTCGCGTTTTGGAGAAATCGTGAAAGCTAAAACCCCCGAAATGTGGTGGCACAACCCCGTGTCGTTGCGGTGCTGTTCAGTAGTAAAACCATGCCCGTCGTCGTCCTGCAACTCCACTTATCGGAAAACGGCCATCGCCGCCACTCCCATCGTCGGCTGTTGTCTAAAAACTCTAATGGCAACCGCCAAGATGACCACAGATGAATCTGACGTAGGCATCTTCTGCTACATCTCCCAACTTCCTGGCTTTCGCGGCATTCTCAAGCAAAGGTATTCCGATTTTATAGTGAACGAAGTTGATAAGGATGGAAATGTAGTTCATTTGACCTCTCTGGAAGTTCCTTCACAGGTGAATTTCATTGTCAATTCAAAATTTTTTCACTCTATTCCGATGGTTTATGGTGTTAAAGTTTCCTTTTTTGGCTCCTTCAGATTGTGGAGGCCGTGGAGGAGGGAGAGAAGAAGGTATCGATTCAAATTGGGAAAAGTTACGCTTCTGAAATCGAATCGTTCAGGTCACTTGCAGGTGATTCGGATGCGGAGCGTTTAGAGGCTTTTATCACTCAAGTTACTACTGAAAGTGAAGATTGCAGGAGCATTTCGCCTATCCTTCTTTCTCCGAATTCTGATAAAGCCAATCGGACGGTTAGTTTTCCAGTTTCTCAGTCTTTTTTTTTCCTTAAATGTTATTAGTTAATTTATTGTTTTGAATTTTTCAGGCAATGCATAATTTCTTCAAGGAGAAGTTCAAGTTCCTTGTTACTGATACAGTTGATGGACCTGATGCTTCACTGAAATGCATTCGTGTGAGATTGAAGTCTGGAGGACATAACAATGGAGGAAGAAATTCCAAGAAACGGAAGGACAGAGGTGGCCAGCCCTTTGATTGCCGAGGTTCAAATAATTGGCCAGAGCACCTTGGCAAGTTTCTTAGGTAGTGGGTATATGACTTGGTTTGCTTTTCAATTTATGCTCTGGTATACAAAGTAAAATCCTGATTTTATGCCTTTCAAATTTGGAGCAGATTCACAGCTTTTTTGTGGTGTGAGTTTTTGAAATTGTACGTGAAAAACATCCGAAAGGGAATAATATAAATTCTTTTAGGTTTCATCTTTACAAGGAGAACAAAGATACACACGAAGCCATAGGATTAATAGGAAAGATGCTTGGCATTAAGGTACGTCAAGCTTTGTGTTATTATCATTTGCGTACTGTTGTGATGGTGAAAGATAATAAAGCATAAGCGTTTGGCTTACAATTGGATGGTGATTAAGCAGTAATGATAGGGATACTATTTTTCTTCCTATATAACCTTTTTTAAACTTTTTTGGGTCTCCTTTTCTGGGGCATAATTTTATCGATGTACTTCTCTTTTTGCCCCTATCCGGATAGGTTGCGTCTCTGTAAAATTAAAATCATTTATCATACTTTTGATATGCTTTCTGTTTGATTGATATTTTTTGTTTACAGCCACGATGTTTTGGGTTTGCGGGTATAAAGGATAAGCGCTCTGTGTCAACACAAAGGGTAAGCCATTCTCATCAACTAATAATCCTGTTGTTAATGCCTTCACTGTATTGCTCACTTTGGCTGCTGGCTGAAAAGGAATTTTGTATAGTTTCCAATGTCATGCTTTTCTCAACTAAGATGAGTGCGACTTTATGTGGGCTGTTTGTATCAATATATGCATACATGTAGATTGATCTTCTAGGCATGTGCTTGTGGTGCAGTTTTCTTGGGGTGCTAAATCATCTAGCTTAATGTATTTCCATCAAAGTGGAGAAATAAGTTTCAGTAGACAAGGTTTTTTTTTTTTTTCCTGCTTCCAGGTTAGTGTTTTCAAGCAGCATGCTACTAGACTAGCAGCTCTTAATGACAGATTGATTGGTATCAAAGTGGGTAACTTCTGGTAAGTCAAATTGTTATTTTGTGTGCTTCCTGCAAAATTTATTTTTAGCACATCATTATTATTGTTGCATTACTCTGCAGCCATGTCACAGAAGAACTTCTTCTTGGGCAGCTCCTAGGTAACCGATTCACCATTACATTACGGTAAGTTGCTTTTGTCATGTATTTCATTTATAAGTTGGCTGGTTATATTTATCACCTAATTTTTTGTGCCATGAACTCATAGCCTTTACATTCCCTTAGAGGAGTTGTTGCAGATTCTGAAGATACTATTAAGAGGTCTGCAGATTCATTAGGAAGGCATGGATTCATCAATTACTTTGGTTTACAAGTACTTCCTTGATCATTTCTCTCTCTTTGCGAATATGTTTGTGTGTAGGCTTCTTTTTCTTTTGAATTTTCCAGCTTACATTCCGTATTTGCTGTAGTCAAATGCAATTAGGCAGCCATCCTTAGAAAAATGTTGGCTGAGCTGTGCATACTGATCTTTGATTCTGATTTTTATACATCCCTGAATCGAAATACTTATCTATGCTTATATTTTTCCCATGATTTTATTGTATACTTGATAATATTGTATTCTTTTCAGCGTTTTGGTAGTGGTTCCATGCCAACATATCTCGTTGGGGCTGCATTACTCCGAGGAGAGTGGAAAAGTGCTGTAAGCATGATCCTTGATCCAAGAGAAGGGGATATCCTTTTATTGGTTCATTGTTTTATATGGAGAATCTTTCCTGTATAGCTGATTCCCAATTCAAATGGTTTGTTTCTTCCAACTGTAAAGCATTATTAGAACCAGTAGCAGTTGTTTTTCTTGACTTGGATCTTTAAACACAAAGAGATTTGGTAAGGAAGGCACGAGAATATTATAAGGAAAGTGGTGATATTGAAGGGACTCTAAAGCAACTACCTCCTCATCTGATTGCTGAAAGGGCCATAGTGAGTTGTCTACTATCATTGCTCGTGTATGACTTTCTCCGTGTTTGGCACTTCTAATATTTTAGTTTCATTGCATAACAAAGGTTTTGGAAGAGTAAATGTTAATTTGACATCGAACTTGTTATCCTTTCACCTCTTTTTTTCTCATTTATTTCTCAAATTTTGTTCATGTTGTGGTGTTAGTAATGAATTTATGTTCTTATATAAGATTACCTTTTTGATCAATTTTTTCTTTATTTTTTGATATGCAGCTTCAATGTATGAAGAAATGTCCTGGCAACTACTTGCAGGCCCTGAAAGCAATACCTAGAACTTTGAGAATGATGTAAGTGTTTATTCAGAAATATTTGAATATAATATCTTCCTATCGACCTTTAAATGGTCTACTGAGGAGAACTAGCAGACTGTTTGTGTTGTGTTCTTTACTTTGTGAAAGAATCTTTGGTGATTCTAGGCCTTCATCATCAATGAACAAACTTGTGGTATAGGTGAATATTTAGACAATCTAATGCTGACACTTGCACATGAAAGCATTTGTATATGCCAAGTGTTTCTCGATTAAAAATCCAATACATATATTTCAATCTTTGGTGTAATGTTTGTTACCCTGGAAATATAGAACTTTAGCTTGCAGCAAGGCATTATACTGCTTTTTGTCAGCGTGTGTGCTTGGGATGTATGAGGGATATTTAATTTTTAATGTAAGACCAATATTTTATCAACTTATTAGCTTTTGAAGGTATAATTAAATAAATATTTTCTGCAATACTGGTTTAATATAAAGAGATTATGGACAAGTGTATCATGCATGGGGAAACTGTTGTATTTCAGATTTATGGCTTTTAATTTTGATATTTGTGGTGCAATTGTTGTTTAGGTATGTACACAGTTATCAAAGCTATTTATGGAACCATGCAGCAAGTGTGAGAGTACAAAAATATGGTAAGCTGATGTATTTTCAGATATTCTTTTTCTTTGCTGTTCCATGTGCTTAGTGATTAAAGCATGTCTTTGACTGTTATTGTTTTATCAACATCCACATTGTCTAAGCTTTATTAAACTTTGTGGAAGTAATCACAAAATTTTGTTATGTTCTATAATCATTTGGCAGGATCTGACCAAATTGTGGTGGGGGACTTGGTGTATTTCAAAGGAGATGATACTGAAAGAGAGACTTTAGGAGTTAATTCTGAATGTGAAGTTCATAGCCATGATGATGTGCATGATTGCAGTAATTCAGATGAAACCTCTGGAGCAAATCTTCCTGAAATGAAAAATACTCTTGTTAAGGTCAAGTCCTATATTATAGCTCTCACATATTTCTTTCTTCTTTTTCTGTACATATGTACCAATATCAGCACTGGATCAGTTATTTTTCTCTATCATATGTGTGAAGGTATCCAATAAGTAGTATTTTGCTGGTAGTGCTCTCTGGTGTGAATCTTGTATATATGCCACTCATAAACTGAATGCATTTCATATAATAAGACTGAGTTCAAAGATGGTTACCCATCTTTTGGCAGGCAGTAACTGCAGAAGATATCTCTACTGGGAATTATACCATTGATGATGTCATCCTTCCAATGCCTGGGTAAGGGAAAGCCAAACTTACTCTTACCTGATTTTACATTAAAAAGAGCAAGTCAACAATGAAATTCTCTAACATTTGTTTTTTTGGCAGATCTAGGGTGTCTTATCCAATGAATGATGTTGCCAAAGTTTATCATGATTTGGCAAAGAAGGTCTGACATAACTTGACAATCTATCGCCTATATAAAAAAAGGGATTCTGGAAAAGGAATAATTCCTTAGATGTTTATCAATCATCATAAAAATTTAATTTTTTTTTATGGGAAAAAGCACCATAGAACCTGTCAATAAAAAAGGCTGCATACTTCACTAGTTTTATCCTTCCATGTTTAGGAAGTACAAATACAAAGAGCATGGGAGTAGACTGCTATCATTCCAAATTTAGGAAGATTGTTGTGGGGGAAAAGAGCCTCTTGGGAGGGAGGGGGGGTGTTTGTCACTTCTTTTTATTGATTTACTTATTTCACATTCAACCAGTATTGTTTCTTTTTTACTTTTAATTGGCATCTTATTTGTTTTGATCAGGATACTATCAACTTGGCTGAGAGTGTGCATAGTGTCAAGTACTTTACAAAATACTTTCCCTCAGATTCATTATGATACTGCTTCCTCTGTCTCTCTCTCTCTCTCTCACACACACACACACACAGAGATACAAAGCATAATTTATTCTAATTGGAGTTGCTCATGTATCATTTTTTAGGGAATTTTCAATAACCAGCATCACTGGAAATTATAGACGTGTTTTTCAGAAGCCAACAGACTTTGAATGGCATGCCTCCTTGCTTTTCTTGTCATATGGCTTTTTGGTCTAGATATTTGGATAATTCTTTGACCAATCCTCTTTACTTTTCTCTTTTTGCAGGGAATTACTCTCATATACTGATGGTAATATACCATTGGCAGTGACAGATTTGGACAAAATTGCTAAGGTTAAATCTAAGAATTTATTCAAAGAAGAGGAAAGAGCCAATGGAAAGGAGGACAAAAACCCATATTGCACGAGACAACCAATGAGCTTTCAAAATGATATACATTTATCAACAGATTACAATGAGACTGAGGGCGAGAGAGAAGTAGTGCTGGCACAAGTTAATTCTGTATGTGACTCTTATTCTCAGGGAACTCAAATGGCTCTCAAGCTAAGCTTCACTCTTCCAGCCTCATCTTATGCAACAATTGCCATACGAGAGCTGCTGAAGACATCATCTGTAAGTATTTCTATTTAAAGTTTTATTCTGTAAATATGTTGAAGCAATCTCAAATTTGGAAATTTTCTTTGAAGTGCTTGAGTCCCAAGGTTACTACCTGTGTGTCAATGTGGGTACTTGGTCAAAATGGCAGATACTTCTATGTGCAGTTTGTAGATTTTCAATATAGGTTGAACTTTTTACCCAAATACAGTTACAGCCCAAAAGTCCATTAATATATTTGTTAGTCACATTATGTAACTCTGCTCTTTCAGATTTCTTTTTCTTTTAAGTGTTGGGTATACATACATGTGTAACTAATTTCTTCATGAAATTTGCAGGTTGCACTCCACAAAACATTAAACCAGTAAGATCATAGATTGTTGTGGTCACTGTTGTTAGAATCTTATGATTCTTGATTCGAATTGTACGATTCAATTCAATTCTCCATCCTATCAATTCAAATCTATGGAGTGAATTGCAAATGTCTAACCAAATCTTAGGAGTTATGATTTGATATCGGGTGAATCAATATAAATCAACCGATTCGGTCAATTCTTTTTCTAGAGAGTTGTTAGATCCTATCGCTTCAAACTTTAAAATTTCACTCTTTTTACTAAGAAAAGTGCGCATAAAACCTTCCCTTAGCTATTTTTCTTTCATTAGCCATTCTTTTTCCTCTTCTTTCTTTTTTTTTATTTTTTTAATTTTTGTTAATTTACTTCTCTAATTATAGTTGTCAAATTATGACCTTTTATATTGATATATTCTGACCTTTTGATTTAACTCATTATCCTTTTTTATCATTTAATTATTGGATCAAATTTGAATGGGAGTTGAGCACATGCACAATGATAATCATCGTTTAAAAATTTAAGAGTTCATAATTTATAACATAAAACTATATAACATAATAAGAATATGTTCTTCTATTATAAAACATCTTTCTCAGTAGCTAAATGATAATTCCATATTTATCAAAATATGTCATGGTGATTTTTTTACTTATTTTTAGAACATATATCATTTTTAATTAATTTTGAGAATTTTTATCAAATCTTATGATTTGATTCGATTCTCGAATCTCAATTCATAAAATGAAGATTTTGATTATCGATTTGACAACTATGTGTTGTGGTGTCCAGAACTGAAATTATGCTTCTTTGGAGGTCAAAAGTACTAAATTGCAAGAGCAAATGAGGTTCAGTCTTTTTTTGCATATAAAGAAGCTTGTAGATAGAATATTATCTTATTGAGAAATATTAAACTTGTCCTGCTTTTTTTCTGATTAGCCAGATTCATTTGACTGGCTTGTCACATCCATATGCATTCTTGACTTCTTAATACTCAACTATACCTGTTAATAAAATCCTCATAATGCTGTCAATGTGATGCTTTGAATCAGCTTTTGAAGCTATTTTAGAAAGGATAATCAAACCTGTTCCCCAGGAAAAATGGAGTTTTAGGGACCACTCTGTCCTGTTTTTGTCATAGTGAATGCCTAAAGATTAACAGTGCTGTTAAGCAGCATGCAATGCATATAGGCGTATTCTTCAATTCATGAATTCAATTCACATGCAGTTTATATTTTAATAGATAGTTAAATTGACAGTTTGTTGCTCGTGACATTTTTGGGAAAAGCTGTAGGTCACCATTTGTAAAGGAAGGAAAAGCAAAATTTTAATATTTTTTCTTTTGTTCTAATGTGTTGTATCTTTAACATGTTAAACAAACAACGAGATCATTGTTCCATTCATGATTATTAAAAGACATTCAATTTTCACATGAATCATCTAGCTGCAATATTCTATATACCAACTGCCTGATTCCTTTTCTTTTTCCCCATCATGGAGGATATTTAGGAAAACTGTCACTTTGAAAGAATTTTTGTGGTGTGCAGTTTTTGTAGTGGTGGATGCATTATTCCTTGGTCTGCAATTGTTGATGGCCAGAAATTGCCAAATGAAACTGATTTCATAACTTTACAAGAAGAATTCTGCCTTGAAAGGTTCTAGGGTGAACTTGAACTTGATACTCCCTTGTGGTGACACTAGATTCATAAACTTATAGTGTTTTTCATGATATTACATCATAGCAACCAAATTGTATGTCTGTTATTCCTTCCAGTAGCTCTTTGTTTGGTATAAAGAACCACATCAGAATTTGGATTACCATTTAGTACAGATTCAAATGGGGCTGCTGTCAAAAGATTCAGAAGAGTTAGAAAAACAGCGTTTGCAAGATTCTGAAATGGAGAAGAAATTTAATGCAAAACCTACCTCATATTCAACCAGAAGTTTGCTGTGGTTGGGATAACTAGAGCTACTCGTGCTTTTGGGATCACAATCAATATCCTTTGACATGGTTGATTGATAGAGCTTGATGAACCAGGGGTCTTGGTTTTCATAAGCAATGGGCATCAAGTGAAAGGATGAGCCTTGAATGTGAGCTTCTTGCTGGGCATTCTTTCCGTCCATTGAAGCCATTTGGTTGCTTTTTGGTCTCATGCCCCATTTGGGCCTCTGTTTGGGTTCACTTTGTGACCTGACTTTAGCCCTTGATGATTCTGTGTTGGCCATGTAGTTTGGATGAGAAATACTGTGCACATAATCTGGCTTCTGATAGGTGAAAGAGGCTCTTCCAGGGATTGTATTGGGAATTGGGGAACAGATTTGGGGACTATTCTGTGCTGTGGAGAAGGAAAACTCCTCGTACTGGTGCTCTTGCTTTAAGATTGAGAGTTCTTCCGAGTAGTATTTGGTACGCCCATGCTCCCTTCTCTCCATTTGTGAATGATTCAAATGCTCATGTTTGTTCTTCAAAATTCTTTTTGTTTCATAAATATCTAGGTCGATTGCCTCCTAAATGAACAGGTTACCCACACAAACCACTAGTTGAAGATTCAAATCAATTGTGTCTGTCTCATAAAGTTTGATAAAGTTCCTCTAATACTTACTTTATATGCACCTCTGAGTCCATTGTCATGAGATGAACTTCCTCGCCTGGACGATTGGCTTCTTACGACAAGCTGTGATGATTCTTCAGCCATCTGAATTCTTTGAAACCGAGCCCTCACTTGTATTGCCATCAGGGCATGCATTTGCCTGAGAGTAGCTGTTGTTTGTTTCCTCACCAAGTGACCTCTTACCAGTGCTTGCAACTTCACTAGGGCCCTCAAAGCACACAATGCTTTTCTTGCCTGCAAAAATACATCAATCAATATGATTTGTCTTCTTACTCTCTCTTAACAGGATATGCAAATGAAACAAATATATTAGTACCAAATAAGAACGGAAGGCAGCTTGGATCCTGGTGGCAGCTGCATCTTCAACTGATTTGCTTATTCTATCTGCTGCCACATGCCTTGGTGCCACAACTCTTTTTATAGTTTCTGTGGGTGCTGCCAATGCCTTGACCTTTTTATTACTTTGCTGATTTTCCCATTCCAATAAGGATGCATGTTGTGCTATAAGTGGGGTTATTGAGTCGAGAGATTTGGAACATTTATGAACCCGCTCTTTGCTTGCTGATTTCCCAAAGCTCCATCTACGCTTGTAAGGAGTTGATGGTACACTTGAAGTTGGAGTTGCAACAGTACTACCAATACCATCATAGAAAGCAATATTTTTCTTCTTTTCTTTCTCCTCTTTTTTCCCTAGCAAGAAGTTTATTATCCACTTGCTTGCCTTTCCCATCTCTGCCACAATATCTAAGGTCCCATATTAGGGCATCAAAGCAATGGAGGATGAAGAAAATGAACAGGGACTACAAGGTTGCAAAGTGTTGTACCTATCTTTCTATCCAATTATCCTGTTAAGAAGCAGGCCATCATCTTATTTATACACAATAATTGATCTTTTTGGATCTTTGTATGCATACTGTAACTATGTTTTTATTATTTTCTCCTGTCAAGTGGATTTGTCCTCTTGTGACATAGTTTATTTGCCAAGGCCTGCAAAAGTCTACCCCCTTAAGCCATTTGCCTCTCTCCTAAAGATTGCAGGAAAAGATTCTTCTACTTTGATGGAACCTTCTAAACTGCTCAATCTTTGTTTCTTTGCTAGGGCCAAACACACTCGAAATCTAGGATTCCACCTCCACCTCCACCTCCCTAATTCTTAAATTCATCAGGTGCAGTATATGGGGCACAATAAGTTTATTTTGGAAATAGAAAAGGGAATGAACGTTTTATGTTCTTAAGATTTTGGCTAAGGGTTAATTTCACTCGTCCTCTCTTAACTTTGAGAGTTAGATTTGAAAGTTATCATTTCTTAATTTCAATTTGTATCATAAAAATATTTAAATTTTAATTTAATGCTCTAAATTATTCTAATTAGATTTTATTAGATACTTTAATTAGAAATTAATTTGAGCATGTCATAAATATAATAAAAAATATTTTTCTTTCTGTGTCACTTGTAGAGAACAATCTCTCTCCCTCATATCCATAAATGAAATGATTGATTTCTCAATTTTTCATCTCTCATCATTTGTGTTTCCCAGGTGACAAAGAGATTATTTTCTTCCGGTGACAAATGTAAATATATTTTATTGTGTCTAATGTTCTCATCAACTTCTAGTTGAAGAATCCAATGAAATTTGGCCAAAGAAGTTTTGGGTTTTTTTTTTTTTTTTTTATACAAATTAAAGTTAAGTGATGATGATTAAACAACCTTAAAGTTAAGAGTTAACAGATGAAATTAAGAATAAGATTTATAATCTAACTTTATTTTTAAATAATTATATATATAATATAATATAATATATGATAATTATTTTTTTTAGAGAATATGATAATCTTAAAATGTGTAATTAATTTACAAATCATTTCATCTGAGCTGAAGTTATTTAAATACAAAACTATATAAAAATAAATAAAATCCATATATACTAAATGTCATAACCCAAATTATGGGCCAGATTGGCACTAGGACTAGGTCAGCATAGGGCTCCCAAAGTCGATAATAAGCCTAACTATTCATTAGCCCAACCTTGAAGCCCATATACAATCTCATTTTTAAGAAATCAACCGAACAAAGTACAGTCATAATCTTTCAGAAGCTCTATCCATCTCCTATTCAAAATAAGAAAACAAATAGATTTGCATCAGTGTCACCTCACATTGCAGTGCATTTGGTAGGACATTAGGCCATTTTGATATTTTGTATTTTGTAACCTTCTGTAATGTATATTATAAATTCATGTAATTATGCTTTTGATGTAAGTATCTATGAAATATGTTCAGTAATAAATTGAGTATTTTTCATTGAATTGATTGTGTTTTGAATTGAATTGAATTTTTGAGATACTGAAGTGAATTGAGAAATTGTTGAGAATATATTGGAGGTTGATTGAGAATAATGTGATGATATTATTGGAAGTGTTTTTAACAGGTTCAGAAGAACTGTTTTTTCAATTTATAGCCGGCACTCTGTCGAATTTTCTATAAAATTTGCGGAAAAATTTAGATTTATCAAAAATTATAAATAAATGAATTAAAAAGGATTAATTGAAATTGAAACATGAATTGGTGTTCCGACACACTGAGTGGCATAACTTTCTCTATACGTAACCCATGCTATAACATGTATCTGTGGATGAGAGCTGTGAGAATCGTAAACTGGCATTGATAATTTAATTATGGGTCATGCCCATGACCTACAGATCGATCATTGTCAAAATATCATCAACGTGCACGTACACTGAGCTTAAGCTTCGGGCACACGTGATGAGGATTCGGAACTAGGCCGTTTCCAGCAACACTGCCAGAACCTCGTCGTCCTCCAAGAGCTTGGACAAGAAGTCCATGGTTTCGCCATCAAGAGATTCAAGATGATATTTAGAACTAGCATTTCAACTTTGCACGAAAAGTTACTTAAATACCGTCACATTTAATTGCATCTGCATTATTCCTAAACTTCATAAAAATACAATCATTAAATCACTAAACTTATAAAAATGTAACTATTAAATTGTGTAACAAAAAGTTGAAGCGCATGTAAATTAAATCCACATAGATTGAATGATAAGCCGATTGCCAAGTGTCTACGTCGTATTACAAGATATCAAGGTTTAAACGCTGATTGCATCTATTCCCTTTCAAATCTAAAAAAAAAAAAAAATTCAAAGATAAATAACCGCAAATTTTTCCATGATCTATCAATTCCTGAATAAGAAGAGGGACATTGAAATTTACAACCTAAAAAGCATCTGCCCAAGTATCTAGAGACTCTCCTTAGATCATTTATGAAAAGCTGATAGATCGAGCTCTAAAACTGTCACAACTACTAATATGGTACACAGTGAATCAGTTGCTATAAATCTTCAGGTTTGAGAGTATTCTCCTTGAAGCTTTTTGTCAACCATATAGCAGTTTCCCTGGGGGAAGCCTTTCCAGGCCCAAAAGGCTTTAGTAGCACGCCAAGCTCTTCATACCTTTCCTCTTGCAGTAATCTTGCGCTAAATTCAAGCAGCCCTTCCAGAGCTTCAGCACGTTGCTGGAATGATGAAGTGTCAAACCTATGGCGCCTTGTGTCCGATGACGTATGGCTCGATGCACCTGCTGTTGCATTTTGATTAGATGAATTGCTTCCTTCCTCTTCCTCTACCTGAAACATGCCATGTTCGATTCCTTGCCATGCATCAGTAAAGTTGGGCTTGGCAGAGACTCTGTCAACCTGAATTGTGCATTTGTCCTTTGTGATTGAGCGGTCACCATGATGTGGGGTGCCACATGATGCTTGAGCTGAAGTTGACGAAGTTCTCCTGATAGGAAAGAATGCCTCTTCATATGAAGCTAATGGGAATTCAGCTATCTTGTCAATTCGAGGAGCATTGACAGAGACATCTGGAGATTTTATATTATGAAGGATTCCAATATTTGTAGATTTTGTTGGCAAAGGGAAAGATGTTCTGCGATTTGTAGGGACTGATTTTTTTGTTGGAGTGCGCACAATAGGAAGCTGAAATGCAGAAAACAACACGTGAGATCACAGTTTGCAGTACTAGGTAAAGTTGCAATCTAGAAGCTCAGTGTGCATGCAGGTGTGCGAGTGCAAGCATGTGAGATTTGTAATGTGTGTTTGAGAGAGAGGAACTCCAATTATCTTACAGATTCACGTTTTTTCACAGGCTCAGTTCGTCGCCTAGTTGTTACAGAAGCTTTTGTGGGAGCAAGTTTAGAAGTCTTGGCAATATTTGAAGGTTTTGAAGCAGTGATTGGTTTACAAATAACTGTTCCTTCATTGCTACTGCCAAGGGATAATTCTGATAGCCTACGATGTATTCCTTTCATAGAACACACAAGGTCTTGCTCTACTGCAGATATATTTGGGTTTAATGCCCTGTTGTTGCTGAATGAATGTCGCTTCTTCCTGTCAGATTTAAGAGGAAGATCTTCTGGATCTGCAAATCGTGTTTTCTTTATGTAATTGGATTCAGGCCACTGGAAAGGTAATGCGTTGTGTCTAGGGCTATTAATCTTGAGATGAACCTTGAGAACATAAGGCTCAAGATATGGTTGCCGGAGAAGCTCTGCAGCCTACCTCAATGGATATTCAAATAGAAGAAAACACATTAATTTGCTAGCACAAACTCATAAATACACGCAAGCATGTATACAGACATGCACTCAAATTTCTATGGCAATGGTTAATTTATCAGTAACAGCATGCCAAAACATAACCCAAAAAATTTATAGCAGTTGTACTGGCAGTAAATCTGGCTAAGGTTTGTTTTCATTTCTGAAAGTATTTGCAATTAGCAAGAAAAATAACTTATTTCCTTTTATATGTTACTTAGTAGAGCAAAGCAGACTGTAGAGGCTAACACATTTGTGTGGGTCAAGTAATATTTTGTTGCATAACCAATAAAGTGAAATTTTGCGTCATCTTTATGCCAGCCTAAAATTATGAAATCGCCCTGAAGGATGTTCATATATCACACAAGAAGAGATCAGAGGAGATTACACATACACTTGGCCTAAGCTCTGGGTTCTTCCGCAGCATGCTTTTGACAAGGCCTCGGCTGGAGCATAAAACAAGAACAGGATTAGACTAACAACATTCACTAAAAATCCATCATTTATAAAAATAAACTGCTACAGCAGTTATTAAATGAAGGGATACAGAACATACAAAGCACCAGAATATTTAGTTGGAAGTGGAGCAACTATTGATTTATTTATCTTGTTAATCAGAGCTTGCATATCCTGCTCAAAGGACAAATTAAAATAATTTAAATACAATAAAGCAGATCCAGAATTAGAAACAAAAGGAAATTTAAAACAGTCAGATGGCTCAAAAACAAATGGAGATGTGCAGGAAAGCCTCCTATCATTCACCATGTCGAGCAAATAACAGACTCAAATAATTAGTGTGGTGGAACTTGTATTCTCCACAGTGGAGAAAACAGGCATAATCAGCAGTGATATGATAATTCTAGCTTGAATCTCCCACTCCTAATTTAAGTCAACTTGAAAGCTCTGTGAATACCTATTGACCATTCATGTGGTCAAATGGTCAGTCAAGCATTACTCTTTTTTCTTTTCTTTTTTTTCCCCCCTCTTTTGGCATGCGGAAAATTTTTAAAGGGGAAGGGTTGCTAGGATTTGAACCTCTTACTTTTGCATTATGGGATAGGCGTTCAACCACTAAGTTACTAGTCTGATGGCAGCATTGCCCCTAGTTTGATTAATGTGACAAGTAATTAATTAAAAAATGATACTTAACTATACTCAATTATGGCACAATTTTAACGAGTTACTGATTGTATAATAAAATCAGAGCAATAAGAAGCAGGGACAGCTCAAATCAAGTTGGATTCAAGAGCATTTGCAGCACCAAAAACAAAGCCGGCATGTTGAATCTGGCAAAATGGGCAAAAAAATGGCAGTGTACTTTATTGATGTGGACAGGTTAACTTGTTCTTTTATAGCTTGGTCCATTACATTTTTTCCAAAGTTAACAGAAATTGTAGATTTAAAATCCAGAAATAAAATTACTTCTCAGGATTTCAGAAAAAGCAGAGTAAATTTGCTCAAAAAGTCTTAATGAGCACTAAATCAAATTGCCTTAATTTCAAACCATTTTGTAAAAGAATCCAAGCATTTTTCCTAAGAAGTTCACTATAGAAAACATAACAGCAAAAATCTCAAGGCCACAAGGTGGTGGGTGCAGAGAAACTACACCACAGGGGATTGGTTTGTTTATTTTACCCTGGCAACCATCGGACCACCGTTGAATCATTAAAGTGAATGCTCACCAAACTTTAGGTTAAAAAATTAGAGTAATTACACGCAAAAATATTACATGACTGTTGGTGAGAATCAACTTAATGATGATGCTTGCTATTACTTGGAGTAGTAGTTCAATGTTCATACGTGCATTAAAAAGCGTAATGAGAAAATACATCTTAGATCTACAAGGTATTTAATCAGGGTCCATGAAACTCACAAAAGCTTTAAATGCAGGCTTCAGAGCAGTCATTTCGTATATACAGCATCCTGACCAATTTGTCAAAAAAAAAAAAAAAAGATATGCAGCTAAAGATACAAGATTCAAGAAAGCAATCAACGCGAAGTAATTTCTGCAAGCACATGCCACAACTTACCCAATGACCAAATATCTGATTTTGAACCATAAGGTATATCAGTGAGAAGTTCAGGACACATGTAACTTGGAGTCCCCACAACCTGAATTCATAACAAGAACATTTAAACAAAAAGAAGCTCAAATTGGAAGATTACCCCTGTTTAGGGCCAATATACTTACAGAGGAAGTAAAGTCATCTGAAGTCAATATTTTGGCAAGTCCAAAATCACCTGCACCACTGTTGATCATTATTTGTTCTATGAAATTAAAATGCCCTCAACAAGAATTAGAAGATAATGATCAGATCACTCACCAAGACGAATGTCTTGTTCTTTTGTCAAAAAGATATTTGAACACTGCAGGAATCATAAGGCATTATCAATGCAATGCAACTTCCAACAGCATTCAATGTTTAAACCAAGAACAAAAGGATGCCACTAACCTTGACATCACGATGAAGAATATGATTCATATGCAAGTAGTCAAGTGCCATTAGAAGTTGCACAAGCCACTTACAGAGCTTCTGAAAACATTCAATAACTAAGAAGTCAGAAACAGTTACAATTGAATTTTATGTCAAAAGAGATAAAGGTGCCCAAGAAGGGAAAGGGAAAAACAAACCTCTTCTGGGAAAAGCACTCCATTAGCTTTCTTTATGGCTTCTGCCCTGTAACACATGGAAAAGAAAAATAGCACAGGTGCCTAAGTTTATCCAGGTTTCAAGTGAACAGATATATGAAATTTATAATTCCATAGATTCTAGCAAGAAGGAAGACTTACATGTCTCCTCCTTCACAATAACCTATGATAATGCAAACATAGCAACCCTGAGTCAAAAAATATCAAAATTGAACAACAATTAGACCATCCACTCAGAGTTCTGGAACCATAATAGTGATGCAGCATCTAGGCTAACAAAGAAAGAAGCCATAACAAACAAAATTATGGATCTCAGAGGAGTTCATGGTGATGAATCTTGATAAAATATGTTTAAAATATATCACATTATGCCAAGGGCATTCAACAAAGCACCGCATGATTTTTTTTTTTTTTTTTTTTTTGAAGCAAGTACCCCATGAAGTTAATATGCCAGTAATGAACATTAATTTGTAGGATAGTGCCCAGAGATAAAAAAATATTATTTCAAAGGAGTTACGCAATGCCCATGAACAAGTACAAACTAATTGGATATGTAATTTTAAAAGGAAAAACCAACTGGATTTAAGGAGAAAAATGATTTGGAGACCTTTCTTTCAGCACAAATGAAACAATAACATATCAAGAGCACCCAAATCATCCATCCATCCAAGCCAGCGACAAGGAAAGAATGAGAAAAAGGAAATGAACGCAAAAAGACTCCACAACAAAATGAAACATTATAATTAACAAATAGTTATGAGCAGAAAGTACCTTCTCTACCCAGGAATCTTTGTATTCTACAATAAATGGATTTCGTATTCTAGAAATGAGCTCCTTCTGCATGAAACAGGAAAAAGGTTAATCATCTAAGAAAGGTTTAAACCATCGCACAACCAGCTGCAAATGCATTCATTAATACAGATGAAAATCCCATCACATGGCATATATCATATTGAGGTCCAAAGCCTAGCAAAATTTCAGCAAACAGAAATATACGAGGATATACATAAGAACAGAGATAATGTTACATATTCTGATGATAAGTTGATAAATGGCCCGGCGAGCAAGACAAAGTAGACACTGACCTCTTGATGCGCAGATCGCCGTGACCTGTCAGTCTGCCGGGCTAGGCGAATCTTTTTTAGCACATATCTTAACAAAACAAAAGAATCAGAATAAAAATGAAAATTCACACAAAAATGATACAGCATGGATAGAACAGAATTCTATATAGCGAGAGAAAAGGTTAGGTTCATTCTCACTTCTTCTTTTCATGTTTATGCCTCACGAGAAGAGCTGAACCAAATGACCCCTTGCCTATCTGCTCGAGTATTTCATATTGCTCCATGTGGAGATTCAAATGATTTGCCTTTCTGCACGAAGACAGAAAAAAATCATTAACTCCATAAAAAGAAATCACAAAATCTGCATATTATAGATACCCATCTAATAAAAACAATGTGCTTAGATAAGCAATGTACAAGGGTAACAACAAAAGGACGTAGCTCTCTCGGTGAAGCTACTCAAGAAAATGCAAGTACAATAAGCTAGTGATGAAGAAAGGAAGAGCACGAAAATGAAGTCAGGTCATTTGAAGAATTATAAAAGTACAAATGAAAAAGAGAGACCCCTGAAAGCCAAGAAATACAAAGAAAATCCAAGATTTTGCAATGCCAAAAAAAGAAATTTGTCATTATGAGTTCTGAAAGGACCCTTTTTTATCTGCAAAATGTGAGAAGATATGCAGCCTCCAACTAAAAATGAAAACCTACCAGCCCAACAAAAGAAACAAATTGTCAATCATCAAGAAATTGATATTTTTTCACATTTTCAATATTTGTAAAACTAAAATTTGCCATTAAACACATCAGCCAAACCATTGAAGACTAGAAAAGCTGAACTTAATAAAACAATCAGATTCTCACCAAACAACAGAAATGAACAATACGAGATTCAGAATTATAGCTTCCTTCCTTCCCTCACATTTTCCCATCAACCAAACACTGTCATTATCCAAACGGAAAAAGAGGAAAAGGAAAGCAGAGGAAAGAGAGAGAGAAAGAGAAAGAGGAGACAAGAAAAACTATCTACCTAAAGGAGCACTCGAAGACCACAACTAAATGTAATGCCAGCTGAACTCCTTACACTTCAAATCAAAATTCCAAAAATAGCAATTACTGTATTTATATATAAAAATCAATTATGTGGATGAAAAAATTATACAAAGAAATGAAACAAAGCAAAGTGAATCTTTGAAGAAGAAATCAAAATGCAAAAATGCAGCTGAGAAAATGCGAAGAAATTCGAAAACAAAGGAAAACGAATCAAATCTACGGACTTTGAAAGGAAAGGAAAATAAAATACCTGAATATCTATAGTGTGTGCATATATTATATTATACGGAATGAATGGATCAAAGAGCCAGATCACAATGTGCTTGGAAGAGAGACGAAGAGCAAGGCCGAATTCAACATTCGCAGGCAGAAGAAGCAACGACAGCGTTTGAGAAGAAGAAGAAGGAGCTTAGGAGCAAGTTGCAGCGACAGCAGCAGTTGCTCTGGGGACATACTCTGTGTTCTAGAGAGAGAGAGAGAGAGAGAGAGTGAGAAAATGACAAATTTCAGTAAGAGAGCTAAGAAAGAAACTTGATTGGACCACCATTTTATAGGCAAAAGTAAAACCCAGGGAGAGGTTAGTACGCTAATCCCATTTACAAATTTTTATATTATTTTTATTAAATTTCAAATATATTTTACATTCTCTTAAAATATAAATTATTAAATTTATATTATAAATAAATATTAATTTTTTCTACATAATTATTTCTATATCCATTTTACAATTCGCCTTGAAGTTCATGGCAGCATCTCCTAATAATATTTTCTCTAAAAGATTATGTAAAATTTTTTGTTAGAGAGAGAGAGAGGGGGAATGATGGGTCAAAGTGAGAAATAAGGGTATTTTTTACTTTATTTTTTGGGTATATTAAAAGGAGAGAAACTGAGCAAGGGATAGAAAAGAACGTAAAAAAACTGAGGGTACACTGTAAATTTGTCAGCTTTAGAGGGGTTTAAATTTAATTTTCCTCGAGTTCATGTATTGAAGGGAACAAGGTGGACCCCGAAGCTCCTTCCCTGGATCTGCAATCACGAGCCTAATTATCCGGAGTTTTTTATTCACATCTTATGACCAAAATGCCCTCCTTTCTCGTCATCGGAGGTTACACTTTTCATGCCGAGGATAGCTCCTTTCCATCACTAGTTGACATCGCTGGCGGCTCGTCGGAGGAGTTAAAATAAAATTCTTCTTTTATTTTAAATATTAAATTTTATAAAAAAAAATTAATTAAATTAAATTAATATAAAAATTTTAATTTCAAATGAGAGATTATAATAATTAAATAATAAAATTTAAAATTTATTTGATTCGATGATTATCGTTAATTATCAATATCAATGACCAATGATAAATGAGTAAAGAATCAAAATTTAACATTTATAAATATTAATTTTAATAACATATTTTAAATTTAAAAATTAATTTAAAATTATATTTATCAAACACTTCAAGTTGAGAGTAAGTTCTTAAAGAAGAAAACAAAATCATACGGATAAAAAGTAAAGAAATGGCCACCAAGAGCCATAGCCAAACAATTTCGTTTTTTAGCAAACTCATCATGCAAATATGATCCAGCAATCAACATGACTTGCCCCCATGAACTATTTATTACTATGGAAAGTAATTAAAATTCTTATATAATCTCTAATTAATTAATTAATTAATTAATCTCATGGTAGGTATACAGCAATATCTAAAATTAGATAAAGATATGCAAAAAAAAAAAAAAGATAAAGATATAAAAACAAAAGTGGGGATGAAGAAGATAGGATAGTGCTACCCACAACCACCATCACATGACCCATTACTCACACCTACTCAAGTTGTCAAGTTCATGGCTCATAAAAATTTAATGGAAGGCTTAATAAACTAAGCTTTTCACTCCTTTGTTGAAAGAAGCAAAAAATTGATATTAAATTTCATTTAATATATATATCATGTCTCTTTATTTATAAGTGATTATTTCATTAATTATTAATTTGCTATGTCAAATTTTATTAAATAATAATTTCTAATTAATTACTAATTAAGGCACATTAACTTAATTAAGGTAAGGGTGATTGCTCAAAAATCAAGCATTTTGACGAAGTGGGTACCAAATTATTGCTACTTATAAGGACTTCCTTAGTAATAAATTATTTATAAAAAGAGAATTCAGTTGAATTCTCATACAATCATGTTTATTTTTATATTTTAAAATATTTTTTTAAGTTAAAAAATTAAAATTTTTATTTTAAATATAAAATTGGCAAAAAAATAATTAAATTATATTTTTGTAAAATTGTAATTTTTAAATAGAGGAAAAGTAAATGTATTAGTGTTTTAATTGTTAAAAAAAAAAATAAGAGAAAATGAAAGAAAATTCATGGCAAAGAGACCATGGATCTACTTGTTTTAGCTATTAAAATATAGTTGATAACTACGAGTTGATAGCGGTTGATGTTAGCTAATAGCTAATAAGAGATGATAACTGATTTATATAAAATATTTGGTAAAACTACGGGTAGCGGTTATTATTGATATATAAAATGAATAATATATATATATATATATATATATATATATATATTATAATATTTATTTTGCTATTAAAATAAATATATATTTATTAATTTATTATATCATATGATTTATTTTGTTATTAAAATAAATATATTATTATTGTTTTATTAATAAATATATAATGAAATTAAATAATTTTTAAAAATTAATTACAAAATAATACAATAATTATATTTTATTTATTTGAAATACAATAATTATATCAGCAAAAAAATCTTATAATTTTAAATTTTACATGCAACTAAATGTATTTTTATAATAAATAAATATTTTATATTTTATATCACTAATAAAAATAAAAAAATATTTTAATAAAATTAGAGTATACTGACATCACGTGATGAATGATGATATTGTAAAGTTAAAAAAAAAAAATATAGATGCGAATATTATGGATGTAAAAATTTATTGAATTAGGATAGAGATTAAGGGTAGGGGTGAGCATTTGAATCGAACCGAATTGAATCGAATTAAATTATAAAAATCGAATCGTAAATTTTAGAAACCGAAACGAATTGAAATTGGTGAAAAATTGAATCGAACCGAACCACTTTATTTCGGTTTGATTTGGTTTAAACCGATCGATTTAATTTTTTATTGATTTTTTAATTTAGACTTGAGTTTCAAGTTATTTTGTCTAATTTTAACTTTGGTTTAAACCTAATAACCATTAATCAATGAAATTAAACAATTAATATATATATATAATTAAATATAATTCATAAATTTTCTATAAAAATAAATCAATTCAAAAATCGATTCGGTTCGATTTAGTTTGATTTGATTATATAAATTACTATTTAGTTCGGTTCGATTTAACTGATTTTTTTCTCTTCAAAACCAAACCGAACTGAAATAACCGAAATTTTTATAATATAAAACCGAACCGAACCGATTAAATTTTAAAATCGAACCGATTGAGCTGAATTGACTCGATTCGATTCAATTTTTCGATTTGAACCGAATTCTGTTCAGTCCTAATTAAGGATATTTTTATTAAATAATAAAAAAATTACACAATAATTTATAAATAGCTCTTATTATAGAGTTGATAGAAAATAAAGTTGATATGTACTATATTAATTATTTGCTACTTTTTTAATGAGTTTACAAAACACGTTAATTTAACTGTTTAATTGTCTAACAGCTATCAATTATATGAACAAAACACCCTGTAAAGCATAGTTAAAGTTCAACTTGCTAATGCTCACTTAATTTTGATTAGTAGTTAGGATGATAATGCCAAGTGTTTCGCTTGTGCTATCGGAACTAAAGTTACTGCCTATAATACTTTTAGGTACAGTCTTCTTAAGAATAAAAAGAATGCGTTTAAATTTAAGAGAAAGATGATAATTTGCTGTATCAAATTTTAAGGTTTACGTTTAAGATTTTGTAATATAAGATTTTGTGGGGCTAAACCAGAGATGTTGATCTGTAGGCCCAAGAAAGCAAGACTTTTCTGAGGCCCAAATCCATGAAGGATATGGAATTGGACCCTGTTTTAAAGAAGGTCTCTGTGAGGCATTGGATTTTGAGACCCCAATACGATACGCTACACCGACCGCTCCTCCTCAATGCCCACGCTGGTGGGTAGCTTGCGCACTAAAGAACTACGGTACACTGTACTGCAACCAACCATCAGCTTTGACGTTGATGTGGTGCAGCGTAACAGCTTTCAATAATGTTTGCCGATTAGATTAGATTGGACCAGTATCTGATGGATGGACGGCCGGTTGCATCAGCATCCCCCGTAGCGTTGGCCATGGGACCCACTTGGAGTCTTGTCACATATGGTTTCTCCACAAAGACAAGGACTTTTTTTTTTCTTAAAGAAAAAAAAATTTAGAGACAAAAACATTCAGTGTATTCTTCCTCGGTTGGTCAAGTCATGTGGTTAGTAAAACAAAAGAGAGAGTATATATAAAAATAAATAAAAGAAAGTTGAAAATATGGGAAATTGTGAGAATTTTGTTAAAGTACATATTAAAATTATTAGTTAAATTTATAGACTAAAAAAAAATAATTAATATTTTTAAAAAATTCACATAAAAATTTAACAAATCAGAGTAAAGTATTCTTTTATTGATACTTCATTATTTGACTAAATCTAGCTCAAGAAAATAGTAAAAGAAAATTAACTTAGTAAACACCAGTAAGCTAACACAGTAAGATGCACTAAATCGTATCACTCTCCCTTAGTGCATGCTTACTGTCCATAACTCCAAGAGCTGCTCTAAAACATTCAAACTTAGGCTTCCCTAAGGCTTTTGTAAATATGTCAGCAATTTGATCTACTGTGAAAATTCCCTTCAGCTCAATTTCTCGATCTAGCACCTTCTCTCGAATGTAATGATGACGAACTTCAATGTGTTTTGTTCGTGCATGAAAGACTGGATTTGCAGCAAGTCTAACAGCACTCTCATTGTCACATTGAATTTGTACAGTATAATCAACTGCACCAGAAATATCTCCCATCAAACGCTTTAGCCAAACACATTCTTGTGCTGCCATTGTTGCTGCATATATTTAGCTTTAGTGCTAGATAGAGCAATAGTGGGTTGCTTCTTGCTACACCATGAAATAGCAGCAGAACCAACACTAAAACTGTATCCTGAAGTTGATCGACGATCATCTGCATTGTCTACCCAGTCTGCGTCAATGTATCCTTTCAACAAAAAACTACTTCCTTTCTTATACAAAAGACTATAATTAGTAGCTCCCTTAACATATCGTAGAATCCTCTTAGCAACATCTAAATGTGAAGTTCTTGGATTTTGCATAAATTGGGAAATGACACCAACTGAATATGCAATCTCAGGTCTTGTGGTAGTTAAATAAATTAAACTACTAACAAGTTGTTTGAATTTTCTAGCATCTTTCAACTCTTGTCCTTCATTCTTCATTAGCTTGAGATTTGGCTCCATTGGAGTGGTTTTTTCTTTTGACTCCCCCATGCCAAAACGCTGCTAAAGCTCCTCTGCATATCTTTTTTTGAGAAACAAAGTACCCTTGATCTGATTTTTCTACTTCTAGACCAAGAAAATAGCCAACATCTCCTAAGTTTTTCATCTCAAAATGAACTGACAGCTCATATTTTAGCATAGAAATCTCAACTTCATTATCTCCAGTAATTATCATATCATCCACGTACAACAGAACCAACAGATGCATATTTGTTTCTAATTTAATAAACAAATTAGAATATGCCTCAAAAACTTTCAATCCACAAAAGATAAAGTATTGAGCAATTTTACCATACCAGGCATGTGGTGCTTGTTTGAGACTGTAAAACGCCTTCTTTAGCCGACAGACATGGTGAGGATATTGCTTTGAAACATAGCCTTTGGGTTGTTCCATGAACACTTCACGATCCAATTCTCCGTAAAGAAATGCATTCTTTACATCAAGTTGCCATAACTTCCAATTCTTAAAAGCTGCAAAGGCAAAAGTGGTTCTTATTGTTACCATTTTTGCAACCAGATTGAATGTCTCCTTATAATCCAACCCATAGTTTTGAGAAAAACCACGAGCAACAAGCCTAGCTTTGCATTTATCAACAGTCCCATCTGACTTCCTCTTGAGGCGATAAACCCATTTACAAGTAATTGGATTACAATTTTCTGGTCTCGACACCAACTCCCATGTTTGATTTTTGTTTAAAGCCTCAATTCTTCTTGCATAGTTGCTTCCCATTCTGGACAGTCTTTGGCTTCCTCATAGCTCTTTGATTCTTCATCTATTGCTCCAGTAAAGAAGCATGATGTAATAGTGCATTGATTGATTTGCACCTTATAGTCTTGGAGATAACTTGGTTGTCTTCTCTCCCTTGTAGACCTCTTTTGTTCACCATCTTCTGAATTTGAGATGTTTGAAGCTGGAAATTCATCATCAATGAGAAACTCTATGTTATTTTCTGGATACAGCTGCAGATTCTCTTGATCACCATTAAGAGTGACTTCTTGAATGGTGGTTTCTTGCAATGAATAGTAAGATGACACTTTATCGAACACCACATCTCTAGAAGTTACATACTTCTTTGTTTCTGGATCCATACACCTCCACCCTTTTCTGCATGAATCATAGCCAACAAAAATACACTTCTTTGCTTTCGGGTCAAGCTTAGTTCGATTTGATTTTGGAATATGAATATAACAAATAGAACTAAATACCCAAAAGTAATTTACTTTTGGCTTTTCATCATATACAAGCTCAAAAGGAGATTTCTCTTTACCTGGCCATGGAGGTAGGCGATTTATTACATAGCATGGGCATTGAACAGCTTCAGCCCAAAGTTCTTGTGGGAGATTTTTATCATGCAGCCATGAGAGACTCATAGAAACAAGATAAGCCAACTTCCTTTCAGAAATGCCATTTTGCTTAGGCGTATTCGGAAATGTCATTTGCCGTAAAATACCATTGTCATTGCAGTACTGAAAGAAATCCTCTGACATATATTTTCCTCCATTGTCACTCCGCAGGCATTTGATCTTCTTCCCAAATTCTTTCTTTACAGCATCTCTGAATTCAGCAAACTTTGATAAAGCTTCACTCTTCTCTTTTAGGAACTTCACCCAAGTGTACCTTGAGAAGTCATCTGCCAACACCATGACATAGCGATATCCACTATAACTTGGTGTTTTTGTTGGTCCCATCAGGTCTGTATGGACCAATTCAAGCATGGAAGATCTACGATTTGATGACTTTGTGAATGGAAGATGATGTGACTTGCCAAATTGACACCCTTGACAAATTACATCTTCATGAATATTTTGCAAGGCCGGTATACCATCCACCAACGTCTTTGAGGAGATTTGCTACAATAGTTGGTAGCCTAAATGTCCCAACCGAGGGTGCCAAATTGCTGCATTTTCAGTTTGGATTGTCTTCTTTACATAGGTTTCTCCTGCTGACATAACAAACAAAGAACCTTTCCTCTCACCAAAGGTAACCATATTAGCAGATATGGTTTTTACATTATTAAGAACTTTTACATCCTTCGGCCCAAATAAAATATACTTTCCAGAATTTGTAATTTGAGAAACTGACACTAAATTTCTCTTCAAACCTGGAACATGGAAGATGTCATTTAGCTTTACCATGCTTTTGTCATCCATGCCAATCTTAACGACTCCTTCTTTTGCTACTGGATAAGCTGAATTATCAGCTGTAACAATGACCCGCTCTCCTTTATGTTGACGCACTTCTGAGAGTAGTGAATCATTTCCAGTTACATGATGGGAGCAACCAGAATCAATGATTCATTCATCTCTACAAATTTCATGGTTAAAAAGAGCTTGAACTTGTGTTGATTCAACAGTGACGTTGTCCCTTCCTTCAGCAACTTCTACAGTGAAGCATTGCTCCCATTTTAGTTGATCTCCATCTTCTTTGTCTCTTGCAACATTTGCTTTAGAAAGCTTCACTCTATAATTTTTCTTGATATGCCCAATTTTACCACACTTGTAGCACTTGACAATGTTTGGGTTTTGTGAATTGTTGGTGGTAGCTTTTCCCATGTTTGGCCCTTCTTTATTGTTCTTGTTCCCTGCTGACGTGTTTTTCTTGTCATGCTTTCCCTTCGAGAAAAGAACAGCCTCTGACTCAAAATTCTTTGCCATTTGCTTTGCCAAGGCCTCCTAGTTAGAAAGCAAACTTTCTAACTCTTCAACTGAAGGCTGTTTTGCCCATCCTTGAATGAAGGTAACAAAAGGAGTTTACTCCTTCAATCCTCGAATGAGAAATCATTGCAATCTGGCTTCACTAATCTTCTCATTCACATCTAATTCTGAAATTTCAGCACAAATGCTTTTAACTCGTAAGAAATATTCGGAAATAGACATTCCTCCTTGTGTTGACATAGCCAACTCATTTTCTAGCAACTGTAACCTTGCTGTATTCTTTTTGGAAAATAAACTCTCAAGTGTCTCCCACATTTCTTTTTGTGAATTGATATCCTGAACATGATCAATGAACTCTTTGCTAATTGAAGTTCTTAAAGCAAAGAGAGCTTTACCGCACTTGATCTTCCATTTCCTTCATGTTTCAGAATTTTCTAGAGTATCTGCATGAATTTCAACATCTACTACTTCAACTAAATCCCATAGATCTTGACCTTGAAGATATGCCTCCATACACATTCTCCAGTACTTGTAGTTTGTCCCTACAAGCTTCTCAACACTATATTGTGTGCTTGAACTACTTCCTCCATTTACTAACTCCATCTCTCTCCGCAACTTTTAATCTCCTCCAACAAGACAAATAACACTTGATAGACAAGAAGAAAGAAAGAGTGGTGAAAATGCTTCAACAAAGCTCTGATTCCATAAAACAAAAGACAGAGTATATATAAAAACAAATAAAGAAAGTTGAAAATATGGAGAATTGTAAGAATTTTATTGAAGCATATATTAAAATTACAGTGACTTGAATTTATAGACTAAAAAAAAAGAGTAACTGACATTCCTAGAAAACTCACATAAAAACCTAACAAATCAGAGTAAAGTATTCTTTTATTGACACTTCACTATTTGACTAAATCTAGCCCAAGAAAAAAGTAACAGAAAATTGACTTGGTAAACACCAGTAAGCTAACAGAGTAAGATGCACTAAATCGTATTAGTGGGACCCTTTCCCAACAGAAACATTATGTCATGCTCTTGTGTTGTCGTTGTTTAGTTTTGTAATGTAGCCTTCTTAAAATTCAGATGGTATCACTCCTTCTATTTTTCATTTTCAGATTTTAATTTTTCAATGAAATTTTATTTATTTGTATTTGCTCATTTTTTTATATCAAATATTTTTTTTTAATTTTTATTAAATTCTCACGTTTATTTGAAATAGAAGTAATATATTCTTGTATTATCTCGAACATTCTTTCTCTCTTAAGTTAACTTTTAAGAGTGAGTTAAATTCAATTTATTTTCTTAAAATAATATTAAAATTTCTCCAATCAATATTTGAGTCTCTTATAGATAAATACTGTTGTCTTAAATAATACTTATTAAACAAATCCTTCCATAAAATATAATTTCTTGAAATATTCTAATATATTTTTGAGAGAAAATTTATAAATATGAAATTTTAATTTCTTATTGATTACGTTGAGTGTATGAATTAATTTATGTGTATTAATTTATGAATTATTTTTGCTTTCTAGATGGGCTCTCTCTCTATATATTTTTCAATGTATAAATATGCAATACAACTTTGATCCTCCATTTTCTTTTGCTGAAAAGATTCCTAATTTTCTTTTCACATATTGTATTAGTTTATAATGTCACACCTTACCTCTCCGGAATGCATAATATGATCCCGTAGTATACTTAATGAATTACCGAACTTCACCTACCGATAACTCATTAACTATACTACAAGGGATTTTAAAGCAATTCTATTTCCTTTTAAAAGTGGTAAGCAATTTTGACAGGTATTAAAAGCTTTTAATTTAAGTTAAACCACATATCAAATTTTCAATCAATTTAAAGTTTCCGTAAATTTTATAAAAATTTCGACAGAGTGCCCTCTATAATTGGGAAAAATCAGTTCTTCAAAACCTGTGAAAACACTTCCAATAATTTCATTTCTCAACCCTAACCTCCAATATAATCTCAAATCCACACAGTTCAACCAAGTCTCAATTCAAAATACACAATTCAAACATTCTCAAAAACAGTTTAATAAACTCATCAACATTGTGATTAACTTAATTTACATAAACAATTTTCAATTTACAGAAGGAAAATAAAAAATAATATTATTACATACTTAAGTGTACAACTGCTCTACTAAAACAAACGATACATATGACCAAAATTTTACATCAACTAATTTACAAGGGTATAAATAAATACGCGTACAAAAATCCTCGAAATGTCCTCCGATCACTAGAGCAGCTCACTTTACTACTTTGTCCTTTTCCTTATCTGTGACAGCAAATAAAAGCTATAACTGAGTATTATTTACTCAGTGATGCACAATAAAAATTTAAAGATGCAAAAAATAAAATATTCATCGATAAACAGTAATTCAAAGCCTTTCACAATCACATTTCACAAATTTCAAATTACATTTATAATACCATTTTGTCAAATAATTTATAAAGTACAGTGTTACCAATCCATACACAACTTAGGTCATGATACAAAATTTCCGATCAATGCTGTGTTGTAGACCACGATAAAGCAATCACAACTCCACTAATCGAAATCAATGAGGAAGGTGGCTAGCTAGCTGTATGAGTACTCATCTGATCTCAATCTCAACTGGCAAGCCAGAGAGAGAGAGGAATATAGTCGATCTCAACCCCGTAAACGGAGGAGGAATATAATGATACTGTCATGCTAAGTGTGAATCCAAAACTAATTTAAATCAAGTTATTCAAACATTTCATGCAAAACACAATCAATTTCCAAAGGCAAATTTTCATTTACAAAGTGGCAACACAATAGTTCTCAAAACCTATAATTAACACAATAATTTCACAACGCATAACTAAACAAGTTTTATATGAGAAAACGATAAATTAAAATTTATTATGCACAAACCTGGAATGAGTCGCCTTTAGGCCTTGACTCACTTTCTCTTATCTTCCTTCTCAGTCTCTTTTTCAACTGAAACACACAATTCACAGTGTTTCAGTATTATCTCTCATAATTAATGCAACAATTTATTTTATGCCTACTTAATTGTACTCCTAAAATTGCTTAAAATGGCATTATTTGAATTTCACATTTTGGGATTACTATTCATTACACTATTCAAATTAAAATGTTGACATTTTCATTCTTAATAGGTATGTAAATTCCAATTACACCCACATATTACATTTTGAGTATCAAATTTGTTGGCATTAGTTGCCATTCCAATTTCTAAGTCTCCTAAGAGAAATTTTAAATTTTCAGTTTTGGATTACTATTTTCTATTATTCTATTAGTCTGGTTACAATAGAAATTTGGCTAAGTGTCCTTCATCAAAGTTGTTCTTTATTGTCTTAACTTTAATTCCTTTTTGAATCACTCCATTTGGAGCTTTGTAGGTCAAGTTATGTTAATTTCAAGGTGGCTAGCCGGATTGGATTTAACCTAGAATTCTAGGTACCAATTTTGTTCTGGTAGTTTTGGTGTGCCGACTGCAGCTCAATTTTCGGATGGGTTAAGGTCAGAATTTGGGTTTATGTTCTTCATAAAAGTTGTAGTGCTATATCTCAGCTTTCCATCAGTATAAAATTCAGGTTATTTAGACCCTCCTAGACCAAGTTATGGCTAAATGAACAAATACTATTCATTTAGTCATTTTTGTACAGTGGCAGTATGCCAATTCCTGGTTTGACCTAATTGTTTACTAACTTAAAGTTAATTTCACGGCAGGGTTTTTACATGAAAATCGTGGCATTGTGTGTCTCATTTAATTTCCAATTGGTCTCACACCAATTGGAGTAGCAGAATTACAGTTTTGGTTCTTGAAGTGGACCAAGGTTTGGCTGTCCAGAATTGAACCCCTACCAATTCGAATTTCATTTCACTTCTCATCACTCCAACACACTCCAATTGACCCCAATTGACCAAATTGAGTCTAATTAGGTCAATTTGTCTCAATTTCAAAAATCCCCAAAATTTCCCCCAATTTCCCTAAATCAAGAAGCCTAATTTCTCTACTTGGTTCAATTGATGAAACTAAAGTGCATACAATCCATCTACACACTCATTCAAGCTCATTTCCACTCTAATTCCAACAAATTCTATAAAATCCTAATGAATTGAATGCTAGCCGAAATTCACTCTTGGAAGTTTACACATAATTTCTTTAATTGTTGACTTATTTCATGCATTTCTCAACCTAATTTCAAAGATTAATGAGGAAAGAACATTAAAATTAAACTAACCTTGGGTGAAGCTTTCCTATCCCTTTAATTCTTCAAATTTTCTTCTCTTCCTTGTGCCCAATTTCTTGTCCGAGCTTGATTATCAAAGTTTTGTTGAGGGAACTATAAATTTTATGGTGGGAATTTAGGGTTTGTAAGAGCTCTAAGGTTCATTAATGGAGGAAAAAATAAAAACATGAGGGAGAGAGGAAGAAGAAGGTGCCGGCCACTTTAAGAGAAAATAGAAATTTGTTTGCTTTTAGTTTAGTATTTATCCCATGATTTTCATAATTAAGAAATTTTAATTATTGTCTCATGGTGACATCACTATAGTGATGTCATAAAATCTTATTTTATTTCTTTTTCTTTTTCCTTTGTTTTCTCCATACTTCTTTAATTTAAATGTATACTTCAAAATTTTAATTTCTCACATTTTATTGGATAGTTAGGCCATGAGTCACTTCTAAGGGTGAATTGACCAATTTGCCCCTCGTCGGTCTAATCCGGTTTACCAATAATTATGCATTTCTTCTGGAACCCTGATCTAATTATTTGACCTGATTTTCAACTCTTTTCTGTGGTTTTCACATTTCCATTAGCTTCGCAATAATTCTTAGGACTGCATTATCATAATGCCCCGTACAAAATTAGGGTTACAATTGACCTCGCAGACACTTCCCGGTACGGTTACCCATCGCTGTGACCCCCGACTCATTTAATCTTTATGCTTTATTTTTCTTATTTGTATTTAACCTTTTGGTAATCACTATTAATTTTTGTTCTTCTAGATGACTTAAACATGATTCTAATCCTCTTAATTATTCGAACCGACACCGGTTACTGAAACAGTGAAATACATAAGACTATGCATATAGTGGTGTTACATATAATTTCTTCCCCAATATGGAAAGGAAAATTTCAATGAAAATAGAAAATGAAAAGCAGATATTGAAAAAAAAATGTAAAATCATTGTAAGATCACCAGAAATTATTTAATCCTTATTTCTGATTTTGTCGGTGCCCACTAAAATACAACTTCACATGTGTCTCCTCCAAAAGATAGATAGAAGGTATGAATAAAAACAATGTCAATTGATGGGATAAATTTTAGTTGCAGTAAATGTTTATTGTTTTATTTTAGTTATTATATTTTAATAAAATTTTTTATTTTTTATTTTTATTATTAATTATTTGTATTAAAATCTAATAGAATATTTAGAAAAATTCCTATAGTGTGTTTTACTTGATTTTAAATTATAAAAAATAATTATATATTTATTTGAATTTATTTTTTTTTATTTAAAAATAAGATTAATGTATAGAGATATTTTTTTTTTAGTTTTTTATATGATTTAGTAAAGACATTAATTTTTTATGATTTAGAGCCACATAAGACACGTTTATAAGAATTTTATTGAAGATTTTATCAAATTTTGATCAGAGTGATTGTTACTAAAAAAAAATAAAAGTGAGTGATTTTATTAAAATAAATTAAATTATAATAATTGAAATGAAATAATTAATAAAATTGAATGATTATTGAGAAAATTTATCCTAATCGATATGTATATACACACTATTTAATGTCGTCTTACTCAAACGAAAAAGAAAAAAAAAAAAAAAACCTCTTGTCAGTCTGTTATGGTCACAGCAGCAAAACACCCATTAAAATATTGCAAAATTAGAATTCAAGCTCAAGAGCTAGTGCTTAAACCACAGTTTTCTCAACTTGATCACCAACATTATGCATTGTTGAATTACTAGAACCATTTTGGGATGAACTAATTAGCCTGCAGCAGGCCGAGTGGTTTTTCGGCGAAGCCTTCAACCGAAGTTTTTCTGGCCCCTCGATGGGTGCTACAAGTGTTCCTTGATTAGACAAGGTGCTCAATTGGTCAAAGTAAGGGCATGTCCTAGAATCGACAGATCTTCTATTGTTAACTTCTTTGGTTTTTCTAAAGTATTTATTTATGTTCTCCCATTTCTCTTTGCACCTCTTTGCATTCCTTTTATAACCCAATTCCATCATCCCTTGTGAGATTCTCTCCCATAAAGGAGCCTTTACTATTGTTTCCTTGTCTTCATTACTGTTGTACAGACTGCAGCTTAGGTTTATCAGTGCTAATACCTCGTATATTGGCCATCTCTTCCCAAGGTCTTCCTTATCATCGGATGTAGGCTTTTCTTGCACTGTTTCCGTTGACAATGGATTGCTTTGGGAATTGAAAAAATTTGGGTTCTGGGTTTGGGGAGCTTCCGAGGATGTAGATGAACTGGTCCCGAGTGTTGAACTTGAGTTTTCAGGCGCTAGGTTTTCTGGCATTGAAGTGGGTATAACTGGATTATTTTTGGTTGGCGATGAGCTTGAGTTTTGATGACGTAAACCTATGGTGGTTGATATGGGTGCTTCTGGTTTGTTTTGGTTATTGGTTTGAGAAGTTGGATTAGGGTTTGCTGTAGCACCAAGGAAGATGAAGTAGAAGGATTTGAACTGTTCGGTCCTCTAAGAAGAACTTGTGCATTTATCTTTCCAAGAATTTCAATACAAGAATCAATACTTGATGATGAGAATTTTTTTTCAAGAAGATGTTTATTGTTGTCTGTCTATCACCCGCAAGTGCTTGTTCTTGTGCCCTAAGTTCAAGCTCTTTGTTGATCCTATCCATTTCTTGCTTCTTCCAAGCTTCTTCTCTTGCTATCTTCTTTTCATCTCTCTTCACCATATCTTCAAGAAACTTATTATGCATTTCTTCCTGTTGAGTCATAATTTTGCTTATAATATCTTCGCAGAACCCCTTGAACATCTCAAACTTTTTCTGTCTTTTTCTCTTCTGGCTTTTGGATTTTTCAATCCCTTTTCCATTACCTTCAGCTGGGTTTCCTACTGTTTGATCAATTCTTGAATCTTCTTCCACATTCTGTTTGATCTTGTCTTCTTCTTCGATGGCCTTCACCATTTCTTTGCTCTTTCCTACTGCAATCTCGAGGGTTTTGATTATCACCATGGTAAAGCTCTTCAAGCTCAACAAACACCCTATAATTCTTGGAGTAATTAAAGTTGTTAAGTATCTACTTTCTTCCTCAGACTTCTCCTTGCACTTCACAGCACTCCTTTTGAACCCAAGCTCTGCAAGCTTCCTGTGCCCAACATAAACATTTATAAAACAAAGGCCACGCTTACATATCATTACTCATTGGCATTTATTTCCTTCATTTTAATAGTAAGTTATTAAAATATTAAAGAAGGTTTTCTTTAATTCTCCTCTCCGTCTCTCTCTCTCTTTCTCTCTCTCTCTCTGTGTGTCGGTGTGTATATACAAAGATATGATTAAAAATCCCTAGACTAGACACAGGAGATGCAGGGTTAAAGTTTATTAAGAGAGTTTGCTATTTTATTGATCATACTCAGCTTCAAGTGCAGCAAAACCCACTTCAATAATATCTGCACAAGTCGAAAAGATTGTGCATACACATGTTTGTCTTAATTTGGACCCCAAACAAGAATGGATGAAGAGAAGCGCAAATTAAAGGAATTAAAGTTTACCTTGATACATGTTCCCAACTGAATTCTGGGAACCAATTATTCTCCATGCTAGATCTGATCAAGAACTTCATCATTAGACCACGGATCGACCGATTCCTGCAATGATCTCTCTCTTTCAATCTCCAAATTCATAGCCAACATGTTGTTTTCTTCCTTGTCTTTATTTTTACCTGTGGGTGGTGAACTTTGGTGCAATAGGTGCAAGAAATTGGCCCGCTGCTGGTGGTGGTGGTGCAGGGGTAGCTGTTGATTATGAGAATAAGGATCAAAACTAGAGAAGGTAGCTGTGCTAGCACTAGAGGAGCCATGAAGAGGTGGGAAAGAGAGAGGGAGAGGAAGTGATGTTCTTGAAGTTATGAATAGATGGAATTGGTCTGGTATTCCTTCAAACATTTTTGTGCGGAGTGTAAATTTTGTTAGTTTTTGTGCTTGCTTTTTTCTCTCTGCGCTTATGTTCGATCTAAATTTCCTTACTTCCCCATCTCTCCCTCTCTGTAAATCAACCCAAAAATAAAAAAAGAAAATGGTATGCACAAAACTGCAACACAAACCCCCCTCTCTCTCTCTCTCTCTCTCTCTTATCAAGGACTTTGTCCGATCGTGGAAGGGAGAAGATGAAAGACAAGACACTCCTGTAGAGAAAAGTGAAGTCACTGTCCTATCAAAATAAATGAGAAGGGGGATGGGTGTGTTTTATAGGTTGTGATTGGAGAAAGTAAATGCACAGGCCATGGATGAGAATGGGAATAGGAATGAAGAAAATGATACTTGTCATTATTGTATAGCTTGGGGGAATTAAGAATCCTGTGCAGTAGCTGATGCTGATGATGGTGTAATTAACGGCGAGGGGGGTGGCAGGAATCCTGAAAACATGCAGACAATGGGCCAATTATTTAAGGAAGGGAAGGAAGAAAGCAGGGAGATTGTTTTCACATGCTGCTCAGGGCTACAGTAGTAGTTTTAAGAGTGCATGGTACCTTCCATCTGGGGATAATCACCTTCATAATTGTAACATTACTTTTAGAAGCAACAAAAATGGAGATTAATTTAAAAAACAATGGGCCTGCATGCAACTTCAGGGGGTTCCAAAGGAGGATAACATATACTGGACTAGGGCTTTGTCCTAATAAGGCCTTAAAAATTAGGCCTCCAAAAGAAACTTTACCCAATCAACTCAAGTCCAAAGGAACAACCTCACAAAACTGTTTGTCGGTGACTGTGCACAGGCTGTGATGAAAGTGCGATCGGGTTCCAACGTGCGCGTCAATTTGCTCATGTGATCGAAATATTCTCCTTCTGGACGCACGGCCGTCAACAGCTGTTTAAGATTCTTTCCTTCTGAAATTGCCCTTTCAGCTTTTGGCATCTCAAACCTTCATTCTAAATTTTATCATTAATAATACTTTTATTTTATATTTTAAAAATTAAATTATTTAATAACAAGGAATAAAAAAAACTATTATTTTCATTTTTATTTTTTATTAATCTAAAATTTCTTTTGACATTATTATTAAAAATATTTCTTAATATAAAAATCTAAAATATAGAATTTTAAAATAATTTTTTAACACTATTTAAATAATATTTTTTCCAAAATTTTTAATTTACACCCTGATTATTAAACTCGTCTAAGAAATATTTATTTCAACTATTAGATATATTTGATAGTAAATAGATATATTATTAAACTCGGCTAGAAGTGGGTTATTAAAAGTTAATTAAATATAATAACTGTTAATATAAATAAATAAATAAATATAATTAATTAATTAAATTCTAATTATTTTAATCAAATTTTAATATTTATTAAGTTATATTTAATAAATTTTAATAGTGTTTTTGTAACACCCCAAATTTTATTATTTATAAGTATTTTTGATATTTTAATTTTATTTAAATTTTAGGAATTTTTTTGAGATTTTTCGGATTTTAAAAATCGGGTTCAATTTTCCGAAAATATAAACTTTGATGATTTTTAAAAATTAATTTAAAGACCACGTGGCAAAACTAAAAATATATTTGGAGTCTACGTATTTTTCTGAGTTTTACGGAATTTTTTCGGAATTTTTGGACCTCGTTTTCGGTCCCGAGGCAGAGTAAAAATTCAAAATTTTGTATTTCGAATCGAACCGGCCAAATCGAACCGGACCGGATCGGACCGGTCGAATCGAACCGACTCCCTTTCCTTTTTCTTCTCCCGCGCGCGTCGTCCCTCTCTTTTCTCTTTCTTTTCTCTCTCCTCCCCTCCCCTGCGCGCGCGCGTCGCTCCAGTTTCTCCGGCCAAATCCGGCCGATCCGGCCACCGATTGGACCGGGTCTTGTGTCTAAAATCATCTACTCGGCGAGAGCTTTCCATAGACACCAAGAACGCCGAAATCCATCGAGCGGTTTGTCCGATTTTTGCTCGGGAAGATTTTAGCCCATTTCGACTTTTGGGCTAGATTTCTTAAAAACCGTGAATCCCACGAGGAAACCGAGGCCACCAGCACGCTCCATTCGTCGAGAGCTTCGCGACATAAATTTGAATTTTTCCGACACGTTTTTGATGGGTCCCACGGAACCGCGATGTAATTTCGAGCATTAAATGAGCTTAGAAAATTCTGAAAAATTTATGTGCTAACCCCGTGTTATGGGCTTCGTGTAGGTATCCTCGATTCGCGGAAATTCGGCGATTGACCGGTCGCAAATTTCGGGCAGACGGACCGTGGCCGGAAAAGTCTCGAATTGGGCGAGGTTTTGGCTAGCCCCATTGTCGACGCGTCGGCGCGTCCCGAAGTCGGAATCGGCAAAGGTAAACCCGAACCTAGTTTTTACGTAATTTTCAAGTGCTTAAATAGTATTAAAAATCAATAAAATATTCGTGGTAGCTTATAAAATTACGATTCTATTTGCAATAGCATAGAAATATTGATAATGAACGCGGGGCAAAGTATTATAATTTTTAGAGCTTGTTTGGGCAGTTTTGCAAAAATGATCAATAATAAGGACTAAATTGAAATTTTGCGTATTGTGATGGATGATTGATTTGATGGGCCCAGGAGGGGCTGTGTGATATGATTGAACTGTTGATGTATGGATTGTGAGTATAGAAGTGCGTTTTTAGCCCTTTTGCAGGTTGGGTAGGTCCTAGGTATAGGGGAGACTCTGCCGGATTTTCGGCACGACTTAGGACGTAATTGGTCTTTTTCTTTATTTGTATTGAGTCAGATTGTATTAAATAAATGTAATATGATTGTCGTGAGTCGGAATGACCTTCTTCCTCCGCCCACCGCCACTGTAATTTGTCGTCAAGTCTGTGAGTAAAATATTAATTTTAATTATAATTTCGATATTATTATATGTTCAGCATGCCCATGCATCACTTATATGCATATATTTATGTAGTTAAACTCTAGGCACGATTTATGTTGCATTCATAACTGTTGATGTACCATGGATGTTGTTGTGGTAATTTGGAGCAGTGTGCGTGCGTTGGCGTGCGTGTGATGTGGTGTGGACTATGGATAGGACGGGATAGTCACGGCTTGAGTAATTCGCTGGGATCCGTTCCTTCGAGGGGTAGTCACGGCTTGAGTAATTCGCTGGGACCCTCGATTTGGTTATTAAGTGGAAGTCCGAGCTTGAGTAATTACCGGCACGGGTTGGATTTAAGAGAGTGTATAGGGATCACTCCCATATGTTATGATTGATACTACAGGGTGTGTGAGTGCTCCAAATTACCTTTTTGATGTTATGATGTGAAAATGTTGTGTATGTTGCATTTCACTCTACAGGTTGCATTAGTTTCAGATAGTTATAGAGATTATAGTTAAGATTGATATTTTACTCTCTGAGTCGAACGCTCACTCCTGTTCAAAAATTTTTACAGGCCGCAGGAGGATATTTTATTCTGGGTTAACCTGCTTTTATACTTCGCAGGTTGTTTATCGATATTTGTGTAATTTTATTTACTCCTAGAATTTCCGCATATGTTAGCAGTAATTATTTGAATTTGGTCTGTAATATTATTATCATGTTGGACCTGTAAACTTAATATTTTAAGTCATGTTTGATGGATTGGATGAGGGAGCTGAGCTCCCATTTATTATTATGTTGATGAGTATGTAGAGGGTGAGCTGAGCTCCCCAATTGACTATATATTGTGTTTACAGGTCGGGTGAGTCGAAAACTCCCCGTTAGTAAGTCCATTTTATGGCCGGACTCTGTCCGTTTGTTTTCTTGATATTGGGCCCAAATGGGCCTTAGAGTTGGGTTAATGAATAGTTAAGGCTTACTACGGGCCTCGGGGGCTTTAGGCTGGCCCAGGTCCTAGTGCCGGTCCGGCCCATAGGTTGGGTCGTGACAGTTTTAAAATTTTACATAAAATATTAAGTAATATAATACATAAAAATTTATATAAATGCATAATTATTTTTTAAATACTTATAAAATATTAATTATATGTTAAAAAATAAATATCTTGAAATAAAAAATATATAACTATCAAATTAGCTCAATTCATTTTGATTTTAAAAATATTTTATGAGATTTTGAGTTCAATTCTCTATATTAATATTAAAAAATATATATTTTATCTAACAATTAAATCGTTCTGGTTAATTAGATTACACTGATTCACTTATTCAATAATTAAATTGACCGGATCATACTAAATTATTTTATTATCTGATTCAATTATAAATCTAAATCAATTTAAGAACCGATTCATCGATTCAACTAGCCATTTTGATTCGAATTTAATAACAATGTATCAAATAGTTGAATCAATAGGTTTGATAAATCCTTTAAGAATAATAAAAAATAAGCTGTCATTTTTACTTTGTTATATTTTTATAAGAAAAATTATAAAAAAAATTAAGACTTCCAATGAAAATTCAAATAATTCATTAATTGCTCATGTAAAATAGTATATAAATTTTTTTTCACAATATTTTCTTTCCATTATTTTTTCCTTACTGAAACATGGGATAAGTCCAGTCCAGCACTTTCAGTGGCATCTATTGATCTCAGAAGACGATCCAGCATATTCCCATTTCTTGTTCCCCCAAAAAATACTCAATTAAAATAAATAAATAAAGCACAGCTTCTTCTTAATCTAAAATTATATTATATTATATTATAATAATTATGAGAATTAGTTTAATGAAACAAATAAAGGAATTATAAAATAAATTTATTTAAAAATATAATTTGCAAAGAAAAAATAGGGTGTGCTTCTTCCTAGAAACGTGCCGCCTCCCCTCTCGGCTTCTGTGGTTGTTTTCAGAGTTTACAAGTTTTGACCCGCCACGGAAGATCTGTCAAGTCCAAATCCTAGACCCACATCGTCAAAAATCCATCTTCCTTTCCCAAAAACCCTACCTTTCTCCTTCTAGAGCCTGCCGATCTTCTCTGTTCAAAAATCTCAACTTTTTTCCTTCTCTGAATCCAAATAAGGTAAGTGATGGATGATTCAAACGATCGGCAATATTACAAGTATCACCCGTATCAGGATCTCTACCACGTCCCAGCTCAAAGCCTGTATAATTTGCCCACTTCTCCCGAGTACCTTTTTGATGAAGAAGCTGCACATCAGCGCCGCAGCTGGAGTGAAAACCTTCAATATTACACTGGAACCGGCTACTTATCTGGAGCGATTATTGGGGGGGCTAAGGGTTCTTTTGACGGCATCCGCTCCGCCGAGCCTGGTGACACCATGAAATTGCGGATCAACAGGATTCTGAATTCTGGTGGACATGTGGGTCGGAAGTTTGGGAACAATTTGGGTGTTTTGGGGCTGATGTTTGCTGGCCTTGAGAGCGCTTTGATTCACCATAGAGACACTGATGATTTGCTCAATACGGCTCTCGCGGGGCTCGGGACTGGGGCGATTTATCGTGCAGCAAGGGGACCGAGATCGGCGGCTGTCGCAGGGGCCATTGGAGGGATTGCGGCTGCTGCTGCTGTTGCGGGAAAGCAGCTGGTTAAGAGATACGTACCCATATAAAAATTGCAAATTTTTATTTTGTGTTTATCGGGAGGGGCCTTGTTTAGGCAGATATGGTATTCGAGGGTTTTTCTTAGGTGGAAAAGTTAAGTGATTTCATTAAAGGATTTTGGTATAAATTGGTTCGTTTCTTGTAACGAGTATTGTTGTTTCATAATCCAATTCACCGACTCGGCATTTCTTGAACGTCCTGTTCGAAAATTGATAGGCGTAAAATGGGATTATTGCTGCTGATTATTATTGTTATCTTGTAATCTCATGGTCTTTCCTCGCTGACATGTTCCTGTTTGATGAAAATTTGATTTGTTGGTTGAACTTCTGTAGTTTTGTATTGAAACATCAGTGTTTAAGTGTTATGGGGTGATTCTAATTTAGAATACCATTGCAGCTCTTAAGGTTTGATATCTGATCGAATAGGGAAAACAGTCAGATATTTGGGACAAGTTCCAGATTGTCTTGAACACCATTTATGAAAACATTTATAAAGTTAACTTGTTGGGTAAAACAGTTGTTCCAAATTGGAAAAATACTGATCAAATGCTGTTCAAGCTAACTTGTTGGAGATGTTTGAACTTGTCAAGCAAAATGAAATGAAATGATGATTGAACTAACAATGTTCAATGACTCCAACAATACATTTCAATTCTCTAATTGATAACACATCTTACCTAGAGAAGACAACATTTGGCATTGTCACACAAATGCTCTGACTATTCTCATCCATTTGCATAATTTAATTACAAAATTCATCAATTGGCCTATCATTTAAAAAAAAAAAAATCACTTGCATAATTTAAGATTATTAATATTTGATTTATCTTTCCTATCTCTTTTGACTTCTTCAATTCAACCACTGCAAAGTCTCTTCTATTGTTTTTCTTAATGGAATAGCTAACATATATATATATATATTTGTGAAATTTTGACTTTGTAAGCTCTATGATTTTATCTTTATATTGCTAATCTTCTAGATTTTTTTTCCATTTAAACATTAAATAAATTACATAACAAAACAGTCGTCTTTCCTTACGTAATTCCCTCATTTTATTTAATTTAACAGAATTTAAACAAAAAATTGTCTACTCTTATTAAAAAATTGGATTCTTTTTTTATTAATAAGATTATTATAAGTGGTAAAGGATTATGTATCCCTTAAGTAAGATTAAGTATTCGATCCTTGTAAATAGAGAAAATTATTCTCGTAATGGACCTCCTCGAAGTGAGTAAATTTAATTCAATAAATTAGGAGATACTTGTAATTTATTATTATTATTTTTTTCATTCAACTTAATTATATAATATGGCACAACTCTAAGAATACTATTAAAATGGTAATTGTTTTGATCATTGGATGCCAAGTAATAGCTAGACCAAGTATTTTCTAAGAAAATTTCTTCTAATTAGGCACCAATTAATAAAAAGAAATTGGAATAAAGTTTGAATTCAATTTTAGTTTTCATGGGGTTAACAAGGCATAGGCCTTAATGATCTTTTAGTTTATTATTATTATTATGTAATTTAAAAAATAAAATTATATAATATATTTTTTAATCATTAAATTATCTTTCATTGTGAGGTTTCATCGAGCGCGGGAAAAGGGCCCGTGTTGTTGCAGTCTTGCAGATATAGACCTCAATCGCTGGTTTGACTGCCTTGTCCATCTAATACCCAAAGTACCCTTCAAACAAAACTTGATAATTGTTTAAATAGTGTAAAACGGAGGGTAAAGTTGTCATAAAATAAAATAATTACCAGATGAGAGACATACTTGCCTATATGAAAGTGAACCCAAATAATAAAATCAACTGTTCCTTTTATTTATTCTTTAAAAAAATGAAATGCTTGATTTATTCAAACTGCATTGAGAAGAAGATTTACAGAAATGATATGATATTTTGCAGCCTGTATTGAAGCTTCTACAAGGAAATTAGAAAATAAGCTTTCTTGTTGTGGTCATGGATACTTCAAATAGTGTTTAAATATTAATCAGCCTTTGATGAGTTTGTTAAGCCTTCCTGATCTTTATAATTTGTATATATACAACACCTGTGTTAACAACTTCACAAAGCAAAATATTCCCTCACCTTCACAGCAAATTGCATACATCCCTCTCTCTCTATATCTCTGCTGTAACAGATGGCTTTCTTTAGGGCACTGCCTTTGCTAGCTTTGCTTCTTGCGTTGCTACCAGTGATTGCTTTAGGAGATGATCCATTAACTCCCTACATTCGTACTCTCTCTGTCTCTCCTTTTTTTTTCTTCTTCTTTCTCTCAAACACACACTATATATATAGATTACGTATAAATAATTGAATGGTGGGTTTTGGTGAATTGCAGAGGCAATATGTGATGAAGTGGAATGTGGGCAAGGAAAATGCGTAGCAAATATACAATATCCATTTGGGTACATGTGCCAATGTGATCGTGGTTGGACCAGAACCACAAATGATGATATCAATGATAATCTTACATTTCTTCCTTGTGTCATTCCAAACTGTAAGCTTTATCTTTCTGATAATTAACCAAAATTCGCTTACAAGATCCGCATGAGCAAATTAGTATAGGACATGGTTTTAATCCATCTTCTTGTTGTTCTTTGTAGGTACTCTCAACTATGGTGGCTGCCAGCAGACAGTCCCTAATCCACCTTCAGAGAAGCCTGTTCCTTGGAACGCATCTGCCTTCGATCGTAATTACTATAATTTTGAAACACTTCTCTCTATCTATTCTCATCATATATAATCAGTTTTTTAAAAGAAATTGGCAACTGATTTTATGTATAGCTTGCTATTGGATCTACTGTGGAGGAGGGAACTGCACAAGGAATGCAACGTATACCCACTTATGCACATGCCACTCTGGATTCTCTAACCTTCTCAACGTCCCTTACTTCCCATGCTATAGCCAATGTAAGAACTTTAAAGACAGCCAACCTTAATTGGCTTTTTCTTTCAGAAATGATTGAAGAGCGATAATCTCCAAAAACTGACATGACCAATGGGTTTTGATTGTTAAGGTACCCTTGGTTCTGATTGTGCTAGCCTTGGGATTAAAGTTTCAAATACGCAGGCAACAAATAATACTGCTGGTGGTTCTTCTGCTGCAGGGAATCATGGTAAGATCTTTAATTAATTATGTAAAAACATTTATCGAATTCTGGTGTTGATGATGATCTTCAAGGATGAACATATACCGTTTACTAATTAGCATTTCAATTTCTCTTCTTGGTTTTGTTATATTCGAAGGTTTCCTCGTGAAATTAATTAGTTAGTTAATGGTGTTTATATTCAGAAGTGTTGTTTTCAACTCCATTGACTTTATTATTGTTATTATTATCATCACTAATTCTTTTAAATATCGACCAACCTTTCACCCTTAATCGACTCTCCAATCCTATCATCATTCTTATAATATAGCCGCACTGTTATAGCTAATCCAATCCTTTAACCCATCATTTATGAGAGAACCTTTGGTGATGATAAATGTTTCAGATACTGATGAAGGTTTTGATCTGTGTTTGTTATGCAGGTAGCTCAATTCTGCCAGGGAAGTTCCACTGGATGATCATACTGTTCGCGTCTATGCTTATGGTTCTGCGCATGTAAGAGTGAAACTGAGCCTCACCAGCCACTGTTTTCTCCATGGTAGACTAATTTTATACTTAAAAATAAAATTTACTTGGTTTTGATTATTCTATCGATTCTTGTGTGTATATTCAGTTTGTACTGAATAAAAAATAGACCACAGAAGAGGGTGATTTATTTAGGTAGGACACATGTTTTGAGCTTATATGGTTGTGTTTACACTTCACATACAATCTCTAAATTCTTGTTTTATTAAGGAAATATTTAGTATGTTTTAAAAATAGTATGTATATATAAATTTAAGAAATTGATTTGAGTATTGGATAAAATGTTACTTCTGGAGAAAATTTAACTGCAACAAGTTATTAGCAATACACTCGGCCACATGTAAATTTCCCCTTTCACTTTCTTCCTAACAAAACATTTCAGAGTTAGGTGTATACAAGTCCCTCATAAGAAAAAAAACAACTCAATCTCATCAGCAGAAAAGATAAAATAACAAGGTCCGGGCAGCTTCTAGGCAACATGATTCTTCTGAATGATGATAGAGTTTAATACATTCAAGCAAATTTGACTGTATTAGCAATAAAAATTTAATAACAATAAAATCAATGGGCTAAACTCAGACAGTTGACACTGCTAAATGCAATTTTCCCCTTTACTTCCTTCCCCAAGAGAAGGCTTCTCCATAAGGTGTGAAAAAGTCCATATCAAAAAATTGTGTTATCACAAGAAAAGATAAAAGAATGATAAGTCAGAAAGCAACTGGGGATAGAATAACCAAGGTTCTGCCTTAAAAAAAAATCACATCAAGATCAAAGCAAAAGGTTTAGGCTTGCTGAACGGAGCAAATACACAACTACTAGCTGGTTATTTTCAATCTGTGGTTAGTTGCTACTCGCTATTTGATTAAAATATTTTAAAAAATCATTTCTAGAATCAAACAAGATGTCCCTTGCAAGGAAGAATACATAAAATACTCCAAACGTCAACACAACCATAGAACAAGTTGGGAGTGATCAAACAATCTATTGTTATCACATTTTCATACTAAAACCTTCGGCTTTGATGATCAATCAATCTCCTTAAACCTAAAAGCTGGTGTTAAAGTCATGTTAACATAACAGGAAAAAAAAGCAATAATAAGATTCTATAACTTTTGTTTTTCTTTCATATTTCCTGATCTAGAGCCTATGCTACAGTTACGTTGACATTTTCTTGGAATTCACAAAACGCAATGTCCCACATCTCACAATGCACTCTGGAAACTCATCTGAGTAGAGCTCCCAATTCTGTCACATGGGCATTTAGAAATTTCCTTATTTGCCACCAAAATATGACCATACATCTGAAATCTCCATTTCCATATTCTCCAACGTTTGTAACTGATGAATACAACCACTTCTACACTTACGCACCCTTATGCCTTCTTATATCTGAGATCATGGTGCAAAAATGAAAACAATTAATGGAAGGCCATCCTTTGATCTTGGAAAAATTGCTATTAATAAATTGCTCAATCCCTCAAGAAAATAGTTATTAACTAAAAGTTGCAACATGGTCCACAAAATTAAGATTCCATCTTTAACCTCAGTAAACCTATTTAACCACAGCAGTTCAGGATTATTAGCAACGGTACACCAAAAGTTAAAAGCAATCCAATGATGACAAATGGGCACTTGTATGAACTAAAAGTCACAAAGGAACTCCCAATAAGCCAAATTACAGGTAGAACAGTTTTGACATTCAGGATTCCCTCCATTTGAAATTCTCAGTTCCTTACTTCACATGGACAGTAGTAGAAGGCACAAATAACATAGTGAAGAATACCCTCATCGGTTTGACAAGTAGAAGGGACTGTTACTTTAGGCACTGCTCTATATGGAATAACAACCAAAGGGAATGAAAAACAGAGTAAACAGCAGAAGCACAAAATGTTGCCGTAAGCAATTTATTTCTTGAATCCCATGGGCGCAAAAGACCTTGTCAAAACAATGTAGTTGCACATGAACAATATAAGCATGAAAAAATTTCATTCATTTCCCATTATTTCACATCTCCATTCGTATGCTAATTGGGCAAAGTCCTTTCATGGTGCCCAATTAACCACATAGAGTAAAAATAATTTCCAACAAGCAGGAACCAGTTAGACAATGCCCATCTAAACAGTTTTCACTAATAAAATAATTAACAACAACAATAGCAAAGCAGCAGATGATAAGAGATTCAGTTGTCACTACCTCCTTTGAAAATATCACTTGGCCTTGACCTCCACTCCACTCTTCCCAGCAATAATCACCGCAGTCGCCATATCCAAAAACAACCCATGTTCCACCACTCCTTCAAAAGCCGAAATCTCCTTTCCAGCTGCATATGCATCTTGAATTGGATTCTCGAAATACAAATCCACGATGTAATTGGAGTTATCAGTCACATATGGCTTGCCAGCTTCATTCAATCTTAGCTTGGCTTCGACCCCTCCTTCATTGAACAATTCTTTCAACCTCACCAAATTGTACTTCCAACAAAATTGCACGACCTCCACCGGCATTGCGAGCTTGCTCCCGCCAAGACCCGTTACCAGTTTCGTCTCGTCGGCGACAACCACGAACTTTTCAGACGCCGCTTCCACCATTTTCTCTCTCAAGAGAGCCCCACCCCGGCCTTTGACTAGGTTGAGATCAGGGTCGACCTCATCAGCACCGTCTATAGCGAGGTCTAGACGGGGATGATCGTCAAGGACTGAAAGTGGGATCCCGAGAGAGCGAGCTTGCTCTTCGGTGCGTTTTGAAGTGGGTATACCAACAATATCAGTTAATTGGCCGGATTGTAGGAGTTCTCCGATCTTAGCAACAACAAAGGCGGCGGTGGAGCCAGTACCGAGTCCGAGAACCATACCGGATTTGACGTAATCAACGGCTTTGCCGGCTGCAAGTTTCTTGAGTTCATCTTGGGTGAGTATAGGGGCGGATTGGGCTCTGATAGAGAAGTTCTTGGTGGGAGTGCGTAGGCTAAGGGAGCGGGTGCGCAGGGGAAGGAGGGAAGAGGCATTATGGTAGAGGGAGGATGAGGAGGTGGAGGGAGGGGAGAGGAGGGATAAGGAGGCCATTGGTGGAAATGGAAAAGAGAGGAAATGAAAGGTTTGTTTTCGGCTGTTCTTCTGTCGTGTTTGGGTTTGGTGGTGTGGTTTCAGTTTTATGTTTGCAAGGAAGATAGAGTGAGAGACCTCTGGCTGGTGGTTGGAGGGGGCATTTGAGGTTTTTTCCTTCATTCTTCAATATATATTTAGACATAATTTATATTAAATTATTTTATCACATTTTGCTATTTTTAAAATCATATTTTGTTAAAATATATTTTCTTATTAAATATAAAATTTAATCAATTAATTATTCTTTTAATCTAATAAAATTTTAGATATTATATTATAATTATTATTAACTTTTGAATATAATTATAATTTAATATAAATATTTAATATTTTTAATCCAATTAACTTTATATTAGGATCACGATGAATTAAGATATATGTTATTATTACTTGATTAATATAAAGTAAAATTATTTTATTATAAAAAATAATATAATTTAACATAAATTTATAATTCAAGATTTTTGTAAAATTATTTTTTTATAAAATAATTAATTATGAAAATTTTATTAATTTAATAAAAAATAACATTTCTTTAGATTAAAAAAATATGTATAATATTTTTAAAAATTTTAAGAGATAAATTATATGATAAATTTTATTAAAAAATTATAAGAATAGATTTAAGTTTATTAAATATTATTTATTAATTTTTTTAAAAAAATTATATATTTTTTTTATATAAGAAAATTTTATTTTTTTATTAAGTTAATAATATTTTTATAATTAACTAATCGTATGAAAATTCAATAAAATGGGTATATTAAATTAATTTTTTAATTATATTTTATATAAATAAAAGCACCATAAATAAATATAAGCATATTAATTAATTAATATTAGTGGTAAGCGGTGATTCAAACCATTGACAAACAAGTTACAATCCCACCAAAGATCAGATTTTCAGCAGCCCCTATCGAGTTCGGGTCTTTAAATCGGGTCATGAGAACCCGAAGCAAATGATCCCAATCGAAGCGGGTTACTATGTAAAACGATATCGTTTAATCTAGCTAATTCCGTCTTCCCTTGATATTCCTTAGCTGGTCACAGTATATGACGATCTTTGTCCTAACACAAGACAACAGTGCTCATTCTCTTTGCGTGTGCTTCCTCTTTCTATTAACTTGTCTCTTTCTATACTCTCATTAAGCACTGCAATTCAAAATCATGTCTACAGAATCAGCCAGTGCAATTCAAAAAAGCCAAGTAAGTATTTTTGTTTTCAGTTTTTCTTCTTCCTTTCCACCTTTTGTTGGGTTTCTGAGAGAATTAATGGAAAATATTGGAATCTGGGAACTGGGTTTTGGCGGGTGAATTGAGATTTGTTAATTGCGTGTTTCAATCTTTTTAATGAATAAGGTTGATCTGGTAGACTTCGTTGATTGGTCCGGAGTTGAATGCCTTAATCAAAACTCCAGCCACTCTCTTCCCAATGCTCTTAAACAGGTAAATTTGCCAGCAGAAACTTGTCCCATTTTATGCATTGGATATTGTATACATTGTTTTGGATTTTTTTTAAGACAAAAATCTTGCATTATTGTTCCTTCTTGCTCTCACGAGTTCAATTTTTATTTTCTTTTCTTCTTTTGTTTTTCTTTTCAATTTTAATGCAACAGAAGTTTTGATATTCAAAATTGTTATTCAATACGCTTACCTCAATTTTCTTGGGAGCCAAATTGACTGATATGATGCTTACTAAGCTTTGTTTTGAACATCATGCTCACTTGAATCACGCTCACTTGAATCACGCTCAAAGAAAGAATTCTCTCCCCTCAAATGCTATCAACAATAATTTGATTACTATATTTTGTTTTTATTGTAATTTGCTCATAAATAGGGATATAGAGAAGATGATGGTTTGAATCTAGAGAGCGATGCAGATGAGCAGTTGTTGATTTATATACCTTTCACTCAAGTTGTTAAACTGTACTCTGTCGTTGTCAAAGGACCTGAGGAAGAAGGTATCTATTAATCTAGACCCTTTTCATTTTTTTCTCATTGCATTATCAAATTTAATCATTCATTCCGTTTCGCAAAGGTTTTAATGAAAATGCTCTTATCTGCATGGTTAGTATTCTAATGAGAAGGCTGTCTCTCCAGGTCCTAAGACTGTAAAACTTTTCTCAAACAAGGAGCATATGGGATTTAGGTATTATTTAGCAACTCTTAACTAATTAAAGTTTTGGGGGGAAAATGCAAACTTAGACCTTTTTTTTTTTTTTTTTTTTAATTTCATTATGTGATAATGGCAGTAATGTCAACGAATTCCCTCCTAGTGACACTGCAATTTTATCACCAGATAATCTCAAGGTTTGTTGTTATCTTGTGCTGCTACTTTGACGCTGAGGCTATGTTTTCATAAATTATGTTAACAGAATCTTTTGTGTTGCCATTTATGTTTTGTTAACTTCTCTGCAGGAAAAACCTGTAGTCTTGAAGTATGTTAAATTTCAGAATGTTCGCAGGTATCTGAAGTTCTTGTGTTGTTATACTCCATTTTGTTTTATCATGATATTTGATTATCTCTAGCAGCTAATTTTACTTAATTTTTATCAGTTTGACAATATTTATTGAAGATAACCAGTCAGGTTCTGACATCACTAAAGTCCAAAAGATTGCTCTGTTTGGAACAACGTAAGTTTTGAATGATCATTGAATTTTAGCTATAGGTTCCCTTCTTTTGGTGCTACAACTGTCTTCTTTACCCCTATGATATCTCTGTCATTTATGTGCTTGGCTTCCTATTCAGTGAACCAGTGTCATTACTTATTTCTTTGGCAATTATAATGTCTTTCGACATATTTTGGAGTAGCAACTTTATAGTCATTATTAGGTTATGAAAACCCGTAAATTCTAATGACTAGTTCGACTGTTCAAAAGTTAAATTTGAATTTGGAGTGTTTTTGTCAACTCATGCTGCTTGTGCTTACCGGCTGAATGCATACTACTTCCAGTTTTGTACAACCAATAGGATATGGATTAGATTTTTGCATGTCTCATGTGCTCCCAACGCTTGTGATGAGACAATTCCATTGTTTACTCCTGCTTGAAGTTTTTTGTTCAGTGTATCATAATCAAACTTCTGAAGACATAAATCAAGTTTTATCAACCAAGAAATATTTGCATTTTATATGATTTTTTGTTGGGTGAACTATCATCTGACTTCTTTCATCAAGTACTGGAAAGAAATAGTGAGATTATTTATTGATTTGATCCTCGGATCAGCTGGTACTAACTGTACAGAAGGTACACTGAAAAGACAGGTAAGTTGCAGCTGTCATTTTTACTTGTTTCAAAGTGAAAATAACAATTAAAGCATCCTTTACCTCCACAGTTCTTTAGCTTTTCATCCTTATTGAACAACTTGGTTAGAACAGTTTATATATTTCGAACATATTCTGTATTTAACTTTCATAGTTGCAATTTGCTTTTTTCCTGTTCTCCTTTAATAAATGTAGGTGGTCTGGGCATCCCACATCAATTTGCTGAGTGTTTTCTCGTATTGCAGGGTGGAAACAACAGACATGAAGGGCTTGAAGAAGATTGAGGATCATTGACAGTATACGGGTGCTAAGAAAGGGTTGAAGTTTCTTGCAACCGCTGTTAAATTTCTCATTTGTGTTTTTCTAAGTTAAAACCAGTTATTATAAATATCAAACAATTTGGTGCCTGAAAGTTTTGTGGCTGTTATTTCAACCTCTCTCGTCCTGGAAATTTGGCAAATTCCTAGAATTCTGTGATGTTTTTACCAACTTCTGAGGTCATGTCTAGTTCGGTTACATTTTAGCTTTGTTGTGATACTTAGTTTATCAAGTGTTTTCAGATACCAAATCTTGATACGGACCCAGGAGAATCGTTAGCTTAATATCGATGGCCCTGCAAAGAAAGTTTTTCTCCAGAGCACTGCTGTCGATGTTTACCTCATTCTCCACGTAAAGCTACATCTGTAGGCATATCATTTTTCACTATCCATAAAATAATTATCAATTATAAGTTCAAAATTTTACTACTCGTAATTTCAATTACACCAAAGAGAATCTTCAACTTATAGTAAATATGTTAATTAGTCTCTCTCATTTTCTTTTAGACATAATTAATATATTTACTATTTTAACTACTTCATACTGTCACGACCCAACCTATGGGCCGGACCGGCACTAGGACCTGGGCCAGTTTAAAGCCCCCGAGGCCCGGAGTAAGCCTAACTATTCCTCAAATCCATAATCAGGCCCACAATTTAGGCCCAATATGCATATAAAATAATTTAAATCAAACTGTTATAATTTCATTTCGGGCCAACTTAGCCCACAAATTTTCAGAAACTAAAATCAGGGGAGCCCAGCTCAACCCTGTTACCTCACTTACAAACTGTTTAAATACCATACAAATCTTCATTTATTAATCTTAAAAATTTAAATTAACCCAACCTCTACCAAGGTCCACACTATTTCTAACACATGCGGAGTTCTAGATTTTAAATTTAGAAAAAGATAGTAAAACAATTAAATAATTGACGTTAAACCTGCGAGGAAGAAAACAGGTTGTTCTGTAAAATAACTCCTCCTGTGGCCTGGAAAAATATTGAACAGGAGTGAGCGTTCAACTCAGAGAGTAAAATATCAATTTTAACCATAATCTCTATAACTATCTGAAACTAATGCACCCTGTAGAGTGAAATGCAACATCAACATCATATTCACATCATAGCATCAAAAAGGTAATTTGGAGCACTCACACACCCTGTAGCATCAATCATAATATATTGGGAGCTGATCCTATACGCCTCTCTCTTAAATCCAACCTGGTGCCAGCGAAGAACTCAAGCCGGACTTTCGCTTAATAAACCAAATCGAGGGTCCCAGCGAAGAACTCAAGCCGTGACTACCCCTCGAAGGAACGGGTCCCAGCGAAGAACTCAAGCCGTGACTACCCCGTCCTATCCATAGTCCACACCACATCACACGCACGCCAACGCACGCACACTGCTCCAAATTACCACAACAATACTCATGGCACATTAACAGTTATGAATGCAACATAATTCGTGCCTAGAGTTTAACTACATAAATATATGCATATAAGTGATGCATGGGCATGCTGAACATATAATAATATCGAAATTACAATTAAAATTGATATTTTACTCACAGTACACCGTCGACTATTGTGGCTGCTGGATGCAGGAAAATAGTTGATCTCGATCACCTAATAATTAAATTATAAATTTATTAGTACTAACTCAAAATAAAACTCTAAAGAGGCAATAGACAGCCTAATTCATGCCTGAAATCAGTGAGTTTCTATACAGGGACCTACCCAACCTGCAAAAAGGCTCAAATAACACTTCTAAATTCTCAATTTCTACAATCACATCTCATCAATATCACATGGGCCCTCCAAATCGGACAATACTCAAAATCTTAAAAATTACGTTTTAGTCCCTATAATTGACATTTTTCAAAAATCCACTCAAACAAGCTCTAAAAATTCTAAAATTTTGCCCCGCGGTCCTTAATAATATTATAAGGCTATTGCAAAATGAATTGTAATTTTCTAATTACCCATGAATATTTTATTCAAGAATTTTACTCGATTCCATATGTTTCCAACACTAACATATTCCTAATTCAACCCAATTAAATATTCACATATTTAAACCTCCATCCTCAAGCTCCAACCAATTATATAAAATTTGATTATCTTAATTTCAATTAATCTTATATGCCCACATGCTAAAAATATAACTAAAATCCATCCATATTTCTCAAAAATATTCTACGATCACCCAAAAATTCAACTAACACCATAGAATATCTCCAAATAATTTTACTTTCATCATATATTTTTCTTAGAATTTTTCTCCAATCTTTTCCTGCTTAAGAAACACGTATTTATGCTCCATGCATGCAGAGAAATAATAAGAATTGTCTTACCCAAGTTTATCTGTGTCTCAAAATTCCAAAAATTTATGAGGAAGCCTCGGAAGTTGAACCATCTCCATAGCTCACGGAGCCACCGCCGCACCACCGCAAGACGGTGGCCGGCCGCGTCGCCGCAACATTTTCCGAATCTGATCATACCCCCATGCTCCTCTACTCTTCCTCAGTCCATATGTGGTCTCGGATCGTCGATCCAACGGTCGGATCGTCGTAGATCTGACGAAAAAGCTTGAAAAACCCGAAACTTCTCTCCTCCATATCTCACTCATCCGACCTCCATTTGCTTCAAAATTGGTATCAAAAGAAAGCTCTCGGAACAAGCTTTCCAACGCCACCGAAATCGCCTCGATCGGACGTCGGATGAAGCCGAAATCGCGCCGGAAAGCCGCTGCCCACTGTGCGCGCGTTTTCTCTCTCCTCTCCCTCTCTTGCCGCCGTTTCTGGTGGTCCTGGTGGTCGCCGGAGGGTCGCCGGCCGGTGGGGAGCTGCTTGGGACGTCGCCGGCCGGTCACCGGAGAAAGGAAGAAGAAGAAGAAAGGGAAGGAGAGGGAAAGAAGAGAAATGGGGGGGGGGGGGGTTTCCTCCCGATTTTTGAAACTTTTTTTTTTTTTTTTTTTTTAATAAAAGGCTGCTGTGACAGTGGGAAACCCACTGTCACACGCCAATCCCATTTTTCAAATTTTTTTTTTTTTTAAGGGTTGTTACATTCTTCCCCCCTTCAGAAAAATTCGTCCTCGAATTTTCGAATAAGCCAGAGATATGGAAAAGAAGATTATCAGAACAAGTGCAATCATTACTCCTCCAGCTATGCAGAGATTGGTAAAACATTTATTCTTCAAACTCTTTGTACATTATATATGACATTCTATTACTCTCTTATTCTACTATGGTGTCCTATTTGTCTTCATCTCTATCTAGAGATGCTCTTATCTCTTGGCTATTCATTGACCATTCTTCTGACATTTCAAGCATTCGCTATATCTCACTGTTCTTGACTTGACTTGATGTCTCATAACTTCAATCAACTTTAGTGCTTACCTCACTTTTATTACGCCCCAACATGTCTCTTGGTGACTTCAGTCATCATTCCTTTGTTTTAATAATCTCTGTTTTCCCCAATGACATAACTTATGTTCCTTATTCCATGATATCCTATGAGTAGCTTTCCTGTAGCACCTAATCTAGGCATCTTGTTCGAGATCTTCACTCTTCTTATGACTTCAGTGGTTAATACCTATAAATCTTCTCACTCCCATTATACTTTAAATTTTTAATGTCTCATGTGTCATTACTAAGGTACTTAGACTAACCTTTGTCCATCTTATGTAACTAGTCAGGTAGAGTCCCCTCCAAGGGCCAAGTGTATCATTTATCAATATTGGAAAGTGGACTGGGTCTCACCTTCTAGGTAACAAAAGTGTTTATATTCTCTGACACTCAACCCATGCGACTTATCAATTCTCACTCCTTCTCTGGAATATAAATATCTAGACTTCTTCCTATAGCTTCTTAGTATGTGGCCTACTTCTGACACATTAGCACTCAGATCGAGGCTCTATTACTCCTTTAATCTATCATCTCATAATAACTTGTTTTAAACATCTCTTAGTATGTACCTAGCATACCTATTCCTCCTTATCCTCATCATTATAACTAGCTTTACAAGCTTTCTTCTTGTCCTTTGGATCTTATCCACTTCCTTTTTCCTATTTCTAGTATTGTTGATATCTTTTCAACCTGCTGTACTTATTCATTGATCTTAGTCCTATTTCACCCTTACACCTTTTTCCTTCAATGATATCCATCCCATCATCAACTTTAACTTTCATTTTATTTCTTAGTCTTATCTTGATTACTAGTTCCATTACTTCGAGAATTTTAACCTTATGGCTTACTCTTGCCAGCACATTCTTCACCTTTTGTAACACTCATAATTAACCATAGAAAATTTTTCTTGTATTCCCTTTTTCCAGCTTAACTATCAGAACATTATCATTCCCTACCAGCCTTAGTAGGAAATTGTTTATCCTGGATGGATATGAGCCCCTGAAACTATAAGTTTCATCTGGACTAACACTGCTGTGGGAAATGTGTGCCATGCCTTAATTCTAAACAAAATACTTTATGTGTTCATTCTCCTTAATATAATCACATATACTGCCTATAGCTTTCTAAACTTCAACCTCAAATTACCCATCAGCAACAATTTCATCTATTGAAACTCATCCATAAATAGTACTTCATCTAGCTAATAGTTTAAAATAGTCGCAAGCCTTAATAGCTAACTCAATTTAACTTCTGCCATTACTCTGATCGTCCTTTCATACTTAACATTAGGTATGCACTTACTGTCATTCTCATATCACGAAATTATATATGAATTGGTGCCTACCAAACTCTCAAATAACTAGGTCTCCTTGACTCAGTCTCTGTTCCTTATATAACCTTCTAGAACCAAAAGCACAAGCTAAAATTGAAAAGAAAGAAAAATACTCTTATATTCAACTACGCTCGATTGTCCATATAATAATGTTTAACCTATGTTTCTTGGTTTTTCTCTCCAAATTTCATTATCTCCTAGCACAATTGTGCTCTACCTATAAGGTATCATCTGCATGAACCCTTTACCGTACCATTGTCCTTCCTGACATAATATTTTATAATTTATTAACTTTACTTATACTCGACCTATGATTCATATCTACCATCGTTTATATTGTGCCCATAACTTTTGTTGATCCCTGAAAGATTTCTCTCACTAATAGATTCTTCCAACACTAATTCCACCCTTATCTATGGTTATTAATTTTGATCCTTGAACTTCCTAGTGATTTATAACCACCCAGACTTGTCACTTTTCATTTTACCCCTACTGTTGTTCTGTCATTATTGCTTCACTGCAAAGTGATTCTGTTGATCACACTAAAAATGTTTGCCTGACATTTATAATGAACCTCAACTACCTTTTCACTATCTCAAAAGTCTAACCTAAAACCTATGTGTCATTATCTATCATTCTTTTCCTCTCATCATACCTATTTGATCCCTTAGACTGACTTTTATTCAACTTACTGCTTACTAACTTCTCTTTCTCTACCTATTTAGGTAGTCCGCAATACCATCGCACACCTTCTAACATTTACTCATTATTATTGTATTCCATACCTCCATCACTGTTCTCACTAATGTGGTCCCATTTTGGGTTTTCCATCCTTGTCATTCTCCTTGCCAAGAGTAACACTTAACCTACCCTATATCTTAACTTTGTTCCTTTTGTTACGCGCCCATTCAGGTTGTCCTTTCATTTATTTCCTTTGTCTTACCCAAAATAGAACTTGACTATTCTATCCCTGGTTCCATTCTTCTTCCTAACATGACAGCTGTACTTGCTAACTATATCTTTCAGAGTCTCTATCGCGTTATCATATGTCTGTGCTACTCAGATTTGGTCCTTTGACCACTCTAGCTAGTACTCCAACTGGCACTTAGATTATATTGCATCTGTAATCAATTATCCCAATTTTTATTCTACACTTTCTCTATCTACTGGCCTTCTGTGATTTATCTTCGCTAATTTATTACTCTTAACACTATTATAATTAGATTATACTACTGTTTGAACAATATGAAGTCAGAAAGGAACTCAGGAAATTGCAGTCATACCTTTATCGTATGATTTCTATTCTTATCCTTTAGCTTACATAATACCCTTACTACCTCGAGAACTGATTCTGCAGTAATTTTATTTATTATTATTTTTATTATTATTATTATTATTTTCCATGTTTACTCAATTCCAAAACTTAAGATTTCGGGCACCCAAATCCGTCATCCAATTCAAAGGATTTACATCCATTGTGATCTGATTATATATGATTCCTATAATGGAACTTGTATCCTCTCCAGGATACCCGAGCCAACTACTCTCTACCACACTCTACAGTCCCATCTGGGGCACTATTTTGTGGGTCACCATTATTAGTAATAACTTTCGATCCCTTCTGAAAAGATAGGACTATACCCTAACTTGCTGCAACAAAGGTACTACATTTACCACCTTGCCCAAAACCATGTCAAACTAATGTCTCTCTCATCATATCATAGCTCTGTAAATCATCAATTCATAGTTTCGACCTTCTCTAGGCAGTAGGGTTGTACTTTATTCCATACTGATACACACAAGGTATACTATTCTCACTAAGCTCTAAGCAAAATGTCTGTCGTACTACAAAAATGATCCAAAATTCCATACTGAAGACTAGATGATCTCACTCTATAAGTGTCACGTTTACTTTGCAACTAATCCGAAACCTCTGGTCTGATGGCAACTCTTAATGCAGCTCTAGCTCATGCTAGGGTAACTGAGTCACTGACTCTAGTTACCACCCAACTGTGACCTTTCAATATTCTAACTCTAGACTCTTAACCAGGAGTTCCCAACTCCTCTGCAGATATAAAACTCTGTTCTGGCATAACTGTACCAAAACAGAAGCCATCTGCAAACACCCTCATTATGGAGCACCACGGGGATGCACGCAGCTCTACACAATAATCTCATGTCGTTACTGTAATCTGCAGCTTACAGAGCAGACATCGAGAACATTGTATAGTTACTACGATACGTCTGGACCGATTAGGCCTCCGAATTTCTTATCTCTCTCGAATCTTCTATTATCATAAACTCATTCTGACTGGGTCATCCACTGATGACTGCTAGCAGTGGTATCCTCATCCTTATCTAGGGCAACTGTACTTTCAAGACTCACCTTTATGTACTCGTGCCTTGCACGAAATGGGCACACCATTTAAACTCATACAGACAGAAACATAGCATTTCTTGGAGTACGTATCCTCATGATAGACCTCACATGTCTATTAACTCTATTTCACATTTCTATGTACTCCACGAAAATCAAGACACTAATTGAGGCACTTTTATATTTCCCGAGGTATAACGCAGAATCTAGAAACAAAGAATTACAGGAAAAGACGAAACAGAATCCTATACTCCGCATGTGACTCCTAGTAGACTCTTCCCAACACTTAGATAATTTTTCCCTATGAATCTGGAGCCTAAGCTCTGATACCACATTTGTCACGACCCAACCTATGGGCGGACCAAGACTAGGACACAGGCCGCTTTAAAGCCCCCGAGGCCCGTAGTAAGCCTAACTATTCCTCAAATCCATAACCAGGCCCACAATTTAGGCCCAATATGCATATAAAATAATTTAAATCAAACTGTTATAATTTCATTTCGGGCCAACTTAGCCCACAAATTTTCAGAAACTAAAATCAGGGGAGCCCAGCTCAACCCTGTTACCTCACTTACAAACTGTTTAAATACCATACAAATCTTCATTTATTAATCTTAAAAATTTAAATTAACCCAACCTCTACCAAGGTCCACACTATTTCTAACACATGCGGAGTTCTAGATTTTAAATTTAGAAAAAGATAGTAAAACAATTAAATAATTGACGTTAAACCTGCGAGGAAGAAAACAGGTTGTTCTGTAAAATAACTCCTCCTGTGGCCTGGAAAAATATTGAACAGGAGTGAGCGTTCAACTCAGAGAGTAAAATATCAATTTTAACCATAATCTCTATAACTATCTGAAACTAATGCACCCTGTAGAGTGAAATGCAACATCAACATCATATTCACATCATAGCATCAAAAAGGTAATTTGGAGCACTCACACACCTGTAGCATCAATCATAATATATTGGGAGCCGATCCTATACTCTCTTAAATCCAACCTGGTGCCAAGAAGAACTCAAGCGGACTTTCGCTTAAACCAAATCGAGGGTCCCAGCGAAGAACTCAAGCCGTGACTACCCCTCGAAGGAACGGGTCCCAGCGAAGAACTCAAGCCGTGACTACCCCGTCCTATCCATAGTCCACACCACATCACACGCACGCCAACGCACGCACACTGCTCCAAATTACCACAACAATACTCATGGCACATTAACAGTTATGAATGCAACATAATTCGTGCCTAGAGTTTAACTACATAAATATATGCATATAAGTGATGCATGGGCATGCTGAACATATAATAATATCGAAATTACAATTAAAATTGATATTTTACTCACAGTACACCGTCGACTATTGTGGCTGCTGGATGCAGGAAAATAGTTGATCTCGATCACCTAATAATTAAATTATAAATTTATTAGTACTAACTCAAAATAAAACTCTAAAGAGGCAATAGACAGCCTAATTCATGCCGGAAATCCGGCAGAGTTTCCCCTATACCTGGGACCTACCCAACCTGCAAAAAGGCTCAAATAACACTTCTAAATTCTCAATTTCTACAATCACATCTCATCAATATCACATGGGCCCTCCAAATCGGACAATACTCAAAATCTTAAAAATTACGTTTTAGTCCCTATAATTGACATTTTTCAAAAATCCACTCAAACAAGCTCTAAAAATTCTAAAATTTTGCCCCGCGGTCCTTAATAATATTATAAGGCTATTGCAAAATGAATTGTAATTTTCTAATTACCCATGAATATTTTATTCAAGAATTTTACTCGATTCCATAAGTTTCCAACAGCTAACATATTCCTAATTCAACCCAATTAAATATTCACATATTTAAACCTCCATCCTCAAGCTCCAACCAATTATATAAAATTTGATTATCTTAATTTCAATTAATCTTATATGCCCACATGCTAAAAATATAACTAAAATCCATCCATATTTCTCAAAAATATTCTACGATCACCCAAAAATTCAACTAACACCATAGAATATCTCCAAATAATTTTACTTTCATCATATATTTTTCTTAGAATTTTTCTCCAATTTTTCCTGTTTAAGAAACACTGTATTTATGCTCCATAGATAGAGAAATAATAAAAATTGTCTTACTCGAGTTTATCTGTGTCTCAAAAATTCCAAAAATTTATGAGGAAGCCTCTGGAAGTTGAACCATCTCCATAGCTCACCGGAGCCACCGCCGGCACCACCGCGCACGGTGGCCGGCCGCGGTCGCCGGCAACATTTTCCGAATCTGATCATACCCCCATGCTCCTCTACTCTTCCTCAGTCCATATGTGGTCTCGGATCGTCGATCCAACGGTCGGATCGTCGTAGATCTGACGAAAAAGCTTGAAAAACCCGAAACTTCTCTCCTCCATATCTCACTCATCCGACCTCCATTTGCTTCAAAATTGGTATCAAAAGAAAGCTCTCGGAACAAGCTTTCCAACGCCACCAAAATCGCCTCGATCGGACGTCGGATGAAGCCGAAATCGCGCCGGAAAGCCGCTGCCCACTGTGCGCGCGTTTTCTCTCTCCTCTCCCTCTCTTGCCGCCGTTTCTGGTGGTCCTGGTGGTCGCCGGAGGGTCGCTGGCCGGTGGGGAGCTGCTTGGGACGCCGCCGGCCGGTCACCGGAGAAAGGAAGAAGAAGAAGAAAGGGAAGGAGAGGGAAAGAAGAGAAATGGGGGGGGGGGGGGGTTTTCCTCCTCCCGATTTTTGAAACTTTTTTTTTTTTTTTTTTAATAAAAGGCTGCTGTGACAGTGGGAAACCCACTGTCACACGCCAATCCCATTTTTCAAATTTTTTTTTTTTTTTTTTTTTAAGGGTTGTTACACATACACTACATGGGTGTCTTCAACTATAATGGGTTATAGTATACTATTCACCATCTTAGGCTAAAGTTTGTTTCCCGTTATGGGACTGCAATACGTTAATGGGCAAACTCAAATTTTCAGTTATTGACACATTCACTAATTCAATGGGCTAAAAATCTCTCTATAAGTAAAGTCAAATTAATCTTTTTTATAATACTCCTAAATAACATTAAAATAGAAATTCTAGGAAATAATCCTCTATGGTATTGAGAAATATTTATCCACTTAATTTAGAAAAATGTCTTTTCAAATCCTATGAGAATTTTGAATCATAATTTTAATTACTTGTTATGAAAAACCTGCACAAATTAAAGAACATAAATTTAATGTGATTTGGTAGACTACAAATCCACTATGAAGGAAAAATAATTATACAACCACTAATTATTTTTTTATTTTCAAAATTATTCAAACAAAACTCATGAAATTTGATGTATCTCTTTACTTCCCGAACTCTTTACAATATAATAACCAAATTATTTATATATAGACCACTAAAATCTAATTATTTTGAGATTTTTAATTATTAAATTTCATAATTTAAATTTTACTTAAACTTTTTATTTTATCTAATTTCTTAATTCCATGTAACTTGGACTCCAAAAAAAAAAATACAGTACAAATACAACAAAAAGTAAAATTTAATTTAATTTTTTTTCATTGTTTTCCCTATAATTAAGTTGCTTCTCCTCCTATCTGGAGGCTGCTGCAAGTTCCAAGCAGCCTTTTTCCAATCTCTTCTATGCATGGCTCGTTTACCCGAACCACTGCTTAACTAAATCTTTTTTTAATCAAAGAAATAGGTTGTTTGGAGAAATTTCAAACCATAACCAAACCATTATAGGTGGTTAACCATTGAATCAGTTAATAATTTATTAACATCAACTAACACACATGGCACAAATGATTTGCTTCAAGCGTCATGAAATAACTATATAAATGCATTTGCAATGCCTTGTATATCATCAATGGGTCTAGATAACCAGTAAATTTCAAAATTGAAAACATAAACCGAATAAAAAATCATTAAAAAATTATCAATTCGACTAACCAAACCAATTAATACTGGTTTGGTTATTCTAATTTTCTATTCAGTTCATCTGTTTCAATTCCATTTTTTGCTCACCTATGTTTGATCATTTTGTACTTCCTCATGTTTATGTTAGACAAATATCTTTTGGCATATAAAGGTCTCTCTCTCATGCTGTTCAATTCAAAGAGCAGAATCCATGTCAGCAACAACTTAATATTTCCTTGAAGAAGATTCAATCATGTTAAAATAAAATCTTTCATACAAAACAAACTGTTACACAATTTAAAAAGCAGCCCCTTTACGTATGGTTTTTGTATACGGCCTCTCAAAGGCCTGGCAATTATGCCGCACATGAAGGCTAACAGAAATGCTAGATTTCATTTGCTTTGTTTGAAGCAACATTTAAATGATAATAGGAAGGAAATAATTACACTATAGAAGTTGTCAGTCATCATCCAATGAGGTTGATGATTGGGCTCTACAAGGATGAGTTGCTTGAATACAGGTCAATGCTACCCAACTGCAGCCGTGAATTTGATTGCACGTCTTTGACTGCTAGAAACCGGAACCTAAAATTGTACAACTCAAAATCATAGATCATGAAAAACTACAATATAACAAGAGCAAAATGACCATAATTTTGACTAAAAGAAGAATTACCTGAATGCATTACAGAAGAAACCTCCTGATTTAATTTTGAATGATCTACGCTGAAAACGATTTCCAAAAGCCTGAGAAATCTGTTTATCCAAAATTCGCCAACTGGATCCCCCATCATCACTTCCCTCAAGAACCCTGTGAAGAAATACTCAATCAGATCATCATGTAGATAAAGGGTAATAAGTCTCAATGAGATTTATACCCTTGGATGCTAATAATCTGTACAAGCAGCAAGAGGAAATTAGCACTGTTTAACTAATGCAGAAGAAATCCATTCACATATTGACATATGCTTGTTAACTAAATTACAACTCAAGGTCATAATTATAATTTTCATACCAATCCATTGGATCCCTCTCCGGTGCATCATTAGCTGACATTAAATCATATGCCACTAGTTCATGCATTTGGTTGTCTGGTAACTTATACACGATCCAACAACCTGGAAATCGTAATTGAAGGCAGAAAATAAGAATCAATAGGTGTCGTGAACTGGATTGTTTAGCAATAAGATAACTTACCCACTGGGCAATCTTCATTTTTCATCAAATTCAAAGAAAGAAAGAAACCAACAGAATTGAAGTAAAAAATTCTCATTTCCATTTTTTAAAATGGAAATTTCATTTGCTCTCTTCAACACACAAACAATCAAACACGTCTGTTTAAAATTTGATAATAATACCTTTTGCACCATTTGGTTCTTCCCATTTAGTTGCACGTAGTCCATCAAATGCTGATGTGGACTGAAATTTGTTAAAAATGGAATCACAAAGAAACTCTTCAGGAACATTCTCCATATATACCCAAACAGTAAATTATTGAAGTGAAACCAAATAGCACTCACAATTCCAAAAGGAAGTTCCTCGCCACTTGCAAGAACTGAACCAGAATGGATTCTGTTCAATCTCATCAATGGCAACGAAAGGGAAGCTTTGCTTAGGTTACTACAGTTGTTAAGGTTGACAATCACATCATCCAAAGCATCCAGCACAACAGGCAGTGCTAAAGAGGTTTTCACAGGGTCACCAGCCAAACAGATGTTCACTTTTTCATCAGTGTCTATCTCACTCTTTAGTGAAAGGGCATTAAGTAACTGATCAAAATAAGGCAGCAAATGAAGCACAAAAGGATTTACGGAAATCGTCCTTTTTTCGTAGGAGGAATTCTTGAGCTCCACCAAAATTTCTTTAAAGATCTTCAGTATTTCAACAGTTCTAGAATTAGAAAGAGAATTCTCAATGAACTGAGAAAGAACAGGGAAAAATGCATTGTAAATGCTTGTCACGTGCACATCTACGCACAGACGAACAGGACAAGAAGAGCAACTTAAAGAGGAATCTTCATTAGAACCAATTTCAGATCTGGAAATGCGCCATTCCTTATCCCCGCTTTGTCTTCCAGGTAAAGAGATTGAAGCATCGTCTTTGGAATGTAAACCTTTCTCAAGTTCTTCTAATTCATTCTTGTCACGGTCTTCAAGCATGGAACAAATCAGAGATGTAAAACTTTTTCGGCAGTCTCTTGTCATATTAGTGAGAGTAGCAGATAAATCTGTCTCTCTGATAATGTTTCGTCGAGACAAAACCTGCAAATTTAAAAAACCCTTTGATTAATAACTCTACGTAAGAGCATCTACAATTACATTCAAAGGGACAAAATCTGAATGATAGAATGCCATTTCTATAGTTATCATTACCTCAAGCCACTTCCTTGTATAACGCTTAGTGACATCATAAACTCCATCTTTTGCAATTGCAATTACATAATTCAATTTCTCATCCCACCTACCAACAAAAAAAAAAAAAAAGGAATCTCAGCTTTTATAGAAGTATGGCAACAATCGAAAAAATAAGTCCGAAAATATATAGATTGGGTAAAAACCAAAGTACCCCTTTTCATATAACAATGGTCTGTCATATACTCGGTCACAAGGGTCAAGATGCATCCATCTGAACAACAATGTTTCAGAACAAAGTTAACTGATGGTTGACATGCGACATCCTCAATTGTCTAGTTTAGCTTAACTATGATTCTCAAATGCTTATTTTGGAAAAATTAAACTGCATGAATTTGTTAATATGACTTACCTTCCCAAAACTTGAGAGAAGCACTCCGTCCAAAGATGATCAGTAAAATCCAGGATCTGGATTGAAAAATCATTGCATTGCTTTCCATCAATACGAAGTGCTTTCATGTAAGGAAATAAACAAACATTGTGCCAAGCTATATGATGCAAAGCATGTTCATGTGGAAGCTGTACTTTTTTTCCTATTCAATTTTAATTTCCTATTCTAATTAGGTTTTTTTTTATTTTTTATTTTTATTTTTGTAAGTTTCCTATTCTATTTAGGATTTTAATATATTTTCCTATTCTAGCTAGGATTGTTTCTTCATGTTTTAGTTAGGATTTAGATTATTTCTTCCTATTCTATTAGGATTCCTCATTGGATGTTACTAAACTTCCTACTTACTTAGGATTTATATTTTCCTAGTTAGTTTAGAGTCTAAACTCTAAATACCCCATAATTCTATGTATTAAAGAGAGTTTTTAGTCAACATAATTTTCACAAGGGTTATTTTTCTCTCAACACTTTCTTTGTATGTGAGTGTGTTTTTAATTCGACCTTTACATTGTGTCAAGTGGTATCAGAGCGGAAAAATCTCTCCAATCAAGATGGATAAACTTGATGGAGGTGGTGATAGCGGCAGTTCTCACAATGGTGATTGGGAGCTAGAGCCCTTGACCTTAGGGATGACGGGTTGCAACGATTGGAGCAATGTTTACAGTAGTAGATGGATCTTAGATTCGGGCGTATCAAGAGATACTTCGAAGAAATTGCATGCCATCTTGATGATTTGAGAACTAATACAAATAGAAATCAGGTTGACAAAAGAAGGCTAGGAGATAGTGCAGCTCATGGTAACCCTATTTATCGACCAATTCCTGCACATAAGCAATATATCTACAATAAAGATTTGGAGGAAGAAGACTATGAACCAATCTGGTTCAATAGGCATCAAAGTTATGGTGGTGATAGGAGAAAAGGAGCGGATTATCAATTAAAAAGTGAAATTCCTAATTTTTATGGAATCTCAACATAGAAGAATTCTTAAAATGGACCGCGAATATAGATAGATTCTTTAACCATGTAGATGTAACAAATGAAAAATGAGTCCAATTGGTGGCTTTTCGGTTGAAAGGTGGTGCTTCTACTTGGTGGGAACAGCCACAATTTAGAAGGAAGCAAGAAGGGAAAAGGCCAGATCATACTTGATACATGATGAATTATTAGTTGGAACAAAAATTTCTACATCTAGATTTTGAGAGGATCTTATTCCAGCAAAAACAATGTTGTCGATAAGAGGTCCAACCAAAACCCTTGATGGTAGAAATGGCAACGGTAGAGTACTCATAAAAATCACCCTACCAGAACTCGAATCTGAACCTGATTAATATTCCCAAAACTCGAATCCATCCCAAACCCGATTATTATTACCCAAAAAATACCTGAATTCTATATATTATATTTTAATTAAAAATCTATATAAAAAATTATTTTTATTAATAATTTATATTTTAAAAATTTAATAATTCCATAAAATATTTCAAATTTATTTTATATAAAATAAAATGTATAAATTTTATAAATATTATTATAAAAAATATATATATTATATTTTATTAAATATTTATATAAACGAATTCGGGTAACGGATACTTAATATGTAAAACCCGAACCCGATTCGAACCCGTCACGAGTATTAAATTTTAAACTCAAATCCGTTCCAAACTTGATTATATATTACCCAAACTCGTCCTTTTCGGTCGGATAGAGTACCCGCAAAAACCAGACCCATTGTCATCCCTACTTGGTTGTTGAAAAACGAGAAAGTGAGGAACAAAGTGAACTTTAGGATTCAAACACATAACTTGAAGTAGAGGAGCCTAAGTTTGAAGAATATGAACTAGAAGCTTTGATCAAGTTTCCTTTTGCTATGATTGAAGATGCAAAGCTTGAAGAATGTGTCAAAGGAAATGACAAATATCACCTCCTAGAGATTCCAATGGAAGTTGAGGAAAAACAATCCATGGAAACAATATTTGAACTTGGAGAAAATCTAAGTCATGGAGATGATGTTGATTAAAGATTTTTTTCTAACTCCTTAATTCCTATTGATTTTATTTGTCTAAATGTTTTGGTGGATACAAATAAAAATGTGAAGAAGCTCGTTTCAATTTTGCATAATTCATCATGGTTAACATTGACCCAGAAGACAATATGCTGTGTTAGTTCAATAAAGCTTTTGATTCTTCAACACCTCAAAATTTAAGGATAGATTTATTCCAATTGGGTAAGAATGGTATGAAAGTTGACAGTGCAAAAGTTTGGATCATTGCAAGGTATTCTAACTCGAGAACAAGTGTTTTTCCAAGTGGCAGAGTATGATGTCGAGCACGTTCATGTGGAAGCAGTATTTTTTTTTTTTCCTTTTCAATTTTAATGTTTCCTATGCTAATTAGTTTTTTTTTTTTTCTTTCTTTTCTTTTTACACATTAGTTTCCTATTCCATCTAGGACTTGGATAGTTTCCAATTCTATTTAGAATTTTAATGCATTTTCCTATTCTAGTTAGGATTTATTTCTTCCTATTTTAATTAGGATTTAGATTATTTCTTCCCATTCTATTAGGACTCCTATTTTGGAAAACTTCCTACTTAGGATTTATATTTTTCTAGTTAGTTTAGGAGTCTAAACTCCATAAATACCCCATAATTCTATGTATTAAAGACAGTTTTTAGTCAATATAATTTTCGCAAGAGTTATTTTTCCCTTTAAAACATTGTTCCACCATATGTAAGGGTGTACTTATGCACATGTTATTGCATGGTGTGTGTTTGCAGGTATGATGAAATGATGTGGATGAAATAAGTGAAGAATTTTTGGAAAAGTAGGAGAAACAACAAAGGAGAACTAAAAGGAGTTAATTTAGGGCCTTTCCAACTTTATTTAAGAGTTTATTTGTTTTCCTATTCTTATTAGGACTAGTTTAATCCTTTTTTACCTAGGTTTTCTGTTGTAATTAGGTTCCTAATTTCGAGTTCCTTTCCTATTTATGTTTAGGGGTTTAAAAACTCTATAAATACCCCAATTCTTTATTTATTCCAATAGAGTTTTTTAATCAATAAAATTACAGCCGAGATTTCTCTCAAATTTTCTCTCTCTCACGTGTGAGTGTGAGTATGTTACCTAGCTACCTGCGTCAGATGGTATCAAAGTAAGGATGGCAACTGGCAGTGATGATGACAATGGCTCTCGCGATGGTGATCAGAGAGCTAGAGCCCTTCAACTAAGGAACGACACATTGCAATGTTTGGAGCAATGTTTGGAGCAATTACAAGAGCAGCAAGTGGACCACAGATTCGAATGTATAGAAAGATGTCTCGAAGAAATTGCAGATTGCCTTGATGCTTTAGAAATCAATGGCAACAGGGATCGGGTGGACAATAGAAGGCCAAGGGATGATGCAGCCCATGGTGACCCAATTGAACGGCCAATTCCTGCACGTAGACATCTTGTCTACAATGAGGACTCTGAAGAGGAGGATGAATATGAACCCATGAATTTCCTAGACACCAATGGCAAGGAAAATATGGGAGGAGAGGAGGTGATCGTGGTTATGATGAGAGGGAGAACAAGGATTTTTGGCTTAAAGTTGATATTCTCAACTTAAATGGGAGTTTCATGAATACACAGCCAAACGGCTCCTGAATACACAGTTGAATTCATGAGGTTGGTTGAAACAAATAACTTTCATGAATCCGAAGTCCAGCAGATTGCAAGGTATTTGGAGGGATTAAAGTTGGCCATTAAGGACCAGATTGGAGTTAAAGTATTGTGATCCTCATTCGAGGCTAAAAAATTGGCCTTGAAGGTGGATATGATGCAAAGGAGGAGTTTCAATTCCTATAAGACCACAAGTCCAGGTGCTAGAGCTGAAGCAAATAATTATGGTGGACCTTAAGAGAAGTATGGTAGCAACCGTATTAAAAAAGAGCTTGCCCAAAAAGAGAAAGCAACCAGAAAGTGTCCCATGAATGAAGGGAAGGAGAAAGAGACGCATAAAGCCACCAATCCTCATGCTATACTGATCCATGGGAAGTGTTTTAAGTGCAACCAGCAAGTGCATTGTTCTAGTGATTGTCCTTTGAGGAAGACAGTGAATGTTGTTGTAAGAGGAGAGGAAGATGGGGCTGAAATTTATTGTGAAGCCAAAAGGAAAGAAGATGAATATGAAAAGGAACTTGATGAGGGGCAAAACTATGTGGTTAAAAGGATGATGCTAGCTCCAAAGTAAGAAGATCAAACACAATGCCACTAGCTATTCCGAACCAAGTGTGCTATTAATAATAGAATATTTTGTGTTATTATTGATAGTTATAGTTGTTAGAACATTGTAGGGAAAAAGACTGTGAAGAGTTTGGGTTTACCGACCGAAAAGCATCTTAACACATACACTTTGGGGTGGATCAAGACAGTAGCCAGTACTATTGAGCTGAATGAAAGGCACAAAGTTCCCTTCTCCATTGGCCAATACAAAGATGATGTATATTCTAACGTTGTAGACATGAATGTGTGCCATTTATTGTTTGGAAGGCCATGGCAATATGATGTTAATGCACAACACTACAGAAGAACAACACCTATAGCATGAGAAGGAAGGAGTGAAGTATTATCTTTTGCCATTAAAGAACAAATCAACAAAGAAGGAGGCGAGGACCTTCTTAGCGGTCACTAAAGAGTTTAAGATAGAGGCCAAGGAAACAAAGCAAGTCCATGCTTTGGTTGTGAAGCAAATTCTCATAGGGGAGTCAAAATCCCAAATGGAGGAGCCTCTCGAGCTAGCAAGACTATTTTTGAAGGAGTTCAAGGAGTTGATGCTGAATGACAGGCCGGATGGATTGCCTCCCATGTGTGATATCCAACATCACATCGATCTCATTCTAGGTGCTAGCTTGCCAAATTTGCCACACTATCATATGAGCCCAAAGGAGAGATATTCAAGGATAAAGTAGAGGAGCTCGTGTGAAGGGGGCTTATCAAGGAAAGCATGAGTCCATGTGCCGTTCCCGCATTGCTAACACCTAAGAAGGATGGAAGTTTGATGTGTAAATAGTCGTGCCATCAACAAAAATACAGTGGGCTATAAATTCCCAATTCCTCAATTGGATGATATGTTGGATTGATTACATAGTGCTAGATGGTTCACCAAGCTAGATTTGAAGAATGGGTACCATCAAATATGCATAAGAGCTGGTGATGAATGGAAAACAACATTCAAGACAAAGGAGAGGCTTTATGAGTGGCTTGTTGATATGAACTGTTGAGTACCACGAATCGCTAAGGGTGAACTATGTGAGGAATAGACATCCTAGGTAGAACTCACCATTGAAAATTGGCTTGCAAGGGGAGGGTGTCTAGGGACTTATTAACTTCTCACCAAGGTTGTTCCTTAGCGATGTAGGATCTTAACACTTGTCATGCCATTTGGGTTGTCCAATGTGCCTAGCACCTTTATGAGATTGATGAACCAGGTATTAAAACCTTTTAGTGGCACTTTGTGGTTATTTATTTTGATGACATTTTAATACACAACAAGTAGGAAGAGAACCACTTAATGCACTTGAGGAAGGTATACATCAACTTAAGAAGTGAAGCTTCATGACCAACAAACTACTATTCTTGGGGTATGTTATGAGTGCTGAAGGCATACAAGTAGATGAGACAAAGGTCAAAGCTATCAAAGAGTAGCCAACTCCAACTATTGTTTCGGAGGTTCGGAGCTTCCATGCGTTAGCCACGTTCTATTGGCTGTTCATCAAAGATTTCAGCACTATAACGGCGCCAATAACTAATTGCCTAAAGAAGGGGAGGTTCCAATGGGGCAAGGAGGCCACAAATAAGCTTTGCAATTCTCAAGGAAAAGCCATGCACCTCACCGGTACTAGCTTTACCAAACTTTGATAAGCTATTTGAAGTGGATTGTAATGTAAATGGAGCGGGGATTGGAGCGGTTCTATCCTAAGCAAGGAGGCCCATGGCATACTTTAGTGAAAGCCTAAGTGATGTTAGGAGAAATTGGAGCACCGAAGAGTTCTATTTGGTCGTGCATGCTTTTAAGACATGAGAGCATTACTAGATAGGCAAAAAGTTCATCTTGTATTCGAATCACGAGGCCTTGAAGTACCTAAATAGTCACAAGACGATTAGCAAGGATATGCATGCAAGATGGTGCCAATCCCAACAACATTTTCCTTTTAGGCTCAAGCACAAATCCGGAGTTCAAAACTAGGTAGCGGATGCTTTGAGTAGGTGGGGAGCATTGTTGGTGACTTTGAGCCATGAGATTGTGGGGTTTGAGCAACTAAAAGAGCTTTATGCTAATGATGAGGACTTTGGAAAAATATGGGGTAAGTGTTCTCGATGGCATCCTTATGAAAATTTTTATGTGCTTGATAGGTATTTGATGAATGAGAACCAACTTTCCTCGAACCTCATTACGGGAGAAGGTAATCCAAGATTTGCATGGAGGGGGATTAGCTGGCTATTTGGGAAGAGATAAGACCATTGCAGCGGTGAAAGAAAGATATTTTTGGCTTCAATTGCCAACGATGTAACCAGATTTGTCATGAAATGCTTTACTTGTCAAACTTCTAAGAGACAATATCAAAATATTGGTTTATACATGCCTTTGCCTATACTTGAAAATATTTGGGAAGATTTGTCCATGAATTTTGTGTTGGGGTTGCCAAGAACACAAAGGGGACTGAATTCGGTGTTTGTGGTTATTAACAGATTTTTCAAGATAGCACATTTTATTCCTTGTAGAAAGACTTCCAATGCAGTTCATGTTGCTAAGTTGTTCTTTAAGGAAGTGGTTCGTTTGCGTGGGGTGCCTAAGTCAATCACTTCGGATCGAGATAGCAAGTTTTTGGGACACTTTTGGAGGACCTTATGGAAGCTTTTTTACTTATCTTTGAATTTCAGTAACACAGCACATCCCCAAAGTGATGGCCAAATCGAAGTGGTCAATTGCACATTGGGGAATCTAATTCAAAGCATTTGTGGAGATAAGCCTAAGCAATGGGATGTGGCTTTGTCTCAAGCTAAATTTGCTTACAATAGTGCAACCCATAGCACTATTGGAAGGTCACCATTCTCAGTGCTCTATACTAAGGTGCCTCAACATACACTTGATTTGGTTAAATTACCTAAGGAAGGTGGGAAAAGTATAGTAGCCAAGCATATGGCAGAACAAGTTGTTGAGGCGCATAAAGAGGTGAAATTAAAGTTAGAAGAGGCTAATAAGAAGTATAAAGATGCAGTTGATAAACACAGGCGAAAGTAAGTGTTTGAGATGGGAACAAATGTGATGGTGTTTTTAAGACGTGAGCGGTTTCCCGTGGGTACCTATAGCAAGCTTCAACCAAAGAAATATGGCCCTTATGAGATTGTCAAGTGGATCAATGACAATGCATATGTTGTTAATTTACTGAATAGCATGGGGATTTCAAGGACTTTCAATGTAGCTGATTTGTATCCCTAGCACTCCATGGATGAGCCTTTGTATCCTCATAATAACTTAAACTCGCGGTTGAGTTTTTTCCAAGTGTAGGAGATTGATGCGGATGAAATAAGTGAAGAACTTTTGGAAAAGTTGGAGAAACAACAAAGAGAAAAACAAAGAAAGAAAACTGGATTGAAAGCAGGGGAAAAACAGAGCATCACAAGAACAGGGGAAAACAAGCATCAGTGAGGATTTCTGTCCCAAACCAGGCCATGTTTTTTTGGATTAATTCTTGCTTCCAGCAGTCCAAACTCAACATGGATGTTCTGTTTTGAATCCTAGCAGTTGTGGGAACTAAAAGGAGTTAATTTAGGGCCTTTCCAACTTTATTTAGGAGTTTATTTGTTTTCCTATTCTTATTAGGACTAGTTTAATCCCATTTTATTTTTACCTAGGCTTTCTGCTGTCATTAGGTTCCTAATTTTTAGAGTTCTTTTCCTCTTATGTTTAGGGGTTTAAAAACTCTATAAATACCCCAACTCTTTATTCATTCCAGTAGAGTTTTTTAATCAATAAAATTACAGCAGAGATTTCTTTCAAATTTTCTCTCTCTCACGTGTGAGTGTGAGTGTGTTACCTAGCTACGCTTGGTCATGAAATGATACAGTATCAAAATCTAACAGACCTGTAGAGTCATCAACAATTACAACAACACAAGAATTGTTGTTCATATTAAAGAAATATAAGACAAAAGCAGAAGTATTATGAAACACATGTTGTCCTATATCGCTGTGTCTAATATCTTCCCCAGACAAGCAAATTTTGTCAGTACAGTCTGTTAAAAGTGAAATTTCGAATTCAATGGATGTAGAAACACACTAACCAAACGAGATTCATAGCCAAAAGCTCGACAGTAAAGTGTAAAGCAATTGGCCCACTCCCCACAACGGCCCCTTCTAGTTTCTACGAGCTGCACATATGAGATGGGAAATAGGGAAATAAGAGAATGGAGTTTATGAAAAAAAAAAAACTTCTTGATCAGTTTACATTAAAAATAAAAATACCTTTAATGGATCATTGTAACGTGGGAATCGAGTGATTCTGGAACAAGAATTGCAGCTGAAGACAAGGGGGAAAGGAAAAGAAAAAAGTAAGAAGCATTGTATATGAAAACAAGCAAGTATCAGGACATGAGAAGGAAGCAAGAAGTGGCAATTAAATTCCAATTCTGACAAACTAATCCACATAAGAATGCACACCTAAACATAGAAATAAAACACACAAACAACCAATATAACACATAGTTGCAACTTAGCTTACCAGTACTTCTCTGCTTATATGGAGACATACTGGGTTTATAAAGGCCAAAGGTTTAATATTTGAATAGGATATATCAATTTGTTTTGGATTTCAATCATTAAGAAGTCATGAGTAGATTGTAATGCAAGATCCTCCCTAAAGATGATCCATACAATAACTTGATAAAAAGGAACAAAAATCTCTTCAAATCATTGAAACTAGCTACCAGTTAAACAGCTATGAGAATATACAGTTATGTGCTGAAATTGAAATCCTTAATAAAGAATGAAAAGTAGCACTCTCAAAAGATTGATTAAATTTTACTAGGAATGGTTGCATATTTGAACTTATTACTAGGTATTTTTGAAAGGTTGCTTTATGGAGTTACTAGAAAGTTGAACACATAAAATAGGAATTCCAAAATAACCATGAAGAAACGACAGAAAAGAATTACATGTTCAAACCCCACAATGAAAGGGGAAAAGGAAAAACAAAAAAAAAAGTTAGGAAAAAAAAATGTGCTCCAGTACATACTGATAAAGTTCAACTCGACTTGCTCCATATTGACTTTCAGAAGGAAGAGTAACACCCATTCCTTGATTAATGGTATCATTGCCACAACTATCACAAGGTGGTGCGTTAACCCACCTACATTATCAAAAAATTATAATCACGAAAAAAAACAAGAAATCGTTTGTCAGCAACATATGCGCAAACTCATTAAAGCTATTTCACGTAAACATGTGCTAAATTTTTTTATTGAACTAAACATCTCACATCTTTCAGTAGAGTACGAAAGGTTCTGAAAATCTTGGGGACCGGCCTTTATGGCTTTTGGGTTTGTAAAGGCATGGACAAGTATGCATGCATTTGAATCATAGGGACATGGAACAAAAAATTAAAGAAATCAAAGCTTCATAAGGGGTCATGCCACTAGTACATATTTTTTAGGCCAATCTGCTATTCACTAATCAATATTTCGTTAAATGTAAGAGGAACTCCAAGTAAAGAAAAAGCATGAGTAATGAAAGACACCTGAAAGATTCTTTGAACCAGAAAAGCAGCTGCAGCAGGAAAGCATGGTCTTTTTCAATTTTTGATGGTTTAAAGTTCCCCTCCTAACACATATTTATCAGAATCACCAAGGCATATTAACAGAAGAAATTCTCAAATCATAAAGATTTGTAAAGCATGAAACTAGCTTGATCTCAGGAATGCAAGTAGCCTTTTCTGTTCAAACAATTTGACAAAATTGCAGATCATATAAGCATTGAGAAGGATATTCGGTTGAATTTTAATCTGTTTGAGAGCTGAAACATTAATTGGCACCACAGGATAATCTCAGTGATTAGTATGCATGCAGATTCTGCAAGACATAGAGTCTAGCAAATGGTAGTAAAAGTGTTTCATGTGTCATTATGAGAAAGGGGTAAAGAACAAGTACGTAAAAGAGCTATTTCATTGCGAAATATTAAGGTGCGTATGTAGTTAGAGTCTAGAAAATGGCAGCACAAGTACGACATGCATGCTACGACCAAATCAAGTGCTCATTTTTATATTAGGAAAAAAGATCTTACCTTGGCCAAAGAAACCAATGCCTTCTCCTCAAGCTCTTCTACAGGAACTGTTTTTCGCGCTGCCTCCTGGCGCGCTGGGTCTTCATACTACAGTAACAACATGTCAATTACTCGATAACTAATCAACCTCCCAAAAAAAAAATCCTGTCAAGTAAAATCTATTTTTTGTCTTCTTCAAGCCAATATAAGAATAAGTTTTCTCCAACAATTTCCAAGTACAAACAAATTGGGAGTGCAAGCATCACATTATCACACACTAGTACACTATAAAAAAGAGGGGGAAAACAAAGTTACAGTTACCATTAGGACTTTACTGATGTAAGGCTGTATTATCTGCTCAAATTCTTCGCTCTGTCCGCTCACAGCAAACTGCTGCAGCATTAGCGCCTCTTCCTCTGCCTAAACACAGACAAATGAATTTGCAACTCAAAAAACCGAAACTTTTGGAGAAAAAACAAATGACACAATACCACATAAACAAATTAAGATATCCAAAACGACCTGCAGCATTCGTGCCAATTCCTCATCCGATACCAACGAATTGGCATTGTCCTGTGCTACAGAGCCATTACTAGTGGTGGATTCCTCTTCATCGATTGATACCAATCGGCTCTCGTCCTTTTCATCAATTGATACCAATTTGAGCTGGTTAGAAATGGAGACGAGATCAGAGTCGTCTGATACAACACGATCATCATCTCCTCCAATGATCTAAACGCCCAATTAACAAGCCAACCAATCAGCATTGAAAGTTCAGGTGAGTGAAATACGTGGATAATTTTGAAGAGAGGAAAAAGAAAACCTTCTGGTCATCGGGAGGAATTGAAGTGAGGGAGAAAAGCTGGAATTTGAAAACCTGAAAAAAAAAAAAAAAAAGGAATTGAACAAAGTTTACGTGAATGTAAAAAAGAAAATTGAAGAGGGTGAGCAAGAGAGGGACTTCGAAGCCGTCGTCGGTGTCGTAGTCGACGTCGAAGGTGGAGTCGCTGTAGCGAACGACGAATTTGCGAGCTACCATCTTTATCCTTTGCTTCTCCCTCTCTCCCTCTTTTGTCTTCTCTGCCACGGAATGGCCGTCTTGGTATTTAATGACAAACTGATATTCTTTTCTTTTCTTCTTCTTCTTCTTCTTCTTCTTTTTTTTTTTTTTTGACACTTACACAACCGTCAACGGAATCGAGCTTACCGTCAACTGCCAGCGCAGCATGAAAAGTATTTTACTCAAATTCAAATTAACCGAAGGCACTGATCCGTGTGTGTTTTATTTATAGAAAAAAAAAATCATCAAATTAATTAAAATTTATTTTATTTATTTTCATCTCAAACGTCATTATTATTCTAATCATATATTATGAAATTAATAATCTCTTAAAAATAATAATAATGTATTGTCACAATCATTAATTTAGTATATTTTTATAAATAATTATTGAAATATAGTTATTTATATTTTAAAGTGTAATTTATTGAAATAATTAATTAAATTTTTTAATTAAAATTTTATATTTAAATAATGTTTTATAATAAAAAACTTAAAATAAAATATTCATACTTAAAAAAAAAATTTATATAGAAAATTTTTATAACAAAATAAATAAAGAAAATTTTATATAGTTTAATATAAAAGTTACAAGATATAAAAATAACTTAAATTAATACATTAACTCAACTCAACTCAACTAAGCCTTTATCCCAAAAATTTTGGGTCGGCTATATGGATTCGCTTTTTCCACTCTGAACGATTTTGGGTTAAATCCTCAGAAATGTGTAATGCTTCTAAGTCATGTTGTACTACTCTCCTCCAAGTCAATTTAGGTCTACCCCTTTTTTTCTTTCTATCCTCTAACCTAATGTGCTCTACTTGTCTAACTGGAGCCTCCGTATGTCTACGCTTCACATGACCAAACCACCTTAATCTCCCTTCTCTCAACTTATCTTCAATTGGCACCACTCCTACCTTTTCTCTAATACTTTCATTACGGACTTTATCTAGTCTAGTATGGCCACTCATCCACCTTAACATTCTCATCTCTGCAACTCTTATCTTAGATGCATACGACTCTTTCAGTGCCCAACACTCACTACCATATAACATAGCCAGTCGTATGGTCATGCGGTAAAATTTTCCTTTTAATTTATTGGGAATTTTACGATCACATAAAACTCCCGTGGCACGTCTCCACTTTAACCATCCGGCTTTAATCCTATGACTAACATCCTCCTCATATCCCCCATCTACTTGAAGGACTGAGCCTAGATATTTAAAGTGATTACTTTGGGACAGTACCACTCCATTCAAACTAACTCCTTCCCTATCACCAGTTTGGCCTTCACTGAACTTGCAATGCATGTATTCTGTCTTCGTTCTACTTAACTTAAAACCCTTTGACTCTAGAGTGCTTCTCCAAAGTTCTAGTTTCCTATTGACTCCTTCTCGTGTCTCATCTATCAGAACAATATCATCCGCAAACATCATGCACCAAGGAATACTCTCTTGTATATGTTTCGTCAGTTCATCTAAAACTAATGTAAAAAGGTAAGGGCTTATGGCTGATCCTTGGTGTAATCCAATTGAGATATTAACATAATTAATTATTCTTATCATTATTTAAAAAATAGATAAATTTTAATTTTTTAATATATATATATATATATATATATATATATATATATATATATATATATATATATATATATATATATATATAAAGGGTTTTTAGTTCCTGAATTTTAGTTCAGGAACACTTGATTACAGAGAAACAATCCATGATTCATGCAGCCGTTTCTGAGAACAAGGAGAAGCCAATTCATGTGGCATATCATGTTGGAAATGTGCAGGGTCAAGGGTTGATTTTAGTGATGCCCTCGGTGGAAGAAGGGCTTGCATGGATAGTTATGGCAACATTGCCTGAGCAAGAAATGGGTAACTGTCTCAGGATTCTGCTTTCTTGCATCTAGAGCCAAGTAGCCAACAATTCTCTTCACTGGAATTATGGAAGCCAAAGATATGTTTGTTCTTAGAAAATGTGAAATGAAGACATGGCATTATTCAAACCTCTAACAGGGTGCAAGAGAGATTACATGCTGACCATTGACGGTGGAACAAGAGGGATACCTACTTAGCTAGGAACTCCCATACTTAGCTAGGAACTCCCATACTTAGCTAGGAACAAGAGGGGTAGCTTATATTCATCTCTGTACCACTTGATTAAGCTTAGAGTAACTAACTAGAAAAAGTGAAATAAAAACACTATCATAGCCTCATTTCAAATGGAGTTCTTCAAAATAAAATAAAATAAAATAAAAACCTTGCTCGTAACACTTGATCGAATACCTCATCAAGAAGCAGAATGGTACCATAACCGCAGAATTTATTAATCATTTGTTCAATAATAGAGAGTAATTGCACTGCAGCTCACAAACATACAATTTTGCAATCTCACAGAGATTCTCACTTTTATTCATAAGATGATTACATCCCCAAGTGTAACAGAATACATTTCTAAATGCTTTAATTTGAGACACCACTACCTTTTGGAGGGGTGTTGGCAAACTTCCATGACAAGTAGCTCATGCTCTCATAAGTTCTATCTCCTGCTACCTCTTCGATTGGTACAGCAGCAGCAATTTCTTTCAGCTCTTCTTCTGTAAGTTTCACCTTCAGGGAGCCAAGGTTCTCGTCCAGGTTCTTGATCTTAGTGGTCCCTTGAATAATTCAAAGTAAATGAACAGTGAAATATTGCACTAATATCTTAATATGCTGTATTTAAGAATTTGTTATTATAATTTGCACATGGGTTGCATTAACAACTAAATTATTGCAAAGGCTGAACTGCAAAGTAGTGCCAACTGCTAAGGGACTTGCTCATGCACCATGTTATACAAGATGCATCGTGCTTGAAATGCAATTTTAATGTTGCGATATAATATCAGATTCTGTCCTTAAAATTGTACTAGAACCTTAGCCACTAGCTTTATCTGTTCTTTATTCCCCACTATTGCTACAGAACAATATAAGATACTTTAAATACAGGCAGAGAAACAACAGAAAGCCACTGACCAGGAATAGGCACAACATCATCCCCTTGTTGGAGAACCCAAGCCAATGCTAGCTGAGAAGGAGAGCATTGATACTTCTTAGTAAGGTTTTCCAATCGACTGTATATCCTTCTGTTTTTGTCCAAGTTCTCTGCTCGAAATCTAGGATGTCCAACCTTGTAAAAAAAACAGTGAAATTGACGTGATTTCTTTTCTCATTCATCTATAAGTGGTGTTACTGAAGAAAAGTACATTCAGTACTATTGTAACAACTTCAGAGAAATATCTTTCAAGGGAACTGCATTTTTAAGTGGCTGATGAGACACTTATTTTTCAGATTTCACTTTCCAACAGAAAGAAAGGAGAATCTTTAAGAAGAATTAAAATATAGTGACAGATATATTGATAAAATACATACCAAGCTGCTATTTGCAGGCAAACTTTCCATAATTGCTTTACCAGCAAAAAAACCACGACCAAGAGGACTGTATGGAACAATTCCAATACCAAGATCCCTGCAAGCTTAAATGCATCAAGACAATACTCTTCATAATTTTAAAAAAGATTAATAGAACAGGCTTATCCAATCTCAAAATGCATAATATTCCAAGCATTGTATATGAAAATGAGTCCATGCAGACAATAAATAAAAATGCCAGTCTAATTTCTTTGAAGGTTTTTGTCATTATAATTTTCCAAGATTTTCTTAAAATGGGAAAACTTGATAAGAACAGAACAAGATCTGGACCTGCAAAGGGGAATAATCTCTTCCTCGATATCACGAGTCCAAAGAGACCACTCCATTTGTACAGCTGTGATGGGGTGAACAGCATGTGCCCTCCTTATTGTGTCTGGACTGGCTTCAGATAGCCCAATGTGCTTGATTTTTCCTTCTTCCACCAGTTTTTTAAGTTCACTCATCTGCATTCAAGAAAAATATAATTCTGAATTCTGCAAACTGGACTCTACTATCCAGATACAAGAATAACAAATGTGCAAGAAATGTAAATATCGTATTACATCATACAATACTGCAATGGTAGATGTCTTGTACATAGAAAATAAGAATCACTTACAGTTTCCTCAATAGGCACAGAAGTGTCAACTCGATGCTGATAATACAGATCAATGTAATCCACACCTAGGCGCTTCAAGCTAGCCTCACAACATGAGCGTACATACTCAGGGGTACCCTTAACTATCATATGAGGAAATTCCATTTTAAAAACACCAAACTTAGTGGCTAACTGAATTTTTTCTCTTGGTAACTGCTTCAAGGCCTGAAAAGTATAACCTTAAGTTAACAATACAAAACGAGACGAGAAGTTCATGTAACAGGGTCCTAAACTCAAAATCATGAGAACGTGTCCATAAGAGCATGCCATTTTTTTTATATTGAACAGCTGCAGATAAGAGCTAGTACACATCACCAACTTGATAAACTACAGGCAAAGACACATACCTTTCCCACCAAAATTTCATTAGTATGGGGTCCGTATATATCTGCCGTATCAAAAAACGTGATTCCTTTTTTGAAGGCATCCCTCAATATAGAGATTCCATCTTCATCTGAGACAGGAGTATTATAGACCCCAGTTAGGCCCATACATCCAAACCCCAGCTTTGAGACCTGCAGAGGATGCAAAAATATGAAAAATTATATACAATCTGGAAGAAAACAAATTATAATCTAATTTTATAATTTAGGAAGAATATAATTTAGAACTTTGAAACTAAATCATCTTAATCATTCCAAAGGAAAAGGGTTCAGCAACTGCTAGACTACAAATTTCATCTTCAAAATAACAATTTTTTTCTTTTAACGTTCCACTAATTTGCCTCAGGGAAAAAAAATACACACACACACACACATTTAGTTGTTTGGTTCCCGGATCACATCCCATCACAATTGAAATAGCTATGCTCCATTAATTTTATGCAGCATTTTGATTCATCATTCGGAACAAATTCATTTAGGAAGATGATATCTTATATCTCAATATGAAATGTAAAAATGATGTTTTACTATTAATAATAGGGTTAGGTGAATTTAGACTGACCTAATTGTGAGAACAAGCGCTGAGAAATTAAAATCAATCAGCACCTATCCCTTGCACGCATGAGAAGAAAACCCTCCAATCAAAGTTCAACAGACAACAAAGAGCACATAGACACTCGATGGTTTGTCTTTACAAAGGGTAGCGTGTATCACTTCAATTCAAAATGTTAGATGTATTATAGACAAGGTCATATATGCTTAAAGATCATGTCATAAAAGTAAAGACTCAATCTTTTGGCAAATGTCTCTAGTGTCTGTCTGCACTCAGAGGATGCTTTAGAAATTTAAGGAGCTTTTTGGTCAACTGCACTACCACCTCCACAAGTGGATCAGATCAACAAGTACCATAAAACATATCGCACACAGAACTGTTATAAATTTCCATTCTTGCAAGCTTTATCAGAAAATTCAGATGGGATTTCAAAGAAATGTAGCTTTACCTCAAGTCCTTGGCTCCCCAGTTTCACCCTTGGAACTTGCAAGCTCATCTCCGCTGCCATCGTTTGGCTGGAATATTCTTGGGAAAATGTTGTTCTTTTGGCTCAAATTGTTAGACATTATGTAGTAGGTGAGTGAGGGAAAGTGAATACGTCATGAATGATGTAGTAGGTGAGCGCCAGTCACCAGCCCTTCCTTTGGATTGTGAGAAAGCGGGAGAAGGTAAAAGACTAAATTTATTTTTTTTTTCTATTTTTTTGGAAAGAAAAGAAGGGAAAGGAAAAGAATAAAGAAGAAATTCTATTTTTAAATATTTTTAATTAATTCAAAAAATATATTTTTTTTTAAATTAGAGTGAATGAAGAAAAATTTGAGAATAAAATTGTTATTTATATTAAAATTATTTAGATGTCTTTAGATAAAAGAAAAAAAAAGCAAATAATATTTATTTCTATTTTTTTGGGGAATTTTTTTTTCTCCAAATGATCTATCTAAATAATATAAAGAAAATATTTTTTCCTTCTATTTGTCCTATTTAATTTTTTATTTTCTCTGCATAATTAGTCTATGATGGAAAAACTTTATTAGAGAGGAAAGAAAATAAGGGAGGAAAATAAAAGTGATTAAAAAATTACTTTTCTCTCCTTATCTAGTAAATTATTCATTTTGTATTTTTATTTGTAATTAAAACAAATAATTATAAGGATAAAAATGTAATTTTACTTATTTTAACTTAGATTCTCTCCAAATTAGAAAAAAAAAATGAATATTGATTTCTATTTATTATTTTTTTATTTCCATTTTCTTTTCTCCTTAATTTTTCTTCATTGTAAACAAAATAGAGAAAAAAATAATTTTGTTTTCCTTCTAAATTTTTCTCCCTCCCTTATTTTCCTCCAATCTGAAAAGTAAACGTAGCCTTAAAGGATCCAAACAGAGGGTACAGATTGAACTTTGAAATGAGGTAAAAGAAGGGATGAAAAAAATTAAAAATTTAGAAGTACGCATCAAGACAGGATAAATAAGCCACTGGTGCTTCACTTATTATTTATAAATTATTTTTATATTAAATTTAATATATTTTAGTTAAAAACTCAAAGCAAGCATTTCTTCATTGAGGTCATGTTCAAAAGGAAAACAAGAAGAATCAGCAAATCTATTTCTGAAACTGTGAGAAAATATAATTCATAAAGGAATCCTCAGGAAACATGAGGAACTATTCTATTAGCCAAGCAGAACAAGAATATGAAAATGTATTTTTTAAGGAATACAGCATGGCTGAAATTGATAAATTACAATGTAGCTATTATTGTTTGTTACATTTTCACCTCCACAATCAGTTCCAGAGGAAAATTTTCTTGAATACAGTGTGCTTGCACCCTCTTCCTTCCACAAGAATTATCAGGTTGCAGCTTGGGCATTTTTAGGCAGTGGTGTATCAGCAAACTTAAAGGTACGCTGGAAATTGTGAGATCTAACCCCAGCTACTTCATTTATAGGGACTGCGTCACAGATCTCCTTCAACTCATTCTTTGTTAGCTTGATTCTCAATGCTCCAATATTGTCAACCAAATTTCTGATCTTAGTTGTCCCTGAAGAAATGCATGGAGAATCTTAGCAAAGCAATGTGCACGATGGAATTTAAATTGGAAAGCAGAAAGAAGAAAATTATAAACTAAAGAAGAAGCTGACTCACCAGGGATGGGAACCACGTCATCCCCTTGACTGAGAACCCAGGCAAGAGCAAGCTGAGCAGGACTACATCCACGTCTTTTGGCCAGATTTTCTATTCGAGTATAGAACACCTTATTCTTTTCCAAATTTTCTCCTATGAATCTTGGATGTGATTTCTGAAATAAGACCAAGTAGGACATAAAGCAAGAACAAAATAATTTCAGGGTAAAGTTCAATATTTAGGAGCACTAAAGAATTAGCTGTTTAATTAATTAATACAAGATTTGTCTCTGAAGGCAAATTTTCCACGACTGCTTTGCCACCAAAAAAACCACGACCAAGAGGGCTATAAGGAACTACTGCAATTCCAAGTTCCCTGCATGGTTGCACAGTCAAATGCCTCATACAATGTAGGGAATATGACTAGATTTCAAAAGGAAAAACAAATGAATGAAAAAACAAAATCATGCAATTTAGCTTATTTCTTGGAAAGCTCAGTAGGAAGTTGTTTTGCATTCAGGATAGCATTTCATTATAAACCAATTTGTACTTGGAAACCATGAAGTTAGAGATACCTGCAAAGTGGGATTATTTCTGGTTCAATGTCACGAGTCCAAAGTGACCATTCCATTTGCACTGCAGTTATTGGATGAATTGCATTTGCCCTCCTTATTGTGTCAGGACTTGCTTCAGATAATCCAATGTATTTAATTTTTCCTTCTTCCACCAATTTCTTAAGCTCTCCTATCTGCCAACCCAGAATTTAAATTGATTACAAATTAACAAGATTGGACATTTATATAATTTCCTCAAAACAGAGCCACTTATCATCAATTTAAGTGTTTCTAAATCGAAAAGAAAGAAAAGAAACAATGTCCATACAGTTTCCTCTATTGGAACTGAAGTGTCGATACGATGTTGATAGTAGAGATCTACATATTCCACATCAAGACGTTTTAGGCTAGCCTCACAGCATGCACGAACATACTCAGGCTTGCCATTAATTGAAGCACCTTTAAAATCAGAGTTCTTGACAACAATACCAAATTTTGTAGCCAACTGGATCTGGTCTCTAGGAAGTTGTTTTAATGCCTGCAAGACACGAGTATCATAATATGTAGTACATAAATGAAAATAAAATGGGAAGTTAAAAATTCAATTTCATCTGCTTTAATTGCATGATTATATATTTCCATTCTTTCTGAAAAAGCCTGCCTCTAATTTACATATTTTTGTTTTCATTGTACAACATAATGATGAACCTCTGTTCTTTCAGTCCATGATTCTTTTTGCTCATGGCTTACCCCCTTTCAGACCACCAATTAACCAATGATTACAATTTCTATTTGAAGATGGGGCCAATTCTCCATTACAGAAGTTTTTGTAACTAAATCAGCAAAACCTTTTCTTGCCTAATGATGATAGAAACTAGAAAGTCCTCACCCTTGACCTTTTAGAAATCAAAGCATGCCAAAGCCATCCAAAAAATGCAATATGGTTTTGGCATTAACAAAATAACAATTGAATGCATCCACATGACCCCTTTGCATGAGAAAACTAATTGCATCCGTATGAATAAATTCTTGACAAGTAAATCACGCAAGATGAAAAAAAAAGGGGATATAAGGCTTTAAGCTCCATCATTAACCAACAAGAAAAATAGTCCAGAAATTTAAAAACTAATAAGGCAACACTTCATGGCTATCTTGATAAGGCCAAGCAAAGAAGGGATTTTTGTGGCACCTTTTCGATCAGTTTCACTTCTAGTTATTAACTAAACACCATAGAACTTTGTTACTTTGCAACCAGCCAAATGCTTTAAAATAAAAGAAACAAAAGAATTTGGGCTAAAAATAAATAAATAAACAGAACAAGAGACTCACCTTCCCAACCAAGATTTCATTAGTATGAGGTCCATAAACGTCAGCTGTGTCAAAAAATGTAATTCCTCTATTGAATGCTTCCTTGATGATTGAAATGCCACCCTCTTCAGAGACGGGGGCATTGTACATACCACTAAGTCCCATACATCCAAAGCCTAACTTTGAGACCTGAAAGTCGAAGAATATCACAAAAAAATTATGAGCAGACAAATTTCCCTTTTCACTCCACAAAAAGGAACAATAAGTCAGCTAATTTCTCAATTTTTTTAGTTTAAATTTGAATTAATAAGCATTTTCACCGACATTAACAAATGAGAACATAAAGAAATTGTAATTGCAGGGCATGTAGTAGGCTTTACCTCTAATCCTTCGGAACCCAGTTTGACTCTTGGGATTACAACTGTCTGCTCCTCAGCCATCTTGGTCAAATCTCCGTCGATCTGCTTTCTTCTTTTCTTCTTGCTATTGAAGAGAGGAGATACGCAGAAGGCAAAAAATGCCGGAAGAAAGAGGGAAAGAAGTAAAGAAAGAAGCTTTGGCTCCCACCTGCTACTTCTTGCATTTCACTGATTCTTCCTCTTATATAGGGACCTTGAGAATGGAGAGATGCTTTGGCAGTCAACTTTGGACGTAGCGGGTGAGACATGATCACATGTCATCGAATGCAACATATTTCCATTATCCAGCATGCAGAATCCTGTCGGCTGAAAATCTCCTGAATTTTTGGAATGTTCAATTAGGTTAAAATTAATTTTTGGGTAAATTTTGGTTAGAGTTAGGAATGGCGATGAGCATCCCCAAAATCATCCTAGACGAAAATAAATTTATTTTAAAATTAATTAAAATATACAATAATAATTTAAATTTAATTATTATTATTTAAAAAAATATTTAATATATTTAACTTTATATATTTTAATTAATAATTTGCTTGGACAATTCAAATCCTCTTTTTAAGACATAAATCAAATTAAAATTCAATTACAACTTACTAGCTCAAAGTGAAAATTTGAAAAAAAAAAGTTGAATTTTAAAGAAAATTTAATATACAAAATTTTTAATTAATTATAATTTGTAATATGACTAAAGCAATTTAACTACTTATTTATTTTTTTAGTAATTATAATTATAATTAAAGAAATTTTATAAAAACAATTAAGGAAAATACTCCCGTCATCATTAACATTTTTTTTAATTCAATACTAATTCAACTATGACATTTTTTTATTTGTGTGAGGGTAGAAATAAAACGTTGTTAGTATTTTGATAAATAATAATGTGAATCAAAATAATTAAAAAAAATAATTTAATTATTTATAATTATAATAAATTAAAAAAATGAGAAAATTAATTTAATTCACATAAATATAAAAATAAATGCAGTAATGTTCTACGTTAGTTTGGAGTGAATAAGATAACGTATTCTTTATAAAAGATTGATTAATTAAAAAAAATAAATAACATAAGTAATTTGACTAAACTTAAAAAAAAAAATCCTTAAAATTCCAGTTTCAAAATAAAATAAAACCAAAATTGAAACCGCTATACCGAAGATCTCGTCTGGAGTCAGGCCTGAATACGAAATGGAATCCCCGGAACCGGCCAGCGGCCGAGACAGGTCCTTTGGATTATTTCATACGACTAGTCCTTCAAGCCACTGACTGTTTCTATAGGTCAAACGACATGTCGTTTGACATAGAACGAGTGAACAGACGGCTCACCGTTTCATGAGATCATTGCTAAACGAGTTTGTCATCTGGGAAAGCCACAGCCCAAAAACAAAAGAAACAATGACTAGATTGTTAAGATTGCACTGGTTATACTCTGCTGTGTAGGAATGTTCTTTAGCTGTGAGCCACCATTCCATTTGCAGCTATCATTTTTTGTTAAAATTACAATCGTTTCAAGAAAAAAAAAAAGATTGTTATACATTTGCGGTTGCTGCTTGGGCATTTTTAGGGAGCGGTGTGTTAGCAAACTTAAAGGTAATCTGGAAATTGTTAGATCGAAGTCCAGCTACTTCACTGACCGGAACTGCATCAGAAATCTCCTTCAACTCCTCTTTTGTTAGCTTCATCCTCAATGCTTCAATATTGTCTACCAGGTTTTTAATCTTAGTCGTCCCTAAAGAAATTAATTAAGTATCATGTTAGCAACCACTGGAATTTGAATTCAGAGCTGGAAAACAAAAACATAAACTAAAGAAGAAGCTGACTCACCAGGGATGGGAACTACATCATCCCCTTGATTGAGAACCCATGCAAGGGCAAGCTGAGCAGCACTGCATCCATAGTTTTTGGCCAAATTTTCTATTCGAGTATAGAACATCTTATTCTTTTCCAAATTTTCTCCTGCAAACCTTGGATATGATTTCTATAACAGGACAAGGTATATCATCAATGAAATATTCAAGCAACAAGAAACAAGAATTACCATGAGAGGAAATTCCATGTTAAAAAAAGTAAATTAAATTAAGTTGAGGTTTCATGCCAGTATAGTCTCTGAAGGCAAACTTTCCACAACTGCTTTGCCACCGAAAAAGCCTCGACCAAGAGGGCTATATGGAACTACTGCAATTCCAAGTTCCCTGCAAATTTTGCAGAGTCAAAATACATTCCTACACAGCAAAGAATAAGGAAATCACAGAGGTAGAGAGATACCTGCAAAGTGGGATTACTTCTTCCTCAAGGTCACGGCTCCAAAGTGACCATTCCATTTGCACTGCAGTGATGGGATGAACTGAATGTGCCCTCTTTATTGTGTCAGGACTTGCTTCAGATAACCCAATGTACTTAATTTTTCCTTCTTCCACTAATTTCTTAAGCTCCCTCATCTGCCAACCCAAAACTCAATTAGATTAGAGACTAACAAAATTAATCTAATATAATTTCCCACACAAATGACAATGGCCTCACAGTTTCCTCTATTGGTACAGAAGTGTCAATGCGATGTTGATAGTACAGATCAATATATTCAACGCCAAGACGATTGAGGCTAGCCTCACAGCATGCACGGACGTATTCAGGTTTGCCATTAATTAAAGCATTTTTAAAATCGAAGTTGTTGACAGCAACACCGAATTTTGTAGCCAACTGTATTTTTTCTCTAGGCAATTGCTTCAAGGCCTGCAAGAAGCAAGTACGAATCGTTATGGCATATATGGTGCTGGAGCAACAGATTTCTTGGTTGGACACTTACCTTGCCAACCAAGACTTCATTGGTGTAAGGTCCATAAACATCAGCTGTGTCTAAAAATGTAATTCCTCTGTTGAATGACTCCTTGATGATTGAAATGCCAACTTCTTCTGGGACAGGGGAGTTGTAACCACCACTAAGCCCCATACATCCAAACCCTAGCTTTGAGACCTGAAATTAGATCAACATCACCAAAAATGAACGAGAAGACAAATGAAAAGCGTAAGGAAACCAGCAGTTCAAGAATATATGAAACAAAACATTACCAAACAAAAGTCCTATTCAGATTTAAAGAACAAATTCAAATTAGTTATTTCTTTACTGGGTTTGTATTAATTAATAGAGAATTAAAAATGAATTATTGATCAACAATGAATAAACAAGAACACAAAGGAATTGTAATTGCATAAGATGGAATGGGTTTTACCTCTAATCCTTGGGTGCCCAATTTCACCCTTGGAATTACAAATATCTGCTTATCTGCCATCTTTCCCTACTCTGCTCCTGTTTCCTTTCCTCTTGCTGTGGATGGAATGATTGGCTAGTTGACTAGACTAATATGGCCAGCGACGTATGGCCACATGTCAGCTTTCAGAAACGTGTGATGTGCAATCAACAAATGAGATTTGCTTTGGGTACATACCAGTGAGATTTTGGCTAATTTTATTTCTAAATCAGCGGGTTAATTTAGTAAATTTTTAACTTTTATTACATGATTTTTATAAAATAAAATTAAAATTTAATAAATTTTATAAAAAAATTTAAAATTTAATTTTTATGAAAATACTCATAAAATTAAATATATTTCAAAATTTTTTAACAATAAACTTAGGGTATATTAATATGTCGTAATTAAATATATAAGAAAATTATAATTTAATTAAAAAAAATTAATATAATGAATATTAATTATGTGTAATTAATTCTCTTTCAATTATTATAATAAATAAAATATAAAAATATATATAATTATTTATTTTTATTAATTTATTTTATTACCACTGTCCTCATTGTATTGCAGGCCATATACATTAAACATTTCACAGAAATTTAATATTAAAATAAGATTCATTTTATGCTTAATTTATTGTTTTATCACTTTATTTATATTTCATTATTTTTATAATGACTATTCAATCCTAAATGGGTAAAAAATAATTATTAAATTTTGATTAATTAACTTATCTAACCTTCATCTGCCTATTTATATTATATATAAATGTATAAAGAAGAAAAAAAATATTGACATTAAATTAATTTTAAAATTTATATAAATTTAAAAATTTTTAATTTTAGAATTAATATAAATTTAAAATTTTAATCTATTTATATTTAACTTAATTAAATATGAAATTACTAAAATAAAAAATTAATAAATAAAAATAAAAATATAATTTAATCGTGTCGCCATATTAAGTAAAATACTTTATTAATATCTAATATTTATAAAATATATATAATATAATCTATAATATAAAAATAAAAAATACTTATTAAATATATTAAATAATTAATATATTAAATAGGTTTTAAAATTTTTTATATTAAATAATATGACAATATAAAATTTTAAAATATCAATATAATAAAAATGAAATTTTTATAATGATAATGCACTAAATTAATAAAAATTTATTTTAAAAATTTTTTCTATTTTATAATTTTATAAATAATTTTTTCACATTAATTTAGATATGTAATTTTATTATACAAATTAATGTTATTTTAAATTATAAAAAATTAAAATAAAATATATGCAATTCAAATTTAAAAAAAAAAATAGAGTTTAAATAAATTAAATTTAATGAGTTAATTTAAATCACTTAACATTCATTTTCATTTACACTTATCTCCAACAATCGTCTCTGTTGCTCTCTTGCATCAGCCTATCTCCTCTTCTTCTTTTGTCCCTATGCACATCCGATCTTCGTTCCTGTCACTCTTTGTCACAGCCCTGATCTCACTCTCTATCCCAATCTTAATGTTGTTCTTTTTTTACAGGCCATCAATCTCAACCTACACCCTGCAGATTTGCCACTGCTCCTTTATCATGATATTATAGGAGTATAATAATAATAAATAACTACAATGAAGTTGTTTACAGGGAAGAATTGGTAGTATTTTGCTGAAAAAAATAAGAAAAATTCATTTCATAAAGGAATACTCTGGATGCACCATACGAGGGAAATTATTCTATTCTCCAAGCACACAGAAGGAATGCAGCTCCCTGCTGAAGAATTATGTGCTAATCATTTCTAATGCACTGCGAACTCAAAGACGGAAATTTCACTAGTGACATTTTAACAGAACTTTAGTAAATGCACATCTCGCTTGGATAGACGTCTCAGGTTGAGACTTGGCCATCTCTGGGTGGGGTATTGCCAAACTTCCATGTATGACGGATGTTCCTAGTTCTCAACCCAGCAACTTCATCGGCTGGAGCAGCATCGGAGACTTCCTTAAACTCATCTTTTGTCAGCTTAATTCTCAGTGCTCCAATATTGTTATCCAGATTTTTTATCTTGGTTGTGCCTAAACAAAGCCCAAGAACACATTGCGTACCAGAATTTTGGAAAGTCAATCTAAAAATCTGCAGTTCAAATTGGAGAATTGAAGGCATGAACAAAAAGGAGAAGCTGACCCACCAGGGATGGGAACTACATCATCTCCTTGATTGAGAACCCATGCAAGGGCAAGCTGAGCAGGAGTGCATAGCCAAATTTTCTACTCGACTATATAATACCTTATTCTGTTCTAAATTTTCTCCTGTGAACCTTGGCAAGAATCTCTGAAGTAAGCCAAGAACTAAGAATTAGGCTAAAAGTAATGACCAATGAAATTACTTTTGATAAGCATGAAATGAAACACTAAAGCATTACATGTTTACCAGATACCTTTTGAGTTTTAGTACCAGAAAACTATCTGGAGGCACTCTTTCCACAACTGCTCTGCCGCCAAAAAAACCCTGACCTAGAGGACTATATGGAACTATTCCAATTCCAAGTTCCCTGCATGTTTTTTCATAGGAAAGTGCCCTCAGACATGTTGTTAGACTAATCACACAGAGAGAGAGAGAGAGAGGAATGCAGTTAACTAGGAAAACTCGATGTTACATGGATACCTGCAAAGAGGAATCATTTCTTCCTCAAGGTCTCGAGACCAAAGTGACCATTCCATTTGCACTGCAGTGGTGGGGTGAACTGCATGTGCCCTCTTTATGGTGTCAGGACTTGGCTCGGAAAGTCCAATGTACTTAATTTTCCCTTCTTCCACTAACTTCTTAAGCTCTCCCATCTGCTAAATAAAAAATTGTCTTTAGAAACTACCCAGCTGTATATAAATTCTGTCCAGAGACAATAAAGCCAAGAATTTGGGGTGCTTCTGAAAGGCAGGAAAACAAAAGGACGTACTGTTTCCTCCATTGGCACTGAAGGGTCGATCCGATGTTGATGGTAAAGATCAATATAGTCCACATCAAGACGCTTTAGGCTAGCCTCACAGCATGCACGAACATACTCAGGCTTGCCCTTAAATGAGGCAGCCATAAGATCATTGTTCTTGAAAATAATACCGAATTTTGTAGCCAATTGGATCTTCTTTCCAGGCAATTGCTTCAATGCCTGCAAGCACAAGCATTTGCATAGCACACAAACAAACCAAAAAACGCTTGATAACATATGCAAGAAATCACATTTCATCAGCTCTAATTGCTTGCTTCGCCCGACCAAAATATAACTTTCTTCTCATTTGCTGTCGCAGTGTATTTTGCGGTCGCTGAACGAACTCTCACCGAAGTGGGAAAGAGTGAGGAGTCGCCACTTTAATTTTGAGGGAAATTAAAGAAAACCATTTGTGAAAATAAATTAAAACAAAACCACTTCAAAACAGAGATTCTAGGTTCGGGGTCCGTAAACGGGTGGGGAAGGTGCACCCCACCTCGTCCCTCAATAAGGGTAAGCAGATATAACTTCATGTTCTTTATAAATTAGAATTGGTAGTTAGGGGGAGGGGGGCTTAAATGGAAATGTTAATCCTTTTGACAAAAGGAATATTTGATTTTTCACTAATTCGGATTACCCAGATACATAAGTAAATGAGACAACCTTAGTGAGTTACTGTTGTATGTTAGTTTTATTTGAAGGGCTATTTTGTTAGAATTCAATTTTGGGGGATTGGATAAGGACTTTCCTCCGATTTCTTTTATTAAAGTTTTAGATTGAGAACCGGATAAGAACTCTCATCCGATCTCTTTCGAGTATTTATTAAAATTTTGGTTGAGAACCGAATAAGAACTCTCCTCCGATCTCTTTTAAGCATTTATTTTAAATTTTAGATTGAGAACCGGATAAGAACTCTCTTCCGATCTCCTTTATGCATTTATTTTAAATTTTAGATTGAGAACCGGATAAGAACTCTCCTCCGATCTCTTTTAAACATTTTTTTAAATTTTCTAAGCTTGAGGATCTGATAAGAACTCTCCTCCGATCTCTCATATTTTAATGGGGGTCGGATAAGGACTTTTCCGACTGATTGAAGTTTGATTACAGCTACACATTATAAGAGCTTAAGACCAAGGGTTCTGCTATTCACGGGTGTCAGGGGTCAGAATAAGACTTCTTTTAATTCCCTGATACCTCGTGACTAGACAGGGGATATTGAACTGAATTTTACCGAACTCCTGAGTGGCCGCCTAGCCAATACCCTTTTGATACCCGATCTGTTCCATTCATTTAGCTAATATTTAGTCTTATTTCGCTTTGTGACATTTTCCCAATCGTTTTCTATGTTAGCCTAATACTTTACTATTTTCCTGACTTGTTATCCGGACCTTCTATTATTTCAAAGAAACGCTTAAGGTACCATTACTTACATTTTACCCGACCTTTTATACACTACTCGAGACTAGAAGACTTACATTCAGAAATAACAAAGATAAAAAAGGATGGACTGATCAACAAAGAAATAACTCGAGAGTAACCTTCTTCGTATTCTTTAGCGCAATATAAACTTAGAGAAAACTACGTACATAAAAGGGCAAAGGAAATACGTAAAATAAGAACGAGCAATTAATGAAAAGACAATATGAGCACTCACCTGTAGGGAGCCGAATCTACTAAACTAAGTATGGAATGACCAAAATGTAATAGGACTGCAGATTGATAACCGGAAAGTTAAGGTTCGCCTTGAAACTAAAGATGCTTTGCTAAAATGCCATCAGGTCGAAATAATAACCGAGTTTAAATGGGGTTGAATCTGAACAATGGGAGTGAAAATAAAGAAAATAAAGAGCTGAAAATGAGAGCACCACAGGATAATGAACGAACTGAAATAGAGAGTTTCAGTATTCGAGAATCCCTTTGCAAGAAAACACTCTAGAAAACTGGTTTCCAAAGTTTTTCTTATGACAGCTAAAAAAAATAGCAGAGTAACGAACTGAATTAAGTTTCAGAGTTCTCCCACTATAATCACTGCTCCTTTTTTTTGTTCTCCCCTGAACAGTTTTCATGCAGGTATTTATAGGAATCGGGTGCTCCATCTGAAGGGTCAAGATCTATTTTGAGGGAGATGGAGGGTCAGGATTTCAAAGGACATAATCTGAGGCTCAAGAATTAAAGAGAATCAGAACGGACGGCCGAGATCTCCTTCAGAATATTTGTCCTTTTCCTCTTCTTATCTAACGATCACAAATTCTCTTGTCTGGGGCTATCCGATGGCTAGGAATAAAAGGCGTCGGTCTTGTCGTCTTCTTCTTTGATCCAAAGGCTCTGGGCCCATCCTTGCAAGTGAGATCAACGGTGGAGATTGGGATGTACAGGACTGTCATGACATACTTTGGCACCTGTCAGCATTTGTGGGCGATTCTTAGGCGTGCAGTGGAGATTTCGTCTGCAACGCTTTTAACTACCTCGGCTCTGATTCTGAAGACGGTTATTGGGATTTGTCTTATTCTCTTTGTCTTCTGATCTCTCCTCTTTTCTGATCTTCTTAACACGCTCCTTTTTCGATCTTTCATACCGGTCTCCCCTCTTCCGATCTCTATCATTCCGATCCTTCCCTTAATCAGGCCCGGTCCGGTCAAAGCATTAATTCCCCTCTATTCCCGAAGCGTCCGCTTCGTTTTCTGCTTAGCAATAAATGCCTAATTTTCCCCTATATATACCCCTGATAGAAGAGACTTTCCTCATTCAATTTTCCTCTCTTCCTTCTTACTTTCCTGTTCTAGTTGCTCCGGCAGTAGTTCCGGCCATGATTGTGGCTTTTGATCCCTTTCCGATGGACCTCTTTATTCCCCGACTGAAAATTTATGATCCCGGTGAACGGGAAATTATGATGACTGCACTTAATGACCGTGAGAGAACCGGACTAACTTACCGATCTGGATCGAGGACCTCGATCTTACTGACCTCGAATCGTTCGACCGATACAAACGGCGAACTGATTTCGAGCAAGAAGACTGCTAATATTCCCCTTAACACCGGTGACTGCCCCTTGACGTTCATTTGGCTCCTCTCCGCACTGGGTGTTCCGACAGCGGCTCGGTTTCGAGCGGTAACATTGATGATGACGTCTCTCATCTTCATGGGAGTCATAGTCACCCCATCCGAGCTGTACATCTATCCAATGTCAACAGCCGGTCTCCTGGTCAAACACGTCTTTTGACTCAGTCACGAGACTAGGCTTTGACATAGGCCTTTAGATGGGATGTTCCACCGGTCTCTAGAAATCGCCCAAATGATGTATTTTTACTTTCAATGTAATCCGATCTCTAGAGATCGCCCAAATGATGTAGTTAGACCTTTAATGTAATCCGATCCCTAGAGATCGCCCAAATGATGTAATCCGATCTTTTGGAAATAAAAATTTTATTTTGTCAATTATCATCTTATTGATTATTTTCCAATCTCTGATGTGTTTATCCGATATGGTTCCTAACTGAACAACCCTTAAATGATCCGCAATTCAAAATATTTATCTTAATCTGTCGATCCCTTTATGGAATTTTCGAAAATTTCGTGAGACGTGTCAGAAACAGCTGGCAGATCTCGCTAACCGATGCACCGCCTGGGACGCCGTGAGCATTTAATGCTCGGACGGGTATAAATAGGGGATGGGCCAGCCATTTGTTCCCTTATGTCATTTTCAGCATCTCGCGAGCGATTCCAAAATTCTCTCGATTTTTCAAGCTCTTCCGACACCGATCAAGCTCCGGTAAGGATTTTGATCCTTCTTTTACTTTAAATTCTTTACTTCCTTTGAAAATGAGCGGCGCCGAAGGTCAGAGAGCGGCAAGCCCCCTTTCCGTTCACGTTTCATGGTCATCGGACGAAGTTGAGGTGGTAGGACCGATCGGGCGACCTGAACCTCTTACATCCTCCGCCCCCGCTCGTGGCCAAGCGGGACCCTCAAGGCTAACACATTCTTCAGAGAGAGAGAACCTTCCCATGGACGAGCTGCCATCGGTCCTTCAAGAGACCGACCTGCAGTCGTTCAGCTAAGAGTATAACATCCGGCCCGATTCATACGAACTTATCCGGTATCACGGCGATCACCGTGCCGATCACTTCTTCGAAGAGAATGATATGATCATGGTATACGAAGAACAATTAAAAGCCGGGCTGCGGTTCCCTCTCGATGACTTCTTCAAAGAAGTTCTAAAATTTTTCCAAGTGTGCATCGCCCAAGTTCACCCGAACTCGTGGCGGATCCTGGTGGCCTTCAGAGGCCTCTGCCGAGCTAAAGGACTCCGTCCTACCGCTAAGGTATTCGCCGAACTACACAGATTAACTCATCGAAAGGACGACGAGTATTGGTTCTTCCAAGCGAAGCCACACTGCGGACTTTTCAACGATCTGCCGACCTCCCTAAAGAATTGGAAGAATCGGTTCTTCATTTTAAGGAGCAAAATTTCGAACTGCTTTGAGGGCTTCCCCCGCAGTTGGCTGCATCAGGGTCCCTTGCTTTTGAAGCACATCGCCCTGAGTAGGGAAGAGGGTGCAATGGCGATGGAGTTAAAGGATCAGGCGTCCAGAGAGAAGTACTCTTGTTTGGATGCAGTGACGACTGAGCTGCATCATTGGACTATGCAACTGGTCACCGGCCAAGATCGCGAGCTTCAGTTCTCTGACCTCGGCATCGGTATTTTCTACATCTCAGATCTCAGGACCTTAGCGATCTCACTGACCTCTTCTTTGTGCAGGTATGGCAAGCGGCGAAGCCTCCAAGGAGAGCCGGAAGCGAAAGAGGGAGATCTCCCGGAAGGTACGGGAGATGAAGCGGGCTGAGGAAATGCGGACACCCAGGCATGAGCCCGGGGAAATTCAAGAAGGCTCGTCTCGACCTTCTGGACCGGCGGTTGTAGAAGTGGTCCGATCCCCTCCTCGCCGAGAAGAGCCGCCTCCACCTCCTCTAGTTGCTCCGAGCGCAGAAGGGGTTCCTTCTCATCCTTCTGTGAGGCCCCTTTCTCAAGGTGCTCAAGTTCTGATCCACTCGCTGGAGAAGAACCGGACTGTTCGGGAAAACCCAGGTTTTGCTAAGGTATTGGGATCCACCATCTGCCTTCGGGAGGACCAAGATAGGCTGTCCCCGGACAACCTTGATGACATCCTGACCCGATCCATGAGCCTGAACGTGGAGTGCCTGGTGAACCAGCACATTGTTCGGGAGAAAGCTCATCGCCTGGGTAAGGAAGTCGAGAAGATGGGTCACGAGGTGTCTTTTCTCCGATCCCAACTCTCATCCGCTCAGGATTACATATCTCAAATTGAGGGGCGGATGAAGTTCTATGAGGACAAGCTGGCCGAACAATCTCGTGTTCTGGCCGAGCGAACCCGTGTTCTAGAAGAAGTCCAAGCACTTCGGACCGATGAAGTTGCTCACATCTCTCACCTTACTGAGGAGCTCAAGGCGAAAGAAGAAGAGATGGTGACAAGAGTGGCCGGTGCTTATGTGAATACTCACAGGTATCTCTTAGCCGAACTCAAGAAGCGTTACCCCGAGGAGGACTTCTCCTGGATGGCAGACCTGGCTCCCGAGGGTGAGGGTGAGGATAGTGAGGAGGAGGCTGAGGGTGAGAGAGAAAATGAGCAAAATGTAGATCAGGCTGGGGGTGATCCTCCAGCCGAATGACTTGTACAAACTTTAATATGAAATGAAGTCTTCTTTTTGTCCAGTGAATGAATGTGATCGGAAAATCTCTAAATTATTTAAACACTTGATTGTCTGAGTATATTGAAATAACTAAAAGTGATTATTAATCTAAGTGTAAGAGGTCGGAAAACATAATGCGCATGAGATCGGCAGGGGACCAACGCTAAACGGGACTTGATTAAAATTGGAAATTTGGCTTGATCATTTAAGATCGGGATCATCATTAAACCGGAGTGGAACCTTAACTTGATTATTCCTAAACTTTTAAAAGGGAGGTCGACAATAAAACTGGTGACATAAAGATCTAGTGTTGGCTCAATTTTGTTTGACAGGAGAAATCGGGAATGTAATTGACTGGTCAGAAAATTTGACAATTGGCTTGAGAGATCGGTGAGTGATTTGAGAGACCGGTAAGACTTTAGCTTATATGAGGACTTAGCATTGATTCAATTTTGTGTGAAGAGAGATTGGAAATGTGGCTAAATGGCAAGGAGAGATCGGAAATGTAATTGGCTGACCAAGGTAGACTTAGTGCTGGGGATCGGTTTCGAAGTTTATTGATTTTGGGGATCGGCCAAAATATGATGTCGACATTTGCTTATCCTGGTTTTTGACAAGAATTTATGACAGAAGAACTCTAACCTTGCCAATCAAGACTTCATTAGCGTTAAACCTGTAAACATCAGCAGTATCAAAAAGTGTAAATTCCTCTATTTAATGCTTCCTTGATGATTAAAATGCCAACTTCTTCAGGAACAGGGTCGTTGTACACACCAGAAAGCCCCATACATCCAAAGCCTAATTTGGAAACCTGAAAGTCAAAGAAAGAGGGCATAATATTTGATTGTTTCTAATTGAAGAACATGGAATAAGAAAGAAGTGAGATGGGTTTTACCTCTAATCCATGATTACCCTGTTTCACCCTTGGAATTTCAACTCTTTGCTCCTCAGCCATCTTATTTTTCTCTGCCTCCCTTTCCTTCATCCTACTGCTATGGAAGTGATGATAAGAAGGATTGGTGAAGGAACCGCAGAAAAGATTGATATTTATAGATCATGTCAGGTCCATTTGTCGGATAAATGATCATTACAATATTAACGCGTAGTACTCATGATCTTGCGTGAGAAACTTGACTTTTTTCCTAATCCATCAATTATTATTGAATTTATTAAATTTTTATTTATGCTTGATTTAAATTTTTATAAATTTTATGTGATAGAAAAAAACATATAGTATAAAAGATTTTATTTGATAATTCAATAAATTTCTTATTAATCGGGGACCAATTTCATTTTCAATACTAAAAAATAAAAAAGAAATCTGGGCTTGGGACCCCTTGGATTCGTCTCTGCCTCCATCAATTTTAGACAAATTTCATTTGTCAATTATCTTTTCCATATGACAATGAATGCTAACTTGATTTTATAATTTTAATATATTTAAATGTTCTTTGACACCAGTGTCAGAGAATGTATCACTCATAAATGTTACAGAGGTTTACTACATTGAAGTCTGATATAGTTAACAAACAAGAATTGGCAGTCTCTTGCAGGAAATGTAAGAAAATTTATGTCGCAAAGGAACACTCTGGATACATCCTACAAATGAAATTATTCTATTTTCCAAGCACGGAAACGGATTAGCAAATCTGATGCACTGCAATTCACTAGTGACCTTTTGAGAGAATTTCAGGAAATTCCAGCCAGGAGCCAGGTGGAGACTGAGCTATCTCTAGGAGAGGTATTGGCAAACTTCCATGTGTATTGGACGTTCTGAATTCTAAATCCAGCGACATCCTTGGGGGGAACAGCATTGGAGACCTCCTCCAACTCATCTTTTGTCTGCTTAGTTCTCAACGCTCCGTAATTTTCATCCAGATTTTTTATTTTGGTTGTTCCTAAACAATTCCAGGAAGGCATATATTGCAGACTGGAATCTGGTATGTTGATCTAAATATCTGTAGTTCAAATGAAAACATGACGTTGGACTTACCAGGGATGGGAACCACATCGTCTCCTTGATTGAGAAGCCAAGTAAGGGCAAGCTGAGCAGGAGTGCCTCCATATTTTTTGGCCAAATTTTCTACTCGAGTATAAAATACCTTATTCTGTTCTAGATTTTCTCCTGTAAACCTTGGCAGGAATCTCTGAAACGAGAAAAGGTAGACCAATAAGCAACAAGCAAGAAGAACTACTTTTGACAAGCATGAAATGCAACATTAAGGAATTAAATGTTAATTAAATACAGGTTTAGTACCAGCACAGTCGCTGAAGCCAAACTTTCCACAACTGCTTTGCCAGCCAAAAACCCCTGACCAAGAGGGCTATATGGAACTATTCCAATCCCAAGTTCCCTGCATTTTTTTCATAGTAAAATTTCGTCAGACCTGGTATAGAATGTTACTAGACTGATCAAAGGAAAAAATAATAAGAATGTTACATAAATACCCTCAAAGTGGGATTATTTCTTCCTCAATGTCATGAGACCAAAGTGACTATTCCATATGCACTGCAGCGATGGGATGGACTACGTGTGCCCTCTTTATGGTATCAGGGCTTGCCTTAGATAGTCCAATATATTTAATTTTCCCCTCTTCCACTAAGTTCTTAAGATCTCCCATCTGCCAAACCAAAAATTAATTTGATTAGAAACTAACTATGATAATACAAGAAGAAGAAAGGACATACAGTTTCCTCTATTGGTACTGAAGTGTCAATCCGATGTTGATAGTAGAGATTATTATTTTTATGTGGCTTGAATTTTAGACCAGAATTGTGACTCAATCCCGAATTGTAACTCAATCCAAAAGATTCGCGTTGTGACCCGATTGGGATAAAAAGTAAAACTTTTTCTCTCGAAGGTAGATTTTAGGGTCCAACTATGTCCTCTGTTATTCTTTTCTCTTTTCTTGTACTGTGTGCGATTGTGTGTATTCCTTAGATTTGTATATCTGTTATAATAGAGATCAATATATTCCATGCCAAGACGCTTTAGGCTAGCCTCACAGCCTGCACGAACATATTCAGGGTTGCCATTAAATGAGACGTTGCTAAAATCAGAGTTCTTGACAACAATACCGAATTTTGCAGCTAATTGGATCTTTCTCTAGGCAATTGCTTCAATGCCTGCAAGAAGAAGTACTATTTATAAGAACTAGCTTTCTTCTCCATTTTACAAGCTCTCTTCCATAAGTCTTTCTGGCGAAAACATACTAATTACTTTAAATCAAATAATTGGAACAGAAGAACTAATTACCTTGCCAAGCAAGAGCTCATTAGCGTGATGTCCATAAATATCAGCTGTGTCGAAAAATGTAATTCCTTTGTTGAATGCTTCCTTGATGATTGAAATGCCAATTTCAACTGGGACAGGGGTGTTGTACCAACCAGTAAGCCCCATGCATCCAAAGCCTAATTAGGACACCTGAAAGTAATTTTTTTTTTTTAAAAAAAAAAAAAGCGTTCTCTTTGATGATTTCTGATTCAAGAACTAGGAATGACAAAGAAGTGAGTGTGTATTACCTCTAATCCTTGGTTTCCCAGTTTCACCTTTGGAATTACAAGTCTGTGCTCCTCACTCATCTTTTTTTAACTCTCCTTTATACTTGCTTTCTTTCCTCCTGCTATATATGAATTGAGAGATGAGCGAGCCAAAGCTTAATTAATTCAAGTAACCGAAGAAAACACCAATATTTATAGATCCTGTCAAGTCACCGTGTCGAATATAGAATCAGAAATATGGCTAGTGACGCATTATCTCGTGTCAGAAGCTTGATTAGGGGAATGCTTACGCTAATCATATTATGATATTTCGTGTCAACATTGGGCCAATAGTCAAAATGGTCGAATGCTTGTCTCAAAATGCCGGAAGTTAGAAATTCAAATCCTGGCAGTCTATATATATATATATATGGTCATTGTTTAAGAATTGCTAGCTCTACGAAAAATTAGACATCCTTTCTTTGAGGTCCTAATATTTCTAAGTCCCATCGCATATTGCCTGCCAAGAAATTAGGGGTGACCTGAGAAAAATGTGATTACTTCTAAAAAATTATTTAATGTACTCGATGTACTTGCTCTATCGTTCATATAAAAGTAGAGTCTACTTTTCATTTTATGAGCGATTCACTTTTATACTAGTGAGAGAACACTAAATTTATATGCTCTCAGTGCACTGTGCTCTAAAACTTTTCTAACTTAGTAAGTATGAACCAAGGTTTTCTTTTCTTATTTTTATTAAAATTTAATTAAGATTAGTACTTGTAATATCATAAATTTAGAGGACATTAGTATTATTAATCAAAACTTTTTTTTTAAGGTAAAGATTAGGAAGAGCTCAAATGGACTATTACAAGATAGATTCAGGCTGTCCATCACTGTCGAGCAGAGCTAACCAAACGAAGATAGGGGAGTTGGAGAGGCCGATAATAATCTGAGGTCACACAATAATACCTTAAAAACCTTCTTTCCATATCTCCCGGTATGTTTTATTATTATCCCGTATAAAGGTGAATCATTTTTTAAAACAGCACAATGGAAAAAGATGGGTAAGATTTGAAGACAGATGACACGCTGACTACAGCAAATTAGTGAATAAATTAAAGAATGAATTTCATATTTGTTGCCAATAACATTTACATACAATGACGAAAATTCAAATTCTTCTTCAACGAATCCATATTACATTAGTTCCCAATATAACAAATTTTTTGACAAGGATTTGGGATTTGTCCTCTAATATCTCATGTTTGTTTTACGCACTTGTGCTTTGATATATTATCAAATAGAGACAAAGCTGTCGCAAATGCTTTTTTGTGATGAATTTTGTTGCCATAACTATTTTTAGCAACGATTTAAAATTTGGTTACTGAAATTATTAACAACAGTTATTAGGCGACGATTTGGAAAAATAGTATGGTTTCTAATTACTTTAGGCGACGAATTTGCAATTTTTTAAGCATGGTTGCTTCTCAGGCCACGACTAAGGCAAACAAGATAATATTATAAAAATAATTTAAAATACAAATTACAAACCAAAGGCTCCAAAAGATAAAGACATTGATATATATCCAAGTTTGTATTGTGCAAAAATCCCACTCCCCTTCATAAAGGTTGCTTTATTTCATTTGATTGCAAAAATGAAGGAAACAAATCATCCATGACCATGACCAGCTTGTCCTTACACAGTTATGTAGAAAGACATTTTAGGTTGAGACCTTGAGATCCTTAACTGGAGTATTAGCAAATTTCCATGTTGCCTGGGGTTGAATTGATCTGTGTCCAGCAACTTCAACCACATGCAGGAACAGCATCACTTATCTCCTTTATGTCATCTTTTGTCAGCTTAACTTTCAATGACCCAACATTGTCTTTCAGATTCTTAATCTTGGTAGTTCCTGTAATTATCAAACTCAAATAACAGAATTAAAAAGCAATTTAAGTAGTATACATGAGGATATTATATTCACTTTTTTTATCTAATTGAAAGGATTGAAACAATAATCAACTAGGTCCACTTGCAAATCAGGCTAATTAATTAACCATTCAAATGACTTGATGGTATATAGAAAGTATTCAAGAGAGTTGGCTAACTCACCAGGGATAGGAACCACATCTTCCCCTTGATTGAGAACCCATGCAAGGGCAAGTTGAGCAGGATTACATCCGTGCTTATTAGCCAAGTTTTGTATTCGAGTGTAGAAGACCTTGTTCTTTTCCAAATTTTCCTGGCTGAACCTAGGGTGTGATTTCTTTAAAAAGAGAAAATACATGATTATTGAGTTACTATTTTCCAAAATGCACTAAATATACCTGGTTCATTATAAATTCAAGATATAAGCATGTGGGTTTCACCAGACACATTATATCTTGGTTCCATGATGCATTGGATGTATACAAGAATTTTTCTGATATGTTATATAGTCTAGTAATATACTAGCAGAGTAATTTGTAGGCACACCTTCAAGAACTGCCTTGCCATCCTCTTCCAATTGGGCTATAGGCAACTATTGCAATTCCAAGCTCCCTGCATAGTTTTGACACTTAAATCTCCTCAATCTTACTATAAAAATTACAATAAAATATCTATATTACTGTATTGAATTTGCTGAGATTCAAAAATCTAATTAGCCCTTCTATAGAGCAGGGTGTAGATATAAATTACCTGCAAAGGGGGACTACTTCTTCCTCAATATCACGAGACCAGAGCGATCATTCCATTTCAAGTGCAGTAATAGGATGAACAGAATGTGCTCTCCTTATAGTGTCTGGACCAGCTTCTGATAGTCCAATGTACTTAATTTTTCCCTCTTCCACCAACCTCTTAAGCTCTCCCATCTGCCCAGTACCAAAAGAAGTTTTTATTGTTATTATTTTTCAAGGGCTCACGTAAAATTATCAACATTTGATTTATTTGTTATTGACGAAGAAGAAGAACTGCTTACAGTATCTTCAATGGGTACTGAAGTGTCAATTCTGTGTTGACAGTAGAGGTCAATGAATTCCACATCTAGCCGCTTAAGGCTAGCCTCACAGCATGCCCTCACATACTCAGGACTCCCACAGAATGTTGCAATTTTAGGATCGGAATCAATTCTTGCAATACCAAATTTTGTTGCTAGCTGAATCTTTTCTCTGGGCAGTTGTTTCAACGCCTGAGCTAAAAATAAAAATGATAATAATAGCATTACAAATTATATTTATGGATCCTTTTATAGTAAACCGAGTCTACACAAAGAATCCAAATAGAGAAACTATAAGAGAAGATGAAAAGTTGTATGGCATATATGCACTTACTTTGCCCATGAGGATTTCATTAGTGTGAGGTCCATAAGCATCTGAAGTATCAAAAAATGTAATTTCTTGGTTAAATGCTTCCTTGATGATTGAAATGCCAACTCCTTCAGGAACTAGGGCGTTGTACATTCCACTAAGCCCCATACACCCAAATCCCAATTTTGAGACGTACGAGTAAAAAAAAATCACAATTTATAAATTAAACAAATGAATAAATTAGTACATAAATAGCTAGCTATGACAATGATTTAATGGGTAAGCAATACCTCAAGTCCTTGAGTCCCGAGCTTTACCCTAGGAATTGCCATGGTAACCAGTCTGCCTTCCTAATTGCAATTAGCCTGCTTTCTAGTTTTGGTTTCTTGTTTATTTGCATTACTAAAATGAGAAATGGTATTTATAGCACAGAAATGTTATATAATTTTATTCTCTTAGGATGTCATTGCTTTGAATCATATTTTTTCAGGTGGTGTGGTCGCTGAGCATGTCATTAACATAATCACGTACCTAATATATATGTGTACCTTTCATAGTATGACAATATACAGAAGTTCATGGCTCATCAAAGTTGATAAACCAGGAATGGACACCATATCCTTTACTTAATATATATGTGTAAGCACCTATAAGATGATCTCTCATTGAGATTATTGCATGGTTCACCAAATACAATGCATCGCTTAATTACATGTATTTTTTTAAGTTGAAAAAAGTTAATTTTATATATATATATATATATATATATATATATATATATATATATTTGAAGTAGTAATTATAATTGCAAATCAATTATGAACCTTATTTAAAAAAAAAAATTCTCTAATTGATAGGCACAACCATTAAGAAAAGTATTAAACCCATAAAGCTGGTTCATAATTGATTTGCAATTATAATTACTACTTCAAATATATATATATATATATATATATATATATATATATATATATATATATATATATATATATATATATATATACATATTCAATCTTTAAGACTTGCCCGCTCTACAAAATTGACTATGGTCATTTATAGATCTTCCGAAAGATTTCCATAGCTCAATAGAATTGACTAAAGATTAGGGAAATGTGCATATAATGTAGCTTTAATTTATTTATTTATATTTATATTATAAAGCAGGTCAAGTTTTTCCTTAAAGTAACGTGATACTTTCTAAAAAGAGTTTAGTTTGCTAATTAACGTTATTATGTTAATGTTTAATTTTTTATATTAAATTTATAAGTTTAAGAATAAAATAATAAATTACAATAAATGACTATTGATTTGGAATTTAAAACTATTAGTTTATAAAAAAAATAAAAAATATAATTTTAATATAAAAATTAAAAATAAAATATTAAATGCGAGTATAATGATTATATGTTATAAATTTTAATGATTAAATTATTAAAAATAATTTTAATAAAAAATAAAATATTAAAATTTAAATTAAATGTAAAATGTTAATTTTTATTAAATTTATGCATATATAAAAGCCAAAAAGCAAAAGAATATTCACATATATGATTGGCATTCCAATTAAATGATGGTTTTATAGTTAAAGAAAGTTTTAAATGAGAATGAATTAATTTATGTGACTGAAAAGAAAATGAGACATCCTTTCTTTGAGATTCCAATATTTCTAACTCCCATTACATATTGCATGGCAAGAAATTAGGGGTCACCCAAGAGAAATTTAATTACCCACAAAGAAATTATTTAATACATCTGATACACTCATTCTCTCATTCATACGAAAGTAAAGTTTATTCTTTTTATTTCGTAAACATTTACTTTTATATGATTGAGAGAGTATTAAATTTATATTATAGAAAAGTATTAAACCCATAAAGCAAAGCACACCATAGTCCAAAAAAGCAAGAAGCCACCAAACTCTTAATTAACTAAAGATACAATTCTTTTCCTCTATGGAGCCTACTCCTAGCTAACTGCCTAACCCACTTCCAACCCAAGAAATCATCAATCTTAAAGACAAATTAACCTCCAAATTTAAAAAAATTAACAACCCAGATTAGGTAATTAACAGAAACTGTTGCCTATTTTTGAGAAAAAGAAATAAAGTGTGATAAGCAATAATTAAGATAAATATAGATATTATCTAGTCCAAGTTTTGATCAAAACCCAGATGGTTTTTGTCAATTGCCCATGCTTGGGTAGCTGAAGTAGAGCCAGAACCTAGATAGGCTTAGCCCAAAGTTAGACAATAATTTTTTATTCTTTTTATCTTTGGATGATAATAATATATATTTATTGGGAGATAATAACAATAATATATAGTAACTGTCAAAATCATTACCTTCATATTGGCCCATGATAACTACAAAAATTATTAAAGAAAAAAAAAATGACAACTTACTATCATTACTAATTGGGTCATGCATAATGATACTATTATATGGCTTTTGCCAACTTTTTTTTAATATATATTTTTTGTTAATTTTTTTTGCAAATTTTGTGCTCATCCAATGAGATAAATTTTAGAAGCTTAAATATTTAGCTGCATGAATTATGATTTTTGAAAGATTCCTGAAATGAATGGCTTGCATTATGGTGTGCATGCAAATGCATATATGTTAGCCATAATTAGGTGCAATTTAGTATTAGTAGTATATGTATATATGTATATACCTAAAGTATAACAATCATTTTATACATTTAAAAGTATTTTAAATTCCATTATTTAACAATAATAGTTATCCCACATGATTTCTAATTAAAAAAAAAAATTATACTAAATATAAGAATTTAGACAATCCTAATTTTAACTAAGTTTTGGAATTGAACAAAACTCAATCAATTTTTTCTACATGGTATCAACTGGGCACAAAGTTATGAGTGGACTATTGGAATCATAGCCCTCCAAACTTCATAGCTCTCCCTACCTTTAATTTTTTTAATTAAAAAATTTTAAATATATTTAAAAATAAAAATCTATATAATATGTAAGAATTTATTTATTAATAATTATAAGTCTGATATATTTTACTAACTGGATAGAATAGATTCAACAAAATAATTTGATGAATTTATTATTATTTTTAAGTGATATAATTTAGAATGATAATATTTTATATAATATATTTTAAGTATCTCTAGATGTAAATACTTTTTTAATTATATAAGTGAACATAAATAATTAATAAATTATTTTATAATTTTATTTGGTCTCTCAAATATTATAGTCAAGTTTCATCACTAATATCAAAGCCTACTTTTGTTTTGATGTTAGGCCACTCACAGATATTTATACTTATAAATTTCGCGTCTTAGATATTCATATTAGGACATGAGAGAAGTGTATTATTTCACTCCACATTAATTTAAAATAAAAGAATTATGCTAAATATAAAATTTCAACAATCCCACCTCTTAAATTAACTTTAGGTTAAGTTACTCTGTTATCTCTACAATAATTAAAAATAACATTCACTTAATAATTTAGTATTAGTAGTAGTGTTTATATTATTATTAATGTGGGTGGTCTTAAGTGCTGAACTACAAAAATAAACACTACCACTATGAAAAAATGATTTTTATTATTGAGAAAAAAAAGTGGGTATATTGTCATCTTATATAATTAAGTAGATTAACACACTGCTTATGAAAAAGACTCTTAATTGACATATTTTAATGAAGTGGCAAAACTGCCAATGGAGTGATGATGCGACCCTAATCCCTAGTATTGGTTGGCTATAAAGCCTAAAAAACCCAACATTTTCTATTTTTATATATGGATTTAATTTATTAATTTTTTAAATAAAAAAAAAGTGGGGAAAATTAAAATATTAAAAATTCAAGGCATTCCCTATATATTGGTAATTGATTGGATTTGCAGATAGCATTAGTGTGTGGCAAATGGGCGGCCTGCTCTCTATCGTGTCTTGAACCTTCAATACAGGGTAATTAAAATTAAAGAAGAAATAAAATAATGTAAAGAAGAAACAGAAAGGTCCAAATCAGACCAAAGTAAATGCAATTAAAAAAATTAATTTCATAATTTCCAAAGTCAGAAAGAACGCTTTACAGACTAATGTTCCAAATGTCACCTAATCAGTAGTAATGTCTTTAATAATTACTTGGGAGGTTTAACTGGCACCAATCAAAAGCAGACTTTACCACCCATTGGTTTCAACTTGCAGTTTCTTGAATAATAATAATAATCACATAACCCCACTTAGAGAGTGTTACAGATGCTTGCTTTACTTATTTTGCCTTCTCTCCTCTTCTTCAACTCTCTTATTCTTTCTCTTTTCCTTTTTGTGTGAACCTATGAAACCATGCAAAAAAAAAAAAAAATGGTCCCCATCTGCTACTTGTGTTTCATACTCTTTTTGGTTCTTTGTTGATGCTAACATTACAACAACACACCCACAGGCACACAGTGAGATGAAAGGCTCATCCAACTAAAGTTATAAGTAAAAGCTTCTTAGGAAATTTAGAAACTCTCACTGCCCTGTCTGCATGTGGTGGCGTGGGCGTGACAATATTCAATTCCATTCTTTTGGGACCACGTTTTTGCTTTTTTCTTTCTTTATTTCTTTCTTCTATTTTTTTTCCCATGCTATCCTACTTAGGTTTACCACAAGAAATATATACTTTGTTAAAGTTTTGCTATTTCCACTGCCTTTGTTTTTTCCTAGTCATATAAGACAAAATATGATGAGATTGTTTGTAAGAAAAATATGGCTGGAGTTAGTAGAAATCAAAGTCCTCCACATCTAGAGAAAGTCCTCTATTTATACCCTCCTATCCTTCCTTATCTATGAAGCCTTCATATGGGAATAGAAAGATGATATGAAGAAAATTAAGGTTTCAAAGGCTTAATCTCTCTATATGTATATACCTACCCCTTAATGATCTTCTTGCCGTGCACCACTAGTAGTTGAAGCTGCCAGCATGATCTGAGCTTTCCTTAATTATCCTAATCGAATTATCGATCCAGAGGAGAGACTAGATCATGTGGCTGCTTCACCTGTTGCTGGTAGCATGAAAAACCCTAATCAGGATAAACCCTAATTTCATGGTTCGATCCATTTTTGATAACCCACTAGGGCTTTATCATGGAAAAACACTAGATGAGGTATGCCATATATGTATCAATTCACATCTATTTCTTTCTTTTAGTGATATGGGTATTCCCCTTTTTGTTTTATTTCTCTCCTAATCTGCTCTTTTTTTTTTTTTTTCTTGCTTATATATATATATATATCTTTTTCTGGTTGTTGTATTCTCCTTTTCTATGTCAAGGTTTGTGGAGAATCTTGTTAGCAGCTATGTGATGCTGTTAAGAACTTGAGTGACAGAATTTCTGTCCTAACTTGGTTGGTTCTTTTGAGATCTATCCTCGTGCCTTGAAGAGAGTGCTCTTATATACTTTCATGTGCTGTTCATATCAATTTAATTTGTTTATGCTTTCTTTTACTACTCTTGTCTTATTCTATATTCAAAATTCATGCTGCTGAATTTTCTTAATTTTCTCTTTTTTAATTAATTAGAATTGAATCCCAAGCGATAGATCATCTTGAAACAGAAAATGCTACTTAGAATAATAAAGGAAGTTGAATTAATTGCTGCCTTCCTTCTCCTGTCTCTCCACCTCCCAAAAGATGATAATTTTCATAAGAATTGGTGTTTAATTAGGGATGGAATAGTGATTTTCTTTTTTCTGTTGGAAGTCATAATTGTGATCATGAGATGGGAGTGACTGAAATATGCATGAAATATATGACTAGATCAAATAGTGAACCAACATATGATATGAGTGAAGAAATTCTAGAAATGTATAGAGCTTAGATCTGGCAGGGAATAAATGACTTTTCTTCTGGTTTTCATCTTCATTACAATTGAGGAAATTAAAGATTACAAGTGACAACATACTCTCTCAGAGAAAATCCATTTTTAGTAAATTTCCCTTGTGCATGAAAAAAGTGCATAGAAGGACCCATATCTATTTTCTCATTTTAGATCCAAATCAAACATCTTTTTAGAGGATTTTGAAGCCTACAGGAATTCAGCTTCTATAGTTATACATACCCTCTCCATGAAACAAAGCTAGTAAGGAGCATCTGCATTTCATTTCCACATTATCCATTAAATGTAAAACCAGTTTGTGAGGACCATCTCTTTCCAACTCAAGTAAATTCATCAATAACTTAATCCTAATTTACTTGGGATATATTATACCTTCCATTAACACTTGTTCATAATAAGCTTCTCATCACTTCAACAAACATTATATTCTATTTATTGAAAAAAAAAAAGAGAAAAAACTGACACCAACTGCAACCCTCCACTTAATCACAAGAGGATTCTTGTGAGTTGTGAGGACCATCTGGGTGTCTACACAAACTGCCCTACTGGTCCTGGCTATATATCCTTTTAAGTTTCTGCTCAAGCACTAGCCTACAATGCAAACTTGGTACATGTATCAAATGTGGTACCATCCTTGTAAATCAAATGTGGAACCTCCTTGTAAAATAGACATAACAAATTAAACATATATGCATCCATTTGATGTGGGTTTTATAATTCTGAACATTATCTTTTGGAACGACTTTCGTCTTTCTCCAAGTTGAAATGGATGACGATTTCTATGGTCAGAATACATCACAACAAAAGAATGGCTCTCTCTATCTATAGTATTTAGCTCATTTAATGCATAAATCCATAATTCCACCGTTTCTTTAATTCTTTTGTTTTTTTAGACGCTCATTAACTATTCAATGTTTGATTCCCTAAGCTTGTAGCTTCTGATTATAATTATGAATTTCCCAAAAGTTCACAGTGCCTAATGTGCAAGGCTTGCTAACTCCTTTAAGGAATAATTGAATCTCTGATATGCTTGTGTTATTTATATATGATAATACTAGTGAGTTGCAGTATTTGTGTTATCTAATGTCAGGGTTTGAACTCCTAAAAAATGCAGATCTATATTTCTCGCTTGAAATTATATGATTTATGGATTTATGGAAAACTTATATATCAGTTTTTTCTCATTAATTTTGGTTGTTACAGTAAATGTTTCATTTCCGTTTGTTTACAAGCCTGAGTTAGCTAGACTCCAAGAAACCTTCACAGGATTCCTGAAGCGAACCACGTAAAGGAAAACGTGAGCAAGTTGTGTTTGGATATCTTTTTCTGGGATTTTCTTTTTGTCATGATCTTTCAAGTGGAACAGACATTGCTTGCCGGAGTTTTTTACTTGCCATTAATTGTCAATGGGGCTTTAACACGATGATATGACTAGCGAAGTAACCCTAGAAGGCATTTCTTGACTTTTCCCTTCTGTGGCTAAACGCTTGTATCGATCACTTACTGACAGGTACATATTGGGGCTGCCAAAGGGCTTTTGAGTGGATTGACACATGACTTGAAGCAAGAATAAGTCATGGGCTTTATTAGCATAAACCTTTCCGTACTGACTGAGACTGATGTCAAATTTCAAGGGCTTGACTACTGAATTAATTGGCAAGGATATATAGATGGTCTTTGGTTTCAAAAGCAGAAGATACCAAATGGATTTGCATTTATCTTATCATATACAGAAATGAGACATTAAGAAAATTGAAGTGCATATCCAAGGCTATATGAAATCCATAATTCTTGTAATCCATAATTGTTCTGGAGCCTCTTTCATCTATTTATTTGTATACAAAAACATGTTGAGTTGATGTCTCTATAGTATCTTGGATTAACAAGTTTTTCTAATAAAGTTTTCATTTTAATTGGAGTTTCTTTGAGCATGGATTACACAGTAAGAGTAGCATGGATTTCAACTTATCAATAACTATGATTTCATCTTCACACTTAACTTTGAGACAATTTTGATAACTTTTTTTTTTAAATATTGATTGAGATTTCGATTTATAAAAAAAAAATATAAAAAAAGACATTTTCTGTTAACTATCAATCACTAACCATCAATAGCTATCTATATGTATTAGACTAATGGTGGATAAAGACAAAATGTAAATTAGGTATAGATGATGGAACCCATTGTTTTTTTGATTATTCATTTTCTTGTACGTAATTGACTCTGAATTACGTAAAATTGTGCCTTAAAAAAATATATGAGAAAAAAAAATTTTAATATATACCTTAAGCACTAAAAAATAGTATTTATTATAGATATATAAATATAGTTATTCCTCAAATAAGAAGTAGTGGGTCTCATATCTTATGAGAGAGAGAGAGTATGTGCTCCAAGAGCACACAATAATTTTTTAATAAGAAAATACCATAGCTAAAAGATAAAAGAGATCAATAAGCTTTAACTTAATAATACTCGAGTGATTATAAAAATTGTGAGATCTCTAGTTTAAATTCATATTAGACTTATATATATATATATATATATATATATATATATATATATATATATATATATATATATATATATATAAAGAAAAAGATAAAAGAGAATATAAAGTAGTAGAGTTTGGGGGAATTGAATTCCTTCAAGTATTTGACAAATTAAACGAAGGGACTGCTAGTCCTTATTGTGCATTGCACCCATTTATTTTCAGTGATAAAAATGCAATTTTCATCATTAAAATCTCATATAGTCAATTCTAATAATCCCAAGGATAATCTTTGGCCAATTTTTGTCTGATCGCTTTTCATGATGGATATGTGATATGGCAAATTGGCAATGAAGATATATATTTGGTCAATTCCTTGTCCTAATTTATGTAATTAATTGAATTTGGAAAGGTGGTAGATGTTCAATTACTTATTTTGTCCTAATTTATACCTGAAAAATGGATTAATTGGGCTTGAATTAAAGCTATTTTCTGAAGTTAATCCAAGCCTATGATAAAATTTGTAACCTACAAAATTAGACCTAAACCATATGTACTCTGCACAAGTTTTCGTAGATTGTATTAGCAGATCAGGCCTGGTTTAGCCTTGAACCTTGAGCTATTGCCTTGAGCCTTGAAAATGAAATTAGCCTATGTTTGATTTGCTAGTAATGTAATATAAATACATAAATTCTTTTTGTTATATTATTTAATTAACAATATCTTTTTTTTTTCAACTAATATTTCTTTTCTTTTCCTTTTATTTCCCACAAAACAAACAGTTATCGCCGGTCCACTATTTCATGTATTGGAAATCTATCATTCTTGAATAATTGCTAAGCGAACAGAACCGATACATTCTTTGAGCTGTAGCAAAAGCTCCGTTTCCACTGTCATCAATGTACTCAATAAGACTACTTTTTTATTGATTTTATAAAACCCTAAAAGATAAAAGAAATTAAAGCTCCATCACAGTGCTGGGTCTAGCAGGCCTCGGGCTTTCAATATTTCAAAAGGGAAAGCAAAAGAGGTTGGACAAGGTTACAAGGTTTCAGACGACAAGGCACTTTCTCTGTCTTCACTTTATAGATTTTTGTCTTTTCTCATAACCTACTAGAGGGGAAAAAAATTGAGAATTGAAGTTGTTATAATGATTAGGTAATTGCAAGTTGGCCATGGGCTTGTATTTTTTTGCTTCTCTTTTGGTAATATAAGTGCAAACAGAGCATTGGGACTCAACCCAGAAGAGCATTTGCTTCATTATTATTATAATTTAGTGCTGGGTTGTATGCCATGTTTAGAAGAATAATTGAAAAGCTCATTTTCTTCAGCTATTAGTATCAAAAGAACACACTGAATCTAAAGATAATTAGGGTAGGGTATCTATTGATGACATTGAAACCTGTCGCTTGCTTCAACATAGCATGGTATATATCCTGTCACTACTACTATCCCCTCGTGTGTCTATTAAGAGCATATTTTAAGCGTAAAATTACTCTATTTGCAAGTAAAAATTATACAATAAAACCAATGAAACATATGTATGTACAATCAGTGATTGTGGTGGGTCTCACGTGAGTCCTACCAACATGATCAATGATCAATGATTGTACATAAATTATCGTTGCTTATATAACTATTACACCAAATTAAAATTCATGAGTAAGAGGTTATAGGTTCAAGCCATGAAAATAGCCTCTGCAAAATAAGGATATACACAAGCGAGCCCACAAGTGTGGGATGTTTCTAGTTACCTTTTTCATAGGAATCCATAGAATAGAATAATGTCTTTTTGTGGAGAAACCACAAGAGAGTGACCTACTAAAATATAGGAGATTTTCCTAAGAGATGGTAAGGAATGAGAATATAACTATTTAAAATCTCATGGATGATAAGCATGTCAAGCAAAAAACCTTTTTTCCATGGGAATGAAAAACAAAAAAGGCTGGCTTATTTATTCTACATGCTATGCAAATCACAAAAGTTACTGTTGCATGGGCTGCAACTTCCTATGTGACCATTCTCCTCAGTCAGAAAATAAAGATTAAGAAAGAAAAAAGGTGAGACATAATCAGTTTAGGAGATATTTCCGAGTAGATTGTAGAGAAAATGCAAGTAGAACATTTGAAATATCAAGGATGATAATAAACATATGTCAAACCATCAATGTATATTCAGATCTTAGAGTGTATATACAAATAAAAGAACAAAAGCATGATTTGAAAATAATGACAATTGACCTTAGTTATTCTGGTTTGTCGAATTTATTTTGAGCTTAGTCTTGACATTGCTCTGCCATGCTTTGCAATTGGGTTTTCATAATGAAGACCTGCAATTTCTGGGTTGCTGCATATGATGAAAATTGAGAGTATTAGACCAAATTAGTGAAAGCTGTAATACTATTTTTTATCTCATAGTCCTTTAAGTGCTAAAAAATAGTATTACAGTAGTGGAGATTACTTTTTTTTCTTTTTTTTTTTTAATCCTATCTTCTTTAATTCCAGCGATTAAGGTGTTACAAGATTAAAGCAAACAGAGGAGGCTTCTTTTACACTGGAATTTCATTTATGACCTAAAGATATAATATTTACACAAATTTGATAATATATATTCTCTAAAAGAGATGGTTAACAGTACTGGCAGTTGCCAGAGATACGAAAGTTTAATGTTCACTAGTCAATTCCACTGAAAAGGCAAAGGAAAGAAATAAAAAGAAAGAACTGATTATTGGTACCTGTTTTTATGTTTTTGGGAACTATTTGTTTTGAAGCTGCTTTCCAGAAACTGGAATGCACTTGGCTAGAAAACCAATTGGCCAAGACACAGCTGCAATGCCAATGCAAGCACCCCATTGCCCCCAATTTAACCTCTCCGTACCGGCAAATCTCGTCAGAAGCTCAACCATCAGCACTTGAAGAACTATGGTAATTCCAATGATCACTATAAACAATTTGTTCCTATGTATCCCTTTGAATATATTCTTCTTTTCCATATTCCTTGCATTGAACTCATTAAAGACTTGACACAGGACAAAAGTATTGAAGATGATAGTATTCTTTATCCTCTCATTCACACCAAAGATGGAATTTGCTTTAAATTCTAGAGTAAGCAAGACGGCTAACTGATACAAGGCTTGGGCAATGAGATTCCTCCACATGATTTTGGTGATAAGTGGCTCTGATCTACCCATAGGTGGCTTTGCCATGAGATCATTGGTGGGCTGCTCAGTGGCCAAGGCTAGTGCTCCCAAGGTGTCCATAACGAGGTTCACCCACAATAGCTGAACTGCAGTTAAAGGGACGTTACCGAAAGAAACAGCTGCAACAAAGTTGATAGCGAGAGCTGCAACATTGACCGTGAGTTGAAACTGAAGGAACTTTTGAATGTTATTGGAGACACTTCTTCCCCACCGCAATACTGTCACTACAGAGGTAAAGTTATCATCCAAGATAATTATGTCTGCGCTCTCCTTTGCCACCTCTGTCCCTTGAATTCCCATGGCAAGCCCAATATCTGCTTCCTTTAGCGCAGGAGCATCGTTTGTGCCATCACCAGTGACTCCTACCACATGGCCTTTCTGTTTCAAGCAGTGTACCATCAGAAGTTTGTCAAATGGGGATGATCTTGCCATTACTCGAATATCTTCGATCCTTGTCATTCTCTCTTCAGGGGAGTAATTTCTGAATTGTGAACCTTCCACTACAGCTTTTTCTATGTCGTCATCAGGATGAAGAATTCCACATTCAAAAGCTATAGATCTTGCTGTGAGCAAGTTGTCACCAGTGATCATTTTAACATTCACCCCTGCATTCTTACATGATTCTACTGCTGTTCTAACCCCTGGACGACATGGGTCCTTCAGTCCCACAAACCCCAGTAAGGTGAGTTCAGCTTCTTCAAGCTTCTTAGATACCTCCTCCTCATTATCATGTGTGACTTTTTTGTAGGCAAAGGCAAGACATCTCAGGCTTTTGGCTGCCATACACTGAATTATTTTTTCAAACTCCAATCTATCATCTGCATTCATTCCTTTTAGTGCTCCACTTCCTACACAATAATTTGAACACAAGGCTAATATCATCTCGGCTGCTCCCTTCCAATGGGTATGAAATTCTCTGTCTTCAATTTTCCTCGTTAATATCCCACTTCTTTTTTTCTCTGAATTAAATGCCTCTACATGTATTACTTCACAATTTTGTTTTGTCTCATTGATATTCATATTTAAATCAAAAACAGCCCAAGAAAGTATTGCCGTTTCTGTTGGACTGCCAGAAATCTCAGGAATTGATGAAGCATGTGTCGTATCAACGGTACCTGTTGTGTTTAAGGCAACCCCCTCCTGTAGCAACTTGAAGATCTCTGGTTCTATTGCCTTTGAAGAATCATCCTTAATTAGCTCTTTTCCGAGCCAAAATTCTGTAACTGTCATCTTGTTCAAAGTAAGAGTCCCTGTTTTATCTGTGCAGATTGTTGTAGCTGAACCCATTGTTTCACAGGCAGAAAGTTTACGAACCATGGCATTATCTTTTATCATTCGCATCATAGAGTAGGCCAGAGTTAGAGTTACAGCTAGAGGCAGACCTTCTGGAATTGCAACCACTAAAATGGTCACTGCAGCTGCAATCATCTCCACAACTGAATTGACTATATCACTGACTCTTGTCTTGCTTCCTTTGTACTCTCTCTTTCCATTTTCATCTCTGGTGCTTCCAGTAAAGTAACGAATCATCAGAACTGCAAGAACGAGTATAGCCACTGACAATCCAACCCGGCCAATATGAGAAGCCAGTTTATCAAGGCGTGCTTGTAATGGGGTCTGCTCCTCCAAAATCCGGGTTATGGAACTCATCATCTCACCCCAGGCTGTATTCATGCCAACGGATGTAACAAGCATCGAACCAAACCCATCCATCACCTTTGTTCCAGAAATCAGGAATGGGTTTAAGGTGCCATTGACCTCAACATGGTCGCTTTCACCTGTAATACTGGACTCGTCCACCTTCAAAGAATAACCATACAAGAACAAGCCATCAGCTGGTATCTGATCTCCAATCTTCAAAGAAACGATATCACCCACCACAATATCAAATATAGATATTGGTTGGTGCCTTCCATCTCTCACTACTTGCACCTTTATATCACTGCTGGCATCTGATAGCCTCTCAAATTGCTTGGATTGCTTGAAGTTGCTCACAGAGGAGACAACAATAACAAGTACGATGGCAACAATGATGCTCCCACCATCATACCAGCCATCTTTTGGGCCATGCTGTTTAATGCCAAAGCCCAGAGACAAAATGGCACAGACTAAAAGAATGATAATGGTTGTATCTTTGAATGCTTCAAAGACAAAGCTAATGAAGCTTTTTGAAGGCGGTTTCTGGTGCCTGTTGGCGCCAAATACCTCTCTTCTGTGCATTAGATCAGCCTCGTCACCGCTTATACCGTCCTTTTCATCAGTCAGAAGAATTGCAGCGACCTGTTTGGCTCCTCCTAGTTGTTGCAGGGATTCAAAGCTTCTCTTTTTTACCATCTCAGTCAATGTTTTCTGATCAATACCATCAAAAGGCCCAGGTATGGGACGTGGGGAATTGACATCGATGGCAACATAGGAGAGGGAACGCAAGAGCCTGGTCTGGTTGTCAAGAACTTTCTTGGACAGGGAAACAAGAACCCTTGTGAAGTAAATGGCTGTGAAGGCCATCCTCCATCTTCGCTGGTTGCGCTTTGCCGGCAAGGAAATTTCCTGATCAGGCATGGCGTTTCCTCCAGTTTTTCGGGACCTCAAAAGCATGGTGACGAAGGAATAGAACTTGAGATTTCCTGATTATGGTAGAGTTTTGGGAGAATAAAAGTGTGCTTGAATGGAGCGAGAGAAGGTTTTATAAAGGGAGGCAAGGTAAAGTAATGAAGACAAAATAATAAATTCTCAAGATAAAGAAATGAAGACAAAATAATAAATTCTCAATTCTGTAATTTGATGGATTGAAAAAATGAGTGTTTTGGAGGTTTTAAAAACCAAGGAAGAAGAAAAACTTCACAACTCCACGAAATTGCACTGCAGCTTCCTAGTTACCATTTTAGCATTGCTTACTATGGTAATTTGAGATATGGATGCGATCAAAATTCTCAGTATATATAGAAATAGATTCATAAGTATAATAGAATTTCCATATGAATGTATAAATACATTCTGGGAATTTCTTCTTAGCGTTGGGAATGGAGACATTTAATGTTGGTGAACTTCTAAGAAATTTCTCTTTATATTTATAATTGGATCAATTTAAAATTTATCTCTTAACATACGAGATTATTATTTTAAATTTTGATAATAATATTTTTTAACAAATTCAGAATTATTCCCTTTTTTTTTTACATTCTTTTAGGGTATTTATATTCTTTTTATTTACTAAATCTGAATAAAGCTATTATAAAATACAATAATATTCTTAAACTTTCTCAAAATTTATTCCAAGTAATTTTCTTTTATTCTTCTAGGCCATAGTATATATGTTCACAAGCTATTCTTCCTTCCTGGAGCTTATCCTTTTCCTCCTTAACAAATTGTTGTTTAAATATTTTTTTTTAGTAGAATTGGATTCCATTTGAATTCAAACTTAACAGTAATTATCATTAAATTAAAAGTATTTTGAGTGTGTGGATAGAGAAAATATCCATCGATAATGATAATGCTTTACTGATCTGACGTTAATAAAATTAGTTTTAATTTAAATATTTAAAAAAGTTATTAAAAATATTAATTATTATTATTATTATTGAGAATAAAACTTATGATCCGCTTACGAAATCCAAAAATGCGTATTGAATCGCAAGCTTAATTAGGTAAATAGATACATGGTTTGAGGGCTTTCTTGATCTCAGTCACTGCTGATTTCTTGAGGGCTTTTAGTCTTTGAAGTGCATGTGACAATTACAAATCTGTACGTAAAATCTGGCTTGCTATTTTTTTTTAATATATAACCGTAGTAACGTGACGAATTACAGTGCTTTTCTCAATATATATATATATATAAGCATGTCTAGTCTAAGAGAATGAGAAAAAACAATGGTTGATGTATAGTGTAGACACTATATGTCACGTAGTTTCCTGCATGAATATAAAATCATTATTTTATTTAAAATATTCTGACATTAATAAAAAAAATAATTTATTAGAAAAAGTTTCCGATAATAATTAAAAAAAAATATTAATATATTAGAGATATGGATCTATAAAGTAATTCAAGATATTCAAAAAAAAATGAATTTAAAATATTCAAACGTAATAGTAAAAGATGAAGAGAACAAACATAATAGTAAAAGATGAAGAGAAAGTAGGAATTTAGATGAATTTAAATTTAAATTTATTAAATAAGTAATATATTTACTTTTTACTTAATTTTTAATTTGCAGTTTGATTTTGATATGATTGTCATTTAATGCATAATAAATTAAAATTTTAAATTCTTTAGAGATAATAATAATAATAATACAAAATATTTTTAAATTTCGAAATTTAAATTTATGATCTCAAAGTCACAATTTTTAAAATTAATTCAATATAATTAAATTATATTAAATTTTGTCTAGTCTTTCCAACCCCAATGCCATTAATATTACGAACGTCATCCTTAATACGTCATGGATCCGTGTGCACGAAAAGTCCGTCAACTCTAATTTTCTTCCTTTCTATCCTCTCGTGCTATGTGTTGACTGGGAAAGCAACGGCAGTGAATCGTACAATTAAATCTTTTTTTATTTGTAAGGAAATGTTTGGTTGGCTTTGAAAATCATAAACAAATTTCTTCATTTTAAGAAAAAAAAATTATAAATTACACATAATTATGTATATAATTATCATTTCCATTTCAGTTCAAATTATTTAAATATAAAAATAATATATATTCAATCTAATTTTCGATTTATCGATTATCTAATCAGTTCCTCATGATTTCTTCGCATATTTATATAAAATTTATAAAAATAAAAAATTAATGAAATGTGGAGGCAAACGACCAACTAATCCAGGTAAATATACTGGAAATTGCCGAACAGCTAGAGATATGGAATTTTTGTATTTTCTATGATGACTAAGTGGGACAGAAAATAAAGTAAAATAAAATCTTCCACATTTAGAAGCACAACGACTAAGACTATGAATTTATTTAATATTATTGATAAAAAAATATTTTTAAATATATTAATTAAAATATATTAAAACTTTATTTTAAATTAAATTTAATATGGGTTACTTATAAATATTTAAAATAATTATATGATTTTTAATAAAATTTAAAACAAAATTTTTTTATAAAAAATAATTTTTTAACTTCTTAATAAAAAAAATTTAAAACGTCATCTGCTTACGTATTTTTTGTGACATGAGCAGTGACGCCGATTAATAGATTATAGACAGGGGTGAGCATTCAGTTCGAATCGAATCGAATCGAATCGAAATGAACTGAATCGAATTAAATTATAAAAATTGAATTTTAAATTTTAGAAATTGAATTGAACCAAATGGGTGAAAAATCAAATCGAATTGAACTGCTCTATTTTAATTTGGTTCGATTTAAATTAATTGATTTTGATTTTTTATTATTTTTTAATTTAGATTTAATTTTCAAGTTATTTGGTCTAATTTGGACTTTGGTTTGAACCTAATAACTATTAATCAATGAAATTAAACAATTAATATATATATATATAATTAAATATAATTCATAAATTTCTCATAAAAATAAATCAATTCAAAAATCAATTCGATTCAATTTAGTTCGATTTGAATATATAAATTACTATTCAGTTCGATTTGATTTAATCGATTTTTTTTCTCTTTAAAATCGAATAGAATCAAAATAATCGAAATTTTTATAATATAAAATCAAATTGAATCGATTAAAATTTAAAACTAAATCGATTGGACCAAATTAACTCGATTCAATTTGATTTTTTAATTTAAATCAAATTCTGCTCGGCTGATTCATTGGCTCTGAACATTTTTCGTTGTCAAAAGTCAAAGAGACCATGGATGGGGGGAAAGCAGAATTGGATATACGGGGAAATTTTTAAATATTAATTTATGTTAAAAAAGAGTACGTTGTTTTTTCATTTAATGAAAATTATTTAAAAATAAATTTACAGTAAATTTTTTAATAATTTTTTTTAATATATAATAATAAACAACTAGAGAAAAATATATTAATTCAATTGATAAATGTCATTAATTTTAAAACATACACGCATTTATTTTTAATATATAATTATAGAGAAATAAAAAAATAAATAATTAATTAATTAGATACCACATTAAAAATTTATTTATCTCTCAAGGATGACTTATTATTTTGTGGTAGTTGAGCATAAAACATAAGACAAAAAGTCTATATATATTATTTTATAGTAGATTTTCTTGAGAAAATGATAAATTAAATGCTTTGGGTGAGAGAGCAAGGAAAATAATTATTTATATTAATAATGGAAATACCTTATATTTAATAAGGTAATACTAATTTTAGTAATTATATGAATTACCTTATAAGGAGATAATTTAGTCTAATAATTAAAATATTATTTAAAAATTATAATATTAGTCATTACAGTGGTGTGTGTATATATATATATATATATATATATATGATTTTTTTTTTGAAGATGCAAATCACATATATGAATCTTTTAAGTAGTATTATTAAATTCGACTATAAAATTGATTGGGTGAATGGACCGAGTAAATGAGTAAATGATTCAACTAATAAGTATATATATATGTATACACGAATCTTTTGAGCGGTATTATTAAATCCGGTTTAAATATTGACCTAGTGAAAGGACCTAGTCAATAGGTCAGTAGCTCAACTAATAGATCAGTGTGAGTCATTAAAAAATAATTAAATATATAAATTAATTAAAATCAATTAAATATTAACACTTGTTAATATAAATAAATATAATTAATTAACTTTTAAATATTTAAAATAAAACTTTAACATTCAATAAGTTATATTTAATAGATTTTAATAGTATTTTAAAATTTTACATAAAATTATTCAAGTAATATAATGCATAAAAATTTATATAAATATATATTTTTTAATATTTATGAAATATTAAATATATATTAAAAAATACATATATTAAAATAAAAAAAGCATATAACTACCAAGTTAACTGAATTTATTTTAATTTTAAATATTTTTTATGAGATTTTAAGTTCAATTTTCTATACTAAAAATAAAAAAATATATATATTTTATTAAATAATTTAACCGCTCTGATTAACTGGTTACACTAATTTACTAGTTCAACTACCGAATCGACCGAGTTACGTTGGGTTACTTTTTTGTCTGATTCAATTATAAATTCAAATCGTTTTGTAAATCAATTTACTAGTTCATTTGTTCAATTGGCTGATTCAATCCAAATTTAATAACTATACATTTAACTATAACATGTTCGGATTACTTATAATATACTAATTTTACAGATATATGCTACAAATTTTTAAAAATAAATTTAGTATATCTTAAAAATAATACATATAAATTTTTTTAATTTTGATTAAAACTCAAACTTAAAAACTTAAAATTTTAGAAATGACTTTAATATTAATAAAGTAAATCTCATCAATAATACCACATGATTTTAATTCCATAATTTGTCAAAAAATAATTTTGATGAAAAATGCTTTTCATATCGATTATATAATTTATTGCCAAGTTTCAAAGTTGTTAACTATAAATTGCAAAGTCTTTCTTTAGAGAAAATTATATAAAAATCAATATTCGTGTTGCACATTGTAGAAAAAAGCAAATCTTGAGAGGAAAATCAAAGAATCGTTTAATTAATTAATAAATAAATATGCAAAGAGGGATTCGCAGGATAACCTTGGAAACAAGCGATGCTTTCCTTTTACGGGATTTGAATTATTCGTTATTATTTTTATTTTCTATGTGAAAAAGAAAAAAATATAAAAAGGGAAAATCTAAGGAAGTTTCTGCCATCTCAAAATTGAATTAAAGAAAAAAAAATTAATGATATTTATTAATTACCATTAGATTATAATGAAAAAGTCTCAAACTTGAGTCTTTCAGAAAAAGAAAGTATCGAATTCGAGTTTTTCTATCTGTTTTTCGTAAAATCATTTGACAATATGATAAAAAAATAAAAAATATTACTTCTCGCTCTACAGCTCGCTGATTATATTCTACCCATTACATTTTTATTGATAAAAAAATATTATTTATTAATTAACTTTGTTGGGAAGTTCATCTATTGGAAAACCAAAGTTTAAGTATGTGTTTTTGTTAATTATCTATGTTGATGATACGTTTATTATGTTCTTCGTATTAAAATAACATATATATCTTCACCATAACATATATATTGACTCTACTTTGACATCCCTAATCTTGATTTACGCATAAGTTGTTGATTATATGAAATAATTTAATTCAAAAGTTAAATAATTAATATATTATTTGAAGTAAAATTTTGAAAATTAAATTATATGATATTTTAATAAATAATTTTAAAATGTAATAAATAATTAATATATATTATGAACATAATCAAATATAAATTTGTCTATATATTAAGAAACTTTTTTACAATGTTTATTAATATTTAAACATAGCTCAAACTTTTAATGTTTTTTAATTTTTCATATAAATTTTTAAAATTTATGTCAATTGTTGTACATGTTAAGTTCCCGATCAATCGATAGACAGAATTACTTACATGATACTGTATCTATAATATATATGAAAAAAATATATAATTACATAAAAATTAAAAATATATAAAAATAAAATATATTTTTTTATTATGAATTATTACTGTATTACTTGTTCATAAATTCACTAGACAACTCGTATATATATATATATATATATATATAGATAATTAAATTATAAATAACATAATTATTAATTTAATTATTATGATTTAAAGTGAGTTTTAGATAATAATTAATAAAAAATAATTAAAACCAATTATTATTATTATATATATTTTTTTAAATTTAGTGCCATTTCAACCAATATCAATGATCTGAAAAATTAAAGTGCTCTATAATTAACATAAATTTAAAAATTCTATTAAAATTAAAATTTAAAATTTACAATAAGATTTTTTTTTTTATAATTAAACCTATTTTTGTTTTTAAAAAGGGAAAAAAGATCAAAGGGACTATGCAATGGAAGTTGAATAAAAAATTTCTAGCCCAATTGGGGCAAGCAGGACAAAGGGCCAAGACCCCGGCTGGCCCAAATCATATTTGTTCAAAGGTCTCTGGAAAAATCAATAATCATAATCCCCCCTTTGATTAGGAGGGGAAACCAATCAAGTCAATTTTTTTTTTAATAAAAGTAAGATCAATATCATTATAGTCTACAAAATCACATCGAAATTTTAAATTTTGAATTTTCCAATTCAACATTTCCATAAAAAAAAAAAAGTCAACACAATAATTTCTCTCTTTGTTTTTTAAGTATTCCTTAATTATTAGTGTTTGTATTAGAGTCAATATTTTAAAATATTTTAATAAATTAAATTAAAATAAAATTTTAAATTAAATTAATTTGATCCATTTATTAGATTTCAATCGAATAATTCTTAACCCCACTTCTTACATCTATGAGCATGAGATGCATCAAGGAGATGCAAGGAAATGCAATTATATCTCTTTACGTGTATGTGGGTGTAGGGGTGGCCAAGTCTTGATTCCATTTGTGAACCGCAAGTTCAAGTTCAAGATTTAAAGAGATTGAACTTGATATTAAAAGTTTCTTAGTTCCAATTTTGGTTTGATTTCAATTTTAATCAAATCCATCAGTTTTGATTTGAATTGAAATCAAACCAATTATTTTTAATCTAATTCAATATTGATTTTGATTATTTCCAATTCAATTTTAATTTGAAAGGACTCTTGGTTGAATCTTTGTGGGTATAAATAGAAGAATTAAAAATGTTGAATTTAATGGATAATCTTAAACTGATACTTTAATTTAATGGTGGAATATATGCCTTGTAAAGTTGAAGTTTACACCTCTTTTTTCTTTTAAAGATTTCTAATTACTATATATATATATATTAATTATTAAATAGTAGCTTTATTTATAAAATAGTAAATTTAATTTTTCTAATTTCAAGGTGAAATTGCTATTAGTGCACTTTATTATTTACTAGAAGAATGTACAAATTGGAGTAAAGGATGTGCAAGAAATGATAGTATAGGACCATACGTGGGGTTTGATAAGTTTATTTAAAGCTAGAAGTTGTGTGGATCTGTTAATATGATCAAACAGCAAGCATCATTCTGACGAATTCCTCGTAATTAACTTGGCCATCTCCATCTAAATCAGCCTCTTTGATCATCTGCTCTAACTCTTCATCAGTCAGTTTCTCTCCAAGATTTATCATTACGTGCCTCAACTGCATGTAATATTAAGAGTAAGAGAGAAGAAGAAGAAGAAGAATACAGACATTAGAAAATTAATTCATCAACCTCATTAGGTGAAATATAGCCATCTTGATCCTTGTCAAACACTTTGAATGCTTCTTTCAATTCCTCTTCTGCGTCACTTTCCTATAAGAACCAGACCATTAATTTGTCATTATATATATTCTCTTCTTTTTTATATAATTAGCTCTAATTAAAACTTAAACTCGAGATCTAATAGTCTTAAATATGACTCCAAGTACTATTAAAATGAAGCTCATTCTTTTTCCTTCATTTTTATTTTGGCCAGATAGCTAGTTATTTTTGCTTACCTTCATTTTCCTTGCCACGAGATTCAAGAACTCCCCGAACTCTATCGTTCCATTACCATCAACATCTACCTCATTAATCATGCTCTGCAATTCTTCTTCTGTCGGATTTTGCTCTAAGGACTTGATTGCAGTCGCCAATTCCTCGAAAGTAATGCGACCTATATATATACATATATATCAATTATAAATCAACAAATAATCTTAATTATTGTGAGTTCGACAACTAAAAGAAGAAGAAGATGAACACATATATCATTCTTTCTTCCGTATGCAAGAAAAGGGATGAAGAACAATTATTGCAAATAATTAAGAATCACACCAAGAAGCTGATCAGCTTAACAAACAATACCGTAAATAAAATCATTAATTACCATCTCCATCCTTGTCAAGCAGACAAAAAGCTTCCTGAAACTCAATAATCTGCTTCTCAGTTAACACATCTCCCATCTTTCCTTTATGGAATTCTGTCAAAGATCTTCAAATCAAATTAGATTAGCAAACCCACAAAGGAACAGCTACTTAAGCCACTCTTCAGACATGCAGTTTCTCAAAGTGGGTAGAGCTCGTCCAATAATCAAGCTATATGTAGAAAGATGGTTCAAAGGTTAGAAATAAGGCAATTAAAAAGTCAAACGTATGCCATGCGTTTTGGGATATTGGTACCACTGCAATACGTACAATTATTCAGGACTTATGATTGATATGATGCCTGGCAAGGTATCATAATCATGGCTTAAAATTAAGTTTTTCTTCTATACATTTACGTTAAAAATAATTAAAAAAGAAATTAAAATTCAATCCATGAATTAATTAAGTGTTGACCATTAGAGATTCAAAGGGAAAGGCGTTAATATAATTTAGAGGGTAAATTAAGGAAGACTATGAATAATAGATGATTGAAAGTAATGGTTGATTGAATTTCTTTGGTGCCCATTTTCCAAAGCATAGAGTTGATGCTTTTTCTTCAAATTTGTAATGGACACGGCACCCCCATAATTACTGCATGCTTTTGATTTTCAAAGTCATTGGCAAAAATTGGCTATCAAAGAATTTATTTTTTCACTTTATATATAGGAGGCCAATCGAATAATGCTAATAATTAATAAATTATATAATGAAAAAAAATAATCATTTCATTTTAATAACTTTCATTATAAAATATAAATCTCACCATTCAAAGATACTGATTGTAGTACATAAATGTATTTTTATTTTTTTAATCCAATGAATTAAGCAAGTTAACCAGAGACATTATTAAAAGATTTTTCAGAGTTTAAGAACTCATGAATTTAAATTTAGAAGAATTGGTAATTTTTTAAAGTTTTTAGAGATTAGTCAAAGATAAATATTAAGAAAAATTAAATAAAATTTTGATAAAATATAAAATATTAAGTAATCAAAATTAGATAATATGAAAATATTAATGAAATTTACATAAAAGTAAAGAGGTCAAAACAAAAAATAAAAATATTAAATAGGCAAATAATAATTAAAAAAAAACTCTAAAATTTATATGTAAAATTTTAATTTAAAAACTTTTCAAGGGTAAATAGTAATTTTGAAAAAAAAAATTATAAATAAAATTTTAATTTTAAGAGCTTTTGAGGCAGGTCCCCGATCATACACATAATTTCGTTGGGGTTAATAAGATTTCCTTTTCAAAACCTCTAAATACTTTTTAAAAAAAAATTCTTTCTAAATAATAAAAAATTTATAAAATTTAAAAATTATGAAATATCTTATTTTAAAAAATTTTTAATTACCTCCACGTCCAACAGTTTTAAGGGAAATTTCTTATCTATTGTATAAATACTCGATCAATAAATACATGTATTTTTATATAAAATTTATCATAATTTTACCTAAAATGTGTTGGTCGGATATATACCTGTTTCTCAGTTTTGAGAGGGTAATGTGAAAGAGCCATAAGCAATTTTGTTTTGCGTGGCTAATTTCTTCTAAGAGGGTATGTTTGTTCCATAAACATCTCCTGAGCTCCGATATTGTCACCTTTTCTATTAATTTTTATATTTGTTTAAAAAAAAAACCCCTATGCTTCGAGACAAGAGAAAATGCCGAGGCTCAGTAGACTGAATCAGTTGTTTACTTCTTCCTCTTCTTCCCTGAAAGATACTAATTAATTTACTTATTATTAAAGTTAGTTCCAAGATCATAAGAGCAAGTCAAATCTTAATGCATAATCAGTATGATCAATTCCAAGATATGCATCAAAAGCAAAATATCAATGAGATTATGAAAAGCGTTTCACCCCATTTTGAATTATTTGAAAAAATAAAATCACTATCATAAAAAATTTTCAAGGAAATTTGGAAAAAAAAAATGGAGGAGGAAAGCTTATAACCAAACAAGAATTTCTCATAAAAAAAACAGAGAAATCCATGAGTGCTTGCAGCATTTGCTATGTTGAGTAAACCGTAGAAACTAACAAATGTCGGTAATTGTTTGTGAATTACAGTTTATAGATGGCCTTACATGGTTGGTCTCTTCTAGTCCATCGAAACTATCAAGCTAAGAAAGTACAAAGTCCAAGCCAAATATGCCTCTCTCTAGCCGGCCTTTAACAGTCCATAAATATACAAACCATTTTATACCCTTTTCTCCTCTCTCTCCCTAACCATATATTCTTTGTAACTTATACTTCTTCTTCACCAAGAAAAAAAATATATATTTATGGACCTTCCTTCTAACCTGTTGCCTGACGAGGCTAGTCCCGAGTGGTTGAACAAAGGCGACAATGCATGGCAGCTCACTGCAGCTACCCTGGTGGGCCTGCAAAGCATACCAGGCCTTGTAATCCTATATGGAAGCATGGTAAAGAAGAAATGGGCTATAAACTCAGCATTCATGGCCTTTTATGCCTTTGCAGCAGTTCTTGTATGCTGGGCAGGGTGGGGTTACCGCATGTCATTTGGTGAAAAACTAGCCTTCTTCATAGGAACTCCTGCTGTTGCATTGGACGAGAAGTTCTTGCTAGGGAAACCATTTCTAGGCTCCTTTCCCACAGCTACAATGGTGTTTTTCCAGGGCGTGTTTGCTTGTATAACGCTGATATTGATCGGTGGTTCTCTTCTTGGGAGGATGAATTTTCGTGCCTGGGTATTGTTCGTGCCACTGTGGCTAACATTCTCGTATACAATTTCAGCGTTTAGTATATGGTGCCCAGATGGGTGGCTGGCCAAACTTGGGATTATTGATTTTTCAGGAGGCTATGTTATTCACCTCTCCGCTGGTGTAGCTGGTTTCACTGCTGCATGGTGGGTAAGCATCAGTGCAAATCCTCCGTATATAGTTGCATTTTTTTTTTCATTAGAGCTTCTGATTATTTTAATCTCAAGTTCAAACTCCGATTATAAAATCAAACAAATATGTTCATGTAATTACCAGTAATTTCTTATACTGCTACGACTGTGATTTTGATAAGATAGAACAAAATTGATTAATATAATTAATTAATAATCCAGGTGGGACCTCGAAGTGAGAAGGACAGAGAGAAGTTCCCACCCAACAACATAATTCTGATGCTTGCAGGTGCAGGTCTGCTTTGGATGGGGTGGAGCGGATTCAATGGTGGCGGTCCCTTCGTCGCCAGCGTCGATGCATCTCTGGCTGTCCTTAACACCCACGTCTGCACAGCCACTAGCATACTCACCTGGCTCCTTCTGGATACGCTTTTCTTCGGAAAGCCCTCTATCATTGGTGCCATACAGGGCATGATCACTGGTCTGGTTTGCATCACTCCTGCTGCAGGTGATTTCAATAATATGCACTTCAATCCCTTTTTTCCATTTCGTTCCACCGTTTCCTTCCATAATTGAGTTTGCAACAATTTACTACTCAGAAAAGAAATTATTGATTTCTGAAAATGCAACCTTGAGCAGGAGTTGTACAGGGATGGGCAGCCATGCTAATGGGGACACTGTCAGGAAGCATTCCATGGTACACAATGATGGTTCTCCACAAGAAGGTTAAGCTCCTAAGAGAAGTTGACGATCCCATGGCCATATTCCACACCCACGCCATTGCAGGCAGCCTAGGAGGCATTCTCACCGGTTTTTTCTCCGTCCCAAAATTATGTCGCTTTTTCTACATGGTAACCGTTTGGGAAAAATACATTGGCTTAGCATATGGTCTCGAAAATGGCCAAACTACTGCTGGATTTAGACAAATGGGAATTCAACTAGCAGGAATTGTTTTTGTGATATGCTTAAACATTGTTTCCACTAGCTTAATTTGTTGGTTTATCGGATTAATGGTTCCTCTAAGGTCGTCTGATGATGAGTTGCAAGTAGGCGACGATGCCATCCATGGAGAGGAAGCTTTTGCATTATGGGGTGAAGGGGAGAGATTTGAGAACTACAAGCATAATTCGGTTTATGACGCAGAAGAGTTATCTTATGTAAATTCTAGGCCTTTAGTTGATGATGTTTAATAACATGTATGATTCTTTGTTAGTCAAATCTGCCCCTTTTAATTTCTTTTAATAGAAAAATTAAAAAAATAATTACTCTCGAATATAAATTTATTAAGTGAGTGATATGTAATGATATGTGATGTCGCATATCATCACCACTACCTTCTTTGCATAATCCCTAATCCTTATGCTCTTTCCCTTAGTATCTCTATCTGTAATTTCTTCATTTTAATTTGTTGATTCAGTTTGTGTTTGTTAAAATGGAAGATCATGGGAAGAGAATCATCAAGTTTTGAGTTTGTCTTTTATTATGGGTGTGTTATAGGTTTTATTTTTCATTTTAATTGAAATAATAAATAATTTTTAATATTTATAAATAATAAAAACAACATTATATTATTAAAAATAAAAAATATTATTTTAATTTTATTAAAAATTAAATTATTTAAAATTAAATAAAAAAATTATGATTAATGAGATTTAATTCAGTGATATTAAAATAATATGAGATTTTGAGTTTAATTTTTTATCAGACTCAATTGTATAACAAAAATAAATTTATTAAATAAGAAAATAAAATAAATTTATTTAAGCATTTCCAAAAGTTAAGGACAAATTTGATGTCACGACTCAACCTATGGGCCGGACCGGCACTATGACCTGGGCCAGCCTAAAGCCCCCGAGACCTGTTGTAAGCTTAACTATTCCTTAACCCAACTCTAAGGCCCATTTGGGTTCAATTTCAAGAATTCAATCGGACAGAGTTCGGCCATAAAGTGGACCTTTTCAACGGGGAGTTTTTGACTCACCCGACCTGTAAACACAATATAAAATTAATTGGGGAGCTCAGCTTACCCTCCACATACTCATAACAACATAAAAATAAATGGAAGCTCAGCTCCCTCATCTAGCCCAACACACATGCATAAGATAATAAGTTTACAGGTCCAAAATGACAATTTATATTACAGATCCAATTCAAATAAATATTTCTAACACATGCAGGAATTCTAAGAGTTAACAGGTTTATACAAACATTAATAGACGACCTGCGAGGGAGAAAAGCAGGTTAACCTTAAAAATATCCTCCTGTGGCCTGGAAAAATATTGAACAGAAGTGAGAGTTCGACTCAGAGAGTAAAATATCAATTTTAACCATAATCTCTATAACTATCTAAAGCTAATGCACCCTGTAGAGTGAAATACAACATCAGTAATATTTTCACATCATAATAGCAAAAAGGTAATTTGGAGCACTCACACACCCGATAATGTCAAACAATACATATATGGGAGCTGATCCCTTATACAGCTCTCTTAATCCAACCTGTGCCAGCGAAGAACTCAGCTCGGACTTCCACTTAAATAACCAAATCGGGGTCCCAGCAAAGAACTCAAGCCGTGTCTACCCCGAAGGACCGGGTCCCAGCGAAGATCTCAAGCCGTGTTTACCCGTCCTATCCATAGTCAACACCACATCACACGCACGCCAATGCACGCACACTGCTCCAAATTACTACAACAACATTCATGGCACTTTAACAGTTGTGAATACATCATAAAACGTGCCTAGAGTTTAACTACATAGATACATACATATAAGTGATGCATGGGCATGCTTAAATATATAATAATATCGAAATTATAATTAAAATTAATATTTTACTCACAGACTTGACAGCAGTCACTGTGGCGGCTGGGCGGAGGAAGAAGGCTGTCCCGGCTCACCTGACAATTTTATTACAATTGTTTAATACAATTGACTCAATACAACCAAGAAAATACCAAATACGTCCTAAGTCGTGCCGAAAATCTGGCAGAGTCTCCCCTATACCTAGAACCTACCCAACCTGTAAATGGGTTTAAAATACACTTCTATATCTACCAACCATACACCCACAACTCAATCATATTACACAGCCCCTCCTGGGCCCATCCAAACAGTCATCAATCACAATATGTAAAATTATAGTTTAGCCTTTATAATTGACCCTTTCTGCAAAAACCACCCAAATAAACTCTAAAAATTCTAAAACTTTGCCCCACGGGCCTTAGCAATATTACTAGGCTAATGCAAAAAGAATCATAATTTTCTGAGCTACCACGAATATTTTACGGATTTTTAATCTCATTTAAGCACTAGAAAATTACGAAAAAGCAAGGTTCGGGTTTACCTATGCCAATTCCAACTCTGGGGATGCCCTCGGGACGTCTGACAATGGTGGGGTAGCCAAAATCTCGATCTGATTCTAAGACTTTTTCGGTAGCCGGTCTGTCTGGTCGGAAATTTACAGACTCGGACAACTGTCAAATTTTTGCGAATTGAAGATACCTATACGAAGCCCACAACACGGGGGTTAGTACATAAATTTTACGGAATTTTCTAAGCTCATTTAATGCTTGGAAAAATACTACGAAGTTTCGTGGGACCCACCAAAAAACAGCATCGGAAAATTTTGATATTTATATTGCCACGAAGCTCTCGACGAGTGGAGCACTCTGGTACTCTCGGTTTTCTCGTGGGGTTCACGATTTACAAGAAATCTAGCCCAAAAGTCAAAATGGGCTAAAACTTCTCGGACAAAAATTGATCAAAATGGATTTTAGTGTTTTTGGTGTCTATGGAAAACTCTCGAGGTGTAGATGGTGTTTGACACAAGATTCGGCCCAATCGGTGACCGAATCGGCCGAATTTTGGCCTGGAAGCCGAAAAGGCGCGCTACATGTTGCGTGGCTTCACACGCGTTTTCCCGGCGTTCCAGGCAGCGGCCGGCGATGGGGGAAGGCTGGGGTGACGCGCCGGCGAGGTAGGGAGGGCTGGGTGGCGGCAGCGCAGCCTGAGGAGGAGGGAGGAGAGAGAAAACGGGAGAGAGAGGAAGGATGGTCGGGACGCGCGGGGAAGAGAAGAAGAAGAAAAGAAAGGTCAGTCCCATTTGATCGGTCCGATCCGGTCCAGTTCGATTCGGCTGGTTCGATTCAGGATACAAAATTTTAAATTTTTACTCTGCCTTGGGACCGAAAACGAGGCCCAAAAATTTCGAAAAAACTCTAGAAAACTCAAAAAAATTCGTAGACTCCAAATATATTTTTAGTTTTGCCACGTGGTCTTTAAATTAATTTTTAAAAATCATCAAAGTTTTTATTTTTAGAAAATCGAACCCGATTTCTAAAATCTGAAAAATTTCAAATAATTTCCTAAAATTCAAATAAAATAAATATCAATATTTACCCAAAAATAATAAATTTAAAAATTAGGGGTGTTACATTCTTCCCTCCTTATAGAAAATTCGTCCTCGAATTTTATACAAGGCAAAATAAAGTATAGGATTACACATTGAATAGATAAGGGTACTTACTATACATGTCCCGTTCTGACTTCCAGGTGCACTCTTCCACTGACTGACTCTTCCACAAAACCTTAACCATAGGGATCTGTTTTGATCTTAACTGCCTCACTTGATAGTCTACTATGGCTACAAGTTACTCCTCAAACGTAAAGTTTTTTTTAGCTCTATTACATCCGGCTGTAGCACATGAGAAGGATCAAGAATGTATTTCCTAAGCATGGAGATGTGAAACACAGGATGAACATGAGAAAGGTTGGGTGGTAGCTCCAACCGGTAGGCAACTGCTCCAACTCTATCAGTAACTTCAAAAGGTCCAATATACCGAGGTGCAAACTTGCCCTTCTTTCCAAATCTCATGACTCCCTTCATCGGAGAAACCTTCAGGAATACATAGTCGCCTACTGCAAACTTTACATCCCTTTGTTTGGGGTCTGCATAACTCTTCTGCCTACTGAAAGCTATTTTCAATCGTTCCCTGATTAAAGGAACTATCTCTGAAGTGTACTGCACTAGGTCTACATCATGCACCTTCGCTTCTCCCATTTCCGTCCAACACAGAGGAGACTTACACTTTCTTCCATATAATGCCTCATAGGGTGCCATCCCTATGTTGGAATGGTAACTGTTATTGTAGGCAAACTCCACCAAAGCTAGCTGATCATCCCATTGACCTCCAAAATCCAAAACACTTATGTGAAGTATGTCTTCCAGTGTTTGGATTGTCCTTTTGGACTGTCCGTCTGTCTGAGGGTGGAAAGCAGTACTAATGTTCAACTGTGTGCCAAGTGCCTCCTGCAACTTTCTCTAAAATCGAGAAGTGAATTGGGGCCCTCTGTCAGATATTATGGAAGCAGGAACTCCATGCAATCTAACTATTTCTCGAATGTAGAGTCGGGCGTACTGTGCCACAGAATATGTAGTCTTCACAGGCAAGAAATGAGCTAATTTAGTTAGGCGGTCTACAATTACCCATATCGAATCATATCCTTGCGTGGTATGAGGAAACCCAGTCACAAAATCCATGGTAATCATTTCCCACTTCCATTCTGGGATAGGGAGCTCTTGCAGCTTCCCTGACGGTCTCTGGTGTTCAAACTTCACCTTCTGACAAGTCAAGCACTTGGATACAAAGTCTGCTATGTCTCTCTTCATGCCATTCCACCAATAGCTATCTTTCACATCATGGTACATCTTGGTGGAGCCTGGGTGGACATTGTACAGTGTATAATGTGCCTCTCGCATGATTTCATTTCTGAGATTGTCCACATCGGGCACACATATCCTAGAACCTTGCATAAGGGAGCCATCATTGGCAAATCCAAACTCACCACCTTCACCTTGCTGTACTCTTTCTATGATCTTCATCAATTGTTGGTCTCTGTGTTGGGAAACTCTAACTCTGTCTCGCAAGTCTGGCCTCACTGAAAAATGAGCCAACATTACCCCCTCATCTGAAAGATCTAGGATTAAACCTTGATCCATCAACTCATGTACTTCTTGAATCAATGGTCTCTTCTCTGCTAAAATGTGCGCCAAGCTGCTAAAAGATTTTCTGCTCAAAGCATCTGCCACTACATTGGCCTTCCCAGGGTGGTACTGGATGGTGCAATCATAGTCCTTCAGAAGCTCCATCCATCTCCTCTGTCTCAAGTTTAAATCCCTCTGTTGGAAGATGTACTTCAAACTCTTGTGGTCAGTGTATATCTCGCACACTTCACCATACAGGTAGTGTCTCCAGATCTTTAGTGTAAAGACTACAACCACCATTTCCAAATCATAGGTGGGGTAGTTTTGCTCATGCCTCTTCAGCTGTTTTGAAGCATAAGCCACTACTTTTCCATTCTGCATCAAAACAGACCCTAAGCTAACCCTGGAGACGTCACAGTACACGGTGTATCCTTCACCACTCATAGGTAGTGTCAACACAGGGGCGGTGGTTAGATACTCCTTAAGCTTCTAGAAACTCTCCTCACAGTCATTTGTCCAAATAATGGAACATTCTTCTGAGTCAACTTAGTTAGGGGAGCTGCTATCCTGGAAAAATCCTGCACAAAACGCCTATAATAACCAGCTAGGCCCAGAAAACTTCGCACCTCAGTGACTATTATAGGCCTAAGCCAATCAGTTACAGCTTTAATTTTCTTGGGATCTACTTGAATGCCTTCACTAGAAACCACGTGTCCCAAGAATGAGATGCTTTCTAGCCAAAATTCACATTTTGAAAATTTGGCATATAGCTGGTGCTCCTTCAAAGTTTGCAACACCATTCTCAAGTGCCACACATGTTCTTCCTCAGTCCAAGAGTATACCAAAATGTCATCTATGAATATGATGACAAAACGGTCCAGGAATGGCCTAAACACCCTGTTCATTAAGTCCATGAAGGCTGTTGGTGCATTAATGAGTCCAAAAGACATCACCAAGAACTCATAATGACCATATCTTGTCCTAAATGTTATTTTGGACACATCCTCATTCTGGATTCTCAACTAATGGTAGCCTGATCGCAGGTCTATCTTGTAAAAGAATTTAGCCCCTTGGAGCTAATCAAACAGATCATCGATCCGAGGAAGTGGATACTTGTTCTTCACTGTCACCTTGTTCAGCTGTCTATAGTCAATACATAACCTCAAGGACCCATCTTTCTTTCTCACAAATAGAACAGGAGCACCCCAGGGTGAAGTGCTCGAATGTATGAAACCCTTGTCCAAAAGCTCATGTAGTTGCTCCTTTAAATCTTTCAATTCTGCTGGTGCCATCCTGTAAGGCGGCATTCATATGGGGTTTGTACCCGGCACAACATTAATGCAGAACTCTATTGCCCTTCTTGGTGGCAATCCTGGAAGCTCCTCAGGGAAGACATCCATGAATTCTCTGACAACAGGAACATTTTCTATGTTGACACCTTCTACAGATGTATCTCTCACCAATGCCAAATACCTTTAACATCCATGCCTCAATATTTTTCTAGCACTAATTGCTGACACCAAATTATATGGAGCCACGCTCCTGTCACCATCAAAGCTAAACTCTTCCACACCAGGTATGTGGAAATACACTTTTTTGTTCCTGCAGTCTAAAGTGGCATAATGAGTTGCCAACCAATCCATTCCCAAGATTACATCGAAATTCATTACTGGTAGAGGAACCAAGTCTGCTGGGAGGATTTTTCCATGCACTACTACTAGGCTACCTGGAAAAACCATGTCTACATCTATGTTGTCACTAAGTGGGGTAGCTACAGACAAAGGGCATTCTAAAGTTGTAGGGTTTCTACCCAATCTCATGGCAAACACAGGGGAGACAAATGAGTGCGTAGCACCTGGATCTATCAAAACATGAGCCTCATAGGAACAGACTAGAAGAATACCTGCCACAATTGCATTGGAAGCGTGAGCATCCTGGTGGGTCAGGGTGAAAACCCAAGCTTGACCCTACCCTGCATTACAGAACCCTGATAATGACTTCTACCCCTTGATCTGCCTCTAAATCCACGTCCCCCTTGTCCTCGGCCCCGTTGGCCACTAAACTGACTGCTTGCCATGCTGGAAGCACCAGGATACTAACGAGGAACATTTGCAACAGAACCTTGTGACCCCATCTGTGGCTCGCTGAACACGGGGCATTCCCTAGCAAAGTGACCTTGTTGGCCACATCTGAAGCATACTCCTGAACCCATCATACAAGGTTCTGAATGTCCTCTTCCACACTGTGCACAAGGAGCCAAGGAGGATCCTGAACCAGACTCAGAACTGCTATACCCCGAACTGTGACCACTGCTGGATCTGTACCCTAGTCTGAATCCTCGAGATTTGTGTTTAAAACCACTCCTCTTATTCCTGCTTCTTCCTCTGTAATTAGTTTGGCCACCACTATCCGTAGTATCCATGTGGGGAACACCTGAAGAACCCTCTACTCTATTTTTCTTTGCTCTTCTGCTGTCATCCACAGCATAGCTAATCTCAATCTGTCTGGCTCAATCAACTACCACATCAAAAGACTGATAAGACATCTGAAGGAACGGAAGCGTGAAAAACACAAGATTATACCATTGAATTCAAAAATTTTCACCTAGGGTCACAAGCACCATGCAAGATTTATTTTTATCTATTTGATTTCAATGATAAACAACATATTAAAACTCTTTTAATATGTTTTTGGATCTGTATTTGCCATTTAAGATTTTAAAATTAATCAGATTAATTTTAGAACCCTAGATTAAATCAAGAACGATTACACTAACCTCTTGATGTGCTGCAGCGTGTCTGCGCCTTTGAGATTCGTCTTCAGGACACCAGATGTTGTCCCTCTAGCTTGTCCACACCAAGAACACCTATGGCAGCCCTTGAACAGCTTCTAAAGCCTTTTCTATTAATTAGAAATTCAAGTTCTGCCTTTTAAGAGATTAGAGATGCAAACATGACACTAGAAACAATTTCTAGTGTTTTTAATTCAAGAGATTGATGGCTAATCTCTTTGAATTGATGAGAGATGAAGAGAAATAGCTGGAGAGGCTCAAAGTGGCGTGACATATGAGAGGAGAGGCTGCTGGTTGTGTTTTCTTTCATAACCCCACTTAAATAGCTAGGTTAACACATTAAACCCTAGCCACATGTCACCTTTTGATTAGCTCTAGGTTTAAGTGACCCAATCACATTGTGCCAAGTGTCAAACCTATATTTAATCTTGATTTTAATCATCTTACATGATTAAAAAAATATTTGGCAAGCTTATGTGTTATGCCATGTGTCACCATCTCATGGTGCCACGTGTCACACTGCAAAATGACCAAAATGCCCCTGTGTCTTAATTTTGAGTTCTTAACCCAAAATAATTATTTTCTTCTTCTAATTAATTTATATCAAATATAAATTAATTAATTAATCTCTATTAATTAATTTCTCATCAATTAAATTCATATTTAAACACTTTAAATATAAATTTAATTTATACTACACATCCAATAATCTAGATTTGGTTTCAAGTCATGCTAGGGACTTTGCAATTTTATTGCAAACCAAATCTATTTAATTAATCAATTAAACTCTTTAATTAATTAATTAAATCATATTTAAATAGGTGATAACTTGTGTATGTGTGTGACTTACTAGGCTCATCACTAATTGGCAATGAGACATGATATCAACTCTTAATATCATCAGAACTCTTTCTTACCATAAATGATTTCTCTAAATCATTTTATGAACCTCATAGACCATGGTTAACACCTAGCATAGCATGCCATGGCCACCCAATTAGTAATAAGGTTTACCTTAAATGAACCTATAATCATATGTTACCATGCACTAGAATCTCTCTGTTACAAAATCCCAACTCAAGCTGGAGTCATGGTTTATGTCAAACGCCATTTGCTATGAATATTATGTTCTCTTTTAATTCCAGTTCTTGATTAAAAGATTTTTCTCATCAGAAACTCTTTTCTGAATAAATCTATCTGTCCTGGCCAGGAACTTGAAAATATCAAGAACAATTAAATGAACATAGGATTTTATCTCTATTTACTTAGAGGAACAGATTCCTTCTTGATCAACACCTACCTCCATATATAACTAGCAGGAGCCAACACATGCCCATATACCCATACATAGTACAAGTATGAAAGCAGTATCAAACTCAAACTACCTATATACAAGATAAGCTGCTATCTCAGTCTAAAGATTATATGCACTGATATGATTTATGACAAAATATTGACAAGAGTAAACTCCATGTGCTTGTCATAAGTGTCACTGGTTCGGCCTACTTATCATTTATAAGTGCCTATCATGTTTGTTATATGGCATGAGACTCACCATTCCATCTTATTTATATCTCATATAAATAACTTGGGAACAAACATGAATACAATCTTTCTGGATAAGTCATGTCCTTATTATGAAGTATCCTCGATTGTGAACCTATTTATGATACTTTGTGCTAGAAATATTGTCACTCATATTCTTAACAACTTAAGAATAATATTTCTAACAAAATATCAATGGACCTTTTCTATTACACATAAATATATTATGTAAACGGAAAAGTGGAAATGCCTTTTATTATTAAAAATATGTACAAGATACATACTAAATGATATGCTCTAGGGCATACTACTAACAATCTCCCACTAGCACTAGAGCCATTCATTACAATATCTTAGACCTATCTTCTCAAGATGTCGGTCTAACTGAGTCTGTGACATAGGCTTAGTGAATGGATCAGCTGGATTTTCAGCTGATGCTATTTTCTGCATGGCTACATCGCCTCGCCCAACTATTTCTCTGATAATGTGGTAACGCCTTTCTATGTGTTTGAATTTCTGGTGAGACCTTGGTTCCTTAGCTCAGATGATCGCTCCATTGTTGTCACGGTGTAATGGAATCTCTTGACTCAATGGAAGGAATTACTGTAAGTTCATTCTGAACTTCTTTATCCAAACGACTTCCTTTGCGAGATTCGATGCAACAATATACTCACCTCGATGAGTGGAATCTGCGATGCGTGCTCTGTTTGGAACTCTTCCAACCGATCGCACCTCCATTACAAATGAACACATATCCAGGTAGACTTTCTATCATCGATATCGATTGGAAATCGAATCGAGATAACCATCCAATTGCAAGTCTCCACCTCCATAAATCAAGAATAAATCCTTAGTTCTTCTTAAGTACTTAAGAATATTCTTGACAGCTATCCAGTGTTCCAAACCTGGATTGGATTGATACCTGCTAGTCAAACTAACAGCATATGCGATATCCGGCCTAGTACACAACATTGCATACATTAAACTTCCAATAGCCAAGCATATGGAATCTGGCCATCTTATCTCTTTCTTCAGGTGTCTTTGGAGACATCTCTTTAGAAAGGTGGATACCATGTCTCACTGGTAACAATCCTCTCTTGGAATCAAGCATGTTAAACCTCTTTAACACCTTTTCCAAGTATAGACTTTGGGATAAACCAATTATTCTTTTTGCTCTATCTCTATAGATGCGAATCCCAAGAATATAGGTTGCCTCCCCTAAGTCTTTCATGGAGAATGTATTTGACAACCATACCTTTATAGTCGTCAACATACCTGTATCATTACCTATCAACAGTATGTCATCCACATATAAGACAAGGAAAGTGATAGCACTGTCACTAACCTTCTTATATACACATGGCTCATCCTCATTTTTGATAAAACCAAAGGATTTAATGGCTTCATCAAAACGGATGTTCCAACTCCTCGAAGCTTGTTTCAACCCATAAATGGATTGCTTTAGCTTGCATACTTTGGAACCATCTTGGGATTCAAATCCCTTAGGTTGTTCCATGAAAATGTTTTCTTCAATGTATCCATTGAGAAAAGCTGTTTTGACATCCATCTGCCAAATCTCATAATCATAGTATGCAGCTATTGCTAATAAAATCCTAATTGATTTAAGCATGGCAACAAAGCAGAAAGTCTCCTCATAGTCGATTCCTTGCCTTTGGCGAAACCCTTTCGCTACTAGCCTTGCCTTATAGGTCTCTACCTTTCCATCCGAACCAATTTTCTTCTTGAAAACCCATTTGTTCCCTATAGGTACAATACCTTCAGGTGGGTCAACAAGATCCCAAACTTGATTCTTATACATGGAATCAATCTCGGATTTCATAGCTTCAATCCATTTTGAAGAGTCTATATCTGATATAGCTTCTTCATAGGTAAGTGGATCATCTCCATGATCTACTTCTTCATGAGTAGACAACTCTTGTTCTTCTTCATGAAGAAAACCATATCTCAACTTCTTTGGGTGAGATACGTTGTTCTACGAGGAACAATTTGTAGATGTTTCATCAATGGGTATAGGTTGACTAGATGGATCTATATCCATCTGATCTGTTGGTTGGTCAGAATTCTCCAATTCTAACTCTATTTGCCTTCCTTTGCCTCCTTCTTGAACAAACTGTTGTTCAAGAAATGTGGCATCTCTACTTATCACAACCTTTTGTGAAGTAGGCAAATAAAAATAATATCCAAAACTATCTTTTGGATATCCAACAAATCGACCTTTTTCTGATCTGGTCTCCAATTTATCAGTGTTCAGCTTTTTGATATAAGCTGGACAACCCCAAATCTTAACATGCTTAAGACTTGGTTTTCTTCCATGCCATATCTCATAAGGTGTGGAAGAAACTGATTTTGATGGAATCCTATTCAGAATATATAAAGCTGATTCTAATGCAAATCCCCAAAAGGAGATTGGCATATCAGTATAGCTCATCATACTACGTACCATATCTAATAGGGTACGATTTCTCCTTCAGATACACCATTCATTGTGGCGTTCTGGAGGAGTCGGTGAGAAACAATGCCATGCTCTCTCAAGTATTCATCAAATTCAAGACTCAAATATTCACCTCCACGATCCGATCGAAGAGCTTTAATATTTTTTCTGTTTGATTTTCTACTTGAACTTAAATTCTTTGAACTTTTAAAGGATTCATGTTTGTATTTCATCAAATACAAATACCCAAACCTTGATTTATCATCAAGAAAGGTAATAAAATAATGAAAGCCCTCTAGCCATTTCTTTAAACGGACCACATACATCACTATGTATTAGTTCCAAAATATTTTCACTCTTAGCCCTTGTCCAACAAAGGGTGATCTAGTCTATTTGCCTTGAAGTCAAGAGTCACATGTTGGAGTATGCTCAGAGCCCAATGAGGAGAGAATCCCCATTTTCTCCAATTTTGCAATCCTATCTTCTGAAACATTACATAATCTTAAGTGCCAAATATATTTTGAACTTGAGTTGGTTTTCACCATGGCATTGCATTCATTTAGATTGCTATACTGCTAGTGGAAACACTTTCTTCGCAATGGAAACACTTTCCTGTTAGCAATGGAAACACTTTCTGTTGGCGGTGGAAACACTTTCCTTTGCCTTTGTCACTTTGGTCTTCCCTTTAGCTATTTTCTTAGAAGGACCAGGAATCTGAGATTTCTTTTTCTTATTGCCCTTCTTCTTGTTGGACTTTCCAGCAGAAGAAGATGCAATCAAAGCTACCTCTTTTCCTTTATTGCCCAGCATATTCTTTTAGGCAATAACTAGCATGTTGAGTAAACAAGCTAAGGTGCATTCCTATTTAGTCATATAGAAATTTGTTACAAAATTCCCAAAAGACTCAAGAAGGGACTGAAGGATCAAATCCGTCTGTAGTTGGAAATCCATGTTGAAGTCAAGATGTTCCAACTGCTCAATCAGCCGAATCATCTTGTGGACATGATCCCCAACATTACATCCCTCGGACATCCTCATACGGAATAAGCGTCTAGATATCTCATACCTAGCATTCTCTTTGTGCTCACCATACAACTCTTGTAGGTGAAGGAGGATCTCACTCGCACTCTGCATGTTCTCATGTTGCTTCTGTAACTTATTACTCATGGACGCAAGCATGTAACACTTAGCTCTCATATCATGCTCCTTCCACTTGTCCAAAGTATCATGTTCCTCTTGTGTGGCCTCTGGAGGTAAGGGACCAGGAACATTTGAATCTAGAACATATCCTATATGTTCAAGGTTGAGACAAGTTTCAAATTTCTTAGCCAATCGCAATGATTAGGTCCTGTCAACCTGTTATGATCAAGTATGCTTGCAAGGATATTGGATGGTGGTGGTTGTTTTGTGCTCATTTTTATCGAAAAATTAAGCTGAGAAAATAAACAGATTAAATAGTAAATGAATCATGAAATAAACAAAAATGATTATGGTCTTTTAATCAAATTGGTCCTCCCACTAACTTAGCGAATCCTACACTTCCAAAGTAGAAAGAAATCCTAGTTGGATGGATTTCTAGTGGGTGATTGAATTCTTATAATTCTATTGATCATCCTCAGGTACATCCATTATTGGAATTACAATAAACTATAAGTGAGCAACTCCTTGCCCATCACATCTCATGTGAGGCTCAATCCTTTTACTAGCCCCTAATGCTCAAAATATCAGGTACATCCAATATTGACTTATCTTGCATTAGTTAAGTTGATCCCATTGAGCCAGTAATTATGCAAATAATTTTAATGTCCTCAGGTACATCCAATATTGGCCACCAAACCATTTACATATTTACAACATCTCATGCTTAACAATTATTCTTAAGAAAATCTCTTAAATTAATTGCATCTCATGCAACTATTTAAAATTTCTTAAAATAATTGCCCCAATGGAGGGCTTATGTTATAATTACTTTAATTATAGCATTTCCAACTTAATCATTTGTTTGGAAGATTTTATAGCCAACCTAATTACTATTAAGGTCTCACTTTGCACATTATCCATTTAGCATGCATATATCATATAATTGCATACATTCCCATACATCTCATGCGTTCATGGATAAGCAGTAAATATGGTATGATCATGGACTTTCTAAGGGATTCAATTTTGAGCCACCAAGAATTGAATCAGGGCATTCCTAGGTGCATTTCATTCATTCATTTTACAAGAGTTGCTGAAGGAGTACATAATCAACACTTGATATTGAATTTCTCCCCTGGTCCCACCAATGCTCTTGACCTCCTTGAACTTCTTGCAATCCAATATTACATAGTAATCCTTGGCATACCAAGGCGAATTTACAAGAACTTAAATAAATGAAATTACAACCCAAAAATATTACAAACTTAATAATACATGCCCAAAAAAAAAAATAAAATAAATTAATTAATTTACAATCCCAAAGAAACATAAAAGAAATAAATCCAATCACATTGGTCTTTTATAGTCCATGATCATCCATCATGCATATCACTATTTAACAATTAAATAAAACATACATACTTAAATTAAATTGAATATCTCATATTCAACTTAAAAATCCAGATTTGAATATGATTCAAATAAATTTAAAAATTCAGATTTGAATCTCATTCAAACAAATTTAAAAATTCAGATTTGAATCACATTCAAACAACTTCAAAAATTCAGATTTGAATCACATTCAAACATTTTTTAAAAAATCAGATTTGAATCACATTCAAATATTTTTTAAAAAATCAGATCTGAATTTTATTGAATCAATTTTAAAAAATCAGATTTAAATATGATTCAAACAACTTTAAAAATTCAGATTTGAATCACATTCAAACAATTTTTAAAATTCTGATTTGAATCATAATTTAATTGTGTGATTAAAACAACTAATTAAACACTTTAATTAGTCAAAGAATAGGCCTTAGATCATACAACAATTGCAGAATTAAAAGCCAAACCTTGAATCACCCATGGAACCATTGTTGCCGCCACCAATGGTGGCTTCTCCATGTGTGACGCCACATCTCATGATCCAACCAGCAATGAATCTCTTGATCTCATGATCAAACACACAATTAAATTATATAATCAACAATCTAAATGGCAAATATAGTGGCTCTGATACCAATTGAAGGAACGGAAGCGTGAAAAACACAAGATTATACCATTGAATTCAAAAATTTTCACCTAGGGTCACAAGCACCATGCAAGATTTATTTTTATCTATTTGATTTCAATGATAAACAACATATTAAAACTCTTTTAATATGTTTTTGGATCTGTATTTGCCATTTAAGATTTTAAAATTAATCAGATTAATTTTAGAACCCTAGATTAAATCAAGAACGATTACACTAACCTCTTGATTTTCTGCAGCGTGTCTGCGCCTTTGAGATTCGTCTTCAGGACACCAGATGTTGTCCCTCTAGCTTGTCCACACCAAGAACACCTATGGCAGCCCTTGAGCAGCTTCTAAAGCCTTTTCTATTAATTAGAAATTCAAGTTCTGCCTTTTAAGAGATTAGAGATGCAAGCAGACACTAGAAACAATTTCTAGTGTTTTTAATTCAAGAGATTGATGGCTAATCTCTTTGAATTGATGAGAGATGAAGAGAAATAGCTGGAGAGGCTCAAAGTGGCGTGACATATGAGAGGAGAGGCTGCTGGTTGTGTTTTCTTTTCATAACCCCACTTAAATAGCTAGGTTAACACATTAAACCCTAGCCACATGTCACCTTTTGATTAGCTCTAGGTTTAAGTGACCCAATCACATTGTGCCAAGTGTCAAACCTATATTTAATCTTGATTTTAATCATCTTACATGATTAAAAAAATATTTGGCAAGCTTATGTGTTATGCCATGTGTCACCATCTCATGGTGCCACGTGTCACACTGCAAAATGACCAAAATGCCCCGGTGTCTTAATTTTGAGTTCTTAACCCAAAATAATTATTTTCTTCTTCTAATTAATTTATATCAAATATAAATTAATTAATTAATCTCTATTAATTAATTTCTCATCAATTAAATTCATATTTAAATACTTTAAATATAAATTTAATTTATACTACATCCAATAATCTAGATTTGGTTTCAAGTCATGCTAGGGACTTTGCAATTTTATTGCAAACCAAATCTATTTAATTAATCAATTAAACTCTTTAATTAATTAATTAAATCATATTTAAATAGGTGATAACTTGTGTATGTGTGTGACTTACTAGGCTCATCACTAATTGGCAATGAGACATGATATCAACTCTTGATATCATCGAACTCTTTCTTACCATAAATGATTTCTCTAAATCATTTTATGAACCTCATAGACCATGGTTAACACCTAGCATAGCATGCCATGGCCACCCAATTAGTAATAAGGTTTACCTTAAATGAACCTATAATCATATGTTACCATGCACTAGAATCTCTCTCATTACAAAATCCCAACTCAAGCTTGAGTCAGGGTTTATGTCACACGCCATTTGCTATGAATATTTTGTTCTCTTTTAATTCCAGTTCTTGATTAAAAGATTTTTCTCATCAGAAACTCTTTTCTGAATAAATCTATCTGTCCTGGCCAGGAACTTGAAAATATCAAGAACAATTAAATGAACATAGGATTTTATCTCTATTTACTTAGAGGAACAGATTCCTTCTTGATCAACACCTACCTCCATATATAACTAGCAGGAGCCAACACATGCCCATATACCCATACATAGTACAAGTATGAAAGCAGATCAAACTCAAACTACCTATATACAAGATAAGCTGTGCTATCTCGTGTCTAAAGATTATATGCCGATATGATTTATGACAAAACATTGACAAGAGTAAACTCCATGTGCTTGTCATAAGTGTCACTGGTTCGGCCTACTTATCATTTATAAGTGCCTATCATGTTTGTTATATGGTATGAGACTCACCATTCCATCTTATTTATATCTCATATAAATAACTTGGGAACAAACATGAATACAATCTTTCTGGATAAGTCATGTCCTTATTATGAAGTATCCTCGATTGTGAACCTATTTATGATACTTTGTGCTAGAAATATTGTCACTCATATTCTTAACAACTTAAGAATAATATTTCTAACAAAATATCAATGGACCTTTTCTATTACACATAAATATATTATGTAAACGGAAAAGTGGAAATGCCTTTTATTATTAAAAATATGTACAAGATACATACTAAATGATATGCTCTAGGGCATACTACTAACAACATCATGGCCAGGTTTGCATACCTCCTGTCAAGCCCCTTCAGGAATCTCTTCACCTTCATAGTTTCTGTAGCTACTGCTGTAGGGGCATACCTGCTCAATTCCAGAAATTTCGTAGCATACTCATCTACAGACCTGCCATTCTGCCTTAAGGCCTCAAAGGCCCACTGCTTTTGATCTCTAAAACTTTCTGGTACAAATCGGTTGATGAACAGTTTCATAAACTGAGTCCACGACAAACCTTCCATCCGAGGTAATATGTAGTCATTCATCCATTGTCTAGGCATAGGCCCCATGACATGCTGCATACACTCTATAAGTCTTCTATCAGTCAACTGCAATTCTGTTCCTACCTGTCTGCAGGAATCCAAAAACTGATATGCATCGTCTGACATATCATAAGTACTAGGCACCAACTTCTTGAAATTGATTATCTGTTTGTAAGGTTCCTCTCTTGGTGCGGTAGACTGCTGCTGCTGGGGAGGGTGGACCATATACTGTGCTATCATATTGATGGTTCTCTGCAAACCAGCTAGAGTAGCTGCCATTGGGTCCATGGGACCCTGTGACATAAAAGACTGATCCTGAACTGGTGGCAGCTGCTCTTCTACTTGAGCAGCTCTAGGCCTCCTACCCTGCCTCTTCGGGGCAGGCGTCTCATCCTGTGCCGACACCTTGTCAAGCACATCTAGTTCTGGTGCAGTGGTAGCTCTCCTGCTTCTACGTATTTTTCTGAAATTCTGTAGCATTAGCCCACAATATTCAAAATAGCATGTTACACAGCTCTATAGACTCATATTACACACAATTATATGAAGCAGAGACTAGAAGCAAAGATGACAATGCAAAACAAATGTGGACCCTATTTTCCGCATGTGACTCATAGTAGACTCTTCCCAACAGTTTAGACAACTATTCCCTATGAATCTGGAGCCTAAGCTCTGATACCACATTTATCACGACCCAACCTATGGGTCAGACCGGCATTAAGACCTGGGCTAGCCTAAAGCCCCCGAGGCCCGTAATAAGCCTAACTATTCCTTAACCCAACCCTAAGGCCCATTTGGGCCCAATTTCAAGAATTCAACCGGATAGAGTCCGGCCATAAAGTGGACCTTTCAACGGGGAGTTTTTGACTCACCTGACCTGTAAACACAATATATAATCAATTGGGGAGCTCAGCTCACCCTCCACATACTCATAACAACAAAAAAATAAATGGGAGCTCAACTCCCTCATCCAGCCTAACACACATGCATAAGATAATAAGTTTACATGTCCAAAATGATAATTTATATTACAGACCCAATTCAAATAAATATTTCTAACACATGCGGGAGCTCTAAGAGTTAACAGGTTTATACAAACATTAATAAATGACCTGCGAGGGAGAAAAGCAGGTTAACCTCAAAAGTATCCTCCTGTAGCCTGGAAAAATATTGAACAGTAGTGAGCGTTTAACTCAAAGAGTAAAATATCAATTTTAACCATAATCTCTATAACTATCTAAAGCTAATGCACCCTGTAGAGTGAAATGCAACATCAACAATATTTTCACATCATAACAGTAAAAAGGTAATTTGGAGCACTCACACACCCGATAATGTCAAATAATACATATATGGGAGCTGATCTCCTAAACAGCTCTCTTAATCCAACCTGTGCCAGCGAAGAACTCAGCTTGGACTTTCACTTAAATAACTAAATTGGGGTCCCAGTGAAGAACTCAAGCCGTGTCTACCCCGAAGGACCGGGTCCCAGCGAAGATCTCAAGCCGTGTCTATCTGTCCTATCCATAGTCAACACCACATCACACGCACACTAACGCACACACACTGTTCCAAATTATCACAACAACATCCATGGCACTTTAACAGTTGTGAATGCATCATAAAACGTGCCTAGAGTTTAACTACATAGATACATATATATAAGTGATGCATGAGCATGCTTAAACATATAATAATATCGAAATTACAATTAAAATTAATATTTTACTCACAGACTTGACAGCAGTCACTGTGGTGGCTGGGCGAAGGAAGAAGGCTGTCTCAGCTCACCTGATAATTTTATTACAATTGTTTAATACAATTGACTCAATACAACCAAGAAAAGACTAAATACGTTCTAAGTCGTGCCGAAAATCCGGCAAAGTCTCCCCTATACCTAGGACCTACCCAACCTGCAAATGGGTTTAAAACACACTTCTATATCCACTAACCATACACCCACAACTCAATCATATCACACAGCCTGGGCCCATCCAAACAGTCATCAATTACAATATGTAAAATTATAATTTAGTCCTTATAATTGACCCTTTTTGTAAAAACCACACAAATAAACTTTAAAAATTCTAAAACTTTGCCCAGCGGGCCTTAGCAATATTACTAGGCTAATGCAAAAAGAATCATAATTTTTTGAACTGCCATGAATATTTTATGAATTTTTAATCCCATTTAAGCACTAGAAAATTACGAAAAAGCAAGGTTCGGGTTTATGCCGATTCCGACTCCGGGGATGCGCTCGAGATGTCTGACAATGGTGCAGTAGCCAAAATCTCAATCTGATTCCAAGACTTTTTCGGTAGCCGGTCTGTCTAGTCGGAAATTCAAAAACCGGGACAACTGTCGAATTTCCGCGAATTGAAGATACCTGCACGAAGCCCACAACACGGGGGTTTGTACATAAATTTTACGAAATTTTCTAAGCTCATTTAATGTTCGAAAAAACACTACGAAGTTTCGTGGGACCCACCGAAAAATGGTGTCGAAAAATTTTGAAATTTATATTGCCGCGAAGCTCTCGACGAGTGCACCGCTTTGGTATTCTCGGTTTTCTCGTGGGGTTCACGGTTTGCAAGAAATCTAGTCCAAAAGTCAAAATGGGCTAAAACTTCCCGGACAAAAATTGGACAAACTGCTCTATGGATTTTGGTGTTTTTGGTGTCTATGGAAAGCTCTCGAGGTGTAGATGATGCTTAACACAAGACCCGGCCCAATCGGTGGTCGGATAGGCCGAATTTCGATCGGGAAGCCGAAAAGGCTCGCTGCACGTCGCTCGGCTTCGCGCACGTTTTCCCGGCGTTCCAGGTGGCGACCGGCAATGGGGGAAGGCTGGGGTGGCGCACCGGTGAGGTGGGGAGGGCTGGGTGGCGGCGGCACAGCCTGAGGAGGAGGGAGGAGAGAGAAAACGGGAGAGAGAGGAAGGATGGTCGGGACGCACGGGGAAGAGAAGAAGAAGAAAAGAAATGCTGGTCCGATTCAACCGGTTCGATCCGGTTCGGTTCGATTCCGCCGGTTCACTTCAGGATACAAAATTTTAAATTTTTACTTAGCCTTGGGACCGAAAACGATGCCCAAAAATTCTGAAAAAATTCTAGAAAACTCAGAAAAATTCGTAGACTCCAAATATATTTTTAGTTTTGCCACGTGGTCTTTAAATTAATTTTTAAAAATCATCAAAGTTTTTATTTTCAGAAAATCAAACCTGATTTCTAAAATCCGAAAAATTTCAAATAATTTTTTAAAATTCAAATAAAATAAAATATCAATATTTATCCAAAAATAATAAATTTAAAAATTAGGGGTGTTACATTTGAACTTTGCTCCTTGTTTGATCCATAATAAAAATTGTTATCGATTTTATTTAATCAATAAATTTAATTTTTATTTTTTAATTTTTTGTAATGTTGGAATTTTTTTTTTTAAAGTAGGAGGCTATAATAATAAGAATTCGAATATGAATCAACCAAATAAGTGATATTTTCAACTGTTAGAGTTAAGTCATACTAGGTTTAATAATGAGAGCATTATACTAAATTAATAAGTGATTGTTAAATATTTTAAATGCTTTATATTTTAAAATATTTAAAATAAAATAAATAAATTGAAAGAAAATCTCAAAATATAAATTATTGAATTTTTCTTTATGTAACAAAATAATGCACATAAAGAAAATTTATAAAAAAAAAAAAGTAATTTTGGCTTTCCATAAGGAAGAGGGGGCATTTTTATCAACTTAAGAGATGAGCTTTCTTAATTTTTTAAAAATTATAAAATAAAATTAATATTTATTATAAAATGTTATTTTTTTTACCGATGTTCCAATTAAAAAAATAATTGAAATTACTATATTGAATTTCTTTATAGTATTTATTTTTCTATTTATTATATAAAAATATTTTAATATTTAATTGTAAACTCGGGAAATTAATAGCTTATAAAGTATAAAATATATAATATATGTCGTGAGTAAATATTTTTTCACTTACATAAATATAAAACTTTTTTATATTTTTATTTTATAAAAATAAATTTATTTTAAATTATAAATTACTTTTTTAAATAATTATTTATAAAAAATTATATTTAGATAAATATAAAGGGTAATAAAATTTAATTCTTCAAATTCCCCTATTAGTTTCCACCCATGAGGCGTCCCCACCAAGAGAAAAACCACTGGCGCCCCCAAATCCCACCCCGAATAATTATGACATTCTTCTTGCTGGGATTTGTTTGGAATGCCAATGAAAGGTAATCTCCAAATCCTTCCATTTCCTTTGCTTATTGGTTAAGGAAGATGATATAAAGTTTTTTTTTTTTTTTTTTTTTTTTTTTAATTCAATGGACCCATACATTCGTCGACAAAAGTCAACAGAGGGTAAATTTTGAAATTTAAGTTAAAAGAAAATTATCACTCTTACCATTAATATACATTTTCTAATAATTATGAAAATTTTATAAATATATTGAAAATATTTTATAATTTGTCTAAAATCCTATCTATGTTTTATTTTCAACACCCTTGTTTTAGCTTTTTCCTTCATCTTCTTCTTCTTCCTCCCTACCAAACAGGGAGTAGAAATTTCTACACGCCAAAGTCAACAAAAACTTCCCTTCTAGTTTTCTTTTCTTTAACTTCGTAGCTTCAACGTAAAAAGCCCTTTTTAGTTTTTTTTTTTTTTTAACCTTCTCAAAAAAAGCCCTTTTTAGGATTTTATATATATATTTATATATATTCCTTTTAATGAGGTTATACAATCATAAAAAAGATTACCTTTGCTTTTGGAAAATTTTCTTGAAAAATATTTTTTTTATTTTTCAATGTTTGAGATATTCAGAGAAATAAATCAATTGAAAATATTTTTTTAATTAAAATAAAAATAAATTATTTTATTTTTTAAATTTTAATAAATTTTATTATAATATAAAAATATTTATATATATAATATAAATATATATTATTAATTTAATATTATAATTAAATAACAAAAAAATTTATAAAAAATATATATAATTTATTTTTCATAAAATAATCAGAATCTTAATCAATTTCTGCTCTTCTATTTTATTTTGCATGCTGTGCCTAAAATTTGTGAAAAACTTAATATATAATTTTTTTTATTAACATATATTTTTTTTTCAAAAATTACCAATATAATAATAATAATAAAGAAAAGAAAGAAGTGGCATTTTCTAAATATAGGTAAAATAAAGGTGCCAAACAGGGTCTTAAAAATAGCATTCGCCAGTAGCCAAGTGCCTGGTCTTTACAAAGACCACTTCGACGCCTTGGCGATTACTAGTCATTTGTCTTCTCCAAACCGAACCTTCGTTTTCAAATTGTGTGTGTCAAAAAAAATGTCTGAAGGTGGCATGACTGTCCTAGACGGAACCCATCTCAGATCGCTCCAGGTGGCCATGCCGGATTCCGAAGTCACTTTTACAGGAGCTCAAGTCCTAGATCTCGCTGAATCTGAAGCCTCTGATTCTCTCTTTGGCCTCTCATTGCCTCAATGTCTCAAGTCCTCCGCTCTCCAACGCGTCAACGTCGATGATGGTGTCAGTTTCCGGCGTTCTGAACTCACCAAAGAAGCAGCAACGTCTAAGCTCAATGACTATCTCACTGCCATAGCCGATGAACTAAAAGGTACAATATATTTTCACCTGTCTACATATCTATATATCTATCTTGCTTTATTTAATTTTTTTTTACAGTTGTGTTTTCCGATTATTATGTTTAGATAATCCATTAGTGGTGTCTATTTTGGATGGGAATACTCTGCGGCTGTTTTTGGAGGACGAAGACGAATTTGCAATGTTGGCGGAGAATATATTCACTGATTTGGATATAGAGGACAAGGGAAAGATCAGCAAGGGTGAGATAAGGAATGCGCTTCTTCACATGGGAGTTGAAATGGGTATCCCTCCTTTTGAAGGTTCGCTTCCTTGCCATTTCATTTTTGTTTACTGTTATGTGATTTTGGTCTGTGTCTTCTTGAATGTTTAGCTTTGTATTGTTATTGCTGCTGTATGTTGCAAAATGAAGTTCAATATATAGAGGGTTGCTAATTTGGGTGATTTTGTTTTGATGTTGTAAACTCTTTGTTTTGGCATTTATGTTGTATCTGCTTGATAGTGTTTTAACTAATCTTATGGGTTGTTTTCTTGCTGAATTGTTAAGGTGTTTAATTGTGTCTATTGTCAATGCTGTCTATTTTTGCTAAGAAGTGTGCTTCAATTTCATGAAAAATTGATGAATGTGACGAGTGATTGAACAGATTTTCCTCTGTTAAATGACATCTTAAAGAAGCACGGAGCAGAGGGAGAAGTAGAATTGGGCCAATTACAATTTGCTGAGTTACTTCAGCCTATTCTACAAGAAGTTGCGGATACTTTGGCTCAAAAACATGTTGCTATTATCCATAACATTAGGATTGTTAATGGTTCTAAGCTAAGAAAGGTAGTTCATTTCGGTCCCTTATCCTTAAGTTAACAATCCCCAAATGTTGGTATTGCAAAATACACTTGCTTATCAATGTTAATTCTTTTTGTGATTGATCAACATTCATTCTTTCAGTTTCTTGTGTTGTTTATGATCTGATAATGAATTATCCACACTGACGTTCCATTTTTGCTCGTTGTGGCTTCTCCTTTTTTTGTTGTGACAAATTAAGAATATAGAAGTATGTCAACTGGTGAATGTTCTTGAATTTGATATTGTTTCAGAAGTTTGTTAATAATTTAAGATTTTGGTAATGTTCAGAACATTTATGGATATACAAATACATAACAAAATTGGGTTTTCAGTATGATTAAAACACAATCTGATTCAACTAGTTGGATCATTGGCCAGATAAGTGGTTCAGTTTGGCCAATAGCATGTATATTAGGAAAAATGAGCACCAGGATTGTAGTTCTACAAGTAATCAGTCGATTCCATTTCCACCTTATCAATGTCCTACAAGAAAATAGGATCACATTATTCTGAAGTCTCAGACCAATGAAAACTTGAATCTCTAGTTAAAGAAATATTGTGCTATCAAATTTCACTAGTGAATCTCATGTTTTTCAGTTTTAGCAATTAGGAGAACTAATTGGAAGCAATTAAATGACTGCAGCTTGTTGGCTCAGAAAGGACTGACACAACAATTTTACTGCAAATGACACAGACACCTTGTAGAAAGTAGAAACTACTGTATTTTCACAATATTGGTTTATCGTATTGTGTAATTTCTTATGAACTCTAGATAATCAATTGCAGCTTTTGACCAATGAAAAGCAACTGAACAATGTCACAGAGAAGATATTGCAGGAGAAGCGCAGCAAGAAGGATGACCAAAAGAACACAGAAATAATAAGGGGTTTCCTGGAGGAAAATGGAAAAGAGTTGGGCTTGCCACCATCAGAAGCCAACGAAGCAGTGGTCCTTCTTTATGATGCAGTGCTTGCTGATGTACAGAGTGGAAAATGTGATGCAGAATCAGAGGATGTATTTGGGGAACTCGTGAAGGAAATTCTTGAGAAGTTTGCAGAGCAGCTCGAGGCCAATCCTATCTACTGTGATCTTGACAATTGAGGGGTGGCAACTGGCAAGTTGGTATCTTTATAGAGTTGTTTGGCTAAGCGATTGTTGTTTGTGCAGCATTATCACCAACCTCTCGATTTTAATATTTATGTATATTTGCATTAAATGTTTATAACCATACATTTACATACGAGTATACATGGTAACATTAGGCCAATGTCTTGGTTTTGATTCTTCCACAACATACTTTGGAATGGCTGAGTTGATCAATAAACTTCAACATAGAAAATTGTCTTAGTATGTACGGTTCACATTTTCTCAATTTTACTGGTTGATACTTTGTTAGATTTATTATCTACCTGAATGATGATCCGAGCCTTACATGGAGCTCAGCTTGTGAAATGTTCATCACTAGGCTTTAACCTAGATGAAGCTAAATAGGCCTAATTTGATATAGGAGGTGAGGTGGGTTGGGGTATCCTCTTCTATCCCATGAAAGACTGAAAGGCCGAATCCCAATTCCTTGGTGTTTGAACATGAAAATTGATATCCGGAACAATTATACCGTAGCTTAGCTTAGTTATGAAAGGACGCAAGTGTTTATCACGTAAGAGCCCCAAGCATATGCAACATGCTAGATTGCCTATCATCAACACGCCCTTTGGAGAAAGGAAGAAACTCCAGATGGGGGTCTCAAATCTGTCCCAGACAAGGACTGGTTCATGCAAATTGCCTAACATTGTCGTTTTCAGACAGAATTTTCAATTTAGCATGAAAAACCATAAACTATTTTTCTCTAAATATTCTTTCATAAAAATGTAATAATATAATATTTTTACATTATAATTGCATTTATAAAAAACTATATATTATTAGAAATAGTTTGCTCATAATAATTATAATAATAAATATTATTAAAATTAAAATCTTAAATATTACGTTAATATTCAAGAAATAATAATAATAATAAATTGTTATTATTATAAAATGTCCAATAATTTCATCATTTATGATTTGCATTTTATTTTTTCCTCTTTTTTTTAAGTCTTAAGTTTATTCTTCTAAAATTGAATTTTCTATATTTCTTAGCGATTATAAATTGTCATTGTTTATTTTTTTTATACAATATTTTGTACTTTTTTAAAACATTTATTTTTTTATAAATCATTGAAAAGTTATTCTGTTAATGATATAGATCTTTATTCTAATTATTTGATTTTCAAACTTTATATCTTTTATAGGAATGTTTATTTCTTATAGTACAATTTATAATTATGCACACAACAAAAAAAATTTGAAAAACAATTTATTATTATAATCATAATGGATTTAAAAAATATAATATAATAAATAATTAAAAAATAATTATATAAATTTAAAAAATATAAAACAATTAAATATTGATATAAGCAAGTAGAAGAAAAGAGATTTTAATAAGTTACATACTCAATATTTAAAAGAAATAAGAAATGAATTTATTTTCTAATATTAATAAATAAATTATTTAATATTAATTAACATAAATATCATTTAATTTAAAATTTTAAATTTTAATAAATGATTTGTATTATATTTTAAATTACTTTATGTATACTAATTAAAGGATAAAAAAATAAGTAAAAATAAAAATGTTACAATTTTGAAAGAAATAAAATAAATAAAAAGAAAAAGAAAAAGAAAAATTTAAAATTTAAAATTTAAAATTTAAAATTAAAGATGATAAATTAAATTTTAAATAATTAACATTTATGTCAAGTAGATATTATTTGACAAATCATGTTGCTTAGATTATAAAATGTGACACATGTTAAATTTTTAAGTGTATTAATAAATCAAATGGCTTAATTTAAGAGGTCATTTTTATGCTTAGCTTATATACATTGATCGATTGTTGAGGTGTTAATGGGTGTATAGGCTGCATAGGCCAGTGCACTCACACCAAGTGGGCACACACCTTAACGACTTCTGAAAATTGTTTACTGAACGAGAGTTTAAAACATGGTAAACAAAGGGGAAAGTGGAATTTTTGGACCCCCATAACGGACAAGGGCAAGGACAATAATCCTGTGCCTTGAATATTACAAAGGAATATCCTTGATGTAAAAACAGAAGTTGAACATGGCGGAGCCAAGTATTGGTTAGATCCACCATTGTCGCAATCTAAGGACAGGGAGGGCCTAGTCCCAGGATGGTTACTGCCCCACTTCGTTATTAAATATACAAATGAAACCATGAAAGCATAACTTGAACTCTTAAATCGAAGGATTTTATTCACAGAATTGCAGCCGCCTCCACAACAATTCCATTTATAGCTGCTAAGTTTTACCACTTAGGTATCACAAAATTCAACATGAATGAGAGAATTTTGCCAACCAATGCCAAAATACAATATCAAAGCAAAAAGTTGCAAGACATCTGATGAAATGGGTATGATAACTTCCCTGAAATGCAGCAACATGATACAAACAAGAAAAAAATATATATATATATAGTTTAAGCAATTAATGGTCCACTCAAATACCTTCCTAGTACTCCATAACCATGTATAACTTACGAGTGCAATATCGTATGTCCATAACCATATCAAGGGGAAAATTTTGGTATTCTTTATCACAATAGAATGGCCATTGAAGCTTCAACCACTTCATTCTTTGCCATCGGCAGCACGAAGTGAACCCAATTGAACTGGTGCTTGGGTTCCCACCACTTTAGATGATCCGTAAATGGACAAGTCAATACCTTGAGCCTTCTCTTTCTCAATCTGTTCCTTGATCCAGAAGTAGGTAATTCTCAGCCCGTCCTGCAAAATAGCATGTGAACTCATTATTGATACAGCAGCAAGTACAAAATACATAAGCTACTAAAAATGGCCTTGTTGTAAACTTCCTGTTGGTTCTGAGGAAGTTCCACATGCATTCAAAATGTAACCAACATCAAATCTTGTTATCTAGATACCTTCAGCTTCATTGTGGGAGCCCAACCAAGCTTCTCTTTGATCAGGGTGTTGTCTGAGTTACGGCCTCGGACACCTTCTGGGCCAGGAATGTGATGGATCGGGAGCTTCTTGTTCTCAAAGCTGAGAACAATCTCAGCCATCTCATTCATGCTAACCATTTCATCACTTCCAATGTTCACCGGCTCCCGGAAGTCCGACTTGGTCAATCTAAAAAATGGACGATTATTTTAGGATGAACATCAGTGAAGACTGAAGAACGAATATTTTAACATTGTTCTAAGAAAATTATACATGTTCATAAACTTTTTTATCAAATGAACATTCTCATATATTCCATTCCTGTGTCTATGAACAAATTTGTATCGACATTATTGCAAACAAAAAATCTGAAGAAGAATGTTGCAAGTCTCAGTCATATAAACTACATAAAAAACATGAAGTGCTACCTCAGCACACCTTCCACGCATTCATCAATAAAGGTGAAGGATCGAGTTTGAAGTCCATCTCCCCACATCTCAAACTTGTTGATGGAAGTGATTGCCTTTCTGCAAAAAGCAGCAGGTGCCTTCTCACGGCCACCTGTTAAATATGCAAGAAAACAACAACATTAGTGTAATCTATAAAGCAACAAAATCAATAGAATCTAAGAAGCAAAGTCATGTGCGTCTACCTTTCCAAGTTCCAAAAGGACCATAAATGTTATGGAACCTTCCAATTCGGCATTCAATTCCAAAGTCCTTTGTGTAGTGCTTGCATAATTCCTCCGTAGCAAGTTTCTCCAAGCCATATGCATCTTGAGGCTATAACACAAGTTGAAAGGAAAGTCATCAATTAATTCAATTATTTAGCGGTCAGAAACAAGAATGTTGGATGGTTGTCAACCACTATGAGAAACCAACCTCTGCAGGCCAGGCATCAGATTCCTTCAAGCTCACATTAGTGTCCAGCTGCTTAAATTCAGGGTAAATACAAGCACTAGAGGCATAGAAGAACCTGCAAAAACAAGAAATCAGACTTTCCAAACATGTAATAGGAAAATCCAACTTCCAATTTACATTGGGATTTCAATTCAGTCAGGACCAATATATACTCTACACACAACAACTAACCTCTTAACTCCATTGATCCTAGCAGCCTCAAGCATGTTGAAGCTGATCATTGTGTTGTTATACATAATGACAGAGTGGTTGGACTGGATGAAGCCCATCCCACCCATATCAGCAGCAAGGTTAAATACATGGTCTATATCCTTTGTAACCTTCAAGCAATTATCCATAACCCTTAGATCCACGAGATGGAATTCATGGCAGAACATATCTTCTGTCATGTGCTCATTCTTCTTCCAATCAGAAGCAATAATGTAATGGCCCTCACTCTTCAAACGGCGAGCAATGTGGGAGGCAATAAAACCACCACTCCCAGTAATGGAAATTCGGAGCTTCTCAGATGGCCAGTAAGTTTCTCTCTCAAGATTCTCATAGGTGAAAGCCCCATAGTTGGTTCCGTCAGTGCTTCCCATATTGATACTGTATCAGTCAAATAGTTAACATAACATCCAAGATGCAGCATATAATATCACCCATGTGTTAATATAACTGTATGTTAACAGAGCATCAAAGACTGCTAAATTAAATGGTTCACAATATGAGATCCCTAACAAACAAATACCAATAGAAAAGAAAATGATGCCCCAAATTCATGCAGCGGTCATTCCCCAAAAGAAAAAACAAAGTAAAATACTAGCCGACACAACTGCTGATGTGATAATTACTCAACTCCTAACTATCTCGAGGGAATATGAAAATCTCCTGCAAGATATAGCCGTTTTTACAATTTAATTTCAAGATTCTAACCCAAACCCATCAATAGGCCGTTGTCAAAGTTTATGGAATCTATTAAGGAGAGAATTTTATAGAAAATGCAGAGAGCTAAAGCCAATAACTACTACAAGAGAAGGAAGCAATTCCAGCCAAACAATCCTAATCCACAAAAAGGTATGTAAATATAAACAAGACCTATAAAACCACTTTGACCAAGTGAAAAGGCAAGAAAAAGAGTGAGCAACAGAGAAAAAACATTTCTAAAAGTTCTCAATATTTCAGATTCGCTAACAACAAAAGGCATAAAACAAACAACCACTGTCATCAATTTCATCAATAACACGAAATTTAGCTTAAAAACTAAATTAAGAGAGAACATATGTATCAAGGGTAAGGTTTTACATAAATATATAGCCAACGAAGAAACAAATGCTCGTTTACGGAGGAAAAAAAAATTAAATACTAACAAATCTCCAAGACAGAGGATCCACAGATGTGAAAGCAAAGCCCATTTTCCACCCTAACCCTAAAACATAACAAAAGGAGGCGAGAAACCGAGAAAGAAAAAGGGTATACAAACCCCAGGAAGAGACGATATTAGATAAGAGAACAGAAGAGCAACAAACCAGTTAAGAATTTTACCTGTGAGACCTACAAATTGGTTTTTCAAGCTTTATCGAGAGAAACTGTAAGAAGGGAAAGCAGCTGAGACGTTTAGACAGAGAGAAGGAGAAAGGCCACAATTTAGAAGGCCATCATGTTCATGCTATATATAGAGGCAGGTGAGAGAGAGAAAGAAAAAGAGTGAGAGGGGGAGAGTAAAGGAACAAACAAGGGCACTCATTTCCTTCTTCTCAGCGACCATGATCTTTAATTTCCCTTCCCATCATTATTGAGAGAGAGAGATTGGGCCTGCGACGCAGGAGAGATAAGAGACAAAATTTTGCTTATTATTATAGTGTTTATACATCATTTAAATGTAAATATTTAATAAAATAATTATTAATTTTTTTTAATTTATAATAACTATACTTTTTATTATAATTTAATTATTTATAGACAAGTTGAAATTTTTTATATAAATAATAATAATAATAATAATAAATTATTATAAAATTATAAATTTAACTAAAATTTAAGGGAAAATAATTAAAAATATATATCACATCGGGGATTCTAAAAGATTAACTCAACCTTTTAATCGCTTTAGAATGGAGTCGTTGGCAAATAATTTTTAATTATTTATTAATGTTGCTTAATGATTAAATTAATTTTTCAATTTATTAATATTTATATTTCATGAGTTAAATGTTAATTTTGAAATTATATTAATAATTTAAATTTAATTAATGAGTCTATAAATAATACTTTTTTATTTATTATTGTATTTAAATAATTATAGCATAAGAATCAGATTTCACCATTAACAATTTATTGTGTAAGGTATCATTTTAATCTTTTATTTTAATTATTTCAAAAAAATCAATTTTATTATTTTTTGCATTAAAATCACGCAGAGCCCTTTAATTCTTAAAATGATTAAAGTTTGTGATTTAAATTTCTATAATTTGTATTAAAATTAAATTCGTTGGATTTATAATTTTAATTTAGTGTCTCCCATTATTATTATTGTTTTCTTTTAAATTTATTTTATATTTTTCACAATTAAATTATATTTTAACAATTCATCTAATAACCAATATTGTTAAAGTAAGATTTTCGTTGCAATAAACAAAATTAAAAATAATTTAAGTATTATTAAAGCCATTATTAATTTTTAAATTGATAAATAAATTTAAATAAAATAAAACAATTATATTTAAAATAAAAATTATAAATTTAAGAAAATATAATTAAAATTGCAAAATAAATTATAGATTTTATAATATATATAGAACTACGAGTCCAGGAGCCTCATACCATATACTGTATACTTATATTCATGCTCGGTGCCGCTTCCCACTCTTTGGTACTATCAGGCTGAGAGCCCTTTTGTACTCATATACAGCATATAGTATGAGGACCGTAACTTACTGGATTAAAAAAAAATGTATTTCTGGTACACAGGATCCTCATACGAGGCAAGTGTAGAGCATACGTGCAACTGAGTTACAATAAATAATATACATTCTTGGAGTTTTAAAAAAGAAGAGAGGAGTTTTAGAAAGCCATAGAGAAACACATAGGATTTTATTTCTCTAAAATGGTTCTTGAGTTACAACTGAACTACGCTCTCTTATATAGATGAGAGGCCTTAGGAACACGACAAACTATAATAATTAAACAAACAAGCTTTCCAAAGAAAGTTGATTACAGATACAAACTTTAAATAAAGCTTCACACTGACACTCTAAGTGGGAGACAAACAAAAGATAAAGATAACAGAAGATTTGCTTTATGGGGATCTGGACAAATTATAATTTCTATAGTCTGAGCTGTCCGAATCAATATCTTTACAAAATCCTTCATACCAGGGTCCATGTTTTGGTGAGGATAGGGCAGCACTGTCTAAAGCTTCTCGTTTTTCAAGGTCCATCGGGTCTTGTGAGTCCTGAAATGCAGGATTAGACAAGTCAATGGGGTCACTGCTTAAAGATGTGCATGTGACTGAAGTATCCGAGGCAGGGCAGTAATTATTGAGTTCACTGAGATGGTATGCTAGCTGGCACCTCAAAAGACCCATGTGATCCTTGTTAGTGATAGTGCCTTCATATGTTCTCCATTCATAATTGGTGTTCTGTGAACAAAGTAGGCCATCAGCCTTTTGAAAAGGGGCCTGCGGAAGATGAAAATGGATCGAACCTTGTGTTGTTGGGCCGGAGGTCTATCCTCAATACCATGAGAGTCTATGAGCCTTCTGAGAGTGTTGGCCCAAGTTGATAAGGGCTGAAACCATTCTAAGAACCTTGAGAGCAGTGTCCTGGATTTGTGGTTTTGAACACAGTAATAGGGGAACTCAATGGCTATGGAGTAAAAGGTTGTCAAGCACCAGAGAAACCAAAGTTCTTCAAGTAGCAAGTTTGTTTCAGGGTGGAGACTGTAACATCTCGTGCAGCAAGAGAAAATAATATGTGGCTGGAAGCGGGGCCTCGCTTGAGACCCTGATCAAATGGGGGGTAAGAATAAATTGAATCATACATTGAAATGGGGGAAACTAATCACTAGATGCGCCTTTTAGTGGAATGGCCTGGAGAGTTGGAAGAACTCCAGGGTTAAGCGTGCTCACTTGAGAGAAATCCTATGATGGGTGACCTTCTCGAAAGTTCTCCATTCCACCTATGGGACAAACCGTGAGGCTTAGGATGGGGTAGCCAAAGTGGACAATTCCTCTAGTGGTTGGAGCAGGGCGTTACAGAGACTGATGCAAGAGAAAAAAGGACAATCTGGTTAAAAATAGGAAACAAGAGGGATTATGGTTTTAAAGACATTTCTCACACTCTGGAAGTGGAAAAGGTGATTACGTGCATAAGTTTGAAGTTCTGCAGGAGTCATGGCAGATGAGCTTCCTGGAGGAAAGTTCTTTGGTGTAGGTATTAAAAAACTAGGTATGTTAGAGGAGCCGGCCATGAGAATGAAGGGCAAGGTAGAGATAGAGTTGATTAGGTGAATAGGATTAGGCCTTGAGAGGAGATCAGGGATGAGATTATTTTTTCCCTTGATGTGTTGAACCTTGAATCTATATTTAGAGAACCAGTTTTTAAGGCGCAAAAGCTGTGGTTCAGGGAGTGCCTTGTTCTTGAAGTCTAGAATCCTTGGGAATGAGGAGTTATCCATCATGACAGTGAAGTGGTGGCCAATAAGATGGAGCTCGAATTTTTTGATACCATATTTAATTGCAAGGATTTCTTTATAGACTAAGTGGTAGTGTTGTTTAGCAAGTTTGAATTGTCCACTAGCATAACCACAGATGTCTTTGAGACCATTATGTACTTCAATCAAGATGGCACCCCAGTGAGTATGACCAGTGTCAGTCTACAAGATTCTTTCTCCATTGCCAAGGATGTGGAGAGGAGGAGGATTTTGAGCCTCTGCTTTAAGTGCTTTGATTGTTGTTGTTTACTCTGGTCCCCAAGGTGGGGCATTCCTTTTCAGCATCTTTGAAAGTTGACCAGTGTGGACTGAAACATGTGGCAAGAATCGACGGATATAGTTTACTATACCCAAAAACTATTGTAATTGCTTGTGGGTCAGATTCTTGTCAGAAAACTTAAGAAGTTCAACTGCTATATGTGGATCGGACTGGTATTTTCCATTTTTGAAATGCATACCCAGAAATTCAATTTCAGTATGGGCTAAATAACTCTTCTTAGAGCATTATCCCATGGGCTTCAATAATAGAGTGGAACTGGGCTAGTAACTGTTTGTGGCTGTGGATATCTTCTTTAAAATGAAGAATATCATCAATATAGATGAAGGTGCTATGCAAGATAGGTTCAAAAATACGGATCATGGTCTTTTGAAACAGTGAGGGGGCTGTTTTGAGGCCAAAAGGCATTACAGTCCATTGATATTGGGCTGTAGGGATGCAAAAAGCAGTTTTGGGCCTGTCTGAAGGATGGATACCAAGTTGCCAAAATCCAGCTTTAAGGTCAAACTTTAAAAAGATATGGGCTTTTGTGGAGTTGGGTAAAAAGGATATCAGTGTAACACCCTTATATGCATAGTCCTGTGCAAATCACTGTTCCGGTGATCGGTGTCGGTCCGGACAATTAAGAGGATTAGAATCATATTTAAGTCACCTAGAAAAACCCTGAACAGAAATTAGTAGTGATTATCAGAAGGTTAAATACACATCATAAAAATAGAACATAAAAGGTTAAATGAGTAGGGGGTCACAGCGATGGGTGACCGTACCAGGAAGTGACTACGAGATCAGTCAAAACCCTAAATTAGTACGGGGCATTGTGACACCGCAGGCCTAAGAAAAATTGAGAAGCTAGGGGAAATGTGAAAATCACAGTAAAAGGTAGATAACCAGATCAAATAATTATATTAGGGTTCCCAAAGAAGCATAGTATTATTGGCAAACCGGATCAGATCGGTGAGGGGCAAATTGATCAATTCACTCCTAGAGATGACTCATGACCTAACTGTCCAATAAAATCTAAGAAATGAAAATTTTGAAATATAGAATTAAATTTAAGAAATATGGAGAAAAAGAAAGGAAAAGAAAAAGAAAAGAAATTAGGATTATTACATCATGGTGCCATCACCTACATGACCTCAAAATTAATTTTCCATTTGATTAAAAATTTGAACAAGTCAAATTTAAGGATAAATACTCATAAAAAGAAAAAAAAAAATTGTCTTCAACCTCCCTAGCCGTCCCTCTCTCCTCTCCCAATTCTCTCTCTAATTTCCTCCATGGAAGCTTGTTACCAAGCTTTCCAAACCCAAATTAAGCCATAAATTCTTGGTGAAAAACAATAAAAACTTTAAATGGAACCTCAAGAGGGAGATTAGAAGGTTAAGAATTGAAAGAAATTGAAGAAAAGAGGGGATAAAATTCTACTCACAAGTGAGTTTTTCTTTCTACCTTGATTTGTTAAATTATCTTTGAATTAAGGTAGTTAGTGAGGTTTAAAATGGTTAAATGGTGTAATTTAGAATGTGTATGAATGGTGAGAAGTTAAGTCAAATTAGGATTGGTGAGGGGTCACTACTAGACAGCCTGACCTAGGTGCCTTTCAATGACCAAAACTGTAATTCTGCCACTCCAATTGGTGTGAGGCTAATTAGAGATGAAAATAGACACATAATGACACATTTTTCATATAGAATTAATAAACCTATTAAGTATGGAAAAGTCAATATTTTGACTTGAATAGTGCTATGAATAGTATCACTATACACAAAAATGTGAAAGACCCGAAATTATAAATCGTAATAGGTAGGCTAAGTCTGCAAAGAAATTTTTGGAATTTAAGTATTAGAAATGGATGCTGAAGCACTTTAAATTTATGTGTTCAATTAAAAAGGGAATCTTCGAAGGAGAAATGAAAGGTGCAGTAAATTAGTCAATAGAGAGGTTTGTGCACAACTAGTTTTACATTGTTAAAGTTTTGCAGATTTTATCTGGTTAAAGGATTTTAGTTTCTTTATGTATTATGTTTACCAATTATTGAATTTATTTCAATCATTATTGAAATGTATTATGGTATAAATGAGTTTAATTGTGGGAAAATGATTAAGTTATGATTTTATTTTTGATATGGATTGAATGAATCCAGTTTTAGAAATTTATTATTGAAATGGGATTTGCATGGAAAAAAAAATACAAATTGATTTTTTGAATTGTGATGAGTATAAAAATTATTGGATATTGGAATTGACATTCAATTGAATTGTATTGTGATTTATGCTCACAAAAAGGACAAAGAGATTCATTATATTATTTTATATCTCACTATAGATACTTGACTAGGTTATTACCTGTCTCTTTCATTTGTTGAGGAGACAATGGAGTCAGCTTTATTTTGATTACCATGGTACATGCACAGGCTTAGATTCTCCTCTTATTAGAGGTTAGATCTAAGTTTTTCATTAGCCCTTTCGGAAGTTGCATTATTGTGGTGTGTACTGTGCACGATGATTCGACCTCCCCGACCATAGGGAGTTAGAATCCTGATTCGATCTCCCCGACCATAGGGAGTTAGAATTGCCCCGAATATGGCCCTTACGGATTAGTCTTGTATAGTTAGTGAGATGAAGAATGGGTTTTGAATAGTAAGAATTATGATTTCAAATGGGAGTTATGCATAATTGATTTTATTAAAATTAAGATTTGTTTCCATAAATTACTGGAATTACTTTAAATATTTAGTTATGATTCGATAAATTGAAATTCTTGAGTAGTCTTTTTAACAAATGATTTATTTTATTGGCAACAAATATTTTAATTTTTAGAATTTTGATTGAATTTCAAGATTTTCAAATTCTTTGCTAAAATTTTGGCAAGGTATTGTATATTATATTTTAAATTATAGTTGTGCACCACTGAGTTCACCACTCAGTGATAGTTTTGTATGCTGTCGCAGGTGAAAGTAAAGATAGAGCAGCCGAGTGAGATTTCCGGTAGCTACCCCTTGAAGACTCGTTAGGATTAGTTTCGGGTATATTAGAGGTATACCTTTGTACATTAGAGTTTGATATATGCACGTAATAATATATATGTAAATTGTTTGAGCAGTTGTACAAAAACTTTTGTAATATTATTTTGGTATATAATGAAATTAAATTATTGTAATCTTAATTTGAGAATTTCTTTACTTGTATATTATTGTAATATTAATCTTATTATCCTAATGAGTATGATATTCAAATTTTCTCTTGAGTTTTGAACTTATGTATGGCTTGAAAATTAAATTGAGTTGATTTTGTTGAATTGGGATATGAAAATGATTTGTATTGGAGTTGTGGTTGAGAAAACATATTGGAAGTATTTTCATTTCAGGTTTGAAGAACAGTTTTCTTAAAATACAGCCAGCACTCTGCCGAAATTTGAAAAAAAATTTGCAATACTAGATTTTAACCAAGAATTTGATTTATGACTTAGTGTCAATTAAAGGTTTTTAATACTTGATAAAAATTACCCACCAACTTAAAAATAAACGAAAATTGTTTTAAAATCTCTGTAGTATATTTAATGGATTACTTGTAGGCGAAGCACTGTAATTCATTAGGTGTACTAGGGGATCATGTTATGCCTTACGGAGGAGTAGGGTGTGACAATCAATCTTAGGTAATGGAAATTTATTATCCTGGAGAAAGTGGTTACGGGGTTTATAGTTAATAACTAGCCTCTTTTTATTTCTGAGCCGCTCTGATCTTTTTTCAATGTGGAAGGCTTGGCAAGCTCGAGGTGAGCTAGTGGGCTCAATCAGACCTTATTGAAGCAGTTACTTACATTCTTCTTGGGCAAAGGCTAGGTCAGAGGGAGTCATACCTAGGTGTGATGCTTTGGTGGGGTTGACGTCTTCATTTAGCTTGAAAGGTAAGTGGATGAAGAAGTCTTGATTTTTCCAAAGAGGGTGAGGATGGAGGAACTCAGCATGTGAGTCTGCACAAAGGTGAAGAAGAGATTTTTTTTGTTCTTGGAACTCTGGTGGGGCTTCCATTAATGAGAACAGCTTAGGAATGATGGTGAAGGGTTTGAAGTGTCTCTTGTATTTCAAGCTAGTTGGCAGAATTCTCAAATGTTGAGCCTTCTAGTATATATCGAACCCAATAAGAATGCCTTTATCGAGTAAGTCTGAACCAATAATTTTGGTCCATACTATGTAATTGGAAAAGAATTGTATTCCAATAGGCCGTTTTGAGATAAGGCTGGTTGTAAAAACTTTACCATATGTAACTTTGAAATATTCTGAATGAGAAAGCCAATCTTCTGAGGGTAAGATGGCTGGATTTATCATACTCTTTAAGGAAACCAACAACTGAAATGGGCTGTGAGTATTTTTCTGGAAGGATGGAAAATGAGACTAAAGGAACAGGGATGGCTTGGTGGACTTCTTGTTGGATTTGGGCTTGGTGGGCTAAATGAAAGCCAAAGTATGAGCTTTCATCAGAGTCAGAGTCAGAGTCTGATTCTGAAGTTGAGGTTTATGTGTCATGGCTGTCCAATGCAAAAATTGTTTCATCATTGGTTCTCCTTATTCTGAGAATAGTTATTCAACATCATGATCAACATCATCAAAGGGGCAAATTTGTTGAATATGTTGGATGAGCTTAGCAGCCTTGTTTGGATTTTTCAGGCAGTTTTTTTGCATAATGGCCTTTGTTGCCACATATGTAATAACGATAAGATTTGGAGGCAGTTTTTCCGTGAGTTCTTCTTTTAAAATATCTGACCTTCTATTTGTGTTTCTTTGGGAAGGAAGACTTAGAAGAATGCCACTGTTTCTTGTAAAATTTATTGTGATGCTTTTTCTTTTTTGTTTTGCAATCACAATTTCTATCTTTGCATTTGATTAACAAGTAAGATTTCTGTCAGACATGTTTAAGTGTCTTGCTATTATCAATAATGTCTCTAAACATTTTTCGCTAGTCACACATTTTTTCTAAGCAAGCTAGTGTGAGCTGGTGGATTTCTCTAATAGAGATTGTATTGAAATCTCTTCTGGTGGCTGTGATGGAGCGATGGAGTTCTGGTTGTAATTGCTTTGGAAGAGAAGCAATGTATGTATGACACAGATTTACGTTATTGAAACCATTTAGTAGATAATAGTGTTGCACCATGCATTGATAGTGCCTTTCTATGTCTGTCCTTTTAAGAGAGCAGCAGCGCATGTCAAAGAACTCTTGCCTGAGTTATTTGTTGTAGAGGGATGCATCTCCAAGAAACTCAATAAAGATGTCATTTATAGCAGTAAGAGGAGTGAGGTGGTAGAATTGTAGAAGATGATATTCTTTTAAGGAGGAGAACCAATCTTGTAGCGTCCCAACTGTTCTATACACAAATTCTCTGAGGACTGCATGAGAAACGATATCAGTACGAAGAACTTGAGTATCAATCCATGCTTTAAATTCTACAAGGCGGTTACACCATTGAGATGGTGGCACATTATCTAAGGTGAACTAAGGTTATGCAGCAGGCCGTGAGGGTTGCTGAGAATTGGGTGGAGCAAAGGACAATTCTTCTATGTCATCATTTGGAATTTCAACATGGGGAGTACTGGCAGCAGGTTCTACTGTTGGTCCTGGTGGAGGAGGTCCTGTAGCACCAATAGTAGTAATTTAAGAGGTAGAAGGGGTAATAAGATCTACCATAAGCAATCCAGTGAGATCTATCAATTGTTCAGCTTCATTAGAATCAGAAGAATCATATGCATCAGAGTCATCTGAGGAGGGTTGTTCTGTTGGGATAATAGGTAATTGAGGAGGTAAGATAGGAGAGTATGTGTTGTGGTGGAGGTGGAGGAGCATAACTCATAGGGGCTTTGCCTTTAGCTTGATCTCTAGATAATGATTCATCAGAAGATGAATGGGTTGGTTCTGGATGAAAAGGTCGTGTCTGAAGGGGAGGAGTTGCTTTTGACAGGAAAGGAGAAAGGAAGTATGTAGATGATGGTGGCTCTATCTAGATTGATGAAAAGGGGGAATAGGTTGAAGTAAGAGTGGCCAAAAAGGGGTTTTAGTTTTTTACAAAGGAAAAAGGACTATATGGTGCTGGTTATTGATATTCTGATGGTCTATGCATATCAGCTTCAATTTGTGCAATTTACTTTTTAATCTCCTAATTTCTGCTTCTTTCTGGTTGAATTCAAGGCCAAACCTTCTTTGTTAGATCATGGAATGAAGATCTTGGATTGAAGGTCTTTGTATATGTTCTTAACATACAGAGAGAAGGAATCAACCTTCTTATTCAATAGTATGGGAGTGAGACAAAACTCTATCAATTTTAGAATCAAGTCTTTGAAGAGTTTAATTCTAGGCTGTGGCATTTTTCATGTGCCAGTTAAGGACTTTTTCAGCATGAGTCAAAGGACTTTGGTGTCCTTCAGGAGTGACTTTAGTAGACTGAACAAAAGGTCTGATAGAGACACTAGAATTTTTGTCTATCTGCTGAGAGAGGGGTGGAAAATCTGATTCAGTAAAGGCTGGGGAAAACATCATGCAGGGATAAACTATTGGCAATGCAGGTGGTGGAATAGATAGTGTGCAATTCCCTAGGACTAGAGATGGAGGAGGATAGCCTTATTTTCTCAAGATTTCTAAGGCTAACTCATAAATAGGCAATGGCTTCTTTTGTTTTGTTTCCTCATGAATCCCTATCCAGGGCTTATTATCTGGATCATCTTTATGGTGAGATGAGTGACAAAATGGTGACCGACAGGATGCTTTCTTTGTCTTGGTCAGTTTCTTCTAATTTTTTTTTCTGACAGTGGATGTTCATACTCATTTACCCAATAATCTTCATCACAATCACAATCGTTATCGCATAATCCTGAGCTTGGAAGATCTTAGGGATAGTGTCCATCGATCTTCATTGGATAGACATAATGACTACCCGCAGTGACTGTTCTAATGGGAAACCACCTTTTTTCTTTGGAAAGTGGAGTAATCATCATTGACTGAAAGATGGGCAGAGAGCTTGTAGAGTGCCTTGTTGGTTGAAATGTGGTCTGGACAGTCCCATCAGGTTGTCTGCGAAAATGCGATTCTGTAATCTGGATAGGCTAAGAATTAGTGTGAATCTTCTCATAGTTAGTGAGCCAAATTTTAGGAATAAGCTATTCAAGCTCTGATCTAGGAATCTGTTGAGGAATCTGGACTATTGTGGGTGTTTGTTCTTTATCTGCAAGGATAAGCATTGCATATGAAGAGACTGAAGCCTGAGCGAGATTAAATGCATGGTCATGTAATCTGTAGATGATTTGATGATGGAGAGTGGCCATCCTTGAAGAGGTCACTTGTTCTGCACCAGTGATTTGGACTTGTACTTTTAGGGCAGTACAAAGATTAGAGTCTTGTAGAGACATATTATAATTGGGGAGGAAGGTGAGGAGGTGAGGACTACACTTCCAGCATGAAGTGTAGTAAGACAAGTGCCTATGAGAGCATGTTCATACTGCAAGAAGCGAGTGTCTAACAAAGAAACTCTGACAGTAACTGGGAGTCCTCGTCTTCCGTGTAGAGTGAGAATCACTCTAACAACTCCAAAATGAAGGTGAGAATATCCTTCATTCTTCCATTTGGATACAAGAGGGGAAGGAATTTCCAATGTAAGATACTATTCTAAGGGTGCATCATGTAGGGATGCACTGGTCCATGTGGGATGCTTGGAAATATTCCTCGGTTAGAGATCTTTGGGAATTTAAGATAGATCTAATACCTCTGGTGAAAGAACCAGATCTTCTGTAGATATTATAGGGCTAAGAAGAGGTAAGAGAGATTCTCCTATTTGGGCATATTCAGGAAAGGTAGATGTCTTAACAAGATTATCAATCCTGGAAGAAAGTGTTCTATGGAGTGGTGAGGAGAAAGAAAGGAAAGAAGAAAGATTAACAATATCTGAAGGAGAAGGTTGTTGTAATATGGTTTTTGTAGAAGGAATTATAATATGAAAATTATACTTCTAATTTAATAATTTCTATTGTCGCAAGGTGTTTTGCGGTCGCCTGAACGAACCCTCACCGAAGTGGAAAAGAATGAGGAGTCGCCATTTTAGTTTTGAGGGAAACTAAAGAAAACCATTTGTGAAGATAAATTAAAATAAAACCACTTCAAAATAGAGATTCTAAGTTCGGGGTCCGTAAACGGGTGGGGAAGGTGTTAGGCACCCCATCTCGTCCCTTAATTAGGGTAAGTAGACTTAACTTCGTACTCTTTATAAATTAGTTAGGAGGACTTGAATGGAAATGTTAATCCTTTTGACAAAAGGAATATTTGATTTTTCACTAATTCGGATTACCCAGATACATAAGTAAATGAGACAACCTTAGTGAGTTACTGTTATATGTTAGTTTTGTTTGAAGGGCTATTTTATTAGAATTCAATTTTTGAAATTGGATGAGAACTCTCCTCCGATCTCTTTTAAATATTTATTTAAATTTTAGATTGAGAACCGGATAAGAACTCTCCTCCGATCTCTTTTAATATTCATTTAAATTTTAGGTTGAGAACCGGATAAGAACTCTTGTCCGATCTTTTTTAATATTTATTAAAATTTTTAAGCTTGAGAACCGGATAAGAACCCTCCTCCGATCTCTTTTAATATTTATTAAAAATTTTTAAGCTTGAGAACCGGATAAGAACCCTCCTCCGATCTCTTTTAATATTTATTAAAATTTTTAAGCTTGAGAACCGGATAAGAACCCTCCTCCGATCTCTTTTAAAATATTTATTAAAATTTTTAAGCTTGAGAACAGGATAAGAACCCTCCTCCGATCTCTTTTAATATTTATTAAAATTTTTAAGCTTGAGAACCGGATAAGAACCCTCCTCCGATCTCTTTTAAAATATTTATTAAAATTTTTAAGCTTGAGAACCGGATAAGAACCCTCCTCCGATCTCTTTTAAAATATTTATTAAAATTTTTAAGCTTGAGAACCGGATAAGAATCCTCCTCCGATCTCTTTTAAGATATTTGTTAAAATTTTTGATTGAGAATTGGATAAGAACCCTCCTCCGACCTCTTTTAATTAAATGGTAGTCGGATAAGGATTTTTCGATCTCTCTAAATTTTACCTATCGAGAGGGCCTAAGGCTAAGGGTTCTGACATTTAAAGGTGTCAGGGGGTCTGCGCAAGACTTCTTTAACTTATTGGTACCTTAGGACTGGGCAGGGGATGCCAAACCGAATCCTCCGACCTTCCTATATGGTCACTTCACCAGCATTTTTTTGGTAGCCGATCTATTCCATTTAGTTATCCAGGGTTTGGTTTTACTCTGTCTTATGACATCTTGCGCTATGACCTACTGAGTCATTCTAGTGACTCAGCTTTACCATTTTCCAGGCTTATTATTCAGACCTTTCATTATTTCAAAAGGACTCTTAAGTTGCCGTTAACCACATCTCATCCAACCACTTATGTATCACTTGGAACTAGATGACTTACGCTCAGAAATGATAAAGATTAACAAAGGTATCAACACGGGAATAAACTAGAGCATAACATTTCTTTGTATCTTTCTAGCGTGATATGAACTTAAAGAAAATAACATACGTAAAGAAAGAAGAATGGAAATGCGTAAAACAAGAACTAGACTTAATAAAATGGCAACATGAATACTGACCTGTAAGGAGTCGATTCTAGTGAACTAACCGAGAATCACAAAACGCAATAAGATTGCAAGTTGATAGCCGGGAGACCAAGGTTCGCCTTGGAACAAAGAGTGCTTCACTAAATGCAATCGAGTCAGAATTATACCCGAGTTTAAATGAGATTGAGCATGGGCGATGAAAGTGAAAATAAAGATAACAAGGAACTGAAAAAAAAAAAAAATGTGAACGCTACGGGATAATGAACGAGCTGAAAATGGAGAGTTTCAGTGTTCAAAATCTTTTAAGAAAACACTTCAGAAAACTGGTTCCAAAAGTTCTTCTTGTGAAAGCAGAGTAACGATCTGAATTAAATTTCAGAGTTCTTCCGCTATAGTAACTTCCTCCTTTTTTTGTCCGTCCCCAGAACAGTTTTTTCATGCAGGTATTTATAGGGACCGGGTGTTCCCCTTGAAGGGTCAGGATCTATCTTGAGGGAGATGGAGGGTCAAGATTTCAAAGGACATAATTCTAAGCTCAAGAATTAAAGAGAATCAGAATAGACGGCCGAGATCCACTTCAGAATATTTGTCTTTTTCCTCCTCTAATCTGACGGTCCCAAATTCTCTTGTCAGGGGCGATCCAAGGGCTAGAAGTGAAAGGCGCTGGTTTTGTCGTCTTCTTCTTTGATCCAAGGGCCTTGGGCTCGTCCTTACAAGTTGGATCAACGGTGGAGATTGGGAGGTACAGCGCTGTCATGACATATTCGCACTGTCGAATGCGGGCGATTCTGGGGCGTGCGGTTGAGATTTTACCTGCAACGCTTTAACTACCTCGGCTCTGATCATGGCGACGGCAGTAGGTGCCTTATTCTTTTTGTTTTCTGCTCTCTATTCCTTTCCGATCTTCTTAACATGATCCTTCTCCGATCTTTCATACCGGTCTCCCCTCTTCCGATCTCTATTATTCCAATATTTCCCTTAATCAGGCCCGGTCCGGTCAAAGCATTAATTCCCCTCGATTCCCGAAGTGTCCGCTTCGTTTTCTGCTTAGCAATAAATGCCCGATTTTCCCCTATATATACCCCTGACAGAAGAGACTTTCCTCATTCGATTTTTCTCTCTTCCTTCTTACTTCCCTGTTCTAGCTGCTCCGGCAGTAGTTCCGGCCATGATTGTGGCTGTTGATCCCTTCCCGATGGACCTCTTTATTCCCCGACTGAAAATTTACGACCCCGATGATCGAATAATCATGATAACCTTATCTGATGATGGTGAGAGAACTGAACCAATTAACCGATCTGGATCGCGGACCTCGATCGTGCCGATCTCGAGTCGTTCGACCGGTATAATCGGCAAACCGATTTCGGCCGAGAAGACTGCTAATGTTCCGCCAACCCTTGGCGGTTGCTCTTCCAAGTTTATTCGGCTTCTCACCACATTGGGTGTTCCGACAGCGGCTTTCCTCCACATTGGGTGTTCCGACAGCGGCTCGGTTCCGGTCGATGACATCCTTTGGATTAGTCACAATGTGGGCTTTGACATAGGCCCTTTAGATTGGATGTTCCACCGGTCTCTGAGATCGCCCAAATGATGTATTTTATTTTCAATGTAGTCCGATATCTAGAGATCACCGAAATGATGTAATCTAATTTTTTGGAAATAAAGATTTTATTTTGTCGATTATCATCTTATTATTATTGCATTAATTATTTTTCGATATTTTATGTGATTATCCGATCTGATTCTTCATTTGAATGACACTTATCGGATCCGTAACTCAAAACACCTTGATCTGCCGCTCTATAATTAACCAATCTCTTCATAGAATCTTGGGAATATTCGTAAGACGTATCAGAACAGCTGGCGAGTCCCGCTATCCGATGCACCACCTGGAACATCGTGAGCATTAAATGCTCGGATGAGTATAAATAGGGGTGGGGGTTAGCCATTTGCTCTCTTGTGTCATTTTCAGTTTCTCGCGAACAACTTCAAAATTCTCTCGTTTTCTCAAGCTCTTCCGACTCCGATCAAGCTCTGGTAAGGGTTTTGATCCTTCTTTTAGTTTAAATTCTTTATTTCCTTTGAAAATGAGCGGCGCCGAAGGTCAGAGAGCGGCGAGCCCTCCTTCCATCCAGTTCTCGTGGTCATCTGATGAAGTAGAGGTGGTCGGGCCAAGCGCGCGACCTGAACCTCCTAGAGTCTCCGTTCCAGCTAGAGAATAAGTGACATCATCAAGGCATGCGCCTTCTTCAGGGAAAGAGAATCTTCCCATGGACGAGCTGCCATCGGTCCTTCAAGAAACCGATCTGCAGTCATTCAGCCAGGAGTACAATATTGAGCCTGATTCATATGAACTTATCCGGTGTCACGGCGATCTCCGGGCCGATCATTTCTTCGAAGAGAACGACATGATTATGGTATACGAAGAACAGTTGAAAGCCGGTCATGGTTCTCTTGACGACTTCTTTAAGGAAGTCTTAAAATTTTTCCAAGTGTGCATAGCTCAAGTTCACCCGAACTCGTGGCGGATCTCAGTAGCCTTCTGAGGCCTCTGCCGAGCTAAGGGATTCCGTCCTACGCCTAAAGTATTCGCCGAATTGCATAGGTTAACTCGTCGAAAGGACGACAAGTACTGGTTTTTCCAGGTGAAGCCACATTGTGGGCTCTTCACCGATCTGCCCTCCTCCCTGAAAAACTGGAAGAACCGCTTCTTTATTCTAAGGAGCAAAATTCCAAACGGCTTTGAGGGTTTCCCTCGTAGCTGGCTACACCAAGGCCCCTTAATTCTGAAGCGTCTCGTGTTGAATAAGGAAGAGGGTGCAATGGTGATGGAGTTGAAGGAGCAGGCGTCCAGAGAGAAGTTCTCTTGCTTGGATGCAGTGACCGCCGAGCTGTACCATTAGACTATGGAATTGATTACCAGCAAAGATCGCGGGCTTTAGCTCTCTGACCTCGGTATCGGTATTTTCTACATCTCAGATCTCAGGACCTTAGCGATCTCACTGACCTCTTCTTTGTGCAGGTATGGCAAGCGGCGAAGCCTCCAAGGAGAGCCGGAAGCGAAAGAGGGAGATCTCCCGGAAGGTACGGGAGATGAAGCGGGCTGAGGAGATGCAGACACCACGTCATGAGCCTGGGGAAATACGAGAAGGCCCTTCTCAACCTTCAGGACCGCCGATCATAGAAATGGTCCGATCTCCCCCTCACCAGGAGGAGCCGCCTCCTCCTCCAATTACTTCGGGCGCCGAAAGGGGTCCTTCCCAACAACAGGTGAGGCCCCTTTCCAGCGGCGCTCAAGTTCTGATCTACTCGCTGGAGAAGAACCGGACTGTTTGGGAGAACCCAAGTTTTGCTAAGGTATTGGGGTCCTCCATCTGCCTTCGGGAGGATCGGGACAGGCTGTCTCCGGATAGCCTTGATGATATCTTAACCAGATCTATGAGCCTGAACGTTGAGTGTCTGGTGAACCAGCACATGGTCCGGGAGAAGGCGCATCGCCTGGGTAAAGAGGTCGAGAGGATAGGGCATGAAGCAGCTTCCCTCCCATCCCAACTATCATCCGCTCGGGACTACATATCTCAACTCGAGGGGCGAATGAAATACTATGAGGACAAGCTGGCCGAGCAAGCTCATGTTCTGGCTGAGCGAGATCATGCTCTTAAAGAAGTGTAAGCGCTCCGGGCCGATGAAGCTGCTCAACTCGCTCACCTTGCTGAGGAGCTCAAGGCGAAAGAGGAAGAGATGGTGACTGGAGTGGGCGGCGCTTATGTGAATGCTCACAGAGATCTCCTGGCCGAGCTCAAGAAGCGTTATCCCGAGGAGGACTTCTCTTGGATGGCTAACCTGGCTCCCGAGGATGAAGGTGAGGATAGCGATGAAGAGGCTGAGGGTGAGAGAGAGGACGGACAAAATGTAGATCAGGCTGGGGGTGATCCTCCAGCTGAATAACTTGTACAAATTCTTGAAATGAAATGAGATGGAATGCCTCTTTTGTTCGATGAATGATTGTGATCGGAAAATTTCTAAATTATTTAAACACTTGATTGTCTGAGTATGTTGAAATAACTGAGTGATTGTTAACCTAAGTGTGAGAGATCGGAAAACACAATGAGCATGAGATCGGTAGGGAACCAACGCTAAACGGGACTTGATTAAAATTAGAAATTTGGCTTGAACATTTAAGATCGGGATCATCATTAAACTTGAACGGAACCTTTGATTATTCTTAAACTTTTGAAAGGGAGATCGGCAACAAAAATGGTAACAAAGATCTAGTATCAGTTCAATTTCATTTGTCAATAGAGATCAGGAATATACTTGACTGGTCAGGAGATTCGACAATGGGTTTGAGAGATCGGTGAGTGATTTAATAGACCGGTAAGGCTTTGACTGATGTGAGGACTTAGTATTGATTCAATTCCTTGTGAGGAGAGATTGGAAATGTGGTTAGCTGTCAAAGGGAGACTTAGTACTGGGGATCGGTTTCAAAGTTTATTAATTCTGGGGATCGGCCAAAATATGTTGTCGACGGCTGCCCCTCTTTACATAATTTCTATTAAAGGGAAAAATTTTCCCGTGTAGGAATTATGTAAAGATTTAGACCCATATTTTGGACGATTAGGTGTTCGAAGTTAGGGAACTAAAGCATACCTAAATTAGTGACCTAGAGATTGGCAACATAAGTTAAATTAAAATCAACTTGGATCAAGGAACCAGAGGTTGATAACGGGAAATGTAAATGCATGAAATTAAAATCAACTTAGATCAAGGAACCAGAGGTTGATAACAGGAAATGTAAATGCATGAAATTAAAATCAACTTAGATCAAGGAACCAGAGGTTGATAACAGGAAATGTAAATTGCAGGAAATTAAAATCAACTTAGATCAAGGAACCAAAGGTTGATAACAGGAAATGTAAATTGCAGGAAATTAAAATCAACTTAGATCAAGGAACCAGAGGTTGATAACAGGAAATGTAAATTGCAGGAAATTAAAATCAACTTAGATCAAGGAACCAGAGGTTGATAACAGGGAATGTAAATTGCAGGAAATTAAAATCAACTTAGATCAAGGAACCAGAGGTTGATAACAGGAAATGTAAATTGCAGGAAATTAAAATCAACTTAGATCAAGGAACCAGAGGTTGATAACAGGAAATGTAAATTGCAGAAAATTAAAATCAACTTAGACCAAGGACCTAGAGGTTGATAACAGGAAATGTAAATTGCAGGAAATTAAAATCAACTTAGATCAAGGAACCAGAGGTTGATAACAGGAAATGTAAATTGCAGGAAATTAAAATCAACTTAGATCAAGGAACCAGAGGTTGATAACAGGAAATGTAATCAAGGAATCAGAGGTTGATAATAGGAAATGTAAATTGCAGGAAATTAAAATCAACTTACATCAAGGAACCAGAGGTTGATAACAGGAAATGTAAAATGCACTTACAAAGCAAGCCTAATCTGGACACAAGAAGTTCTTCCCCAATGAAGTGTACTTAACAGAATCCCGAAGGCCAATGATGAATGGAGGACGAGTTGTAAGACTTGACCTATGGCCTCATTTCTTCAAATGCCCCATTTCTGTTTTTTTGACTTTCTCCTGAAAAGCGCCCTTGCGGGTTTTCACTTCCCCTTCGTCTATATGACTAGAAGCGCCCTTCCGGGTTTTCACCTCTAGTTTTCTCCTTTTTTTTTTTTTTTTTTTTTTTTTCAGGACGCCCTTCTGGGTTTTCATCATTCACTCATTTTACAGAAAGCGCCCCTTTGGGGTTTTCGCCTTCTTTCACACATTTTGCTAGGAGCGCCCTTTCGAGTTTTCACTCCTACCCCCCCCCCCCCTTTTTCTTCCAGGTTATTTCCTGCAAATCTCATAGTAAAGTACGTGAGGTTATCAATTGTCAAATCTTAATCTTATGGCAAAAAATTTTAACAGATCAATAGCGCATTAAATAACGAGATTGCAGAAAGATAATGTTAAAGAGTGAGTATATAGGGAAGATAAAAGCATAGGGAATGAAGTATGACTTTATTATAGCTTTGATAAAAACAAATATAGAGTTTCAAAGGAAAAGGGTACAAGGATAGATCTCACATATTCTTTGTGGCTGGCTTTGAAATCCCTTAACTGCCATTATTTCAAGTTCTCTGAAGTCTCATGTCGTGACGGTTTCTTCTCCATCCTCGGTTTCATGCCCCATTCCTTATTTCTCCATTTTGGTTCTTGGGACTCCCTTTCGGGTTTTCACCCCTAGCCCCCCCCCCCCCCCCTTTTTTTTTTTTAAGGCTCGCTCTTTTAGGACGCCCTTTCGGGTTTTCATCCTTCACTCATTTTACAGAAAGCACCCCTTCGGGCTTTTCGCCTTCTTTCACACATTTTGCTGGGAGCGCCCTTTCGGGTTTTCACTCCTACCCTTTTTTTTTTTTTTAGGCATAGTATCTCTTGACGGTGTCAGCATTCACAGGTCTTGGCAATTCTTCACCATCCATGTGGGTCAAGATCAAGGCTCCTCCAGAAAATGCCTTTTTAACCACATAGGGTCCCTCGTAGGTTGGTGACCATTTGCCCCGGGGATCGTTTTGATTTGACAGCACTTTCTTCAGAATCAGGTCCCCGGGTTGGAATTCGCGTGGGCAAACGCTTTTGTCAAATGCCCTAGCCATTCTCCTCTGGTATAATTGCCCATGACATGCTGCTGTTAACCTTTTCTCATCCAAAGAAGTTTAATCGATCCAACCTTGACTGGATCCATTCTGACTCATCAATCCCTGATTCCTTCAGAATCCTTAGGGAAGGAATTTCAACTTCAATAGGTAATACTGCTTCCATCCCGTAAACCAGTGAGTATGGAGTTGCCCCGGTTGAGGTTCTTATAGAAGTCCGGTATGCGTGAAGAGCGTAGGGAAGCATATCATGCCAATCCCTATATGTGACCGTCATTTTCCAGATTATCCTCTTGAGATTTTTGTTTGCGGCTTCCACCGCTCCATTCATCTGGGGACGGTATGGGGAGGAATTGAGATGTCGGATTTTGTATTGATCACACAATCTCTGAATCTTTGGACCATTGAGATTCTTGGCGTTGTCAGTGACGATTTCATTGGGGAGACCATGTCGGCAGATGATATTGTTTCTGAGGAATTTGAGAAACGTGTTCTGTGTAATATGGGCATATGACGTGGCTTCGACCCATTTAGAAAAATAGTCGATTGCTACCAGGATAAACCTGTGCCCATTGGATGCCTTAGGGTTGATGGGACCAATCACATCGATGCCCCACATTGCGAAGGGCCATGGTGAGATAAGGTTGAACAACTTGTGAGGTGGCACATTTATCGGATCTGCATAAATCTGACACTTATGGCACTTTCGGAAATACTCGATGCAATCATTTTCCATTGTAGTCCAAAAATACCCACGTCGCATGATTTGCTTAGCCATCATGTGCCCATTGGCATGGGTTGCACAATTTCCCTCATGAGTCTCAAAAAGGATCTTCTTCGCCTCTTTTGCATCCACACATCTCAATAATTCGCCGTTGGGGCTCCTCTTGTATAGGGTTTCTCCACTGGAGAAGTATTTCAATGCTAATCTTCGAATCATCCTCCTTTCGTTTTTGCTCACCCCCGAAGGGAATCCTCTGGTTTTGCAGTAAAACAGGATGTCATGATACCAAGGTTTACCATCAGGTTCTTCTTCAATCATGAAGTAATAAGCTGGCTCATTCCTTGTCTTAATCTTTAATATCTGAGTCATCTGCCCTTCTTCGATTTGAGCCATAACAGCTAGAGTAGCTAAGGCATCAGCAAATTGATTCTTGTCTCTGCTGAGATGAGTGAAAGAGATTTCTTCGAATTTCTTAATCAGCTCCAGTAAGTATTTCTGATAAGGGATTAGCTTCGGATCCTTAGTTTGCCATTCTCCCTTGACCTGATAAATAATCAGGACTGAGTCTCCGTATACTTCCAACTTCCTGATTTTCATTTCGATGGCAGCCTGTAGACCCATCACACAAGCTTCGTATTCCGCGACGTTATTGGTGCAGTCAAATCTCAACTTGACAGCTATCGGAAAGTGTTTTCCATCCGGGGATATCAATACGGCTCCAACTCCATTGCCGGACAAATTGACAGCTCCGTCGAAATACATTTCCCATACATCGGCTGGCCCCTCCTCTTCGCAGTCTACTTCATTAATATGCTCATCAGGGAACTCAAAATCCAGAGCTTCATAATCCTAGTTAGGATTTTCTGCTAGGAGGTCGGCGATCACGCTACTTTCACCGCCTTTCGGGTCATATAAACTATGTCATATTGGGAGAGTATGACCTGCCACTTGGCTATCCTGCCTGGCACGAATGAGCTTTCGAATACATATTTGATAGGATCCATCCTAGAGATGAGCCATGTCTTGTGATTCAACATGTAGTGTTTGAGGTGATTTGCCGTCCAGGCTAACGCGCAGCAAGTTTTCTCTAGGAAAAAGTACCTCGACTCGCAATCATTGAACTTTTTGCTCAAATAATAAATAGCCCTCTCTTTTCGGCCAGTATCATCATGTTGTCCCAAAACACATCCCATCGAGTTCTGTTGGACTGCCATATACAGGATCAGAGGCCTCCCCGCCACGGGTGGAACCAATACGGGTGGGCTTGACAGATACTGCTTGATTGTCTCGAAAGCCTCTTGATAAACTGAATCCCATTGAGTGGTGTTGTTCTTTCGGAGCAGTCTAAAAATAGGCTCGACCTTAGCAGTGAGATTGGAAATAAACCTTGATATGTAGTTCAATTTTCCCAGGAAACTGCGCACCTCCCTTTCTGTTCTTGGGGATGGCATTTCTTGAATAGCTCGAACCTTGTCTGGATCTAACTCTATTCCCTTCTCGCTCACTATGAATCCCAACAATTTCCCTGACCTAGCTCCGAATATGCATTTGGGTGGTTGATTTCAACTGATATTTCCTGAGTCTCTCAAATACTTTCCTCATCACCTGCACGTGGCTCTCTTCTCCCCTAGATTTGATGATCATATCATCCACGTACACCTCTACTTCTTTATGCATCATATCGTGGAATAATGTGACCATAGCGCGTTGATAGGTAGCACCGGCATTCTTCAACCCGAAAGGCATGACCCAATAGCAAAATACTCCCCATTGAGTGATAAAAGCAGTTTTCTCTTTGTCTTCCTCATCCATTGGGATTTGATTGTACCCAGATGCCCCATCAATGCATGAACACCTGCCCAATCCCGCAGCATTGTCTACTAACACATTAATGTAGGGGAAAGGGAAATCATCCTTCAAGCTTGCTCTATTAAGATCCCTGTAATCAATGCACACCCTAACTCTCCCGTCCTTCTTCATTACCGGGACAACATTAACTATCCATTGGGGATATTTGACTACTTCCAGGAACCCAGCATCATACTGCTTCTTGACTTCATCCCGAACTTTGAGCAGTGTGTCAGGATTCATTCTTCTTAGTTTCTGCTTCACAGGGATTGTCCCCAGAATAAGGGGAATTTTGTGCGTCACTATCTGGAGGTCTAAACCAACCATATCATCATAGCTCCAGGAAAATACGTCTAGGAATTCTCTAAGCAAACTGATTATGTCTCCTGATTCTTCACTCTCCACTATCTTAAGCTCCCTTTTTACTTCTTCAGTGCCTAAGTTTATGGTGCGTGTTTTGTCTCCACAAGGCACTAGGGAAGGTTCATCCTTTTCACCTCTTTCTTCTGTAAGATCTTCCTCAGATTCACTTAAAGTAATGACAGTCATGGGGATTTCAAAATTAACTAGAGGAATTTCTGAGTCTATTGAATTATTAGGTGTTAATTGATGAATGGTCCTGAATGAATGAAAATAGAACATATTATAAGGATGGAATTCAAAAGGAAAGAAAGAGAGAATTAGATTTAAAATGTGCTATTAATTCATTAATATTTATGCCATAAGAAAAAGGTCCATTTACAGAGTTACACTTGCCACCATGGACAAAATGATCAAGTGTAGATAACCAAAGGTACTTTACTCGAGATTGAGTACAGGGATGTCCTCTGCTGTCCAGTTGTCTAGCTCTTGCCCCTCAGCTATTGGCGAGACCAGAGCCTCATACAAGGAATCCAAGTGGATGACATCGATGGATGATTCATCAGGTGATTCTTCGCTTTCATCCCCAGGTTCTATCATGTTCACGCCATTGCCTGTACCATGATTGGGCAATGGGTTTGAGGTAACATTGGGGAGGGAACCATTTCCCTCAATCTTCAACCAACCGTTCCAGATTAAAGCATGCACTCTCCCTCTGAGTGCCCCGCAGTTGTCAGTTGAATGCCCTTGTGCCCCTCCATGATATTCACAACGGGCAGTGGCATCATACCACCTGGGATATGGAGGCTGAATTGGGTCTAGGGGAACTGGTACAATCTGGTTTATACCGACAAGGTATCGGTATATTTCACTGAGCGGGAGGGGAAGAAGTGGATCAGGGTTTCTTGGGGGTCTTGGGTTGTTTTGTGGTGGTCTCGGTTGAGCAGGAGGAGGAGGTGGTCTAGGTTGGTAATTTGTAGGTGGGGGATATTGTGGGCGCGGGTGTAGATAATTCGGGAAAGGAGGTGGAATGTTTGCGATGGTTTGGCCATGAGGGGAAGGATATGGCCGGTAGTTATTTTGGGGAAGTGGGGAGTAATTATTCTACCGGGTGATGGAATGCACATCACCCTCCTTTTTCTTGCCAAAATTGGCAGTCTTCTTTGCAGGGTTCTCAGCCAACTCCTGCAGTCGTCCCATTCTTAAGTTGGCCTCTATTCTTTCACCGGCCTGGATGATGTCGGAGAAGCTGTTGGAAGTGTTTCCAATCATCAAGTTGAAGTAAGGAGCTTTCAAAGTCTCGATGAACAGAGAGCATAGCGCATTGTCGGTCACCGGGGGGTGTACTTCTGCCGCCTTTTCTCTCAATCTCTGGGCATACTCCTTGAAGCTTTCCCTGTCTTTCTGCACTAGGTTCTGGAGGTCCCTCCTTGTAGGGGCCACATCGCAATTAAATTTGTACTGTCTTAAGAAGCCATCAGCTAAATCCTTCCAGGAGCGCAGTTTGCTCCTGTCCAACTGAATGCACCACCTCAAGGCTGCCCCGGAGAGGCTCTCATGAAAGAAGTGGACTAGCAGTCTGTCATCATCTGTCAGAGCGGACATCTTGGCGATATAGGTGGCCAAGTGAATGCGAGGGTCTGAATTCCCAGTGTACTTGTCGAAATCAGGGACTTTGAAATTGGGCGGCACCACCACATCAGGAACCAATCTGAGCGATGCCACATCGACTGAACCATACATATTCAGTACTTCGATTGCTCTCAATCTCTCTTCTAGAGCAAATAGTTTTTCATTTTCTCTCGTCTTATTTTCTCTTCCTACTGCATGAAATGCTCCCCCAGTTGGGAGATGAGGGGTGGAGTGAACTGGAGGGATTAGAATTGAAGGGTATGGGTCGGTGTTTGAAACGGTTGGGTAATGAGAGTAAGATAGGTCATTATTCATGGTAGCCGGATTGACAGTGATTGTCGGGTCCAGAATAGGCGACTGAAAGGTAAAAGAAGTTGAAGCTTGGTGAGGATCCATTGTTGTAGGAGGTGGAGGAGGTAGTGGTAAGTTAGGTTCTGAAGTAGGTTTATTCTGGGACATTTCCCTCATTAGTCTCATAAGTTCTGAGACTTGATCCTTCAATTCAGAAACCTGCCCTTGTAGGTTCTGTACTTGTTCCTGATCTTCCATTATCTTCTTTGTTCGAGATCTTGTTAAGTACACTCACTTGGGTTGAACCATGTGCTTGGTCAGACTTGCCTTGTTTGAAGCAATGTTGATTTTCTGTAAGGAGTCAAAAAAAGGTTTTTAATGAATTTCGAATTTTGTAAAAAAAACTAAAAGTCCTGGTCCGGACGAAGGATAAAGTGGCATTTGTGAGCCAGAATGAAATCTGCAGAAGGATAATCGCATCAATTTTATCATGCCATCATTCGATAGTCTGACTTGTGAATGACTGGATTGAACGCGCATGTATGATACCTGTCCATATGGCGCATCCAATTTTTTTGCATAACCCTAGCGAGGGGGTTCCTACGGGAGTCATACTATTCATTCACAATTTTGCTAAACCATGGCCCGAACCGCCTTATAGGTTCAACAATGGTTTAGCATTCTGTTCTGGTCTAAGAACTTCTTCTGCCGACTGACTCGAGGATGCCATGTTAAAAATGATGCTTATCCTTTTACAAACCTTAATTTGGTGATGCCTGCGGGAAAAACTTGTTAGCAGGATAAATTCAGGTGATCTTGAATTATACTATTGGCAGAGTGACACCTGCACATTTATCAAAGTAGGAAAATGTGTAGGTTCTCTTAACAGTATGATTCAAGATTACCCTTAAAAATAAAATAAAATAAACAGAATAGGGTAAGAGTAAGTATGCCCCTTTTGTCCTAGGATAGGGAGACTCCTGATACCGGATGAGTGCTACCTAATTGGATAGTTCTATCTTATAAGGTAGCTTACTACGGCTTCCAGCTATCGTGATAGTTTAGCTCAGGATCTAGTTTTCTAAGAGCCACAGGTTCCCAAATTGCCCCTACTGTAAACAGCAGAGCCCCATTCTATCCCCATGATATTGTCGGGAAAATTCTACGGATATCACAGTGAATAGAACGAGTTTCAATTTGAGCAGAAGCCTTCACGGATACTAACGGGGTAGAACCCACGGGTACCGCTACATGACTCCCTCCTACTTTCCTAAAAGGGTAAGAAAGCCCGGGTATAAGGCTGAAGTGTGTGAGGACATCGTGTGACTGTTCAATGTGTGAAGGGACATCTTTACCTCTTCCCAATTCAGGGGGATTTTATTTTTCCCATTTTTCTTTTTTCTTTTTTTTTTTTCAAACGAAGAGCACTGTAAGGAGTAAAACAAGCAAAACAAGCGGAACAGTTAGTAGGAATAAACAAAAATTAACACATAAAATATTACCGGGTGAGCCCACCTAACTATAATTTGATTGAAAAATTAAATCTACTTTTGGACCTCTAGACCGGGGTTGAGTTGGAATACTTCCCCAGTGGAGTCGCCAAGCTGTCGCAAGGTGTTTTGCGGTCGCCTGAACCCTCACCGAAGTGGAAAAGAATGAAGAGTCGCCACTTTAGTTTTGAGGGAAACTAAAGAAAACCATTTGTGAAGATAAATTAAAATAAAACCACTTCAAAACAGAGATTCTAAGTTCGAGGTCCGTAAACGGGTGGGGAAAGTGTTAAGCACCCCACCTCGTCCCTTAATTAGGGTAAGTAGATTTAACTTCGTACTCTTTATAAATTAGTTAGGAGGACTTGAATGAAAATGTTAATCCTTTTGACAAAAGGAATATTTATTTTTCACTAATTCGGATTACCTAGATACATAAGTAAATGAGACAACCTTAGTGAGTTACTGTTATATGTTAGTTTTGTTTGAAGGGCTATTTTATTAGAATTCAATTTTTGAAATTGGATGAGAACTCTCCTCCGATCTCTTTTAATATTTATTTAAATTTTAGATTGAGAACCGGATAAGAACTCTCCTCCGATCTCTTTTAATATTCATTTAAATTTTAGGTTGAGAACCGGATAAGAACTCTCCTCCGATCTCTTTTAATATTTATTAAAATTTTTAAGCTTGAGAACCGGATAAGAACACTCCTCCGATCTCTTTTAATATTTATTAAAAATTTTTAAGCTTGAGAATCGGATAAGAACCCTCCTCCGATCTCTTTTAAAATATTTATTAAAATTTTTAAGCTTGAGAACCGGATAAGAACCCTCCTTCGATCTCTTTTAAAATATTTATTAAAATTTTTAAGCTTGAGAACCGGATAAAAACCCTCCTCCGATCTCTTTTAATATTTATTAAAATTTTTAAGCTTGAGAACCGGATAAGAACCCTCCTCCGATCTCTTTTAAAATATTTATTAAAATTTTTAAGCTTGAGAACCGGATAAGAACCCTCCTCCGATCTCTTTTAAAATATTTATTAAAATTTTTAAGCTTGAGAACCGGATAAGAACCTTCCTCCGATCTCTTTTAAAAAATTTATTAAAATTTTTAAGCTTAAGAACCGAATAAGAACCCTCCTCCGATATCTTTTAAGATATTTGTTAAAATTTTTGATTGAGAATCGGATAAGAACCCTCCTCCGACCTCTTTTAATTAAATGGTAGTCGGATAAGGATTTTTCGATCTCTCTAAATTTTACCTATCGAGAGGGCCTAAGGCTAAGGGTTCTGACGTTCAAAGGTGTCAGGGGGTCTGCGCAAGACTTCTTTAACTTATTGGTACCTTAGGACTGGGTAGGGGATGCCAAACCAAATCCTCCGACCTTCCTATATGGTCGCTTCACCAACATTTTTTTGGTAGCCGATCTATTCCATTTAGTTATCCAGGGTTTGGTTTTACTCTGTCTTATGACGTCTTGCCCTATGACCTACTGAGTCATTCTAGTGACTCAGCTTTACCATTTTCCAGGCTTATTATTCAGACCTTTCATTATTTCAAAAGGACTCTTAAGTTGCCGTTACCCACATCTCATCCAACCACTTATGTATCGCTTGGAACTAGATGACTTACGCTCAGAAATGATAAAGATTAACAAAGGTATCAACGGCTTTGAGGGTTTCCCTCGTAGCTGGCTACACCAAGGCCCCTTAATTTCAAAGCGTCTCGTGTTGAATAGGGAAGAGGGCGCAATGGTGATGGAGTTGAAGGAGCAGGCGTCCAGAGAGAAGTTCTCTTGCTTGGATGCAGTGACCACCGAGCTGCACCATTGGACTATGGAATTGATTACCAGTAAAGATCGCGGGCTTCAGCTCTCTGACCTCGGCATCGGTATTTTCTACATCTCAGATCTCAGGACCTTAGCGATCTCACTGACCTCTTCTTTGTGCAGGTATGGCAAGCGGCGAAGCCTCCAAGGAGAGCCGGAAGCGAAAGAGGGAGATCTCCCGGAAGGTACGGGAGATGAAGCGGGTCGAGGAGATGCAGACACCACGTCATGAGCCCGGGGAAATACGAAAAGGCCCGTCTCAACCTTCAGGACCGCCGATCATAGAAATGGTCCGATCTCCCCCTCACCAGGAGGAGCCGCCTCCTCCTCCAGTTACTTCGGGCGCTGAAGGGGGTCCTTCCCAACAACAGGTGAGGCCCCTTTCCCGCGGCGCTCAAGTTCTGATCCACTCGCTGGAGAAGAACCGGACTATTCGGGAGAACCCAGGTTTTGCTAAGGTATTGGGGTCCTCCATCTGCCTTCGGGAGGATCGGGACAGGCTGTCTCCGGATAGCCTTGATGATATCTTGACCAGATCTATGAGCCTGAGCGTTGAGTGTCTGGTGAACCAGCACATGGTCCGGGAGAAGGCGCATCGCCTGGGTAAAGAGGTCGAGAGGATAGGGCATGAAGCAGCTTCCCTCCCATCCCAACTATCATCCGCTCGGGACTACATATCTCAACTCGAGGGGCGAATGAAGTACTATGAGGACAAGCTGGCCGAGCAAGCTCATGTTCTGGCTGAGCGAGATCATGCTCTTAAAGAAGTGCAAGCGCTCCGGGCCGATGAAGCTGCTCAACTCGCTCACCTTGCTAAGGAGTTCAAGGCGAAAGAGGAAGAGATGGTGACTGGAGTGGCCGGCGCTTATGTGAATGCTCACAGAGATCTCCTGGCCAAGCTCAAGAAGCGTTATCCCGAGGAGGACTTCTCTTGGATGGCTAACCTGGCTCCCGAGGATGAAGGTGAGGATAGCGAGGAAGAGGCTGAGGGTGAGAGAGAGGACGGAAAAAATGTAGATCAGGCTGGGGGTGATCCTCCAGCTGAATAACTTGTACAAATTCTTGAAATGAAATGAGATGGAATGCCTCTTTTGTTCGATGAATGATTGTGATCGGAAAATTTCTAAATTATTTAAACACTTGATTGTCTGAGTATGTTGAAATAACTGAGTGATTGTTAACCTAAGTGTGAGAGATCGGAAAACACAATAAGCATGAGATCGGTGGGGAACCAACGCTAAACGGGACTTGATTAAAATTAGAAATTTGGCTTGAACATTTAAGATCGGGATCATCATTAAACCGGAACGGAACCTTTGATTATTCTTAAACTTTTGAAAGGGAGATCGGCAACAAAAATGGTAACAAAGATCTAGTGTCAGTTCAATTTCATTTGTCAACAGAGATCAGGAATATACTTGACTGGTCAGGAGATTCAACAATGGGTTTGAGAGATCGGTGAGTGATTTAATAGACCGGTAAGGCTTTGACTGATGTGAGGACTTAGTATTGATTCAATTCCTTGTGAGGAGAGATCGGAAATGTGGTTAGCTGTCAAAGGGAGACTTAGTACTGGGGATTGGTTTCAAAGTTTATTAATTTTGGGGATCGGCCAAAATATGGTGTCGACATCTATTAAAATTATAAAATTCATCACTCATCAAATTTATGAAAGTTATAATTGTTTGAAAGTTAAAAGTTGTTTTTAAATACATAGTCTTCAATTTATAATTTATTTAATAATATAATATCTTATTTACATATATGAAAAATATATTTGAAAAAATATATAATCCTAATATTTTAAATTATTATTTTAATTGTAATATTACAGAGTTGCTTGAATTATAGGGGAATTAAACTCATAAGCCATACTATGAAGTTGTGGGAGAGAGTTGTGAAGCATCGACTACGTCATGATACTTCTATCTCTCTCAATCAATTTGGCTTCATGCCCGGTCGTTCAACTATGGAAGCGATCTTTCTGATTAGAAGCTTGATGCAGAAATATAGAGATGTGAAGAAAGATCTACACATGATTTTTATTGATTTGGAGAAGGCTTATGATAGTGTTCCAAGAGATGTCTTATGGAGCGTGTTAGAATAAAAGAGAGTATTTATTAGGTACATATAAGTGTTGAAAGATATGTATGAAGGAGCAACTACTATTGTGAGCACAGTGGGAGGGGACATAAGAGATTTTCCAATCTCAATTGGATTACACCAAGGATCAGCTATAAGCCCTTACCTTTTTACATTAGTTTCAGATGAATTGGTGAAACATATACAAGAGAGTATTCCTTGATGCATGATGTTTGCGGATGATATTGTTCTGATAGATGAAATGCGAGAAGGAGTCAATAGAAAAGCTAGAGCTTTGGAGAAGTACTTTAGAGTTAAAGGGCTTTAAGTTAAGTAGAACGAAGACAGAATACATGCATTGCAAGTTCAGTGAAGGCCAAACTGGTGATAGGGAAGGAGTTAGTTTGGATAGAGTGGTACTGTCCCAAAGTAGTCACTTTAAATATCTCGGCTCAGTTCTTCAAGTAGATGGGGTATGTGAGAAGGATGTTAGTCATAGGATTAAAGCCGGATGGTTGAAGTAGAGATGTGCCATGGGAGTTTTATGTGATCGCAAGATGCCCAATAAGTTGAAAGGAAAATTTTATCGTATAGCCATACAACCGGCTATGTTATATGGTAGTGAGTATTGGGCACTGAAGCATTTGTATGCGTCTAAGATAAGAGTTACAGAGATGAGAATGTTAAGGTGGATGAGTGACCAGATTAGACTAGATAAAGTCCGTAATGAGAGTATTAGAGAAAAGGTAAGTGTCACGACCCAGGGATGGGGTTGGGACGTGCTTGTTCAACCAGCTACGCACTAGGGTGGATTTGTGTCCCACATCAGAAACGGGAAGGAAAGATTTGGGCCCTATATGTGGGAGCCTTCCTCACCTGGTCAGCGCACTTTTAGGAATGAAACCTCCCAAGGGACAAATCCGTGAGGCCCACGGGCCAAAGCGGACAATACTAACTGGAGATGGATTGGGTCGTTACATTGTGGTATCAGAGCTGGACTCCCTCTAGTACGGTGTGTGGTGCGATGACACACCAAGCGGAAGCTGGTGGGCTTGTCACGACCCAGGGATGGGGTTGGAATGTGCTTGTTCAACCAGCTACGCACTGGGGTGGATTCGTGTCCCACATCAGAAACAGAAAGGAAAGATTTGGGCCATATATGTGGGAGCCTTCCTCACCTGGTCAGCGCGCTTTTGGGAATGAAACCTCCCAAGGGACAAATTCGTGAGGCCCACGGGCCAAAGCGGACAATACTAACTGGAGATGGATTGGGTCGTTACAGTAGGAGTGGTGCCAATTAAGGATAAGTTGAGAGAAGAGAGATTGAGGTGGTTTGGTCATGTGAAACGTAGACCTACAGAGGCTCCAGTTAGACAAGTAGAGCACATTAGGTTAGAGGATAGAAAGAAAAAAAGGGGTAGACCTAAATTAACTTGGAGGAGAGTAGTACAACATGACCTAGAAGCATTACAAATTTCTGAGGATTTAACCCAAAATCGTTTAGAGTGGAGAAAGCGAATCCATATAGTCGACCCCAAATTTTTGGGATAAAGGCTTAGTTGAGTTGAGTTGTATTCTAATTGTAATATTAAAATTGCCATTTATAATCTTTTAAAGAATATGATGAGTTTCAAAATATTTTCTTTTTCAATAAATTTATTGATATTAATGCTCAATATTGAATGAATCTACCGTAACACCCTCATATTAGACAGTTCCGTACATTTTATTGTTCTGATGACCTATGTCTATTCGGACAGCTAGAATAACTGGAACCATACTTAAATCACATAGAAAAGTCATAAATTGAATTAATAAAGATTAAATGAGGTTGGATAAAAATAAAAGAAAAGAAGCATAAATTGGTTAAATGAGCCTGAGTTCTGAAGATGGGTGACCTACACGGGAAGTGACTGTAAGATCAGTTGCTATCCTAAATTCATATGGAACTCTGTACATTCCTTAATCAAGGATTAATTTAGACATTATTGGGAATTTTAAAATCAAAGAAATAAAAAGGGAACAAGCACAAATAAGTGAATCATAACCTAAGGACTCATCAGGTATTATGGAAAAAGGTAAACTATAACCCGATGATGGACATTTTGGTCAATTCACTTTAAGAGTTGACGTTTGACCAAAATGTCCAATTAAAATGAGTAAGACCAAAACATTATAATGAGATTAAAATATTGAAAGAGAATTAAAAATAATGAGATGTGTATGGAAAATTAATTTGGGACATGAAGGGAATTAAGAAAATTGTATTAAAAATAAAAAAATAATAATTAAAATTATAATTTTAAATTATTTAATTTTGGATAATTATCCCTTATAAATGAAGACAAAAATAATAATTAAAACATTTTCTTCTTCCTCACCTTCATGGCCGGCCACCATTGCTCTCTCTCTCCTCCATTTTCATATAATTTCAAGCTTTGAAATATTAATAATCTCCCACTAATTCCACACAAAATTTTAAGGAAAACCTAAATTAGACCTTGATTTGAAGATTGGGAACAAAGCAAACAAGAAATTTGGAAGAAAATTGAAGTTCGGAAAATCATCATTGAGGTATGTCATCTTACAAGCTTGAAATTGTTATGTATTCATTGAATTAGGATTGATTAGGGGAAAATTACTTGAAAAAGCATGAAAATCTTGCATGAACCCTAAGAGAGAATTTCAGCCAGCTTGGATACCATTACTGTTTTTATGTGTTTGATGATATTAAACTTGAATTCAAGTTGTAGGGAGGTGTATGCATGATTTACATGTCAAAAACTGCATGAAATTTGTATGGATTGAGAAGTTGTGAACTAGGGGTTTGGAGAAATTAGGGTTTTGGTGATATGAAGTGCAATTAATGTTTTTAATGTTGAATTATGGTCATTTGGTATGAATTGAATGAGAATTGAGCTTGGTTGGTGAAAGAAATTAATGAAATAGGAGTGTAGTCATTGTGCTGGAATCTGGACAGTTTGTGTCCAGTGCATTTAAATACTCATAATTTGAGCTACAAGACTCCAATTGGTGTAAAACCAATTGAAAATGAAACATAAGACATAGGACTAAAATTTTTCATGAAGAGATTTTGCCCAGAAAATGACCATAAGTTACTCTAATTTAGGCTTGAATCCGGAATTACAATTCTAGACCTGGAAAAATGATCATATGAACAGTACTTATTCAATTATGCATAACTCACTCTAGGAAACTCCAAATTAGGTGATTCTTAAACCAATGGAAACCTGAGACATAGGGGAACAATTCTTACGAGGACTATGAAATCAAATTATGACCCTAACTTGATCAAATTACTAAACAAAATTAATCCAGCAAATCTACTCTAATTCTGGACTAAACCTGGAAAATGTGAAGGATTAGGCATCCGACCAGTTTTGGCAAAATAGCCATAACTGGAGCTATATAAATGTAAATTAGGTGATTCTAAAGTCAAAATGCTCATAAGACATAGAACTACAAATGTCATGTTTGGACCTAATCCTAGTTCTTAGAGCAAAGTAGGGGAATTGTTAGGGTAAGTCAGGAATGATAAATCTGGAATTTCTGCACTTTAACAAAATTGCTCTGTGACCTCCGAATGGTAATTGGGTCATAAATTTCTCTACAAAACTCAAATTGAAGTGATTCAATATGATTTGGAAATCTAAGACAAAGGCCTAAAATATTATTTTAGGGACTGATGCCAATTCTGAGCCTAAAGTGCTCAGATATTAGATATAAAATTTGGTGAAATTCTAGAAAATTGGAAAAGGACAGTGTTTAGTATCCTTGAGTAGTACTTAGTAATTTGACCATAACTTGAGTTACAGAACTTCAAATTAAGTGATTTAAATTGGAAATTAAACCTAAAACATAAAGGAACAATTTTCATGAAGATCACCTTAGCAAATAAGGACTGAAATTAGGTTGAAATTGGATTCTATAGTGAGGCTTCTAATCTGTCCATAACCCAGAATTCATTTAACTTCCATAGTTAACTTAGGGATTCATTAGGCATTTATTTGATTAGTTATTGGTGATGATTGGGATGAGTATTGAGACACTTCAATTATGTGTTTTCAGTAGAAAAGGAGCCTTCCAAGGAAGGGAAAAGTTGAGCTAAGTCAAGAGAAGTATAAAAAGGTTTGTGCACAACTAGACTTTTCTTTTGTTTTAACATTATAAATGTGTTGAATGGACTTTATGTGATTTAAATATGATTTCTTTTATGCATTTAAAAATTAATTGCACTGTTTTGAAGATTGTGAATTGTGAAATAATTTTATATTATGGAAAGGCGGATGTTGGCCCTTAATTCCATTATAGCAAGGGGGTGGGTCAATTTTGAATGTGTTTTAAAGTACTTTTGAGAACTTGTTGTGTTGCTAATCATGTACATGAATTTGTAACAACTAAATGTGTTTATTGATTTGTAAATGCATTTTGTTGAATGAAAATTATTTTGAATATATTTTGAAACCACAGTGGACGTGATAGTTTGATTTGTATTCCTCATTAGTATGCCTAGTGAGACGACTTGAATTTATTTCTCCCCCACTCGTGGGGTTGAGTTTCCCTCTCTGGCTTGCCAGTTGATGACGTCTTGGATGAGTACTCATATATGCTAGCTAGCCTTTGTGTTCCCCTTTAGCCTTTGGTTATTGGGACGTCTTGGCTTTGTCGTGGTGTATAACACGGCATTGATTGAAAATTTTGCGTCATACTTTAAACTTTGTGAATGTTGGCAACACCTTTGAATTGTGAACACTAAAAAAAAATGTGATTGAAAAGGAATGGTTTATTGATGCTTGAAAAGTATTCTTATGATTTCATGAATGTTGCAATGGCAACACCCTTGAAACGTAAATACTTTGATTCAAAATGTGATTGAAAACTTGTGTTTTATGATTGTTTAAAATAATATGTGATTAAATGATTTAGTACTGATTAAGAAATATTGTGTTATTATTATAGTTCATGGTGAATAGGAATTTTACAAATACAGTATTATGATTTGATAAATTGTGTTCCTACTGAGTGTTAAATCATTAGTTGTGCACTACTGAGTTCATCATTCAGCGATAGCTCTGTATGCTATCGCAGGTAAAGGAAAAGAAGGGACAATTGAGTGAGCTTACTTGGAGAGACATTGGAGCAGCGTGTGGACTGAATATGGGTATATTATATCCTTGTAAAGTTATTTTGATGTAATTGTAACTATTTTTACCTATGCTAAAACAGTTGAGCAGTTGTATAAGAAGTATGTAATATTATTTTGAGACTGTAATGTAATATTATTTTGAGACTGTATTTAAATGTAAATTTTTATAATATTTATTCCTTTAATTCCAATGAATGCAAATTTTAAATTTTCTTTTAAATTGTGATTGATGAAATAATATCATTTCTTGATGTTGAATGAAAAAAAAAAATTATTGATTATGAGGTGATTTTAAAATTATGTATTATAATTGTTACAGGTGATTTTCAACAGGTTTAAAAAAACTGATTTTATATAGTTTTAGTCGTCAATATGCAAAATTTCTGTAAAATTTTAAAAATATTAAATTATTTCTAAGTAAATTTAATGGCATATACCTATAACTCAAAGACACTTTAATAATTTTACACTTAAAAATGAAATGGAATTATTCAAAATCCCTTGTAGTATATTTAATAGATTATTGGTAGGTGAAATTCGATAATTTATTAAGTATATTATGAGATCATATCATATCTTATAGAGAAGTAAGGTGTGACATCTATCCAATATTGATAACATATTACTATAAAATAAGATAATTAAAAAATAATTGGCAAGTGCAGACTGCTGAGGAGAAAATTCATGTAAGTTGCATTAAAACTGCAAGGTTCCTTTGGTCGGAGCCACAGGAAATTACTAAGAAGCTGCTGCATTGCTTTATCTTTTTTCCTTAATATTTTTTTAATAATTTTAATCATAAATATATTACCCAATCATATAATATATTTTTTAATTTTTAATTATATATTATCTTTTAGTTAAAGACTATCTATAATATATATAAAAATATAAATGAGGGAATAAACTTATCAATAAATAAAAAAATTATTTAAAAATTTTAATTTCATAAAAATTAATTAAAATATAACGGTAAATAAAATAGAAAGAAAAAAAAATATAAACCTATCCTCAATAACAATAATGTAAAATTATTCATATTTATTAATAAATTCTATCAATTTAGGAATCAATGATTCATTGGCAATTTGTATTATAGATGGTAGATGCTACGATTTTTCTTTTTAATTTTTTAATGAATTTTTATACTATTAAAAAATAATATTAGATACTACTTACTCAAAATCTAAGATAAATAGTTAAATTAGCATGCCAGTCAAAAAGTCATACACTATTTTATAGAGTCAAAAGTTCAAATAAGCAGAACAAAAAAAAAGACTGAACAAAACCCTTATTTGCCTAATAAGATAAACAAAAGACATATCAAGTAGCAACTATGCTAATAATCAAGCATAACTCGGATCTTATATATCGAGCAATAATCACGCCAATAACTAAGTAAATAGCATATTTTATGGAGACAATATTAGAGATTCAGACAAAATTATTTTCATAAACGAAATAACAACTATTTTTCTAATGAGTCTATAAACACCAATCAAGTAACTAGAAACAGGTATACATATTCTTATACTTAGAAATCTTACAAGAGTTCTTTCATTATTCACACATTAAGTTCTATGACTTGAGCATCTAAGTAGCATGTCAGAAGGTCATTCACCTCATCTTATTTTGTCTTGCAAATTTACATGGTATTAGTACCAGGCACCTAAAACTTCCGGTAGCATCAATATAATTACTTTTGTCATAGCAAGATCATTTCCATAAACGAAACAATAACTATTTCTGTAAATAGCCTATAAATATCAACCAAGTAATAAGAAAAATGTACACATTCTTATTATTAGAAATCTCACTAGAGGTATCTCATTATTCATATATCAAGTTCTCTGACTTGAGCGTCGGAGTGGCATGTTAGAAGATCATTCGCTTTATCTTCTCTTATCTTACAAATTTACGTGATATTAGATCCGTGACCTAAAACTCTCGGTAGCATCAATATAATTACTTTTATCATAGCAATTTAAAATTTATCTATAACAAGCTAAGTCTTTTATTAGAGCGGCTACATGACGATGGATGCAATTTTTTAAAAAAAATTGGGAATTATCTTTTAAATTTTTATTACAATGGGGTTAGTATTTTTTTTTTCATTTCCTTTTTATTTGTTTCATGCGTTAAATTATTTTTTATTTTAGTTAAATAATTATATTTTTTTATAGCCTTAGAATCTCAAAGAGAAATGAAAAATATAATTAAATCGAAAACTTCAATACAATTAAAGATTACTCAAAGATAAAAGTTGAAGTATAAAAAATTACGAGATATATCTTTCACAAATAATGAAAACTTATTTGTTGAAAGAAAATTTATTTAAAAATTTCCCAACTTTTTAATCTTTTAAAGAAAAAATTTTCCAGATAAAATCAAGAAAAGCTTTATGAAAAATATTTTGAAGAAACAATATTTCTAAAAATACTTATAAAAAAGCAATATTTTAAAAAATTTCTTAAAAATAACTTTTTTCGATTTTTTTGGAAAAAAAGGAATTTTGTTTAAGAAAATATTTAAATTGCAATTCTAATACATCATATTAAAATAAATCTGATATGATCCCATATCAAAAATATTTTAAAGAAACAATATTTTTAAGAAGACTTATAAAAAACAATATTTAAAAAAAATCTCCTAAAAATCATTTATTTAAATAAATTTTCAAAAAAAAATTTAAGAAAATATTTAAATGGTAATTTTAAAGCATCATATTAAGATCATCTTATATGACACAAATGATCTAATCAATTAGATCTACAAAAAAAATTAAATAAGTTATTTTTAATTAACTACATCATAATTAATTAAAAAAGTACTACTAAAATAGGTGAGAATTATTTAAATTAAATTAATAAAGAGAAAATTTTAAATGAAAAATTAATTTAATAATAATAATAATTTATCATTTAGAAGGTCAAATTAATTAGAAAATAAAATTTAAATAATAATTAAAATATTAAATTATAAAAAATAGAAGTTATATATATTATCATTTTGTATAGTATGAGTGTTTGGTTAGTATTAAACAAATGCAAAGGCATCAATTAAATTTAAATATTACTTCTTATCTTATTTTAATTTAAATTTAATTAATGAGTCCATCAAATAATACTTTTTTTTTATTTATTATTGTATTTAAATAATTATAGCATAAGAATCAGATTTCATCATTCACAATTTATTATGTAAGGTATCATTTTAATCTTATTATTATTATTATTGTTTTCTTTTAAATTTATTTTATATTTTTCACAATTAAATTATATTTTAACAATTCATCTAATAACAAATATTGTTAAAGTAAGATTTCCGTTGAAATAAACAAAATTAAAAATAATTTAAGTATTATTAAATTCATTATTAATTTTTAAATTGATAAATAAATTTAAATAAAATAAAACAATTATATTTAAAATAAAAACTATAAATTTAAGAAAATATAATTAAAATTGCAAAATAAATTATAAATTGTATAATATATGTATACGTAGAACTACGAAGAAGTTGATGGACTTGTGAAAATATAAAAATATTCTCATTTTTTAATTTATTTATTATTAAAAAGTTGCAGAGAGTAAAATATAATTGATCTCTAAAATTATAAATTTAAAAAATATTAGATATAATTATTTACATAATATTAGGCATTAATATTTTACAGGGGTAGATTTAGATTACAAAATGAGGGTATTTATATATATTGACCCTCATAAATTTAATTATTAAATCCTTTTTATATAATTTAAAATTAATTGAGAAAAAAAATATGTTGTGCATTTAAAAATTTATTTATTTTTAAAATTTTATTGAAATGTTTCCAAATAATAAAATTTATTAAGATAAAATAATATAATTGTCTGTATAAATTTTTAATAATATTTTATTATTTATTTTTATATGTTAACCTAAAAAAAAATTATAAATGGGTTCCTGTTATTTAAATAAATTATTGTTTTCAAAAAGAACGTGGCTTACCCTCAGTTTTGGGTAAGTGAAATAAATTTGATTTAGATGAGAAAAATATAATAAATCTGATTTATACTTGGTTATTTTGTGAAAAATAATTTATATATAAAATATTTTTTAAGAAAATATTTTTTATTATTTAATTATAATATTAAATTAATGCATTTATAAATGTTTTTATAAGATTATTGAAATATAAAAAATATTTTTTTTTCCTTTTAATTAAAAAATTATTTTCTGTTAATTTTTTTTTCTCAAATATTAAAAAATATAAAAAAATATTTTTTAAGAAATAAATAGAGTTTTAATTTAAAAATTTAGTATAATTTTGTCATAATTTAGTTAGATTTGATTTCTAATTTAAGGAATTTGGTTTGTTTGCTTTAGTTCAATTTTTGACAGAAAATATAAAATTTAACAAAAATGAATTATTTTTTATTAATTATTTTTAAATTTTAAATTAAAATTAAAATAAAAAAATATAACTGAAATTATATATTAAATGAGTTAATAAATTTAAAAAAAAAAAGGTCGAAGATGAAGTCTAAAATCAATAAATTAAATTAAATCAAATCAAATCGATCTGATTCAATTTTCTCCATAATTCAATTGGATTTGATTTGCTAAAATTTTTTATTTTATTTCATTCAATTCAATTTCTTACTATAAATTTTTTTGGCTTTTTAAAATTTTAAAAAATTATAATTTCTTCACTTTTTATTCGATAAACATATAAATATCATATTATATGAAAAAAATTTAAAATTTAGCTATTTTTTTACTTTTCAGTAATTTTCATTAATTAAATATTAAATTTTATTTATTAAATAATAAAAAACACGTTAACTATGGCTTTAAATAATAAAATGTTATAACTAATGAAATTTAACCTAATATATTTTCAATTATAAAAAACAATTAATTAACATTATCCTATAAATAATGTTAAAGTCAATATAAAATATTTAGCATTAAAATAATATATAGCATAATAAATAATATATATAATATAATGTGCTTAACAATATGTTTTAAATTATGCTATTAAATTTAAATTTATTAGAGTGATTTTGTCATAATTAATAAAATTTAATTTAGTGATGATAAAATTATTTTTAGATTGAAATTTTAATAAATTAAAATAAAAAATATAATAAAAAGTATTCATGATAAAAATTAATATAATAAAAATATAATAAAATAATATGCGGTAAAAAATGTATAATAAGTCAAAATCTAAGGAATCTTTGATAAATTATTTTGCAAGAAAAACAAATAGCTCAGGTAGCCATAGGTATGAAAGAAAAAAAAAAATCGTAGTGGGCCCAAGAGATACCGTCGTGGTCCTCCCATTGTCTGGGCCGGATTCGGTGCCGCATCACACGGGAGAGCCTCATCACAGCCACGTTTTTTTTTATTTTTTATTTGGAAAAGTCGTCTCTTCCTATCCATTATCCAGACTAACTTTTGTCAATAGTGTTTTTTTTTTAAATATTATTTTATTTTAATCATTTAATTTAATTTATTAAAATAATATAATTCAATTAATTATTTAAAAAATTATTATTTTATCCTTTTTGTGCTCGTTAATTTAGCTGCCTATTCGTTAGCGAAAGCGGCCCTCTTACGTCTCTCTCTCTCTCTCTCTCTCTCTCTCTCTTTTCCTTACCTCCATCTCCCTCTGTCTACACTGCCAACCTCACCCTCTCTTCTTTCTCTGGCCATCTCTACTCTCCCACCATCTTCATCCTTCTCTTTCAAATGATCCAAAACCAGCTTAAATTATCCAAAACCAGGAATAACCAAAATTGGTTAATTAAAAAAAGAAACGTAAGCCACCTTCAGAATTCAATTGAAATAAATTTCAAAATTAGATTCAAATATATTTCAACAAAATTCTTACAAATCTTCTAATATATTTCCAAACTTCAACTCAAATATCAACAAAATCAATTTAACATATCATTGATATAATCGTCAAAAACCAAATAGACATTACACTGGTTTGCATGCAAGAGACACCCATTGCTTGTAATTAAATATCCACCTCAATTTAATAGAAACCCAATGAAATTCAGTATAGAAGACCAAAGATATAATAATATTAAAAACAAACACAAAATAGCAGAAACCTAATTAAACCCAATTTCTGATCGTATCAGCCCCAAGTGAATCACTTTGATTATGGTGGAATAGCAGTCTCTGTTTATATTACCCATTCAGTTGTCGATGCAAAAACAGAGTTCTTCATCACCAGTTGGGCTGCAATTAACAACATCCTTTGAGGCAAATGGGGAAACAAATGGTGCTCAACTTGAAACTACAATCCAATATTCTGATGAAAAGATTCTTGTTTCATGGTTCCAATATAGCTACTTTGAGAGGAGTGGGCAATAGATTACATAGGAAAATCCAACCTTAAATGGCCAACAGGATTAGAGAACGAGTTCAATAAAGATGGAGAGGAAGGCAGTCTTCGCTCTAGAGAATTAATCAATTTAAGAGACATCCCAATTCTTACAAAGATAAGCTAAAAAGCAAATAATTAAAAACATTGTTTGGCAACCAAGAAATTGAAAAAAAAAAAAAATAAACACAAGAAAACTATTATAGGTAACGCTCGAAAAAGCTAAAGAAGCAAAGGATTGGTATGGTTCTCGCAGGAAAATAAAAATCTTAAATGAAGGGACTGTAAGTTTTAAATGAGGTAAGGTGGCATGCTAATGATGGAAAAATCAATCTTATGTAAGTCAGCTCGATGGATTCCAAAGTCCTCTAGTCTTCCTCAGGGTGAAAGTAACTCATGATGATAGTATTGTTTGGGTCTCTTAGCTTTTGAGCAAAGATGGCTGATCTTAGAGTACTTGCATCCTCCGTCAGAACTTTGAGAAAGAGGAAGTTTTCAATATTCTTGCTATCCCTACTACTATTTTTAGGGGCCAGATAAGATGGTTTGGCACCACTCAAATCAAGGGGACTATTAAGTGAAATATGGTTACCATATTGCTGAAAGGTTGCTTTCCACTACACGTGAGAATTGCCAAGTAGTCCCGAGACCTAATGCTCAAATTCAAATTACATACTTTTGGAAGGGAATTTGGAAGCTACCCTTGCCTAAGAAGCTTGCCATCTTCTTATAAGCTAGGGCCAAAGAATTATCGGAATTATCTTCCTGTAACGACTCAAACTATAGGCCATTACCGACACTAGGGATCGAGTCAGCTTAAGGCTGTCGAAACCGTAGTAAGCCTAAAACATGAGAAACATGCATATATTCATATATCTTACCATTTAAACATACTTCACACAATTATATCTTAGTCGTTTCATTCATACATTAACATCTATAACGCAATAATGGTTCATAATTTGAACCTTAACATTTAAATTTCCTTTAATCACAAGCACAGTACTATAAATTCATAAATTGCATATCTATCTACCCATATATCATATATAAAGAAAGGGCTAAATATGATTTCATAATTCCTAAGGGCCTAGAATAGGATGTTTATATGTATAGATTTTTAAAACCTTTTATAATACTTTAGGATTTAATTTTATAGGATCTGGCTTGAGGGGCTCGAAAAGGTGAGGATCTGAGGATAGTTCACATTTAAGTAAGGTAGTTGATAGGTTACCAAAGGTGAGTAACTCTAACCTTAATAAAATAGAAACTATTTATAGGTAACTAATGGGCATTTTATATTTATTTAGGATGTACACATTTAGAACATGAAGATAATGCATAATTGCATAATTTATTGTTGGTGGATTGATGAATATTGGATGACTCACTAACTCTCCCCATATTATGACTATGTAACGTTACGTATGTTTAAAGGTAAGCACTATTCAGTTTTAACTGAATAAACTGAATCAAACCGCCTTAATTCAGTAATTCAGGTTGATTTTTAATATAATTTGGTTCAATTCGATTTTACGTTTTAATAATTTCAGTTTGGTTCGATTTTGAAAAAAAATTAATTGAACCGAATCAAATCGAATTACTTTATTGAATTTTAAATTGATTTATTTTTATAGAGAATTTATGAATTATATGTAACTTTTTTATATATAAATTGTTTAATTTCATTAATTAATGGTTATTAAGTTCGAACCAATGTCAAAATCAGATCAAATAACTTAAAAATCAAGTCTAAATTAAAAAATATCGAAATTCAAAAATCGATCAGTTCAAACTGAATAGAACTGAAATAGAACAGTTCGGTTCGGTTCTATTTTTCATTCATTTCGGTTCAGTTTGGTTTCTAAAATATAGTAATTCAGTAATTCGGTTTTGATGATTCAATTTGATTCGGTTCAGTTTGAACCAAATACTCAGTCTTATGTATGTTATGGATCCATAAGTAAATCCCATGAAAAGATCTTTAAGGTGCCATTCAAGGGAGATATGTAAGTTACCTCAGGGTACATGACATAGGTTATTTTTAAAAGGAAAGTTTGGGGAGTTACTGGTGATAATGTCCATCTTACGTTAAATGTTTGTGATATGAAAAATCACATGAATGATACATTGCACATGTGTGAATGAATGATATAATTATTGATGGTTAGTTTACTCACTGAACTTATGTAAGCTTATCCCATTTTCCTAACCCCCAGATGCAGGGTTGCAGGATTAGAAGAGTTTATTGAATAGAGAGCAGCAGGGGTAGCCTTAGCCCTTCCTTTATGTATGGTGTATGGGTAGATAGATATGTAATTTATGAATGGATAGTACTGTGCTAGTGATTAAAGAAATTTAAAAATATGAAATTTTTTTTATATAATGATGTATATGTTGTATTAACCCTTTTGAGGGTACGCATGTCGAACCATTACACTTCGAATTTTATGTATGTTAATGTTTAAATTATGAACTATTATTATATTATGAATGTTAATGTGTGGATAAAAAGACTAAGCTGTAATGGTTTGAAACATATTTAAATGGTGAGATACAAGAATATATATATGTTTCTCATTGATTTCAATTAGTAGGGTTGAGATTGCTTTGTCGTGGTGTACAACACGGCATTGATTGAAAATTTTGTGTCATGATCTGAGTTATGTTATGGATTGGCAACACTATGATTTATAAATTATTTTGATTAAATGGTATTATAATTGTTGATATTCATTTTCATAAAATGTGATTGTGAAAAGGGTTTAAATATCTATTTATCGATATATGCTTTTATGTTTGGCAATTTTAAATTTTCATTATACACCACTGATTATAATTACTCAGCAATAGCTTTTATTTGTTGTCACAGATAGGGAAAAAGACAAAGCAGTAGAGTGAGCTGCTATAGTGATAGAGGAGCACATTTTGTGGATTTTGTACAGGTATATTATTTATACCCTTTGTAATTTAGTTTGATATAAATATTTTTGTTCATATGTATCTATTGAACTAGTCGAGCAGTTGTACAGTAAAGTTTGTAATGATATTATTTTTGTTTTCTTTTCTATAAAATTAAGACTTTTGTATGTTTAGTGAATATATTAAATAAAATTAATGTTTATTGAAAATTTGTTGAATTGAGAATTGATAGATATTGAAAATGCATTAAGTTTGTGTTGAAGTGAGCATTTATGGAGTTGTGGTTGAGAAAAATATATTAGGAGTGTTTTCTTTTCAGGTTTTAAAAAATAATTTTTCTCAAAGTACAACAGGCACTCTGCAGAAATTTTTATAAAATTTGTGAAAAGACGAATTAACCAAAATGTTGACTTATGACATAAATTGAATTTAAAGGATTTTTAGTAATGATTTAACATCACTTTTCACTTTAAAATGAATTGAATTTGGTTTAAAATACCTTGTAGTATATTTAATGGATTATCGGTAGGTGAAGTTTGGTAATTCATTAGGTATACTACGGGATCATATTATGACTTACGGAGGAGTAAGGTGTGACAGTTGTGAAAGGTGATTTGCAAATTATTATTAAAGCTTTTCATGGAGGTGCAACTCCTTTCAGTATTCAGGGCTTGATATCATATATTCATGCTTTGACCTCTTCTAGTGATGACTTGCCATTCACTTTCGTTAAAAGGCATTGTAACGTCGCAGCTTATACTCTAGCTTCTCAGCTTATACTCTAGCTTCTCATACCCTTCATAGCTCACCCTTTTCTAGTAACCTTGTTGAGTAAGTACTTTTTGCTTTGGCTTGTATGCTGACTTAGTTGTTTCCTTTCTATTGTTTTATCTATTAAACAAAAAAAAGGGGGGAGAACTTAGAGAACTCAAAGAGAGAGAGAGGGGTAATGGATAGGTGAGAAGAAAGAAATGAGAGAGAGCATGAGTAAGTTTGTTTTGATTTAAGGGTGGAAAAGTAATTTAAAAATTTCCTTTTAAAATAGGATAAATTACTATAAGGCCCCTGGATTTTATCAAAATTCATTAGTTGGTCCCTAAAATTCTTATACCCAATTAAAATGTTCCATGTTTGCTCACTCTCTCCCCTAGCATTCCTTCCTTAGTCCATCATCTCATCTCATCTCATCCCTTCCCAAGTAATACACATCCAATACTTTAGCTTCACAACCACTTACCTGTTTTATTTAACTTGCCGCACATCCTTCTAATGGTTGTTCCAACCATCACCTTTGCCACTGACACCATCAATGATCTCCCTGATGAGTCTTCTTTGCTATTGTGCTTGAGTGTTGATGAATTTGAGTGTCGATGGGTCGGTGTGTCAATAACCATTCTTTGCTACTATGTCTAGATGTAGATGGGTTTGGTGTCAATGGGTGTTGTTGTGTTTATTATGTGAACAGGGAGGAAGCGATGTGTGTATCAACGAGTGAGGAAGGGATGGCAAAGGTTGGGGGAGAATGGCATAGCTGTGGTAGTGTGTAGTTGAGCAAGGGTAATTTAGATATTTCCTTTATCACTAAATTTTTTTGTCAAAAAATTTAACAAAATAACTAACTAGTTTTATTTTGCAAAATAAAGAAATTTTTTAATTAATTTTAAAAATTTTAAAGACCAACTAACAAATTTTAATAAAATTTAAAGATTTCGTAGTAATTTATTTTTAAATAATCTCAATATCAATTTTATAACCGATAAACTAATTATAATTTTGGAAAAAAAAACTAATTATAATTAATTATAAGATTTTTATATTCACTGAATTAAAACCAATGGAGTTTTATATTACAATAGAAGTCAAGACAATGTCTTAATTTCAAGTTTATCAATAAGACGATGAATTCCATGTACACAAGGGAAATAGTGAATATTTTCTTCCTCTTGATAAATATAAAATAAAAAATATTATTTAATTATTTTTCTTATCATGGTCCCCACCTCCACAAAAGTCATTTTATCCACTTCCACCTCAGACCCACGTCAGATAACGGAAAAAAACAAAAACCCAAGCCCGACGTCCACCAAATCCCACGCCCAGATTGGCGACTCACCACGCGATCTTCACTACGCAACCAAAGTATATATATATGGATAGGGTTTTCTCAGTCGGGGAAATCTCTGACCAGTTATGGTCACCGCCCCCGCCCTCTCCACCTTCTGCTCAACGTGACGATCCCTCCAAGATGAACCGGAGCGAATCTGAGTGGGCCTTCCAGCGCTTCCTCCAAGAGGCTTCTGTTATTGCTGTTTCTGCTTCTGCCTCTGACTCCTCGCCGCAATCTTCTTCAGCTCCTGCTGGTGACAAAAGCGACGTCCTTGAGATCAAGGACAATGACAAAACGACTGCTTCATCGTCATTTAGCAATGCGCGACGTACCCCGCCGTTTAATGTAGCTGCTGCTCCTGGTGCTCCTCCGAATATTCCGGTGGATTCCGAGGAGTACCAGATGTTCTTGAAATGTAAACTCAATTTGGCTTGCGCCGCCGTTGCCCTGTCCCGGGTATTTTTTTTCCCTAATAGTCAAACGACTGAGGAAAAGAAAAGTTTCGATTTTTATTGTTTTATTATTATTATAAGTGGGAAAATCAGTTTCAGCCAGTATTTTGGGTGAAGTTATATCAGTTATTGTTATTTTTATTTTTTACCCTTCCCCTCCTTGTTTTTGGGAGCTTTTTGGATTTTAATTGGTTGCTGAGATAATTGGAAGGAAGGTAACAGGCAATAATGCTATGTGCGGCTTTGTGTGTTGGTACAGTTTAATAGTTGTACTGGGTTCTGTAGACTAGAGAATTTTGTTGAACATGACTTCTTTACTTACTCATATTATTTAGCTCTTTAACAGCTGTTTTTAGTTCGTTTATTTTGCATGGCATTCTACCAACACCCCTCTCCTTCCCGATTATATATAGCTATAAGGTTTTGGTTGCGGCCATTTTGGTGTCTGTTAGGGAAACTAACTTTTGTCATTAGAGGAAATGCCTTGGAGGTGAGACAAGGACCAAAGCTAAAGTAGGTATGAGCTGTAGAAAGGAAATTCTGCTTCAAGCTTGACCAAAACTAAACCAGAGAACCCACTAAGTCTTAAAAGGCAGCTCCTTTGGTATCACTAGAATAGTAGGATTCCAAAGATTTGAAACATATGACAAAAATTAGTTAAGCTAGGTAGCCAAGCCTATTTGAAGCTTGAGCAGAGAGAATATGAGTCTATAACCTTTTTAACCGACTGACTAATGGTCAAATATAGCTTGAATTGTTGATTGAAAAGGATCATGAAAACAACTTTCTTTTGGAGCGAAAGAGCAATAGCTTGATGTCTATTTTAGAATCTGGAGCCCAAGATTCTGAATAGAATTACTATTTTTTTGAATTGATGATCTGAAAAATGAATGTTTAAAAGATCACACTGAACGCTGTTTTGTAAATAAGTGTGATCACATTTTCATGAAGCGAAAGTGATTAGTAGAACAAGTCTTACTATTAGCAAATAGGAATTATGAAACTTATAAGTGATAGCTGTAAGATGCTTGTTCACCTGTATATTCAATCTTATTCTTGTGATTGTGTAGCATAACTCCATACATATTGCATTTACTATGTGTCACTTCTTATCCCTTGCTACAAAGACTTGTTGCAATTGAAGCTTGGGACTGCTGTATATAGCTTTCTTTATCATTTATCTTACCTTCTATTTATTCTTCAAGAAAGAAAATTTTAAGACATCCTTGTGCTTTACAATTTTTTTTTTTTTAGTTATATTTTGGTTATTTCAATATGTTATATTCTTGTCAATAGGCATCTTTTCTGAAACCTCAAGATTCTCCTGCTAGAGCTGACAGTGGATCGCAGGCTTCAAATGCTTCACAATTAGGATCTCATGCTACTTCTAAAGGTTTGCATCACTTAATCTATTAGTCCAATGTCCATGTTTATGAATGTAATTGTGTACCTTTTTGGGATGTGAAGGCTTTTTCATTATAATAAAGAAGGATATACAAATATTAGATGTGCTGATTAGCAAAGAAACCTCAACAAGGATCCTTGTATAATTTTAAAAGTAGCTTATATAATTAGCAAGTCAGTGAGACTTGAGACATGTGGCTATTGGCTAGTTGCATAATCACCCTAATCATCAGATCACATGCCATATTAATGGTAAATGAACATGAAACGTAATATAAGCACCATAAAGTGTTTCTACATCTTTTCCCTTCAAATAACATTTTCCGGCAGTTAGTTTATAATATCCAAACGAATTTTGTACCCATGCTTGGAAGCATTAAATTTTACTTGGTCTTGCTCATCCTACAGGCTGAACTTAACAGGTGAAAAATATTGTTTGGCAGAAACTGTGTGGTAGTTGAGAAGGGTAAAATTTGATCAATGCGGAATGTAAGTCTTGCTGGATTTGCCTAGCAGAATGCCAATCATCACCAAAATATTTGCATCTGAATGACACAAGCAGCCCAGATTCTCTTATAATGCATTTTTTGTTCTTTTAGCATAATTATCCTTTTAACTGCTTATTCAGGGGCTGGATGTGACTTGTCCACGTCACAAGATATGGATGCTAATGGACCAGTTGGAATCTCCTCCATACATAGCACACAAAAGAAATCTGGAGCTACTGTGAAGCCAACAAGTGGATCATCAAGAGAGCAGTCAGAAGATGATGAAAATGAAGGTGAAACTGAAATAACTGAGAATATGGACCCTGCTAATGCAAAACGTGTAAGGAGGTAACAATTGTCTCTGATGCTCGAGTTCTAATATCACAGATTTGTTGCTTCTAGCCTGGATATGTTGAAACTCAAATTTTGATTTCTCTGTATAATGGGAAAGTTGTGTTCATTTCGTTTGATAAGTGTTGCACACTTCTTGCAAGACCATATTTTCTGGATCTCATCTTTAATGGTTAGCCATTATTCTTTTTTGTTACCACAAACCTGCAGAATAGAGCATGTATTTTGGCATAGTGGCCAGGGTGGTCAAGAGAATGTCCAGTCAAATTTGTGCAATATAAATTTATTTCTTTACTATATATGACAGCTCATAAAACTGATTTTACAGTGTGTTCTCAGGGTAAATCTCATGCATGTGGAATTAGATTGTAAGCCAAATGAAACATGCCTAAAATAAATAATGCTAAACGGATAGTTTGATCAAAATCATTTCCTTTCTGTGTCTCTGAGAAGGTTTTAGGTCTTCCAAGTACTTTTATCTTCAAAGGTTAATATCATGCACGCAGTTAGAAAGTAGCAGTTAGTATCATATTTAATACACATGACACCCAAACATGCACTCATTAAAATTTTTTTTTCTATTATTTGATTACATTGATCAATTTTAATCTTCAGATACTTCGTAATTTCCATTCACTATGAATCTTTTGCTGTCTTTCAGAATGCTTTCAAATAGAGAGTCAGCTAGACGATCGAGAAGAAGAAAACAGGCCCATTTGACTGATCTTGAGACACAGGTGTGGTTCTTTTTAGTGGCTACTTACTTTCACTTATAAACATCTCATTTCTATCGAACTACTAAATGCCTTCATTCTTTATACTTTATAGGTTGCTCAATTGAGAGTTGAAAATTCTTCTCTATTAAAGCGTCTTTCTGACATAGGCCACAAGTACAATGGGGCAGCTGTTGATAACAGAGTTTTAAAAGCTGATGTTGAAACATTGAGAGCAAAGGTAAGTGATTTTAAAATGTTGTCAATAAACTTGAGAACCATGCTGGATGGTTTACTCTCAAAACTCGCACCAAAATTCCTAGTGCTTGCTGAATGCTCACACACCCTTTTGAGCTGGAAGATTAAGACTCAATGTTCTTATGGCCTCACTGCTTTTTCTTCCTCCCCCATGCGCACATGCTTTCGTGCATGCATATATGATGTATATCTTAAGGGTGGAGATCTTTACATACAGGAGACAGAAAACTTACATTTTTCTGTGCCATGTCATTTGATGATTGCATTTCCAGGTGAAGATGGCCGAGGAGACTGTCAAAAGGTTTACTGGGTTGAATCCTATGTTCCATGCCATGCCTGAGATATCTGCAATAAGCATGCCATCATTTGATGGAAGCCCTTCTGACGCATCAACAGATGCTGCTGTTCCTGTCCAAGATGACCCAAAGCATCACTTTTATCAGCCTCCAAATAACCCTATATCTACTCATGACCCAGGAGTCAACAGTGCTTTGGCAGACATTTCTTCAGTTGAAAACTTGCTGCCTCATTCTGGAGCAACAGGACTAACAGGGAACAAGATGGGACGAACAACTTCCTTGCCGCGAGTGGATAGCTTGGAGCATTTGCAGAAACGGATCCGCAGGAGTGTAACTCCTGGGCCTCAGTCCAATGGGGAGCAGCAGTAACAAACAGAATGGCCTTCAGTGTGAAGGTGGTTTTACTGAAGAATATTGTCAAGAAGCATTCTGTTACAGTATGATTTTCAGTTCAACTGTGTGCAAAAGGTTACATTCTTTATGACAACTACATGCCAGCAACTTGCTGTATGGAACAGTTCATCAACATAATCATCAATTTTTCCAAGGCTGATGCGTTTCTCAGCTTGTTTAGAGTTTGCAGGGCAAGATATTTTTAGGTGTCAAGGGATCATTGTAGTGTCCTGACTCCTGAGAACCTAATGATTTTTCAGGGCTGTTTCTCTGCAAGCATCGCCTGACTCCAAAAGGTTGTGTAACGTGTTCATTTCAGGTTACTCTGAGAATATGTTTGTTCTGTCCTCTTGTTCATCTGGCAGACAATCTATTTACAATACCTGAATGATATGAAGTTTAATGTCAAGGGCACAGGCACAAAAGTGATTAAGCTTGCAATTGTACATCAGGTCATCAGCATAGAAGAATTGCTGATCATTGATAAGCAGTATCTTTTATTTCTGATGAATTTTACCTGGATATTTACCAGCAATCATTAAATTTGGATTGTACATATAAGAGGTCAACTAATAGATGCTTCGTTTTCAGCCTTGTATTCTTAAAACCAATGCATTAGTTCACTCGTTTCGCACAGAATTTATGAGGGAATAAAAACTGGGATCTCTTCTCTCATCTATTACATATTTATACCTTTAAAATTACTGTTCCTGACAACATTGTCTTTATGCTCATCCTATGTCTATCTCCAACTTCATCCGTTTCTGCATCCACGAGTTATCCAGTTATTTTCATCTGTTGCAGTCACCTTCCAGTCTTCGCATCTTGCATTAGTAGCTTGAACTAAACTACCACCAGGCTTTGTTTCTGTCCTCTTAATCATCATTTCCTTCCTCACCAACTCCACCACTTCCCACCTTTCTTCTGAAGCAAAAACATTTGACAATACTGCATGGTCTTCACCAGTATAATCTGATCCATAAAATTCTTTCCTGCTCCGACTGGAGGAGTATCTTTGCCACTTTCTTACCCAACGCAAAATCTTGCTGAATTTTACATGCACTCAATAGACTACTCCTCAAGATAGGTTCAGGATCAACTGGCATTCCTGCTATAAGCTCATGTGCTTCTTTCTTTTAATTGCCTGCTTTTTCAAGAAGATCAACACTGCAGCCATAATGCTGTATTCGCGATTCATGACCAAATTTGCTCTCCATATTGTGATACAAATGAAGCCCCTCCTCAACATGGCACGAATGGCAACACCTTCAAGTACCCCGATTGAGAACTCGCTGAAAGAACACAAACCATGGTGGTAGTATCATTTGGTTGCCCTCCACAAAGATCAGCCACCATGTGTCTAAAGAACAATAGAGCATTACTGGCACATTCTTTGGTATTTTCATTCTGGAACTGTACCCTGCAATTACTGCATTTTCATCAACACCTTTCTCGCTGAACTAATCTCTTTTATAGTGTTATTTGCGTAGAAATGTACAAATGTAGTTGCCAGCAAAATATTTGACGTGAACGCATATTTAAGGGTCTGTTCATGTGCTTGTTAGCCCATTTATCATTACAAACCAATAATAATAACAATAAAAAAAACCCTATCTATAAAGTGAATCTACAAAATCAAAATTAAAAACTGAGACCTGCTTAGTACCGGGTGTCGTGTTGAATCCATAAGTGGTGGGACAAGATAAAAGTTTCTCTATTTGACCAACTCATGTCTTGAATAAAAAGGTTATTTCAATTTATTTTATTAATATTAATTTGAATTATTTATTTTATATTGTAAAACATATAATTTTTATTTATTGTGTAGTATATTAAAATTTTTTATTAATATAAATGAATTATTATTATTATTATAAAGTTTTATGTTTAATATTTTTAAATAAAATATTATTATTTAAAATCTAAAATTTTAAATTTCAATTATTTTTAAAAAAATTACATGTTCAAATCTAACTATCTTTAATTAATAATTATTTATAAAATATATTAAATTAGTAGTTATAATAATACAATGTTATTATTTTTTTTAAATTATTAATTTTAAAATATATAATTAATATTTTTTTTTTTTCTTTCATCCATACAATAATAACCGAGTGGAGTTTAAAAAGCTTTGGCTGTTTTAAACGTAGAACTCAATTAGTTTCAAAAACAAAAAAACATAGAACTCATTTATCTTATTATTTTTAAAAATTTTTTGGTAATCAATTATTATTTTTTAAAATTTGATTCCCCAGAGTTTTTGTGTAATTGAATCAGAAATGATGATAAGAAGCTGATATCCCATGAGGCTTAAGGCACATCATATGGGCAAAAAATCCAGAACTCTCCACACCCACCACATCCGCGCGCATCTATCTTCCTCGCTGCACGAAACAAACCAGGATCTCCATAGCCTATTACCCCAAAAAAATCAGTTACAGAACAGAACCATGGAGATTTCATCTGTTACTCTCTCCTTCTCAAGACCCCCAATTGCTCTCCCCTTCTCTTCTTCTCATTCCACCTTCTTCAACACCACCACTCTTTCAAATACAACTAAAAAGTCTAGCAATAATTCTCTGGTTCTAGCTAAAACCAGAAACAGAAGTTTGAGAACCAGAAAGGGTCTCACTTGCAATGCTTTGTTTGGTCTCGGAGTGCCAGAGTTGGTTGTGATTGCTGGAGTGGCTGCTCTGGTTTTTGGGCCCAAGAAACTGCCTGAAGTGGGGAAGAGTATTGGGAAGACTGTCAAGAGCTTCCAACAGGTTGGTATATTCATCTTTGTCCATTTTGGCTCCCAAAGTTTTGAACTTTATATTGTTTGTTATGCTCTCGGGGTTTCTGTGTAGAGGAAAAAACTTGGAATTACTTTGACGTTTATGAATTTTATTAAATGTTTATTTCTTTGAGGTTTTTCCAGAGAAATTAGCGACCAAGGCCGGTTGAGTTGGATAATATTGAGCTTAATTTTAGTTTGATTTTTTTTTTTTTTTGTGGTGGCTGGGCGGCGCCGGGGGGGGGGGGGGGGGGGTGGGGGGCGCGGGGTGTGTGAGTGGGGTTCGAGGGCGGTGGTCAGGGGGAGAATCAGCTGGGGAAAAGGAGAAAATTGCATCAATCATGTTTCTGCAACGCGATTTTGATATGAACAGAACTGTGGCTCAACAACCCAAATAGTTGCACTAAGATTCAGTTTCTGGTTTGTGGAAGTGACAGACTTTAGTCTGATCTATCTTTTTTTATCCTGAATAACCACATGTACTACATACCACAAGGACATACCTCCACAGTAAGACAAACTGAAACCCAGCTATTAAAAATTTGATCAATCAACAAGCATTAAAATTCTTTTTAGTTTTCCCCAAATCAACGCCATGCTAATTGATTAATGGGTGATCTTTGGACTACTACAACTACAATGGATAAGAACTTTTGGTTTGCGTGGTATTCCTAGAGCAGAAATTATATGCCTGCCAATATCCTCCTTTCTCTTCTAGCTCCTCGCCTTCTCTCCCTTCAGATATTTAGTAATTTCATTGAGATGCTTCCTTGTTGTTGAAGGTATTCCCTCTTTGCTTTAGATTTCAATCTAAAGTAACACAAAGTTAGGTAGTATTGAAGCAACAGTGACTAACTACATACAATATTTTAAGTTAACCAAGTTGGTCACGAACTGTGTTCAAGCCTTAATAAGTCCTTGTTGATTTCCAAACCCAAACCTTGGTCTTTCTTTAAGCTAATAGGGAACATGGAAAGTGAATCAATACACTTACTTTCTACTTTCGGTATTTATATACAAAATGATTTTGTTTGATTACCCACTTGCCTGTTTCCTTTTGTGTGTGTGCAAGTGGGTAAAGCTCTAGCTTGGTGTAGCATATGAACTCAAATTCTTGTGCCTCTCTGACTGTAGAAACTTGATATGTCAATACCATTGATTTCTAAATTCATACTTGCTGATAATTCATAAATCACCCTAACTACTTCCCGAGTACCAATCTGTAAAGAGAGAGGTTAGGACTAATTTCTTTTTTTTTTTTTTTTTTTTTTTGAGGAAGAGGTTAGAACTTTCAACTGCCAATTAGAGACTGACATCGATGAAAAAAATAAAGAAACTTGTTTGGTGACTCCTACCTTTCAGATAAAACATGTTTGGAATAAGCAAATTTCTGCATGCAGTGATCTATTTTAGTGAAACTGTTCTAAATGGACGAAATGAAATTTTTGGCTTCAAATTACTGAATTGGAGCACTAAATTTTTCATGGAGGAGCAATGGGCTCATGAATGATGATTGTAATAGTTGCCATTTGCAAGTAGGTTCCTACTACTTTGTTTCTGGACACAAAGAAATTATGTTAAGATTAGCGATAACTTCCTAAGTTTGATAAAAAAGGGTTTGTCATGGATCTATTTGCCTGAAAGCACTGGAAGCACTTCATGACTTTGTGTGTTAATGTTTTACACTCGTTTAAGGCCATTCAGACCTAAAATAAATGTTTTCTTTTTTTTGGTTAACACTGTCATGGAGATGGAGGGCAAATTAACCTGTGTGCACTCTGGTGTGTAAGCTCTCTACTTTTACATGGTATCATATCGCAATGACTCTGGCTTTTATTGCCTTTTTCAAAGTTAGTAGATGACTTCTATAATGGAGGAATTGGACACTAGTTGATTTGTGGTGTTTCTACTTTTTATCTTCAAGAAATTTTTTTATTTATTTGTGCATTTTGTTGGGGTCACTTATACTTACAAGGATTTGAGCTTCCTATGTACTACGAGATTTGGGTGCTTTTATAGTTTGTTGTAGTCGTTTTCAAATGTCAAAGCTAATCTTTTTTAATGCATTGAATTATATTGATCATAAAAATAATAAAATTTTGATAGCTCAGTTTTTTTTTTTCGTTGGGACAGCATGGTCATGTGCTTGTGGGATATATAGAATACCATAAATACTGAAGCAATAAATAGTGAAGGCACAAATAGCATAAAATATTGCATCGAGTTGTAGATGGATACTCTGGAAAGAAGTCATTTGGTGAAATCACACAATTTAGTTACTAAAGCTAGTGTCAAGGAAAATTGCATTTCTCATTGTAGTTAAAACGCTCAAGAAAGAGCTTAGGGGGCTCATCTCAAATCCTTTTGCAACCAGAAATATGATTGATTTATCTTTATTATTATTTTTCAAGGGATGGGGATCTTATGATACTGACTCGCAACCACTTAACAACTAATGAAACGGTAATCTATTGATTAATATTGGAATGTTATTGTAAATTTCTTATAGCTTACATCATATACTGGCTAGTTTGGGAAGAGTTATTTTTGCTCACTGCTGCCCTCTAAAGATTCTTTAGTGTATTGGTGTTATCTTTCTTAAGTCTATTTCTGAACCTATATGCTGCTGGACGAGGCTCTTCATATCAAATAATGCCCGTTAATGATTTGAAAGTTGTTTCTGACAATTTCTGGGCTACATTCTATTCATGTAGACTATTGGAATATAAATATATATAATCACGGTAAATTTTGCAGGCTGCAAAAGAGTTTGAGTCTGAGCTTAAGAAGGAGCCCGATTCACTATCGGAGAGCCCAGAAGAAAAACCTACAGCAGTCGGTGAAGAGAAGAAACAAGATGTTGAAGTCTCAAGCTCAAAGGAGAGTGTATGAGACTGTAGAAATATGCAGTTGATGCAATTTTCTTTTGTTATGTAATTCCCATGCGTTTAGATCATATTTTTCACGCAGCATAGATCAGTGAGAAATCGGAATTTGAACTGGTAAGATGGTCATATGCTACAATTGAACAAGTAGGCAGGAGTCTGATAAACTTTAGTAGGGAAGTTAGCAATTTTCCATCTCGTTTCAAACATGTTATCTATTAAGAATTCTGCAAATATATTGAACTGCTTGTTGCTTTGCAAGTCATCAAGTGTTTCACATATGTCATTCACTGTCCATTACTAATCTAAGCTTGAGGAAGAATTTGCCTGGCCTTGACTTGATCTTCTCTAAAGGCATATTATTCACTTGTCAGATGAGTTTTCCTTCCCCTAATCTCTATCTCTCCATCAAAAGAAAAAAAAATTGAATTCCTCTAAACCCATGGAGGCTGATGTTTAACTAGCCAATTATTTTAATGAATTTTCCAACTAAGGCCAAAATGAACAACTATTCTTTATGATGGAACACTTTAAACGCTAGCAGTCCAATTATAAGCCTGCAAGAAATGTGAACATGTAAAATATAGCCAACTTGATCTTAAATTATGACAGCTTAATATATCATGCTTTGTTAAATAATCGAACCACCTTGGCAAACCACTGAACGGACTTTCCAGAGGAACAAGGTATCAGTGATAATTAACCCTAAGACATAGAAACACCATATTTTTAAAAATAAAATAAAATAAAATTCAAAAGAATTGCTAAAGGCTGAAGGGCAAAAGTTGGTGAGAGAAACTTTTATCTGCTATATAGTATAAAAATGGACAAATGAGTATATCAATTTTGTCACCTATCAATCCCACTAAGTTTTGGTAGATTAAAATAAGGTTTTTAACAAGAACCTTTCGTTCCTTTTAACTCAAATTGGTCATGCCAACTAGGGGTATTCAGATCAATTCGATTTTGGTTTTTAGCAAGAATTGGAACCGAATCAAATATAGTCAAAACTTTGATTTAATTTTGATTTGGGTTTTTAATGTTTTGTTTGATTTTAATTTGAATTTGATTATTAAAAAAATTTTATACTAATTTTTTATCACCATTTAAATTTTAAAGTTAATCATGATTTTAGATATATTAAATTTATATATATATATATTATTTATTATATTAACTTAAATTATATTATATTAATTAAAAATATTAGTTAAGTTGGTAAGATTTAATTTTAAATTCATAACGGTTGAGTTCACCTTCTAACATTTACTTACAAATAATCATATATTTATCTATTCAAAATTTATTAAATTAAATTAAATTAAAATAAAATAATAATAATAATATAAATTCACTTTTTATTTTTTAATTTTAAAGTGTTAATTTCATTTTTGATTTAATTTAATTGTGAAATTGAATGGAAGACATCGAAAACCGAGCAAAGCACTAATCATTACTAACATCACGTTTAGGAGGACAATTGCAATATACATTTTGCAATGAATGAGAGAGCAAATGATGTCATTTGCTTGTGATCATATTTACAACCCAATTTGATATCCACAACCAAAAGAGCAATATGAATCTCATTTAGAACTTTAATCATAAGCAAAATCAAGAGTATGAGTTGAGGCAAATTCCTTTTGCCTTTTTCAACCCTTAATCAATCATTATCTTATCATTTTGTAATTTCAAATGATTTAAATGAAATTATGCTTCTTTCTTATGAAAAAGTTTAATTTGTTTTCATCACTTAATTCAACGGATCATCCTTCCAACTCAATCTCACTCATATATATAATTAAAATCTTCTAATTCAGGGATAAGTTGAAAAAAATAAACAAATTTTCATGTAATAATTAGTCTTTATTGATTTTAGATGATTGATCTTTCGAAAACTTGTTACCTTTGTAGTCAACAAAAGAGATTAAATCACTAAATGTAAATGGAAGAACAAATCGTACTATTAACTCCATTGATAGAAAAGTATTACTCGTATATAAGTCTCTAATTAAAAGAAATCATTGATTTATGATGTATTTTGAATTTTCAAAGAATTTATTAAATTTTTGAAAAAAATAAATAAAATGCCGTTAAAGGAGAGAAAAATAAAATCTCAATAATTGAGAGAAATAAAACCTCAATATTGGTGGGAAAATTTTAAATTAAATCTGTTTCACTAAGGAAAAACGCATTAATAGCTAAAAAAATATTAAAAGAGAAAAGAAAGGGGGGAGAGGAGAGATAATCTCACCCGTATTAATTAACAACTTAACAACGAAAGAAGAATTTTACTTTATAAAAATTATAATAAGGTGATATAACAGATATATTTTGTATATTAAATTTATTTTAGGAATAAAACTCTAACTAATAAGGTTATGATAAATTCTCTTTACAATTTTTTTTACATGTAAAAAAAAAAAAATTTTACAAGTATGATAAGTATTATTTTTATATTAGGATTTGTGATTAGATAACTTTCATTATCTCTTATTTAATCAAATATTTAAAAAGGAATTTATCACTGAATTCAGAATATATTTTAAAATGTGAAAAATAATCATTCTCACTCATAACAAAGATAATATTTAATCATTCGCTAACGCAGGAGAACAATTTGAGAATTGAAAACTTTAAACTTAGAACAAATGATTTCATTAGTCCTAATTTAACTCAATTCATAAAAAGAGATTATCACTAAATTTGAGATAAATTCTACAATATTAAAAGCAAATATAATCAACATCCTCATTCATAGGAAATATAATGTGTAGCTGTACACTAATGCGAAGGTCAAATTCAAGTTGAAAACCTCAAATACCAAATGCCTACAAGAAGCAACCACGTTCTTACAATTTACATAATTAGTGAAACTCATTGTCATAGCTTAGAGCTAATCTTGCAAATACTCTTTCTGGATGGGATAGTGTAAAGGCCATAAATTTTATTGGCTGTAGACAATACCGCAAAGGACAGAAAATGGAAAGTCACAACCTTTGTAAGCGCGTAGGGAGCTAGGCAGTCTCCAGTATTCCACAATTCACAGTGCAGATATAAAAAAAAAGAAAGGAAACTTTCCCATTCCCTCCCTCATCAGGTTTCGCTTTAAGGAAAGCCATATCACACAAAGCTGGGAGCACTCAAAGGAGCACAAGCCACAAGTCAGACCCAAGGGTGAAACCCATAAAACAAACAAAAAAAAGAGTTGCAGCATTGTCAGAGCCTCTCTCTCTCCCTTTCTCTCTCAACAACTCCAAAATAAGAGTAGCCAGCTGCCCAGCCTTACCCCTAGACCATATTGGAATCCGCAATTCGCTTTCGGGGTTATTGGGTTCCGGATCTATCACCCAATTCGCCAACACTCGCTTTTTCTTGAGTTTCCCGAACGTCTTCATGTTCCCTTCCGTTGTCTCTACAGGGAAGGGACCCTCTCTGCATATCCTTTTTATTCTCTGCTAAACACTAAAAATAATCGCTCTTGCTATTTTTACCGTTTTAACACACTACAACAAGTGTTTGTCTGCATTACTTTGCAATTTTGCATGGCGGGGAATCCCCCACCTGAGGGATTAGGAGATGATTTCTTTGAGCAGATCTTGGCAGTGCAGCCAGGCTACGGTGGTGGTGGTGAAACCGGTGGAGCGGAGGTGGTGGGGTCCACCATGCCCATGATGGGTTTGCAGTTGGGGACTCCTGGTGGTGGTGGGTTGAGGACTAATAATATGGGAATGATGCCTTTAGGGTTGAACTTAGAACATCATGGATTCTTGAGGCAACAAGAAAATGGTGGTGGTGCTTTAGAAAACATCAATCATGCCAATAATAATTCTTCCTCATCTTGTACAGCTTCTGGAATCAATGTAAGTCTCTCTTTCTTTCTCTTGTTCTTTTCTTTTGAATAAAAGCTGCTGTTTCTGTTGTCTATTTTCTACTGTCTGCTTTCTCCCTTTGTCTACAGTTTCATGTTGGGTTTTAAGTGGATTCATGTGTTTGTTTGTATGCTTGCCCTTAGGTGGTGTTAAGAAAAGCATTTGGGTTGTCATGTTTGGTTTTGTTTGTGGTGGGATTGGCATGTGGGATGTCTGTTTTGGATTTCTTTAGAAGCTGGAACATGTTAAGATATGAATTTGTCTGCCATTTTAGGGAACGTTTTTAATTTTCCTGCTGCTGTTAGCATTGGAAAATACTGCTTTTGTTTTAGCAATCATTTCTTTGGCTAGGACATTGCTACTCTCCGATCTTTCCTTCAACTCAATATCATTTCCTTGTGATTTTTTTGTTTAGCTTACCAACTCATAATTCAGAATCAGAAATTTTTACCTAACAGATTAAAACTTTGAAAGGAAAGATAGGAGATTGTTGAGTGTTTGCTGATGGATGATACTGAAAGTGTTAGGGGAGGGGTAATTTGGTCAAAATATTGATTTTTATTTGGTTTTTTGCAGGAAAGAGATTCTGTGCACATGGCAAGTTTGTTCCCAACGTTTGGACAGTTGCAAACCCAGTCAATCCGCCCTACACCACCACCACCTCCGCCACCTGGTCTATCACCGCACCACCAGGTAAAAATTGGTTTTCTGGGCTAAAATGCCTTTATTGACGTCCACCGATAGATATTGTCTCCCATAATCTAATGTTTCAAGGCTATTCTTGGTATTCCACAATGTATTCAGCTAGGATCTCAAACAGGATCACTTTCTTCATGTTCTTTCTTTCCATTTTTAAGACTCAGACAACCTTTTCCCCTTTGGGAATTTGTTGATGCTAATCAAGTTTGGATAATATTGGCTTTAAGGATTGTCGTTCACTCCACGCGCCTTGAGATAGCGTGGGAAAACGACTTTAGATGGAGTACTGACATGCAGAATAGTTCTGCACGTGCGACTATTTCCAAACATGCGGGTCGTCTCTTTCAGTATTAATAGAATCACAGTGGTAGTCTTTTATCCTTGTCAATTTGGTAGAAAAAAGGGAATAGCTACGCGCTACTATAATTGCGGTATCCAGTGGGAATCACGCGCATCCACCCTTCTCAAGTCCATAGTCAAGAAAATGTTTGACTTATACCACGATCAATTTGCAGGATTCTGGCATGCAACCAAATTAAAAATTTTAATCTGGAGACTACCAATAATTTAATCTAGTAGGTTTCCAGGCTTTGCCTACGTGGGTTAGCTATTATACCCATTGTTATTGGATAGAACCACACCCCAAAATGTATTGAAGTGGGAGACAGCAAGGCCATGCAAGTCCCATAGTAAAATTCCATACTTTATTTCAATTCCACCTAGGATACTAACACAATTTGAACCTTTTTTATTTGTATGTTCCTTGCATTTCCTTTATGATTCATGGGTACTGTAATTTAGAAAGATACAAGCATTTTAGATGACCCATAGGATATCCTCCTGTACTGAGTGTGGAAGTTTACTGATGAAGACAGCTGAAAAAAATGTATTAAATTGACTCGTGATACAGAATATGTGAGTGGATGATTTGGAATAGAGCTAAGTACCTTGGTTTTGGAAGGCTGAATTTCATCAGTTAATGTGCTTTTGCTTGTCTGCATGATAATAACTTATCTCCTAACAGATCATAACATAATAATTGGGAGGCTGTACGTATTTAAATGGTCCAAAAAAGGTAGTTCTGTGTTTTCAAAATGCCAGTTTCTCTAATCTGTGTTAGTGAGTGTGATGGATATCATATTACTTTATTAGATAATTTCATCTTTTTTTCTTTCCTGCTGCATTGCATGTGATTAATCTTTTGTTGAATTTTTGTTGCAGCCATTTCATGGTCAGCCAACACCAGGAGCAGTTTCTGCTGTATCACAGCCACCTGCCATTCGCCCAAGGGTGCGAGCAAGGCGAGGACAAGCAACAGATCCTCACAGCATTGCTGAGCGGGTAAACTTTAGTTCTATATCTTATAGAATCCCTAAATGTAGATTGTTTCTTGTGGCAAAAGCTCTTCCAAATGGTTCAATAGATTCTCTTACTGAGGAATCCACAAGTAACCATGTAGCATGTAACATCCTGAAGGTTTTGCCATTATGCAGCATTTCATTTTAAAGAAAGAAAAAAATTTGAACATTGTACTCTTGTAGAATCTCTTGTAGCATGGCTTCAGTGTCACCAAATCGTGTGGTATTTCTTCTCAATGATAGTAGTTTCTGGAAGTCAATGAATATGCGTAATTTTCAAGTTTTGAAGCTTTTTTAGTTTCTCACGAAAGGGAATTAAAGTGTATGTGTGCTCAGTGCACATCTGATAAGATGGAACTATTATTTTCTTAGTTTCCACTTGCTATAGGATTCAATATTGAAAGTTGAAACTCTTCTTGAAGATTGATTGCCTTATTCTTGAAATCCATGAGTATTTATATTGTTCTAAGAAAATTTGATTGTTGCAGTAGCAGAATGAGTACAACTCTTTCAAAATTTTTGTAGCTGTTTCTGGGTTGCTGTAGTTTATACCAGCTTTTGTTTTTTTTTTTTCCTTCTGGGTCTAGTTACGTAGGGAGAGGATTGCAGAGAGAATGAAGGCTTTGCAGGAGTTAGTTCCTACTGCCAACAAGGTTTGTATATCCTTGGTGCATTTACTTTTACATTCAACTGTAGTTGCTTGCTGTTTTCTTTCCTATGAGTTGATTGTCAAATTGCAATGGTCAACTGAGTTTTATAAGGCTACCATGAATGCTATGATTTAAGGAAATTGTGATGACCTGACTAGAAGACATAGTTGGCCTACTTTAGGCCACTTCTTTATACATATTTACATATTGGTTGTAACTGTTTCCTGCTTTTACTTTTAATTTCCACTAGAACCTCAATATTTTTTGCCCTTGCTCCCTTAGCGCGCATTCATTCCTTTTGAAATATATGCAACCTAAAGTTGTCAGTTTCCTTTTGAGGCCAGCAAATCAATTTTACCTGTCCACACATTTACTTAAATTGAAATTGTGAATATGCTAATATATTCCATATCCTTATGCAGACAGATAGAGCAGCCATGCTTGATGAAATCGTGGATTATGTGAAGTTTCTAAGGCTCCAAGTGAAGGTATTAAAATTCAAAGTCCCAACAGATTCATGATCTATAGGAGATTGATTGCATTCCTGTATAATGTGTTAGTGTATATGTGATTTAGCCTCATTTAGTGCCTTAAATTTAAATAAAGTTTAGGAATGAGCACTTAAGTTTGGGTGGTTTTATGACATGATACGAGTCTCTTGAACCTAAAGGTTTAGAATTTGAATATTGAGCACCTCCTTATATTAATTAAAATCTGAAGGAAAATCCAAAAATAAATCATATATACATTAACAATGTGAAATCATATTTTTGCTTTCTAGGACTAAGAAAAAAGAAAAAGGCATCTTTCTGCTGCTTATTATTAGAGCATTTATAGAATTTGTTGTCCATCCAAAAGATAAAACTGATTCCAACAACTTGTTCATTACACGTCTGCAAAAGTCTTGGGAGTCTGTTTGTCATTTCTGTTAGAGTTATTGAGAAAAACATTTTCTTAAGTATGTTAGTTTAGAAAGTATTATAAATTGATTAACAATTAAATTTGACATGTTTTAGCCCATAAAAGTAACAAAAATACAAAAAAAGTTTTTCCAAATTGCTTTTTCTAATAGCATCTAAATTTTTTTTGATCTTGGAACATGGTACATACAGCATCTTCGTAGTTCCTCATATCATGGTTGGGTCCTGTTGTATTGAATACCCCTGACATAATTGAAGGCCTTTAAATATTTCTTTATATGTATTAGTTACGATGTCTTGCCTGAAAATGACTCCCTTGTGAGCATCTCAGTACCTCAGTTATGTCATTATTGAATTGGGAGTATTGAACATATTTCTTCTCACATTTGAAATGAAATAATTTTATTTTTCGTGATCTCATGTCATTTTAGTCTCATTGTTATTAAAGTACCACTCAATATAAAAGCTTAGGCTTATAGGTAGGACTCTAAAATAGGTTCTAATAATGGTTACCATTAGTGAAACAGGTTTTGAGCATGAGTAGACTGGGTGCAGCAGGTGCAGTGGCTCAGCTTGTAGCTGATGTTCCATTATCATCAGTCGAGGTAATAAGTTGGAAAAATTGTAATTTATGCATCATCTGTGCTTAAAGTGTATATGTCCACATGGTACTTTAGTGCAAATTTTTTGTACTGTTCACTAAATTCTTAATTTAATGTCAAGGGAGAGAGCAATGAAGGAGCAAATCAGCCGGCTTGGGAGAAGTGGTCAAATGATGGCACTGAGCAACAAGTAGCTAAGTTAATGGAAGAAGACATAGGTGCTGCTATGCAATTCGTTCAGTCCAAGGCACTTTGCATCATGCCCATATCACTTGCTTCGGCAATCTTCCAAACTCACCCACCAGATGCACCTTCAATTGTCAAGCCTGAATCAAACACCCCATCATAATCCTAATCAAGAATTAAATACCTTCATGTGCTTGTTAATCACTCCAGCAGGCATCTGGGTCCCAAGTCTAGTTGTAGTCCCATAGTTATAGCAACACTCGGTTGAAGTTTCTAACTTACTACTAGAAAAGCGAAAACAATAAAAAAAAAAAATAAATAAAAATCAATTCACTCGGTGCAACTGTTCATTCTCTTTTCTCAAGTTTTGTCAAAGGAGGAGTCATTTTCATGTCGAGGAAGAAAAAATCACGGGCACTTGATGCTATGTGTTATGGTCAAGGCAAGCCAAAGTATTCAAAAGCTCCATTGATGTCCTCCTGTTTTCAATATCTGTGGTGGGGTTAGTGGAGAATGGCCAAAACTATTAGTACTGAGAATTCTCTGTATCTATTTCTCTTTTGGATGGTAGGAATGTAGGGCCCTTCAAAAGGGATTGATGGGTAATGGGTGCATGATGTATTGGAGAAATTTGAATGCAAGTTGAAATAGATAATTGTAGGTTGTCTTATAAAGCTATATTCGAAGCTTCATGCTTTGTCAAAAATAATTATGATGGTTTGATTGTTTATAGGGTCTCTTTGTTTTTTCTGAAAAGGTGAATGAAGCCCTTGTGCTTTTTTATATTATTTTTTTTTTCAGGCGAAGGGGTGGTGGGTAAATGACTTGTGAAGCTTTGATAGATGTATAGCAGTTGCTGATGCCTATGTTCTGTCCTCAGCAGCCCATTTGGCCACCGGTGATCTTGTGGGCTAATGGCATCCTCACAGTGCCTTGCGCACTAGTAGCTTGTGATTGTTACCTGTTACATCCATATAATTACGAAGACCTTGGATTTGGAAGGCTGGCCAAGTTTGGTTCCAAGATCAACTTTGGAAAGGGTGTCCTTAATACAATTTGTAGAGAAGTTATTGTTGAGTTGCCTGATACTTAGGAGCTGATCTTCTCGACTCTCGAGGAATCTATGCCCATGAGGGCACCATCCCACTCGTGTTGTTTCAATATCACCAAGTCAATGACCAGGATCTAGCAGTCCATTTCGGTTCTATGCACTATCATATACATGTAGGTGGCCAATAATTAAGAAAGAATACCCTCGTCTCCTCCTCAATTTCAAAATATCCTTTTTTTTTTTTTTTTCCTTCCTTTTGGTCTTCTGAAACGAGAAAACACAGCAGAATCGCAATGGCCCCGGTAAAACATTTCAATTTCAGCGAGCTTAAATAAATAATCTTGCGATTAGTTAAAACTGAGGAACATAAAAATAGTAAAACTATTTTCACAGAAACGTGGGAGTTGTATGGAAGTTGATTTCAAGACTAGAAAATAGTGACCAGAGGAAAGGTCAACCAGATAACAATCTTGGGCATCTTGATTTTTTCTTTCTTTTTACAATGTTTGTCCACTCAGCGAGATTTATATACAGAGGAAAAACCAAAGCTACAATAACCCTTTTATCTTCAAAATTATTGTACATCCTACTCATTAGAGAATTAGATTAGCTACTACAAAATAGAAGAAAAGCCCTGGATACATTTTCAACCCCTGCACAAACTGCCTCTGAGAAATTTCATTCTGATTTCCCGTCCCATCCCCAGGACTGTTTAAGTTTCTTCAGCAACAAAATTGTCAATCCTAGAAATGGCCATGCCATAGAAAAATCTACACCAAAACCCAAAGAGAATAAAATATACCTTCCAAGTATTTTGAAGATCTATGCTACCAGCAGAAAAGAATTTGGTCACGTTGCCCCTGAAGTTGCAGTAACTCCACTTCCATCTCTCAACCCCTGGAGGCATAAATTTAGTGTTCTTTGCACACTATCTGCAACCATTCTCAACCTTCCTTGTGTAACATCAGCGGAACATCCATTTATTTCCACAGTTCGAATCACCCCCGGTTTACATTTTTCCCAATCATCAACACGCAACCAGCAAGCTTGGCCTCCATGGCTTCCTTCCATGCCAAGGAATGTTACGTTAGTGTTTTCACCAAATGAATATCTCAACCTCACTGAGACACAATAGGGCAACCAAGCAGCACCACCAGCAGCATTAACTTGAGGTATATGAGCAGGATCAAGAACAACAGTAAGTGCAAAATCAACAGAACTATGGGGCCGATCATAATGAATATTGCTAAAAGCTGCAGATGAATTCTCAGAGTTGTCATTCTCATTTAACCCAGCATGATTTTCAAGGCATAATTCAATACGAGGCTTCTGTCCAGGAGCTGTTTCTCCACCTTGCACCTGAGTTGATCCTTTCTTCCATGCAATCAATTTTAGAAATTCTCTTAATACTGATATTGGCAAGGTGAGAAGAGTGATGAATGATGCAACACGAGATGCATCATAGGGTTCTGATGCTACACGGCGACTGAAATAATCACACATCTCTCCTATTTCAGATTGAGTTAGTTCTTCTTGAGAAGTCACAGAGTTCTGTTGCTGTTGTTGCTGCTGCTGATGATGAAAGCGCTTAACACTGAGAACCTGAAGAAGAAGTTGAACTCTGTGTACACTGACAGCAAATACATAGCCTCTGCAAACAGAATAAGAGGTTGCAAGCATGTTAACGTCTTAAATATTTAGCGATGCATGTGAGCACAGGAGTGACTAATGAACAAGCAATAACTCCATAATAATTGAATATCTGTTTTACTAATTGAGGTAGGGAGGGAAATTTTGAACAAAAGTAATTTTACTATCCTACCCAACAAAGAAGCGCAAGGCTGGCTGTTCCTGATCCAAATTCAAGAGTGCACCTTCATTGTCCTTCATGATTGATCCTAGGATCTCTTTCAGAAGATCTGGTAACTGGGCAAATAGCCAAAGCACTCCAAGGTACTTAAGAATACCCCTTAGCACCTTCTTAAGAGCTACAAGAGGAACCCAGCCACCTCCATACCCTCCATCATCGCCAAGACCAATGATGGCTGTATTTAGTTCTCCTCTCACATGAGCAGGAACACCAGCACCTGGGGATCTACGTATAGGCAATCCTGAGCTCACAACAGCCAAATTTGAAGATCCTGGAACAGCATTTCCAATACGATTTAGAGCAGCAACTTGGGTAGCTGCCCTAGAAAGTGCCGCAGAACTAGGCAAGTTAACTCTATTTCCATTAGCACCTGATAATTGAGAAACTGAACCAGGATTTGAGGGGTTAGAATTAACTGGTCCAACTGTCTGTTGACTACCAGCAAAGCCCGGATCTAATCCATTCAATTCTTGGGCAACATGCTCCATTATGAAAGGGCGAAATTGTGGACGAGGCAGTGAACCTCCAAATTTTGGGCCTTCCTTAGGTGGTGTTGCTGGTTGTAACCAAACCTGATCTCCGGCAAAGCATCTCATGTCAACTGCAAAATGCTTGCGATAAATAATTTGGATCCAGTATGGACCACGTAGCACAACAGAAACATCAATTGGCAACAATGAGCTAGGAACAATGCCAGGACCCCCTCGACCAGTAGCAGCTAACATTGCAGTACCATGGAGGCTAATATTCCCAAGAGGGACAGTACCAGTAGATGTAACAGTATTCCCTATGGGGCCAGAATTTTGCTGATTAACATTGTTAGCAGAAATGCTAGGCAAAACTCCCTGGGATTGCACATACCCTGCCTGTTTCGGCATAGAAGCAATAGCTGAAGCTACCACAGGGACCCCAGGAGCAGGACCAGCTCGTGCAGGACGAGTAGCAGCTGCCAGAGCATGTAAAGGTCCTGCGGTGAGGCGAATGCAATCCAAAAGGGATGCAACTTCAGCACCATTTATAAAGTCTTCCAAAAACTGCAAACGATACCAAAACCCAGATGTATAGGTTCAGATCTCTTTAACAGTAAAAGCAATATCAAACCACCAAAGAAAGAAGGGAACTAGATCAACAAAAGACGTGACCTGAAAAACACTCATGCCTTATTGAAATATCATCAAGTATATCCAAATCTAAATGGAAAAGGAAAATGGTATCCAATTTTAAATTAGGCCCTTAAGAAAAGAAAACAAATGAGGTTATCATAAAATTCCAAAATTATTTCTGCTCTTCCAGATTGACGGAACAAACTGACAATAAGGCATTCACCACAAAGTCAACTGAATTTGCATTGCATATCAAGAGCATAAAATCACCTGTAAAAAGAATGTTGAACTGGACAAATACCCTCAAGGACAGCTTAAGTTTTAGCAGTGCCAAATCACAATCTAGCATAAGTATAATAATTGCAAAGAAATGAATAGGGAAAAAGGAAACACAGAAAAAGACAGTGTCATGTATTCAGTACTAGACAACTACGGTGGATGTATAAAAACTTCATATCTTGATACACCACCCAACAGCCAAAAAACATTTTAGGTAGAACCACGAACATAACATGATAAAAATAGTGAGAATCAACTAATTCTCAATTCAAACACGTGGGACTCAGTTTTCCCCCTTGCTTATTTGAATCGAATGGACTAAACCCCAAATTGTGAGAATGATTTGCAAATCAAGCAAGCAGATCTGAATTGATCAATTGTTTCCAATCCCTTCGGGTTGTAACTACTTAAACTCAGACTTAACCCTGTTCTTCTGCATATTCTCGGGAGCTTTGAAAATTGCCTAAAATAGCCTCCCTCAAGACTATAAAATGAAAATTAAAGTAAAAATAAGACTTTCCACTTAGCTATAAGCATCACATAGAGTCATAGACTCATGCATGTGTTTGAGTTTAAACAGTGTTGCACATGAAATTGTGATCCAAAGGGGCAAGCTTCAACTCAATATGGGAAAAATCTCCTCTTCCATTACCTCTCTGTTGAGCAACAGCTAGCAACTTCTTTTTCTGTTCCATTTGTACTGCACTGCTAACTCCGCCTAAGTAGTTTGTGCTTGGACAATCCCCAGCCCGGATAAAGGAGGAGGGTTGCGGTAGGTGACAACTAGCGTAAAAATTTCGTTACACCTCATGATATGGATTCAAATGATATAAACGTTGGGCCGTTCTCTACATTTCTGAGGGAGAAAGAGAATCCATATAGCCGACTCCAAATTCTTAGGATAAAGACTTAGTTGAGTTGAGTTGAATTGAGTTGTAATGCATTGCTGCTGCTACCCATTTGTTTACTGTTAGTTTATTGTTTGTTTACAGCATCTTATGGCATACATTATGTTATGATTTATCATAGTCTTTTACTATGAGATTATGTAGGGGGACGTGTAACATTATTATATTACCATTGCAGAATAAGTGATAATATATTTATTCAATACTTCATGTTTTGGTGTGTTACACTTCTTTCACATAGATATATGCCTTTCTAATTGGCTCTAGGAATTTGGACCAAATATTTTTTATTGATTTTGATTCGATCTGAATTTGCAAAATTAGGATTTTGATTCATGATTTGAATCTCTATTTGCCCACTATGGCAATGAATAATACAAAATAGGAAAAAAAGACATATAGAAGAAAAAAAGACCAGTATAGATAACAATAACTAACCTTAGTTTGCGACCATAGTTGGTCAGGAGAAACATGTATTGTGCATCCCTCTTTACCTGATTGCCACTCAACGACAAAGCGAGCAAGCACACCAGAGCCAAAAGTGAACCACAAACTCATTAGTCCAACTGCTTCTATTTTAAATGCCCTCCTCACCTGCTCTGATAACTTATCAGCTGCCTCAACACCACTTTTACCTCCAAATGGCACTTTAATATCAGAGTTTGCACTATTTTCATCTGATTTCTCATCCAATTTTACTCCAAGGAGCTTACGCATTCCAATGGCAAACATTCTAGCATTAGAAAGCCTTTGAATATCTGCCACTAGCTTCTTTATGCTATCAGCCTCAACAGACTGATATCTCAGAACAACACCTTCTGGATCATAACGGATATGGGAGTCCACATCAGATGTATTGGCAATACTAACCCCAGAGCCCCAAGGTGTGCTACTGCTGCCCTTCTGAAGCTCCCATAAATCTCTAAAATGCTGATCATTTATTTTGACATCCTAATACATGCTCCCTGGTCTGCCAAGCCTCAAGCAGATGTGCTGCCATGAATCGCCTCGGGCAAGTGGAAGTCGGAACCATATATTCGAGGATGCATTTCTTAGTCCAACCTCTTCAACATATGGAATTTCCAGAGCATCCATCTGGCTTGTTAGTCTGGCATGTTTAATACAAACCGAACAATGCCTAACCACATGTAGAAGAGCAGAGACATAAATGCTTGAAGGTGCATTCCCCTTATTTGCTTCAGCTATTAGATTTCCATAACTGTATCCTTCATTTTTAAATATCATTTCTGACGATATAAGCATATGTGATGAATGCTGCTGAAAGAAAGCTGATTCTGAGGTCCTCCTACTCTTAGAAATTCCTGCTTTAGAATCTATATCTTGCAGAGATGGAATCAAATTTAACATATCTGAAACTGTCCGTTTTCTTGGATCCTTTTCCCGTTTGGAAACATTATGACCAGCACCCTGAAAGACAGCAGCGTCTCCTGCTGCTTGAGCTGAAAAGAGTGCAACTTTTTTCCGGTCAAATATGTTAATATAAGACAAAAATAGAGCAAACTCAGAGATAGAATCTTACATACGGGAGTTGTAGCTAATGAGCTTGATCCAGTGACTCTAACTGAAGCAGCTACAGGCCCAGTAGGGGAGCTTCTCAGTCCAACACCTGGTGTTGAGGATCGAGATCCAGTTGAATGGGATGGAGATAGTAGCCGAGATGATCTACTTCCAGATAGGGCATCCATTGATGTATCATTTAGCAGTCTCAGATGATCTTCATCCACCGAGGAATTAGAACCAACCTCCACAGAATGTGGAGATCTAAGAGAAGCCAAATCCTGGTCAGATTTTGAAGCTGATAATTTTTTTACAGTTGTGCCCCTTCCTAAACCAGAAGATAGTGAACTAAACAAATTGGAGTGTGTTGAGCCTTTCAGATTGCTTGATGGATGCAACAAACCATTATAATGGGAACCCGCACTTGAAACTTTTACAAAATTGTTCATCTGAGATACCTGAAGGCCTCCTTCCCACTTAGGAGAGGGAGTTCCAGTTTTTGCAGTTTGAAGATTCATTGGAACAGAACCAAAACGCGAAGCGGCAGATGCATTGTAAGATTTGAGATTCTGAAGAGGGAATGAAGGCGCTGATGCCCCTTTCTCAAGTTCAAATACTTCATCAACAACAGATGAAAAACTTGATAGAGGATATCCTGCAATTTGCATAGGACCCTCGAGACTGAATTCAGAAAGAAGGCCATGTTCAGAAGACTGATTGGAAACCCCAGCAGGCAAAGAGCCAGCCAATTTTCCCCAGTCAAGTAGACTCAAATTCAACACATCCTCAAACAGCTGCATCTGGCTAACATCAATTTTCTTCATGTGAATCACGTGATTTGAATCATTAGAAGAAAGACCTTTCGTAGATGGATCTGGCCGAGTCTCCAGCAACTTGAACAGAGGTTTGAAATCTTTATCTAGTTGCACAAGTAGAAAATATGAACTCCCACAATCTGGAAACCCCATTATCAACATGGTTGAGCCATTCAAAAGGGTTTTAGGTACTTTTACAATACTGAAACCCTGTTCATATACCTGAAAAATTTTACATCAGAGCCTCATCTCTAACTTATGGCATTTCTAGATGTAGTAGCATAATCCTAGTTCCTTCTAACATGTTCATATCTGAATTAAAAGAAATGGGGAGGTGGGGGAAAACATTTACCTCAAGGCCTAGAAACCTGCCAAAGGATGCAAATAAATGCAAAATACTTTTGCTTCTCAGGTTGATAAAAACTTCAGATGCAGTCATACTTCCTTGATTTAAAGCTTCTTCATATTCTGTCAATGTGGCAGACGTGAGTATACTTTGGAATGATCTGAGAAGAAAGCGGCCATTCCTGCAAATCCAAAATGAAATTGGGTAATTTACAGTAAAGTTAAAACTATGTCCTCATGCATCATCAAATATAAAAGCTCTGCATGTGGTTTCTACCCAAGAGCAGACATTTTTGGAGAAACCTAACAGACAGGAAATGGGCCTCAAAATGATTGGCACTATATATGATAAAGAGTACATGTACAACCAATATGTTTCTAGCAGTTTTCATTCTACAGGCTTTGTGCAATCTAATTGCCAATTTATTAGTAACCTAATATTTACAATGACTAAGAATTTTCTAAATATTTCAATGCTGATGCATTGGGTGGGGTGGTGGGGGGATTACCTTATATTTATTCCATAAGAAATCCTAAATAGGAATACAGAATACAGAATATACAGAGAAATAATATAGTGATTGACTTTCCATAACACTCCCCCTCAAGTTGGAGCATAGATGTTAATCATGCCCAACTTGTTACAAATGTAGTCAATCCTAGCTCCATTCAGAGCTTTTGTGAAAATATCTCCTAACTGCTCTCCAGTTTTGATGTGTCCTGTTGAGATGATCTGTTGTTGAATCTTTTCACGAATAAAGTGACAATCAATCTCAATATGTTTGGTCCGCTCATGAAACACCGGATTAGAAGCAATATGAAGAGCAGCTTGATTATCACACCACAATTTCGCAGGCAGGGAGGTCTTAAAACCTGTCTCATCTAGTAATTGAAGTATCCACATTACCTCACATACTGATTGTGCCATGGCTCTGTATTCGGATTCAGCACTAGATCGAGAAACTACACTCTGCTTCTTGCTTCTCCAAGACACCAAATTTCCTCCAATAAAAACGCAATATCCAGTAGTTGACCTCCTGTCAACCTTAGATCCAGCCCAGTCGGCATCTGAAAAACATTCAACATTCAAATGCCCATGATTACCATATAGCAAACCTCTTCCTGGAGCGCCCTTCAGATAACACAAGATTTGTTCCAAGGCTTCCCAATGAGCAACAGTTGGGGAAGACATAAACTGACTTACCACACTAACGGCATAAGTAATGTCAGGACGAGTGACTGTAAGGTAGTTCAATTTTCCTACCAATCTCCTGTATCTCTCTGGATCTTCAAACAACTCACTATCCCCTGTTTGTAAAGTTGGAGTCATTGGTGCGCTACAAGGCTTAGCACCTAATTTTCTGTCTCTGTCAATAGATCGAGGACATATTTTTTTGAGACAAGAAAATACCCTTCTTACTTCTTATAACCCGATACCCAAGAAATACTTTAACAATCCCAAGTCCTTGGTGCAGGCGAGTTTGGAGGTAGGTTTTAAGAGATGAAATACCTGCAGAATCACTCCCAGTGATGACAATGTCATCCACATAGACTACCAAGAGAATTATGCCAGCCTCAGATTGCCTATAAAATACTGAGTGATCACACTTACTCTTTTGCATACCAAATTCCTGTACTGCTTCACTGAATCTCCCAAACCATGCCCTAGGACTTTGTTTCAAGCCATAAAGAGACTTCCGAAGCCTACAAACTTTACCCAACTCCCCCTGAGCAACAAACCCAGGTGGTTGCTCCATATACACCTCCTCCTGAAGATCACCATGAAGGAAAGCATTCTTGATATCCAATTGATGCAGGGGCCAATCATATGTAGCTGCTAAAGAGATAAACAAGCGAATAGAAGTAAGTTTAGCTACAGGAGAAAAAGTATCAGAGTAATCAACCCCATATGTCTAAGCATATCCTTTTGCTACAAGGCGTGCTTTTAACCTAGCCACAGAACCATCAGGATTTACCTTTACTGTAAATACCCATTTGCATCCAATAGCTTTCTTACCAGTGGGCAAAGGCAATAGTTCCTATGTACCATTAGCATCTAAAGCCTCCATTTCCTCTTTCATAGTGTAGAAAGAGATGATTCTCATATATTTCAATTAATCTGTACATGGGTATTTATATACAATTGATTCCTATAATTGTGTTATACTAATTAGGAAGAAATCCTAAATAAGAAATTCTAAATAGGAATACAGAATACAGAATATACACAGAAATAATATAATGATTGACTTTCCATAACACTCCCCCTCAAGTTGGAGAATAGATGTTAATCATGCCCAACTTGTTACAAATGTAGTCAATCCTAGCTCCATTCAGAGCTTTTGTGAAAATATCTCCTAACTGCTCTCCAGTTTTGATATGTCTTGTTGAGATGATCTGTTGTTGAATCTTTTCACGAACAAAGTGACAATCAATCTCAATATGTTTGGTCCGCTCATGAAATACCTGATTAGAAGCAATATGGAGAGCAGCTTGATTATCACACCACAATTTCGCAGGCAGGGGGTCTTAAAACCTGTCTCATCTAGTAATTGAAATATCCACATTACCTCACATACTGATTGTGCCATGGCTCTGTATTCGGATTCAGCACTAGATCGAGAAACTACACTCTGCTTCTTGCTTTTCCAAGACACCAAATTTCCTCCAACAAAAACGCAATATCCAGTAGTTGACCTCCTATCAACCTTAGATCCAGCCCAGTCGGCATCTGAAAAACATTCAACATTTAAATGCCCATGATTACCATATAACAAACCTCTTCCTGGAGCTCCCTTCAAATAGCACAAGATTTGTCCCAAGGCTTCCCAATGAGCAACAGTTGGGGAAGACATAAACTGACTTACCACACTAACGGCATAAGCAATGTCAGGACGAGTGACAGTAAGGTAGTTCAATTTTCCTACCAATTCCTGTATCTCTGGATCTTCAAACAACTCACTATCCCCGCTATGATTTGTAAATTTGGAGTCATTGGTGCACTACAAGGCTTAGTACCTAATTTTCTGTCTGTCAATAGATCAAGGACATATTTTCTTTGAGACAAGAAAATACCCTTCTTACTTCTCATAACTTCAATACCCAAAAAATACTTTAATAATCCCAAGTCTTTGGTCTGAAACTGGGTTTGGAGGAAGGTTTTAAGAGATGAAATACCTGCAGAGTCACTCCCAGTGATGATAATGTCATCCACATAGACTACCAGGAGAATTAGACCAGCCTCAGATTGCTTATAAAATACTGAGTGATCACACTTACTCTTTTGCATACCAAATTCCTGTACTGCTTCACTGAATCTCCCAAACCAGGCCCTAGGACTTTGTTTCAAGCCATAAAGAGACTTCCGAAGCCTACAAACTTTACCCAACTCCCCCTGAGCAACAAACCCAGGTGGTTGCTCCATATACACCTCCTCCTGAAGATCACCATGAAGGAAGGCATTCTTGATATCCAATTGGTGCAGGGGCCAATCATATGTAGTTGCTAAAGAGATAAACAAGCGAGCAGTAAGTTTAGCTACAGGAGAAAAAGTGTCGAGTAATCAACCCCATATGTCCGAGCATATCCTTTTGCTACAAGGCGTGCTTTTAATCTAGCCACGTAACCATCAGATTTACCTTTCATCAGAATACCCATTTGCAACCAATAGCTTTCTTACCAGTGGGCAAAGGCAACAGTTCCCATGTACCATTAGCATCTAAAGCTTCCATTTCCTCTTTCATAGCAGCACACCAGCCAGGATGAGACAGTGCCTCACCAACAGTATTAGGGATGGGAATAGAGTCTAAAGAAGTAACAAAACACCGAGAACAAGAAAACAATTGATTATAAGAAACAAAAGAAGAGATAGGGTAAGTACATGAACGTTTACCTTTACGAAGAGCAATGGGTAAGTCTAGATCAGAATCATGATCAGTATGAGGTACAGGATCTCCCAACGAAGTAGCTGGTGGAGGATCTGAGTCAGGAATCTCCAATCTCCTGGAATAAACATGAACAACGGGAGGCCGAGTAGGTCTAGAGACGGAAGAAATAGGCTGTGAGAGAGGACTAGACATTGGATCTAAAGTATATATTAAGATATAATCTTCCTCCCCACGACTCTCATACAGGATGATTGAGAAAAAAATGGAGTGGACTCAAAAAATGTGACATCTGCAGAAACAAGATAACGATTAAGAGTAGGAGAGAAACAACGGTACCCTTTTTGGATCCGGGAGTACCCAAGGAAGACACATTTGAGAGACTTTGGATCCAATTTAGTAACCTGCGGACGAACATCACGTACAAAACAAGTACAACCAAAAATACGGGGTTCAACGGGAAACAAAGATTTTGTAGGGAACAAAGCAGTATAAGGAATATCCCCATTAAGGACAGAAGAAGGCATACGATTGATCAAAAAATATGCCGTAGAAACTGCATCCGCCCAAAAGTGTTTAGGAACTTTCATCTGAAAAAGAAGAGCACGAGTTACCTCAAGAAGATGCCGATTTTTTCTTTCGGCCACGCCATTTTGGGATGGGGTATCCACACAGGAAGATTGATGAAGAATGCCATTTTGTGTCATATAAGACTGAAATTGTGCTGAAAAATATTCTTTAGCATTGTCACTTCTTAATATGCGCACAGAAATATTAAATTGAGTTTTGATTTCATTACAAAAGGCACAAAAGATAGAAAACAACTCAGAACGATTCTTCATTAAATATAACCAGGTAACACGAGAGTAATCATCAACAAAAGTAACAAAATAACGAAATCCAGTTTTAGAAGTAACAGAACAAGGACCCCAAACATCAGAATGAACTAACTCAAAAGGGGATGAAGCCCGTTTATTGACTCTAGACACAGAAGGCAAACGATGATGTTTTGCAACCGACACGACTCACATTCTAGTCGATAAAGATCAAATCGAGGACACAACTTCTTCATTCTATACAAAGAAGTATGACACAATCTACAAAGAGCTTAAAGAGGTGATAAGGTCTTGGAGCAAACAAGCGATCGCGGTACATGATTTTCGAATGTAGAGACCACACGACTCACGTCCTCTACCAATAATCGCCGTCGTAAGATCCTGAAACAAACACCGATCGAAAAAAGAAATAGAACAATTTAAGGTACGAGTAAGTTTACTAACAAAGTAGATTAAAAGAGAAATTTGGTAGACACAAAACAGATGACAAAGAAATTGACGAAGTCGGATTCGCAGTTCCAGAACCCATGACACAAGAAGTAGAACCATCAGCTAAAGTAACAGTAGAGGAAGTGGGATTAGACTGAAAAGTAGATAGAAGACTAGAATTACCTGTCATGTGATCTGTTGCACGAGAATCAATAACCCATTTGGATGAGGAAGACACAAGGCATGTAGTGGATTTACCTGACTCAGCGATCGCAATGATAGGGGAACCGTAGGCTTTAGAGATGCATGATCTTTGGAAAAATCGTGCAAAATCCTCTGCAGATACCAAAACAGTTTGTTAGAGGAAGACACTGTAGAATCCTCTGTTGCCATATTTGCCATCTGTGATCGTTGATTTTTCCTCTGAAGTTGCGGACAATTATATTTTGTATGGCCAGGCTCATGGCAATAATAACAAATGACTCCTCTTGAGTCCTGATTATAACTAGCCTCTCCATTACGCTGATTACTACATTGCTGTAATTCCTCCTCTACTTCCTCTTCTATTACCCTGTTGTCCATTTGGATTACGGCTAATAAGAGCACTCTGGCAGTGTGAAGATTGGGTACTCTGTCTGAAGGACCCGTGTGAATGTTTCATGCAAAGAGGAAATCTCGAATCGAAAGAATCGAGATTTAGCGCCTCATACTCGAAGGAAGGCCTGCAAGAAAACTCATAACACCAGTTGCTCCGTTGGGCTCTTTGAACTTTTACATCGTAACTAAAAGGCAACAATACATTAAGTTCCTCATATACGTTTAAAATCCATAAAATAAGCCGTGAGAGACTTATTCTCTTTCTCAAGACGGTAGAATGCCTTACAAACATCATAAATACGGAGATATTCCTTTACGAATACGTAAAATCAAAATAATCCATCAATTCCTTAACAAATTCACGGTGATTAATTAAACTAATTACCTCACCGTGAATCGAGTTCAAGCCGCAAAACAACCGAGCATCCTCCCTTAGCCAAGTTTGTTGTGTATCATCGGTAGGTGGATCTTTAGTAAGGTGATCATCCTTATCAATGCTACGCAAATAGACCCTAACGATCTTACTCCACTACAGATAATTCGAACCATTAAGTTTGTGTTCCTTGATCTTAGTCATCATCGGAATCACCTCAGAAATAACATTCTTATTGTCTGCCATTTGTTGAGACAAATAAACCTAACCGAAACGCTAATCCAAAGTCTTGTGACAACAAAATAATCCAAAATCACAAATCAAGCAAATACCGAAATAGGATCTGAGAGCCAAACATCAGAAGTCCTTTAATGGTGTACTGGATCAGGCAACAGCACACAGTGGTAGAATGAGGGGATTGAGGCGACGCTGGCAATGTTGATCGGAGACGAAACGGCCGGTCGGCGGCCAAGGTCTCTCTGGTGGTGAGAACAAATAATCACCCTAGATAGATGACACCTCGATACCATGTAGAAAGAGATGATTCTCATATATTTCAATTAATCTGTACATGGGTATTTATATACAATTGATTCCTATAATTGTGTTATACTAATTAGGAAGAAATCCTAAATAAGAAATCCTAAATAGGAATACAGAATACAGAATATACACAGAAATAATATAATGATTGACTTTCCATAACACATAGCATCACACCAGCCAGGATGAGACAGTGCTTCATTAACAGTATTAGGTATAGGAACAGAGTCTAAAGAAGTAATAAAACACCGAGAACAAGAAGACAAGTGATTATAAGAAACAAAAGAAGAGAAAGGATAAGTACATGAACGTTTACCTTTACGAAGAGCAATGGGTAAGTCTAGATCAGAATTATGATCGATGAGTGCAGGATCGCCCAACGGAAGTAGCCGGTGGAGGATCCAGTCGAGAATCTCCAATCTCCTAGAATAAACATGAACAACGGGAGGTCGAGTAGGTCTAGAGACAGAAGGAGCAGGCTGTGGGAGAGGACTAGACATTGGTTGGACAGTATATATTAAGAGATCATCTTCCTCCCCCTGACTCTCATACACAGATGATGGAGGAAAAAATGGAGTGGACTCAAAAAATGTGACATCTGCAGAAACAAGATAACGATTAAGAATAGGAGAGAAACAACGATACCCTTTTTGGAGCCGGGAGTACCCAAGGAAGACACATTTGAGAGATTTTGGATCCAATTTAGTAACCTGTGGACGAACATCATGCACAAAACAGGTACAACAAAAAATACGGGGTTCAATAGGGAATAAAGATTTTGTAGGAAACAAAGTAGTATAAGGAATATCCCCATTAAGGACAGAAGACGGCATACGATTGATAAAAAAACATGCCGTAGAAACTGCATCAGCCCAAAAGTGTTTAGGTACTTTCATCTGAAAAAGAAGAGCACGAGTTACCTTAAGAAGATGACGATTTTTTCTTTCGGCCACGCCATTTTGAGATGGGGTATCCGCACAGGAAGACTGATGAAGAATGCCATTTTGTGTCATATAAGACTGAAATTGTGCTGAAAAATATTCTTTGGCATTATCACTTCTTAATATGCGCACAGAAATATTAAATTGAGTTTTGATTTCATTACAAAATGCACAAAAGATAGAAAACAACTCAGAACGATTCTTCATTAAATATAACCAGGTAACACGAGAGTAATCATCAACAAAGTTAACAAAATAACGAAATCCAGTTTTAGATGTAATAGAACAAGGACCCCAAACATCAGAATGAACTAACTCAAAAAGGGATGAAGCCCGTTTATTGACTCTAGACACAGAAGGTAAACGATGATGTTTTGCAAACTGATACGACTCACATTCTAGTACTGATAAAGACTGAAATTGAGGACACAGCTTCTTCATGGTAGACAAAGAAGGATGACCCAATCTACAATGAGCTTCAAGTGGTGTTAAGGTACTGGAGCAAACAAGCGACCGCGGTACATGATTTTCCAGAATGTAGAGACCACCTGACTCGCGTCCTCTACCAATAATCTGTTTCGTCGTAAGATCCTGAAATAAACACTGGTCAGGAAAAAAGGAAACAGAACAATTTAAGGTACGAGTAAGTTTACTAACAGAAAGTAGATTAAAAGAAAATTTTGGTAGACACAAAACAGAAGACAAAGAAATTGACGAAGTCGGGTTCGCAGTTCCAGAACCCATGACACAAGAAATAGAACCATCAGCTAAAAGTAACAGTAGAGGAAGTGAGATTAGACTGAAAAGCAGATAGAAGACTAGAATTACCTGTCATGTGATCTGTCGCACCAGAATCAATAACCCATTTGGATGAAGAAGACACAAGGCATGTAGTGGATTTACCTGACTCAGCGATCGCAGTGACAGGGGAACTGGTAGGCTTTAGAGATGCCTGATACTGGGAAAATTGTGCAAAATCCTCTGCAGATACTAAAATAGTTTTCTCAGAGGAAGATACTGTAGAATTCTCTGCTGCCATATTTGCCATCTGTGATCGCTGATTTTTCCTCTGAAGTTGCGGACAATTATATTTTGTATGGCCAGGCTCATGGCAATAATAACAAATGACTCCTCTTGAGTCCTGATTAGAACTAGCCTCTCCATTACGCTGATTACTTACATTGCTGTAATTCCTCCTCTACTTCCTCTTCTATTACCACTGTTGTCCATTTGGATTACGGCTAATAAGAGCACTCTTGGCGTGTGAAGATTGAGTACTCTCTGCTGAAGGACCCGTGTGAACGTTTCATGCAAAGAGGAAATCTCGAATCGAGAGAATCGAGATTTAGCGATCTCATACTCGAAGGAAGGCACTGCAAGAAAACTCATAATGACTAGTTGCTCCGTTGGGCTCTTGAACTTTTACATCGGGACTAAAAGGCAACAATATATTAAGTTCCTCATATACGTTTAAAATCCATAAAATAAGCCGTGAGAGACTTATCCTCTTTCTCAGCACGGTAGAATGCCTTACAAACATCATAAATACGGGAGATATTCCCTTTACCAGAATACAGAAAATCTAAGTAATCCATCAATTCCTTAACAAATTCACAGTGATTAATTAAACTAATTACCTCACTATGAATCGAGTTCCGAAGTTGCAAAAACAACCGAGCATCCTCCCTTAGCCAAGTTTGTCGTGTATCATCAGTGGGTGGATCTTTAGTAAGGTGATCATCCTTATCAATGCTACGCAAATAGACCCTAACAGTCTTACTCCACTCCAGGTAATTCGAACCATTAAGTTTGTGTTCCGTGATCTTAGTCATCACCGGAATCACATCAGAAATAACATTCTTATTGTCTGCCATTTGTTGAGACAAAGAAAACTAACCGAAACGCTAATCCAAAGTGCTTATAGCAACAAAATAACCCAAAATAACAAATCAAGCAAATACCGAAATAGAATCTGAGAGCCAAACCTCAGAAGTCCTTTAATGGTATACTGGATCAGGTAACAGCACACAGTGGTAGAATGATGGGGTTGAAACGGCCGGTCGGCGGCTAAGGTCTCTCCTGAGCTGGGTAGTGAGAACAAATAGTCACCCTAGATTGATGACCTGCTCTGATACCATGTAGAAAGAGATGATTCTCATTGATATCAATTAATCTGTACATGGGTATATATATACAATTGATTCCTATAATTGTGTTCTACTAATTAGGAAAAAATCATAAATAAGAAATCCTAAATAGGAATACAGAATACAGAATATACAGAGAAATAATATAGTGATTGACTTTCCATAACATATTCCAAGTGTAAAAAATGATGAGCCACAAGCACGTACACTTAGTATTCCTCTCCCTCGTATTCTCTGCCATCATTTTGAGTTTCTTTCTGCAGACACAAATTGAAAGCAGAACAACAAATTCAATTCACAAAGATTATAATCTTAAATATGCCATAGGAATATAACTATTAAAAATATTAACCAGTAGATTTCATCAGCATTTATGTTGTAATAGTTTCTTTTGTATTGAACTACTAAGAGTGCATGCACCAAGCAACCACAGTAAATGTGAACCAACCTTCTTGTGGTCAACATCAGGTTCATCCATGTGGAATCGAAGAACAACATCTCCTGCAGCACGAAAGATTTGAGCATTTTTTCCCAGATCTTTCTGAATTTCAAGCAGACAAGTATACCTATTACAGCATATTGCTCTTAACAGCAACTTCTCAACATCAATGCAACTTTGGTCAAGGGAAAATTCTGCCTCTCTACCATTTATTGGATCTATAACAAAAGTGCTATGAACACACTTTATCTGTAGATCTGGTCCTGGTTCAATTTTTATAAATGGGCATGTCCCTGAATCAGATGTACCAGAGTTTTTTCCCAGATCTAGCCAGTATACAATTTTCAACCCAGGTGTTCGAAGACCAGCTGAATCAGTTTCTCCATCTTGATTTAGCAGCGTAGATCCAGTACTACAATCAGATATGAGCTCAAACCGAATTGCATCTTTCCACCTTCCTTGACGTAGTACTTGTACTTGCCTTATGACAGTATCCATAATGAGTGAAATGCAAAGCTCATGGAGAACTGAATACAATATCACGAATGCATTCTCTGCTGCTGCCATTCTGCGCTCCAAATCATCTCCCAGAGCATGCCGTCTCAATTCTTCCAGTTTCACAAGTCCACTTCTCTCACCAACAAGCAACTCCAAATGCAATATCCTCCACATTGAGAGGTGCCCTCGGTAGCCAAGTGTAACTAACACCTTAAATTCACCATTCACACAAAGCAGTGCTGTACCATCAGAAACTTTCACCTCAGAAATTTCCTTTGGGAGTGTGACTTCAAGTAACTTAGAACGCACAAGTGTGTCCAACTTCTTTAGAGCTGGCTTCTGCTGCTCCTCAGCTAATGTGCTCAGCATACCTACATCTTCTATACATTTTGGTAAACGCTGATAAGATCCAGTAAGGAGGACTTCAATGGCAGATGGAACATCATAGATAGGTGCTCGAGCTTGCTGTAGCCCCTCATGCATGAAAAACAACGAATTTGCAGCTTGGGTAAAACATGCCTCATGACTTGATAGGGTAGACTGAAGTTGCTGACAATATTGTATTAACCGAACCTGAAGAACAAAAGAACATGAATACCTCACTTCTACATGAAACTAACTTCATTGATAATATTCAAGCGCAAAAAAAAAAAAAAAAAGAAGGTAGATTTGAATAAAATTCAGAAAGTTGATAAACAGGTATCATTCACAATTCTCATGCTATCATGAAAGTCATGGAATATGAAGTTGACTTTTATCTGAAAGTTCTGTATCTTTCTACATGTAAGCACTTTTAGATGTTCAAAACGATGTCAAAGACTATATACAAAAGTAAACAATGACAGGTACAGAACAACATGGCTACGCTTGCAATTTTGTCCTATTTTGTCTAAACAAATCAATTGTGATCTCATGTCATGAGGGATGAGTGAATACCATTAATGCTTCCTCTTAAAATCTATTGAGTTTGTCATTACCATGATATGAACGTGATAACTAATTGCCATGGAACATATGCAAGAACAATTGTGCTGTGAAATATTGATTGAAGCCAAAAGAAAATGACCAAATAAAATTATGATCATTGATGCCCATCTATCCCGTCTCCCCTCTCCACAATGGTTTATGCTGTTGGTTTAACTCTTGTTCTAGTTCCCATAGTTATTAAAGGCGCAAGGCGCATTAACGAGTAGAGGGATTCTGGAGCGTAGGTGCAAGTGCGCACTTGAGTGACATGAGGCTCAAAAGAAATAAAATTAGATAACTAATCCTTTATAAGTCAACTCATATTAATAACACAAATCATTTAGGATTCTAGCACCAAAGTTCTTGAAATCCAAATAAAAATAAAACTAAAAGATCTTAAAACTCTTAAATCATATTCCAAAATTCCTACTAAATAGCAATAATTTGCAAAAAGAAACGATAAGAAAATGCTCATTATCAAGAGTAACTTAGTCATCTTCATTGTGACATAAGAAATATGTTGTATGTTGTCAATCTAACCTCTTTTCTTCCCTTAATTACAGATTGCTTATAATTAAATAAACAATATAACATCAATTCGTACAAGCTAGGTTAATAGGCTTTCTTCTACAAAAATTTTGCAAAAAAAATGGAAAACATCCAAAAAACAAAAGCACCTAGTGAAGAGATAGGAGCAAAGACGAATATAGAAAAAGAAAAAAGCAAAAATGGGCAAGAAAAGAAAAGAAAAAAAGAACAGCGAATACAAAGTTCAATTAAATTTGGCAAAAAAAAAAAAGACGCAACAAAAAAAAAGGGAAAAGGAACGTCAACTCATGAAAACTAACTAATAGGAAATTTACAAACTGAAACATCATCTCATAACAAATAGGTCATATGAAATCCAAAATAGGAAAATCAACTTATATCAATAAGATTTTAGGAAATAATTAATCTCATTCCAAAATCAAAAGAATTTTAGTCTTACGTTGAAAAATATAATTTTATCCTTTTTCTTTGTAATAAGCTTTCATCTAGTATACATAACTTTAATATAACTTCGTGTTCGCGTGTGTGTGTAGATATATACAAGTAAGTCAATCTCTAAGAGAACAGAGAATCTTGCTGAAACTTCAGCAAAATGTTGCAAAGGCATGCCAAGGATCGTGCCTTGCACCTTGCTTGAACGTCACCTTCCTCTCAAGGGTTGAGGCGTGCCTTTAACAACTATGCTGATTCCTACGGTAAATTTAGCAAATTTATCTCAGAAATGTTTTAGTTATGCTTATAAAGACATGTTTTCCGATTGACGAATATGACAAATATTTCTCCCTCTAATTATAAAATATAAATATCACAATGTTGATATCTACTCTTTTGCTATGCTGACTTTTGGAAGTTTCTTCATATTAGTTCAGTGGTATGAACTTATGTGACAATTTTCTTAAAAGAATAAACAATTTAAATTTGAAATTATTTCATACCTTGCCACAGTGTCAATAACCAAGCATATTCACAATTTTCTTCTAAGGCTCTGTTTATTTCACAGAAAATATTTTTCCAGTAAACATTTCCACATTTCCCTTGTTGGGAGCCCTCAAGATAATTGATACACAGAAATTGTCTTGCTGGTCAAAAGGAATATTAAGCAATTTTCAAGCTTGTTTTGAAATTGGAAAAATAGAAGTCATTTTCAAAAACTTTCACACACAAACTCTTGAAAAGGAAAAGAACCAATAAGGACACCATATCCACTGACTGTCCATCATGCCCTGTACTCACCAGCGATCAGCCAAAAGCTGGAGATGATCACCAGCGATAAGCGACAATCAAATTGTTTTTTACCTTTTCTATATAATTTTCTATAAATTGAGAAAAATTAAGCCCTGATAGAACCAAAGTATTTTTTCACATTCTTACTCACTGAAAGAAAAATATTCTCTATCCAAGGGATTCCAAACATCAAAAAGTGGTTTCCAATGAATTTCTAGCGTGCAACCACAAAGCAGTAAATAGGCCATTTTCTTAGAAAATGTTTTCTTCGGATTCTCTTCTAGAGAGAAGTTATTTCAATGAATCAAATAGGCCCCGAGTTTCTATCTCATGATGGAAAATTTACTTCAGGAACCGCAACACATCCAGACAAATTTCCTAGAAGGAATGAGCCAAGTACAACAACAATTAAAAAAAAATCGCAGTTTTGCTTTCCAATTGTCATCTTGAATGCTAAATATAATTACTAAACAGTTTCTCCTAAAAAACCCAAACACACTAACGTTTATCCTTAATCGGCCACCTTCTTACTAATTTCTGCAGGCACACTCGGTTAGCAATTTGAATTAACAATGTTTTTAACACTACTTAAAAGAATTCAAACACGTACAACCCAAAACCATCCTAGCCATCTGCTCATTAAAGTCAGAAGCTGATAGCACTTAGAAAGAACCTTTCCAGCTAAAAAAAAAAAAAAAATTCAAAATTTCAAAACTTTTCTCATGATATAACTAGAACGACAGAAACACAAATTTTCCAATATCATGAAGCTGAAACCGTCAACCAATGTTAACAAAAAATATAACCCTTAAATTCAGAATTATCAACTCTCTTGGGTCACACAGCTGCCTAAGCCACTGACCTGTTGGCACCACTTAGCAAGTACATTGAGTCTGAGCATACGTTGCTGTGTCTTAACCAAGTACTTCAAGAGGTAAATCTTCTTGTCGGAATCCATTTGGTCAGAGGATTTGGATTTGTCAACCAATTCTTTCAAGGAGAGGAAAGATTCCTCGGCGGCCCGACTCACCAGAACGGAGAAGTCGACAGTTTGTTGCCCTAACTCAGCCATATTAAAGTTTCCAAAGCTAGGGCCTTTTATTGGCGGAGAAGTCTGTTATCGGATCTGCATGAGGAATTGTTAGAATCTAGGGTTCAGGTGGGAGAAAGGAGGGAAAGAAGGGGCAGTTTCTGTATGCGGAGCTCTAGATACATTTTTTGTGGAAAGAGAGGAGACAAAATGACCAGGAGAGGCGGAATTTGAACCCCTCTTCTTCTTCGAGTCCTCTTCTCTTCTGAGTGAAAACACCGAATCCCAGAGTAGCGTATGCAAATGATCGAACCTTCCAAACGAACAATGGGTCCCGCTCAGTCAGACCCATTAGCCACGTCAGCCTTTTTTTTTTTTTTGTATAAATATGTTAATATACTCAGGCAAATTAATGTTAATCACTAGATTTGTTTGGAAGGATATGGGGCGACTACATGTTCCATCAAAAGTGCGAAATTCTTTGGAGGGCTGTTCCAGTGAGTTTAGGAATGGGAAGATAGGCTTTGGGGCTATATTTAGAAACGAGAATGCAGAGGTTCTTGCTTGTGCTGTTGTGCAGCTAAATGTGCTGTTGGAGATTAGTCCCTTGACATTGCTGAACCGTATTCTATGGTTTATGGGTGAAATTAGCTACTGAGTTATATTTCCTAAACTCAGTGGCCGAGTCTGATTGATTGTCAGGGAATATTTCCAAGTTGCGATGATAGCAGTTTGGAATGTGGCTCTTTCAGATTGCATTCATTTTGGAGCAATCTGTGTCAATGGGAAGATAGGATTAACTACTAAAAATACCTATCCAACAGTAGATCCTTCAAAATCAACGTCAATTATGTTCAATTTCATATTGTTGGTGAAAAACATTACAAGGGCCGGTTTGATATTATTATTAAAATTATTGTTGAGAAAATTATTTTTTTTTATATATACTAGTTAAAAAATATTAAAAAATAATTTAAAATTAAATTTGATAAATTTTAATCATAAGAACATTAAAATAATAAAATATATTTTGCTAAACTGATGTTTTATTCAGAAAAATAGTTTTGGATCTTCAAAATGTAATGCCAAATAGACACTAAAACTGTGCAAAGAGTTGAGTAAACTTTATTTTCTTACAAAGAAATTTTAGAATATTATATCTATCTTTACATTAAATAAATTATCTAAAAAGAATTGCTTAATTATAACAAGAGCATAAAAAATTGAGAGTTTCTTATCACAAACCTTTATCATAATAGAAGTATTTATCGATTATTTTGATAAATATGTCGGTCTAATAGAAACAATTAAAGGGTTTAAATTGATTTTTTTTAAGAGAATTAGATCATCTTTCTGAGCAAACTTTCTATTTGATAGGTAATATTAATAAAGTTATTGCAAAGGTTATGAACTAAGAAATTGAGAATAATTTGAAAAAATGACCTTGAATCTTTATATACTTATCTGGAATCGAATTATTTGGGATTCAGAAATGAAAAATGTTCTTTTGTTCATGATCGTTCGCCCAAATTATAATTCAGTTGCTTATGCTTTAGCTAAATTAATAATAGGGTCGTGTCAGAGTATAATTGGATTAAGGAAGCTTATGCTGAAATTAAGAAAGTTTATGCTGAAATTAACTGTGTCTCGTGATTACTTTCTTTTTCATCTTAATGAAATTATGCTTTATAAAAAAAAATTTACTAGATTTTTTTTTTTTTTTTTAATTTTGAGAAACTAGCATTGAAAGGCTTGTCTACTCTTTTTTTTTTTATTTTACAAAAATTAAGGACTTATTTATTTTTATTTTTTAAAAAAATGTATATATTTAAAAAATAAAAAATATGCACCTGTCATAATAAAAATAGTTTAATTTAAAGAAATTATTTATTTCTTTCATATAATTCAAAAAAATTAATTATAAAATTTTTAGTTTAATTTACTATTAAATTTTTTTAATATATGTTATTAATTTATTTTATAATAATATAATTTGTTTTTTATTATTATAAATAACCATTTACTTCAATTATACAAAATCATATTATAATTTTGATTATAAAAAGTTATTATTTTTCATTGAGAAAATAATTAAAAACCACAATTTTGTGATAAAAAGGTAAAAAAAAAAAACTCTAATTTGAATATAAAACTCTATTTTTCAGTTTTTTTTTAAATTATTTTAATATTTTATAAATATAAAAGTGCTAATTTTATAAAATCTTAGTTAATTTTATAAACATAATGATACAACAGCCTAACAAAAACTCCATGAAGGAAAGAATGGCCCAAAAGCTGAGGCCCAGCCATGTTTCCAATTCCATCAAAACCCATTCAAATGCATATTGACATTTTATCAAATGGCTAATTATTATACATTGAGAGCACAAATTGTGCCCCTTTAGATTTAAAAATTCAAATTTTCTTTGATTTTAAAGAAATAAGACACTTGTATTTAGAAAAAGGATGTATATAAGCCGAGCACACTAATCCTTGCTCATCCTTAATTTATATATGTATACATACAACACTATGCAAATGCAAGTGTAAAATAAAATATAAATTAACATTATAATGTTACATGTATATAATAGGACTTGCAATATTGATTATTCATAAAAGGAAATAGAGAAGGAAAACCTGCATGAAAAAAATTAGTGAAGATATAATGAAGAGTTTAGATCAGGAATATTAAAATTTACTTCAAAATTATAAAGTTTTGAATTTAAGAATCAACTAAAACTAAATGAAACAAGAAAAACTTATCCAAACATATATCATGTCACTATTTTTGTACATTTCCGTCCCAAGCCTCGAACCCTTTTGTGATTCTCAGCATCTTGCAAGAATTCATGAACATACTGTAATTTCAGCAGCAGCAGCAGCAAGAGAAGGAGGAGGAGGAGGTTATTATTATTATTATTATTATTATTATTATATGAACAATTAATTTTAATTTTGTAGAAGGAAATTAATTATGATATTTAAGAGAAAGAGAACTTAGTCTCATGGAACATCTCCAACCAACATCCAATCACCATCTTTATCTTCGCAAGGTGCAAATTCTTATCCATTATACCCTTTTTTTTCAGAATAATCGCCTGAAAATTTGATGTATAGTTAAATTAAATTAAAACCCTTATTATATAATTAATTTTAAATCACTTCTCCCTTTTTGCTTTAGAAAATTCAGGACATGTGTACACTTACTAACTTTGAACTTGAACATGTTTTCTATGGCTTTAAGGAGACCTGGATAACCCTGATCAGGATTTAAGGTATCAATTGATTTGGTATGTATATAACGTAAATCACTGGACAACCCTAACCCTATTTTCATTGCTTGGAAACAGTTTCTGCGGTAAGATCTGATTGGTGGCCAACCTACCACTTGTGCCCTGCACACACCAATTCAACCCTAGTATTAGTCCATATATCCAAACTATACGAAACCCTAATACACTGATTACTATAAACTGAAGAAGAAGAAGAAGAAGAAGAAGAAGAAGAAGAAGAAGAAGAAGAAGAAGAAGAAGAGAAGGCTTACTTGGTGGGAGGAGAAGTTCCTTCGTCGTCCTTTTTCTCAATATCGTAGATTTTATAGTTATCTATCCTTGACCCTTCTGACTCCTCATTCATGCCAGGCAATGATCTTTTGTTGCACTTAGCAGTAGTGGTAGGAAGCATTTGCTTCTCTGACTCTTCGGTGGTTCCCGAAAGGCCTAGTCTGAGCTCTGTGGCCACAAGGATAAGATCACCATCTCTCTGAAATGTCATTGTACTGAAATTTCGATTTCTTTTCTGTGCAATAATCTTGAATAGGAAATTTTCTATATCAAGCACCTGAGTTTTCCCTCTAGATATATATATATATATATATATTAGAGGTTGAGGATTCTTGTTTTTCCGGTGAGGTTATACGCTTTGTTAGAGAATGGTAGACTGAAAGTATGTGATAGGTAGGAAATTCAAGCTATTTTTAGAAAATAAATACAAAGAAAATTGTTTACAAAGGGAAGACATAGTTTGGATTTTATATATTTATATTTTGAATTTAAAATGAAATGAATTTAAATAACAATCTTTCATTTACGAAAATGTGGAGATCTATCTTTAATGGAAATGATTTATATTCACTAATTTAATCTATAATTGATATCACTTAATTAAAATTATAGTAGATATATGCAACTCAAAAATATATAATATCTAAAATTAATTTATGCTAATTGCTTAATAAATGAATATATAAATTAATTAAGTTATTTCCCCCTAAAAAAAGCTATATATTGATTTCCATTTGCACAAGTGAAGTACCTATCATATTTTATTTAAATTATTATTATTTGAAAATAAGTATAT